>NC_073404.1:17154352-17754352 GCF_028641065.1 Leucoraja erinaceus
CACAGGATGGTGCAAATCCCACAATCTCACTCTCAACGTGGGAAAAACTAAGGAGATTGTGGTTGACTTCAGGAGGGCGGGAAAACAACACCATACACCTCTGCACATCGATGGAGCTGATGTGGAAAGGGTCAGCAGCGTGAAGTTCCTAGGACTCCATCTGTCAGATGACCTGATGTCCACGACCAACACCACAGCACTGGTCAAGAGAGCCCAGCAGCGACTACACCCTCTCCGAAAACTACGTAAAGCAGGTCTCCCCACTACACACCTACAAACTTTTTATAGGGGGACAATCGAGAGCACATTAACCTACGGCATCACTTCCTGGTTCGGGAGCTGCAAGGCGTACGAACGGCACTAACTAGACAGGATTGTGAAGACCGCCAGCAGGAGTATTGGTACTCCATTCCCTTTCCTGCTATGTTTCCTGCTGGACATATACAGGAAGAGATGTATCAGCAGAGCCATCTCCATCATCAAAGACCCCTACCACCCATCGCATCACATATTCTCCATCCTGCCATCTGGGAAGAGGTACAGGAGCATTAGCTGCAAAACCAGCAGGATGCTCCTCAGCTTCTTCCCGCAGGCTATAAGACTGATAAACGGACTTTGCCCCCTGCCAAAGTATCGCGCACCAACCATCAACCTGGACACACTGCAGCAGAGCCACTGTCGTGCCGCTGCCGATCGGAACTGCTGTTGATGTTTAGTAGAGAGTAGAGGGTTTAATTTGTTCATGATATATGTATTTTTATTTCTATTTATTTTTTACTGCACACTGAATGGACACTGGTTGAGTAACGTTTTTTTGTTTCCTCTGGGTATGTGAGTACTCAGGAAAATGACAATAAAGATATACTATACTATACTATACTATACTTCCGCACCCGGGTGGTTTTAGAAAGGGACTATTCGCTGTCCACCGGCACCCTGGGGGATTTCCGGGACCGCTAGGCACTGCGGGCGGTGGAATGTATCCTCAATAAGGATGGTGATACAGTTGTCTATTAGATTATTCAGTATATTTGCTGGTCTTGTATTATGGTGGTGGGTTTTGTTTTGATATATTTCATACTGCAAATTTTATTGTAAATAATTGATTAAATTATTTTTGGTTACAAAAAAAAAGGTAGCAACTCACCTTGACATCCCACAGCCACCAGTGACGGCTGTGGGTAGAAAGGGCACCACAGGGCACTGCCTATCCCCGCGGCAGGCCTGACAATAATAAACCCACACCTTCCATTACATCCTCCCTCGCTGTATCACTGTGAAAACTTAGTTTTTGTTCATTATTTTAAGAAAACCCAGAGGATTGAGAAAAATGTATTTAATTTCAAATCCTGTCTTTGTTTCAGGTGATGAATGTCTTGCCCTTTATTCAACACCTCCCGGGCCCACAACAGAAATTATTTGAAAATCAAGTTAAAATCACTCAATTTTTAAACGACATAGTCATAAAGCACAAAGAATCGTGGGATCCAGATGATCCCAGGGACTTCATTGATGCTTTCTTTACACAACAGGAGAAGGTAGGTGACGATTACTGGGGTATTCCAGGCACAGTGCTTTATGTGGTCGTGTTTCCCATCCATTCCCATGTGTTGGCTCCTTGTCGGGGAAGGGAAGGTAATTGCAGTGCCCTACACATGGTGTTGTTTACCTGTACTTCCTTAGATTGTGAGGCCAGAAACAATATCCGCGGTGCAGGCTCACCTGGGCCCTATATAATGGAGCAAAATACCTCTATAGTTGTACTCAAATCCTCTTGCTATGTCTTTACCTTCTGAATTACTTTGTCTATCTGCATGTTCACTTTCAGAGATTCATCATGGAGTTGTGGCAGAGAAACAGTCCACATCGACCATGGTACTATCTCTTCTGGTCCACTTTCCGCGCATTTGGTCCATAATGCATCAATTTCTCTCTGCTTTTCCGTGATTCTCTTCCCTTTCTGTACCCAGTGTTACCTAGTCCTTGTCCCGAGGACTTTATTCAAGTCTCCTCTCAAATTTCCTCAAGATCTGAGCTGCCTAATCTTGTGGCTGAAGCCCCATAGGAAGTTTTTCCCAGGACCTTCACTTCTTCCCTGAGTGTTCTGCCCAGAATTGGATGTTCATCTTCAGTTGTCATCTCATCAGCGTATTATACCATTTGAAGGCACTTTTAACGCAAGATGACTGACTCTAGCACCCTTCCGATGATCTACCATTGATTCTACATCTTAACAATGGTTCTCTTATTTGCATCTTAGGTGAAACACATCCCCAACACAAGTTTTCAGGAGTCCAAGATGGTAGTGACATTATGGGGCCTTTTTACTGCAGGTACAGAGACCACCTCCACCACCCTAAACTGGGCCTTGCTCTTCATGGTGCTCCATCCTGATGTACAGTGTAAGTGTAACAATGTCTTTGCCACATTATCAGGGATACTCTTGTGTTGATGAAAGATATCGAGGATGCGTGCAAAAGTTTTAAAAGAGGGGGAAGAATGGTATTAGGAAAGGTATCTGCAAGTAGCTTAGAGTTTAAAGATAACAGGCCCTTCAGTCCACTGAGTCCCCACTGTCCAGGATCAAACCTGGATCTCTGGCAGTGTGAGGCATCAGATCTACCATTGTGTTACTGGGCTGCCCTCTAAAATTGCAGCTGATTTTGTGCCTAAATCACTCTTCTTCTTCTTGCGTATGGCGTGCACAGCCTGAAGTTGTAGGACAACTTGTTCTATTTGATCTTATTTGATTGTGCACACCAGGTTGATTGCATTTGTTGAAATAGGGTGGACCACGTGAAGGTTGCAATCTCCCACCCCCCTAAAACACTGATTCAATTATCAACACCAGGTCTTGAAACCCGAAGTCCATGAAAATCCATTCTTTAAATCTGCATCCCAATGAAATTTGTGTGATCTTGTTCTGCATAAATTGGCTGCTGCAGTTCCTAGGTTAAGATTAGTCACTATGTTACCAGAAATTATTTTAACAGGAACACTTTTGGGGACATTTTGAGGGAGTGACAGATACAACAAAAACACCGGCACCTTTGGTGAATTGAAACTGAAAATGAGTTCTTGCTTTGTTCCTGCAGCCCAGGTCCATGAGGAGATCGACAGAGTCATTGGGAACGGGAGGAAGCCAAAGTTGGAAGACCGTGAGGAAATGCCATTCACTAACGCAGTTATCCACGAAACCCAACGCTTAGGAAATATTGTTCCAATTTCACTGCCTCATGAAACATGCAGAGACACCGAGGTCATGGGTTACACCATTCCTAAGGTACGATCTAGAGCTAATCTTGTATGTTCATCGCCCTCTGTGCAGAAGTGGTACAGACGGACAACTCCCCCATTGTTCTCAGGTACTGTTGCTGACTAATTTGTTTCCTTAAATTACTTTTAGGGAACAACAATCTTTCCAAACATTACCTCAATCATGTATGATGAAGACATTTGGTTGACTCCACGTGAGTTTAATCCGGGACACTTCCTGAATTCTGACGGGATGTTCGTGAAGCCGGAAGCTTTCATCCCATTCTCTGCAGGTAATGTGGGATTTATAGATTTTTTAATGTATTAAGGGGTAGCTTTGATTATGGATATCTAGATCCATCTTCTGCACTGTGAGGGGAATGGAGGAGCTTACTCCTGGATTTATAATGTTCAGTTCATTAACATCTAAATTTATCAAATGCTAAAATACTTTATGGTCAGCCCAGGGCTGAAAGAGCACATTTGAAAGTGAACAGAATGAGCACTTGCATAAGTGATTCATAGTGAGTATGGGAATGTACTGCTTTTGTGAGGGATTAAGCAGGATAACATTGGGACTCTAGACTGTGGGGGAACTCATTCCAGTTCAGTCTATGCGGCCCTGCCAGTCCCTCTCTCGGTTCACTAACCACTCTTGCCCTCACCCCACAGGTCACCGTGTGTGTTTGGGGGAGCAGCTGGCAAAGACGGAGCTCTTCATCTTCTTCACGTCCTTGCTCCAACACTTCACCTTCTTTCTCCCGGAAAACGAGCCACGTCCGAACTTCAGGGAAGCTATATATGGATTTACCCTCTGTCCTCTCCCCTATCGTCTCTGTGCTGAAACCAGATGAGATGTAATAGAGTGAAAACTAGTCAGAGGTTGCCGAATCTGTGGAAGTCATTGCCACAGACGGATGCTGAAGCTAGGTTATTGGGTATTTTTCACAATCACAACCACAATAATACTTTATTAGTCAAGCATGTTTTGCAATATATGAGAAACTTAATTTGCCAAGTCAGTTCTACAAATAAAAAGCAGCAGAAAACACAAAATATATTTGAACTTAAACATCCACCACAGTGACTCCTCCACATTCCTCACTGTGAAGGAAGGCGAAAAATAGTGTTCAAATTTCTTCCCTTCTTTGCTCTACCGTGGTTGGGGGCCTCAAGCCCTCCGTTGACGGGACGGTCTTGACTCCCGTAGCCGGCGTTGTTTGGGCCCTCCGTGTCTGGGTGATAAGCTGGTGCATCGGGGGGATATCAGCTCTCTGTGTCGGCGAACGGACCCTCGTCAAACCTCTGCGTCATTGGAGCTCCCGACTAGCCTTTCCCGAGAATGCGAGCTAATGATGGTAATGTCCGCAGGCCGCGTTTGGAGCGATCCCAGGCAAGGGATCGATTCTGATGTTAAGTAATTAACAGATATTTGATTAGTATGGGTATCAAGGGTTATGGGGAGAAAGCTGGAGAATGTGACTGTGATAAAGATTGCTCAGCTGTGATTGAATGGCAGAATGGACTTTGGGCCAAATGGACTACTTTTACTCCTTTGACATATAAACTTATGACCTGGCAAAAAAATGAATTCTGCAGCATCACAGTACAGAATAGTTCCATATTATCATACTCACTTACTCCTGGGCCAATGGGGCTGTTTCTAAGTGACTTGGCTGAAGGGAGGAATTATGGGGACATCTCAGATTGGTGCTGCACCACCAACATGGATATCGCCATTAGGGTCAGTGTGTACAGAACCCACTTTAGGTTCCTGTGCACTCTTGGTGTGACCCAATTCCTCACCTAAATTCTTCCACTTCCCCCATCACCCTGACCGCAAACACACCCTGTTAACAAACCTATCGTGGTGTCCAGAATCTAAATTGTTAAGTTTGACCAATCATTCTCAATGTCATGTTAATTTGCACGTTGTGTTATACAGGTGTGTGTTGGCCTAATGGCACAATGGGTGGTTGTAATATTGTAATTTAAATAAAATATATATATAAAAAATAAAGAATGTACAACCGTAGTGCATTTGACGATGTGGCCAGATGGCACCTCCAGCCAGAATTAATCTCATTTCAAACAGAGGTGAAGAATGTGTTCCAGGCCTTATCTACACTTCCTGGAGGATGCGCAAAGTCCACATTTCATCTGAAATAAACATTGCGGCCTCCACCGGACACACACCAAGAGTGACCAGAGGTAAACAAAAAAGCTGGAGAAACTCTGCGGGTGAGGCAGCATCTAAGGAAATAGGCAAAGTTTCGGGTCGAGACCCTTCTTCAGGCTGATGTACTTAAAGGGAGGAATAGTGGGGACGTGCCTTTACGGTCACTAACCAGTTTCCAGGCAACAATTCTCTTGTTCACGCTTTCTTTCAATATGTTCACAAAACCTCCCACATTAACTTGTACAACTAGAGTGATCAAATAAAATAAACTTTACAAGCCATTTATGAGAACATCGATCAAATAATTTAAGCAAATTGTGCCGTTTAGCCAATCTTCATTCTCAATGTCATGCTGATTCGCACATCCTGATAACGGCCGCGGGACTTGACATCGCCCGCCGGGGGTTTTAACATTGGGAGAAGAATGGAACACAAGGGAGAGACAAGACTTTGCCTTCCATCACAGTGAGGAGGAGATTCACTGTGATGGATGTTTGTGTAAATTGTGTTTGGTTGTGTGTCTTGGTTCTTTTCTTGTGTGACTGCAGAAACCAAATTTCGTTTGAACCTCATTTGACTTTCAAATGACAATACAATTGGGCTGTTGTAAATTTGTTTCGAAACTTGAATTTAAAAAGTAGAATAAAGAATGTACAACTGTCGTGCAACTGATGATCTGCTCAGATGGCACCTCCACTTAGAATTAACCTCATTTCAAACAGGAAAGTCCATGTTTAATTTGGATACACCTGCTCTGCTCTAAAATAAACATTGTGGCCCCAAGCAACACCAACAGTGACCATAATGATCTGATCTAATGGTAACGAGTGACCTAATGCTCTCTTAATGTTAACGAGTAACCACGCTTTTTACAGCTTGTTTAGTGCTGCGCTAATTTGAAGGATAGTCAGGCATGCAAATACTTTGAATTGAATTTTCATCTATAATACGCCCTGATTCGGAGAATGCAAATGCATCGACAACAGGTTGAGCAACACGCTTTCATGTAACGAACTCGGATATAAAGTGTTTGGTTCAAGACGTGGGGTTACCGGACCTGGGTCAGGCTCGCCCCGCCCACTGGAGCAGAGACCACGGGCTGTGAAGGGAAGGAGCAGGTTGTGTTTGATCTGATATCTGCTCCAACACCCACCGCACACAACAGCCACATCTGGACGTCAATGTGCAATGTCTGCGTGAGAGAGAAGGGGTCAGTGGGGGCGTCTCCCAGTGAAGTTTCCTGGCATCCCCTCGCCTCTCTCCGCTCACAGTGAGTTTGCCGCTCGTTATCTCCGGTGAACATGGAGTTCTCGGCTCTCCCCGGGGTCGTGCTCAGGGTGTTTGGCGGGTTCCCGGCGCTGGCCGTGTTCTGCACCGTCTTTGCCCTGGCCTTTGACTTGATGAAGAGGTGGAAGAAGTGTGGCAACTACCCTCCCGGGCCCCGGGCTCTGCCTTTCCTCGGCAACCTTCTACAAGTGAATCTGCACACCCCGCACCTGTCATTCACAAAGGTAAAGACAGCGAGTGGAGAGAGAGAGAGAGGGAGAGAAGTTTCTTTCATTGTCAATTGTACCGAGGTTCAGTGAAAATGTTTTGTTGCATGCTAACCAGTCAGCGGAAAGACCACACATGATTACAAACGATCTATCCACCGTGTACACATACATACATAATAACGGAAATAACGTTTAGTGCAAGTTCAGTAAGAGGGCCGGCCTTAGGAGGTGCGGGGCCCAATTGGGAACAATTTTAGTGAGCCAGGTTCCCAGCCAAGGTCTGTAGAATTATATAAATAAAGTCTATAATATTATATATTTTTGGTAGAATGGAAAGTAATCAAAATGTGCGCTTAAAAGTACATGCGAGTTAATGGACCAAACATATCTAAGCTACATTTTAATATAAAATTGCATACATGTAAGCCTACAAGTAGCAAACTAAATGTGTAGATCGCCTCTGAAAAGTACCAAGTTACAATACCACTTGTTTTAGTGACTGAAATGAAAAAAAAAAGTAATTTAATTAACTAGATACTGGAAAACCAATAACCATTGGTGAAAAAACCAGTCCAGGCATAAAATTTTGGGCTTCAGCCCCATCCTACCCTTTGGGCTTCTACCCCATCCTAACTTAGTTGTGTGTGTGTTAGTTGGCTGCGCATTATGTGTGTGTGTGTGTGTGTGTGTGTGTGGGGGATGGAAGGAGAGAAGGGAGGGAGAGAAGGGGGGAAGGAAAAAGAGAGAGGAGTGAGGGAGGGAAGGAGAGGAGGGAAGAAGTGATGGGAGGGAGGGAAGGAGAGAAGGGAGGGAGAGGGCCCCAAACCCGGCCCTCCCCGTATTGTTCACTGCATCTTTCCGGGGAGAGAGAGGGGTGGAGTCGAGGCTGTGTGAGTGAAGCACGGCGACTGGAGGGGCAGGAGAACTGCCCCGGGACCATGAGGGAACAACCCATCTCCCCCTTTCTCCATTCTCCCTCACACCCCTCCCCGTCTTCCTCTTTCCACCCCTCTCTCCCCCCTCTGCCTGGGATAGATCTACCCAAGCCAAGAGTAGATTACCCTTAGGCGCGGGGCCCAATTGTGAGCAATTGGTCTAATTGGCTTAAGGCCTGCCCTGTCCAGTAAAGTCTGATCAAAGATGGTCCAATGGTCTCCAATGAGGCAGATAGCAGCTCAGGACTGCACTACAATGGTTCAGTTGCCTGATAATAGCTGGGAAGAAACTGTCCCTCAATCTGGAGGTGTGGGGTTTCACACCTGTATTGGCAATTTCTTCCTTTTCCAATGTCCAACTTTCAGATGCCATTACTGCACAGGTAGGTAAGAGTGATCTTATGCAGATTAAAAGGACAGATCTTCCAGTCGTGATTTCCAGTTGAACTGATTCTTTATTGAAGTAGCTCTACAAGCAAAGAGATGAACATACCAGGTCCTCCTTATTCTCATCCAAGTTGTAGCTTTCTGTTTTATCACTCTGGTGGGAACTGTGTTCTCTCCAGCTTCTGTGCCTGGTCTGATCTGGTCGCTCCCTGTCCAATATGATATATGTAACGTCTTTCTATGCATCAAACGCCCGCCCCCAAGTGTTCAAAATAATACTGATAGAAATATCTGGGCAAAATAATATAATATGCCAACAGTAGCTAACATGAACATAAATGGCTCATACAATACCTTTTGTCAGATGGGAGACGGGAGAAGAGGGAGTGGCCAGGGTCGACTGGTCCTTGATTATGCTGCTGGCGTTGCCTAGGTTTAAATGGAGTGGGGATCAGTTTGTGTGATGGTCTGGCCTGCGTCCACAATTCTCTGCAATTGCATGCAGTCTTGAACGGAGCTGTTCCAAAACAATGAATTGATGCACACCGATAAAATGCTTTCCACGCAACATCCGTAGAAAGACATCGGCGGGTGACGTTTCAGGTTAGGACCCTTCTTCAGACTGATGGTAGTAGTCGGCAGATAGCTGGGAAAGAAAGTTGGGCAGGGTAAAGTTCGACAAGTGATAGGAGGACGGGGGATGTTGGCAGATGAGTGGAGTCAATAACAAATGAGACATGAAAAAGAAACAAAAGGGTGTCAGATAGGAGACAATAGATGTCAAGTCTGTGGAATAAACCAGTGCAGCGTCTCGTGAGAACTTAGCCACTGTTGCATTTGGCCTCCGTGCGTGAGTTACAATGAAAGCCTCATGCTTTCTCCCATCTCCTCCACTTTAAGCTGCGTAAGAAGTACGGCGATGTGATGAGCTTAGACTTTGGGTGGACAAACGTGGTGGTGTTGAGCGGCTACAAGGCCCTGAAAGAGGCGCTGGTGAAGAAATCAGAAGATTTTGCGGGTCGACCAGACCTCCCAATATACGAAAAGATCTTTAAGCAGATTGGTGAAGGTGAGTGTGAAGTGGGCACCAGAGACAGTGCTGGGCACCAGGCTCAAGGCAACCAGGAATTGTCAGATTCAACTGTTGGCGTGGCTGTAATGACGTGGCTTTTTTAGGTAGACATCTGGTGTGACACATTTGATTAAATCTTTTTAGAGGTAATAAAATAGCAAATAAATGGTAAGAAAGGCAGTGTAGCTTTTGTTACGTGGAACAATTAGGGGCCGGTATGTAGCAACCATTAAGCTTAAGTCAGTATATTATAGCCATATCTAATATTTTTAGTTTATACGTCTGTACTTTTGTAGGTGGGATTTCATATGTAGAAGGGTGTGTCTACTTTGGATGAGACTAGCACAGACTTGAGTTTTAGTTTGTCTCGAGGGATGTGAAGGCTCATTTGTACCACGATCTCACGATCACACAAGACGCCACACTCTTATAAGCCACTCGTATGATTTATATACTATGAATGGAACAGCTACTGAGAACAGAAAGTTAGGAGTTATATCTTTGTTATGTATTACTTCAATAAAAACGAATTAATCAAGAAGCAATGTCTGAAGGATTTGTTTTGCTATCATAAGAGTGCGGTGAGTGCGTAAACTATAGCTCCATCACATTCCCGACTAGTAATGGCTATCGAAGTTGGAATTTGAGAAGATATAGAAACTGCCATTAAATCGTTTCAAGGCACTTTTAATGCGATGACTGATGTCAGCACTGTTCGTATGATTTATCTTTGATTCTACATCTTAACTGGTTCTTTCTTTGCATCTTAGATGAAACACACCCCCAACACAAGTTTTCAGGAGTCCAAGCTGATAGGGACATTATTTAGCCTTTTTGCTGCAGGTACAGAGACCACCTCCACCACCCTAAACTGGCAAAAATCTTAGGGCTGCAGTCTCTTCCCTCCTCTTCCCGCTCAGTCCACTTCCGGAACAATTTTCTGATTGATGAAGAGGTGGAGGAGGTGTGGCAACTGCCCTCCTGTAGCAATGTTACAAAATTTTGAGATTTTAAAAATCAAGTCTGCAATTTATCCCATCAGATGAAGCATAAAAAGATGTTTAATTTGACACCTAATTCACTTTCATATCTCAAGTATTTAAAAAGTTATGGCCATTTTCATACTCGGAAATTAGCATCTTGTTCCCTATTGATTTTCGATGGACATAACAAAAAAGCTGTGATTGTGGACAGTCAAAAGCCCATAACTTTCTTAAAAATTAAGAGAACTGAATGAAATTTTCAGTTATCATAGATTGAAGCATTCTGAAACAAATATAAATCAATCTTACTTGGGTGACCTGAAATTAAAGCATATAATTAGTTAGTTACCCAATTGGAGCTAATTTCAAACTTCAATTACTAGATCTAAACATCTATCTATTTCTTAATAAATGATTAACATTTTTAAATAGCCGAAGTGTCCAAATAATATTCACAAATAATTCACAATAAAACATGATTTTTAAATCTCGTTTACATTAATTTATAGGCCAAATGGAAGGAATTTAGTGTTCAATTGCTGTAAATTAAAGTCCATTTAAATCAGCTTTCTAGTGGGTTCCTGTGAACGCGCTGGTTTAGAACGTTCACATTGCGCTAGATTTGTGCACTCAAATGCCCAGAAAAATACTGCGGGATATAATGGGCCCAAAATTAGCTACTCGCAACATTAAACTTTGTATAAAGGGATCTTAAGAAGCCCTTTTTAATGTAAAAACAAACAACCTACCTTCTGTTGTCTGCTGTATGAGACCCTGCCGGTTGCCGGTGGTCACAGGTTTAGAGGTTAATTTTTAAACTACTACAACAATTATATAAATCCTTTAAAACTAATAATAGCTAAAGCGACGGAATATTCCAGCGATTTTCCGTTAATAATTAACTAGGCTGAACATCCTCGATTGGAACAGCCTAGGGAAAATCGCGTTTTAAACCCGCCCCCTCTAAACGGCGCCAAAATCGCGCACACGGGCTGGGACAGATTTTCAGCGACGCTTCAGGTAGGCTTTGCAACATACCTACCTCCTGGGCCCCGGGCTCTGTCAAGTCAAGTCAAGTCAAGTCAAGTTTATTCGTCACAGACACATACGAGATGAGCAGTGAAATAAAAAGTGGCAATGCTCGCGGACTTTGTGCAAAAAAACAAACAAACAAACAACCAAACAAACTACGAACAGAATGGAACCGAATCACATAATCTTTTACACATTACACAAACAAACTTAAAGCACAAGGCATTGGGGGTTCAGTATTGATGTGGATAGAGAACTGGCTGGCAAACAGGAAACAAAGAGTAGGAGTAAACGGGTCCTTTTCACAATGGCAGGCAGTGACTAGTGGGGTACCGCAAGGCTCAGTGCTGGGACCCCAGCTATTTACAATATATATTAATGATCTGGATGAGGGAATTGAAGGCAATATCTCCAAGTTTGCGGATGACACTAAGCTGGGGGGCAGTGTTAGCTGTGAGGAGGATGCTAGGAGACTGCAAGGTGACTTGGATAGGCTGGGTGAGTGGGCAAATGTTTGGCAGATGCAGTATAATGTGGATAAATGTGAGGTTATCCATTTTGGTGGCAAAAACGGGAAAGCAGACTATTATCTAAATGGTGGCCGATTGGGAAAGGGGGAGATGCAGCGAGACCTGGGTGTCATGGTACACCAGTCATTGAAGGTAGGCATGCAGGTGCAGCAGGCAGTAAAGAAAGCGAATGGTATGTTAGCTTTCATTGCAAAAGGATTTGAGTATAGGAGCAGGGAGGTTCTACTGCAGTTGTACAGGGTCTTGGTGAGACCACACCTGGAGTATTGTGTACAGTTTTGGTCTCCAAATCTGAGGAAGGACATTATTGCCATAGAGGGAGTGCAGAGACGGTTCACCAGACTGATTCCTGGGATGTCAGGACTGTCTTATGAAGAAAGACTGGATAGACTTGGTTTTATACTCTCTAGAATTTAGAAGATTGAGAGGGGATCTTATAGAAACTTACAAAATTCTTAAGGGGTTGGACAGGCTAGATGCAGGAAGATTGTTCCCGATTAGGGAAGTCCAGGACAAGGGGTCACAGCTTAAGGATAAGGGGGAAATCCTTTAAAACCGAGATGAGAAGAACTTTTTTCACACAGAGAGGGTGAATCTCTGGAACTCTCTGCCACAGAGGGTAGTTGAGGCCAGTTCATTGGCTATATTTAATAGGGAGTTAGATGTGGCCCTTGTGGCTAAGGGGATCAGGGGGTATGGAGAGAAGGCAGGTACAGGATACTGAGTTGGATGATCAGCCATGATCATATTGAATGGCGGTGCAGGCTCGAAGGCCCGAATGGCCTACTCCTGCACCTAATTTCTATGTTTCTATGTTTCTAAATATTGTGGGCGGAAGGAAAAAGGGGGGAAAAAACCAAAACAGCAATTAAAAAAAAAAAAAAAAGCAGTAGAATGGTACAGTAAAGTTAGTCCCTGGTGAGATAGGAGTTTATGGCCTCTGGGAAGAAACTCCGTCTCAACTTCTCCGTTCTCACAGCATGGCAACGGAGGCGTTTGCTTTTCCTCGGCAACCTCCTGCAAGTGGATCTGCACAATCCGCACCTGCCATTTGCAAAGGAAAACTATGGGCGCTGTCTGTACAGAGTTTGTTTATCTCCCCGTGACCTGCGTGGGTTTTCTGTGAGATCTTCGGGTTCCTCCCACATTCCAAAGACGTACTAGTTTGTAGGTTAATTGGCTTGATAAATGTAAAAATTGTCCAGTATAAATTTGTCCAACTTCCAGTATAGTGCCTGGTGGACTCTTTGGAAGGTACAAGGAACAGGAAGTGAGACCGTGGGAAGGAAGTGGCCATGCACCGAGGACCACCTTTAAACCTTGGTCTCCCTCTGCTTCTGTCCAATGGCCTTGACACCAATGGTTCAATTGCCTGATAATAGCTGGGAGGAAACTGTCCCTGAATCTGGATGTGTGAGGTTTCACACATATATACCTCTTGTCTGATGGGAGAGGGGAGAAGAGGGAGTGGCCTGGGTGCGACTGGTCCTTGATTATGCTGCTGGCCTTGCCTCGGATTAAATTGAGCCAATGGAGGGAGGATCGGTTTGTGTGATGGTCTGGGCTGCGTCCACAATTCTCTGCAATTGCTTGCGGTTTTGGATGGAGCTGTTCCAGAACCATGAATTGATGCACCCCGATAAAATGCTTTCTACGCAGCATCTGTAGAAGACATCGGCGGGTAACGTTTCAGGTCAGGAGCCTTCTTCAGAATGATTGTAGTAGTCAGCAGATAGCTAGGAAAGAGAGTTGGGCAGGGTAAAGCTTGACAAGTGATAGGGGGATACAGGTGAGGGGGGTGGGTGGGGGATGTTGGCAGATGAGTGGAGTCAATAACAAAGCGGGATATGAAAAAGAAACAAAAGGGTGTCAGATAGGAGACAATATGAGTAAAGTCTGTGGAATAAACCAGTGCAGTGTCTGGAGAGAAAATAGCGACTGTTCTGTCTTTGTTCAATGTTGCATTTGGCCTCCATGAGTAAAGTTACAATGACATCCTCATGCTTTCTCCCTTCTCCACTTTAAGCTGCGGAGGAAGTACGGCGATGTGATGAGCTCGGACTTTGGGAGGACAAACGTGGTGGTGTTGAGCGGCTACAAGGCCCTGAAAGAGGCGCTGGTGAAGAAATCGGAAAATGTTGCGGTCCGACCAGATCTCCCAGTACACGTAAAGCTCTTTCAGCAGATTGGAGAAGGTGAGTGTGAAGTGGGCTGCAGAGGCAGTGCTGGGCACCAGGTTCAGAGCGACCAGGAATTGTCATATTCGACTGTTGGCGTGGCTGTAATGACGTGGCTTTCTCAAAAACGACCTACTTAAAGGGAGGAATAGTGGGGACATGTCAGATTGGTGCTGCACCACCAACTCGGACATCTCCATTATGGTAAGAGTATACAGCACCACTTTCAGGTACCTGTGCCCCCTTGGCCTGACCCACTCCTCCACGTTTCCATCTTCACCTAACCTATGGCTGTCTCCAGAATCGACCTCACACCAGCGATCCATCCTGTTGGCATGCTTAACCCTGACCTTTGACCCAACCCCTGCACCCATCGTGGGAGCCCATGAGAACCCGTGTGCTCCCTGCCCTCATCTTTGGAGATCCAGACCACATTTAGTTTATTTGTATGCATTCTGCAACGCTGCCTTGCACTGTGGAAATTCCCCGGAGTTACGTGCCTTGACGGCCACCAACCAGTTTCCAGGCAACAGATCTTTTGTTCAGACTTTCTTTCAATATGTTCACAAAACCTCCCACATTAACTTGTACAACTCGAGCGAACAAGTAACAGAAACTTTACAAGCCATTTATGAGAAAATTGATCAAATCATTTCAGCAAATTGTGCAGTTTGACCAATCATTCTCAATGTCACGTTTAAGAAGGAATTGCAGATGCTGGAAAATCGAAGGTAGACAAAAATGCTGGAGAAACTCCATTCTCAATGGCATGTTAATTTGCACGTCCTGATATACAGCCGTGTGTTAACCTAATGGCACGGGTTGTTGTAAATTTGTTTTTAAAAAGTAAAATAAAGAATGTACAACTGTCGTGCAACTGATGATCTGCTCCGATGGCATCTCCAGTCAGAATTAATCTCATTTCAAACAGGAAAGCCCACGTTTAATTTGGATACATCTGCTCTAAAATAAACATTGTGGCCACAATCAACACCACAGTGACCAAGAGCATTGCTCTCTCAATGCTAACGAGTAACCACACATGTTACAGCTTGTTTATTGCTGCGGTAATTTGAAGGATAGTCATTTTGCAGGTACGGGCATGCAACAACTTTGAATTGAATTTTCAACTGGAAATACGCCCTGATTGGGAGAATGTGAATGCACCGGCAACAGGTTGAGCAACACACTTTCATGTAACGAACTGGGATATAAAGTACACAAAAATGTTGGAGAAACTCAGCGGGTGCAGCAGCATCTATGGAGCGAAGGAAATAGGCGACGTTTCGGGCCGAAACCCTTCTTCAGACTGAAACGTGGCCATTTCCTTCGCTCCATAGATGCTGCTGCACCCGCTGAGTTTCTCCAGCATGTTTGTGTACCTTCGATCTTCCAGCATCTGCAGTTCCTTCTTGAACACTCGGATATAAAGTGTTTGGTTCAAGACGTGGTCAGACCCGCCCACGGGACCAGAGAAGCCACGGGCTGTGAAGGGAAGGAGCATCATATCTGCTCCAACACCCAGCCGCGTGTGGACGTAAATGTGCAATGTCTGAGCGTGAGAGCAAAGGCGTTAGTGGGGGCGTCTCCCAGTGAAGTTTCCTGGCATCCCCTCGCTCCCCGCTAACAGTGAGTTCGCCGCTCGTTATCTCCGGTGAACATGGAGTTCTCGGCTCTCCCCGGGGTCGTGCTCAGGGTGTTTGGCGGGTTCCCGGCGCTGGCCGTGTTCTGCACCGTCTTTGCCCTGGCCTTTGACTTGATGAAGAGGTGGAAGAAGTGTAGCAACTACCCTCCCGGGCCCCGGGCTCTGCCTTTCCTCGGCAACCTTCTACAAGTGGATCTGCACAACCCGCATCTGTCATTCGTAAAGGTAAACACAGCGAGTGGAGAGAGAGAGGGAGAGAGAACGTGGGAAGGAAGCGGCCGCGCACCCGGGACCACCTTTAACCCTTGGTCTCTTTCTGCTACTGTCCAATGATCTTGACACCATTTGCCAAAGTGAGGCCGCACCCAATCTGCAGCCTCGTGAAATTCTCTAACTTTAGGTAACTCAGCAGATCAGGCAGTATCTCTGGAGGAGTTTAAGTTTAGTTTATTGTCAATTGTACCGAGGTACAGTGAAAAACTTTTGTTGCATGCTATCCTTTTGTGCCTGGTTTGATCTGGTCACTCCCTGTCCAATATGATATAGGGAACGCCCTTCTATGCATCAAATGCCCGCCCCTAAGTGTTCAAATAATACTGATAGAAATATCTAGACAAAGTAATATAATATGTCAACAGTAGCTATCTTAAACGTAAATACGTATATAATGAAATAATTACCGATAAACATGAAAAGGAGCTATAAAAGCCTTACATATTATCAAAAACAAAGGTCTGTACTGCGTGTTGGCATTTAATATTTTTTAGTGATTCTTCGATGTTCTTCTATGGCTTCTTGGAGCAGACATATCTTTGTTATCATCTTCCCGTCTCAGATATGAAACAGTACCCGTAGCCACTTTCACTTGCATCTGAAAAGTGGCGCAGCTGTGCTGCCCCCGGCCCCCGGAGATTCGGAGGTTTACCGCGGGTCTGGCAGACAGTAATATCGGGAGCCCGCGGGTCCCTGGTGGGAGACCGTTTTTCGAGGCTTCTGCAACGGCGACTTCTCCTGCCCGAGTCGTGGGGTCGAGGAGTGCCTGGAGCGGGGCCTTACATCATCGCCCGGCGCGGCTTCAACGGCTGCGGGACTTTGCTAGAGCCCGCGAGGGGCTTTGACTCTGACATCGGGAGAGGAATGGGGAGTGCAGGGGGGAGATAAGTTGTTTTGCCTTCCATCACAGCGAGGAGGAGATGCGCTGTGATGGATATCTGTGTAAATAGGGTGATTTCACCAAAGGTCAAATGAGCGTAGATCCCCCCTCACGTGACCGAAAATTTTAACTGGAGGACATCTCTCAGTTTGGTACATGTTAGTGAATGGGGAAACACGCACTTTCCCACCCGTTAAAAACATGGAAAACGGCCGATTTTTGAGCTGAAATTTTCTGTGCTAGTCGGGGTGACCGTGAAGCACAGCGACCTAAATCTTCAGGCAAAAAAAAAGATAGAAAGTGAGGTAATTACAAGAGGGAACTGAAGGTAGAAAGCGGCGGAAGTGAACAGCTGACATTTGCCGTGGTGATTTTAAGATCCAAAATATCGGCAATTATCGCGTTTACTCGCTGAATTTCATCAAAAGTAAGGCATTATTAACTTACTTTTGATGAAATTCAGCGAGCAAACGCGATTACTCCCGAAGACGAAACGCTAACTAACTAAAAGGGTGGGACGCCTAAAAGCAAGCTAACCGAAAGGGCAGGACACCTAAAAGCAAACTCACCGAAAGGCCGCTCTGCTAAAACGCCAACTCACTGAAAGGCTATGTCGCCTACAAGTCAACTCACCGAATGGCAGCTCTGCCGAAAATTCCAATAACGGACATGACGACACCGGGGGCCCGTGACTTGTCAGCGATTGATCCAGACCCCCGTGGCATCTCTGGAGAGAAGGGATGGGTGACGTTTTGGGTCAAGACCATTCTTCAGATCTGAAGACTGAGTCTGAAGGGTCTTGACCCAAAACGCCACCCATTCCTGTCCCACTAAGTCACACCAGTATTTTGTGTCTATCTTTGGAAATAATCCCACCACTTAATTAACCAGGTTCCTGAATGTAAGAACTATTTATACATGTAACATTTTTGTTTTCAAAGTTTGGGCTCCGATATACCAACCAATCCCAAAGATGCCATGACATTCTGCTGTTTGGGAAACTGGGACCCAGAAGTTGAAGCAGTTAATGGAATGAAATCACCAAGGTCAGCTGCATTCTTGTAGGTTATAACAGGCTGTATCAAAGTTCCCAGGCCTTCACAAGCTCCAGTTTCACTCATGGAGACGAGTTCTCACTTAAATGGCAATTTCTTCCAAAGTCCAACTTTCTGCTGCCATTAATACTACACAGGTAGGTAGGTAGGAGTGATCTCAACCAGATTAAAAGACCATATCTTCCTGGTGTTATTTAATTGATTCTTTATTGAAGTAGTTGTACAAACAAAGAGATGAACATACCAGGTCCTCCTTATTCTCATCCAAGTTGTAGCTTTCTGTTCTCTTGCTCTGGTGAGAACTATGTTCTCTCCATCTTCTGTGCCTGGTCTGATCTGGTCGCTCCCTGTCCAATATAATATATGTAACGTCCTTCTATGTATCAAATGCCCGACCCCAAGTGTTCAAAATAATACTGCTAGAAATATCGAGACAAAATAATATAATATGCCAATAGTAGCTAACATAAACATAAATGGCTCCTATAATACCTCTTGCCAGATGGGAGACGGGAGAAGAGGGAGTGGCCAGGATGTGACTGGTCCTTGATTATGCTGCTGGCGTTGCCTAGGTGTAAATGGAGTCAATGGAGGGAGGATCGGTTTGTGTGATGGTGGGGACTGCGTCCACAATTCTCTGCAATTGCTTGCGGTCTTGGATGGAGCTGTTCCAAAACCATGAATTAGTGCACCCTAATAAAATGCTTTCTATGCAGCATCTGTAGAAGACATCGGCAGGTGACTTTTCAGGTTGGGACCCTTCTTCAGACTGATGGTAGTAGACGGCAGATAGCTGGGAAAGAGAGTTGGGCAGGGTAAAGTGATAGGTGGACGGGGGATGTTGGCAGATGAGTGGAGTCAATAACAAAGTGAGACATGAAAAATAAACAAAAGGGTGTCAGATAGGAGACAATAGGAGTAAAGTCTGTGGAATAAACCAGTGCAGCGTCAGGTGAGAAATTAGCGACTGTTCTGTCTTTGTTCAATGTTGCATTTGGCCTCCATGAGTAAAGTTTCAATGACAGCCTCATGCTTTCTCCCATCTCCTCCACTTTAAGCTGCGGAAGACGTACGGCGATGTGATGAGCTTAGATTTTGGGTGGACAAATGTGGTGGTGTTGAGCGGCTACAAGGCCCTGAAAGAGGCGCTGGTGAAGAAATCAGAAGATTTTGCGGATCGACCAGACCTCCCAATATACGAAAAGATCTTTAAGCAGATTGGAGAAGGTGAGTGTGAAGTGGGCACCAGGTCTCCGAGCGAGCAGGAATTGTCAGATTCAACTGTTGGCATGGCTGTAATGACGTGCCTTTTTTAGGTAAAGATGTGGTGTGACACACTTGATTGATTCTTTTTAGAGGTAATAAATGGATAGAAAGGCAGTGTAGCTTTTGTTTCATGCATAGACTTTGGTCAGATCTTTTCAAGTCCCCATGTGGGAAACTGGCCAAAGAGATTAGAGCCATTGGGAACCAAACCAAATGGGCAAATTGGATGAAAATTGGCTTGGTATATGGAAGCAGAGGGTGGTGGTGGAGGGTTATTTCTGTTCCTTGGCTTATCCCTGCTGCATTGCTTCAATTAATGCATCACATTTGCTCTCATCAAGTCACATGGCACCTCATGATTGGCCTTAAAGATTTAAACATTTTTGTCACGGGCCCAGCAGTTTAGAGCAGCCTTGAATATATCTCAGATCCAAAAGATTTTTCCACCTTTAAACCTACTAAAATATATATATTCACTGTGTGTGTATATACACACACACACACACACACACATATATATATAATTACACACATAACGAATAAACAAAAGATACGAGTGCAATAATAACTAGTGCAAGACTGTCCTCATCACTATCAACACCATTTTTTAATCAAATGTATTAATTTTAGGATCATTATATCTAGATCATTAATCTATATAACAAGCAGCAGAGTCTCTGTACAGTCCCTGTGGTACACCACAGCTTCCAATCACATAAACTACTACATTTACCCACTTCTGTGTCCAAATACAAAACCAATTTTGATTCAATTTGATTCAATTTTGATTCAATTTGTCTATTTGGTTTGTGATCTATTGGCTGTAATCTATTTGGCGAGTTTTTTACGTGAGAACTTGACAGTTCTTAAACTAAATTCCATGCAAACTGCATAAGCCTGCGTGCGTGTGTGCGTCCCCCATCCAGAATGTGGCCATGATTGAATGACAGAGTGGACTTGATGGGCCAAATGGCCTAATTCTGCTCCTATGACATACACATGAACAAATCCCCTTTTGCCGTCTCTTGAAGTGCGGGTGAGGGCTTCTACTCCTGTCATTAGTTACAGCAATTCAATGAAATGAAGAAATGGAACTGCCAATGCACAGCCTTTGGGACCCAGCAGGTTGATCAGTGCGACCTTCCTGTCCACATGTTCCCAGGTCTTTATGTCACTGAAAATCCTATAGATTGCTTAATCTTGTCTCATGGCGCAGAATTGTAACACAATTGTATACTATGAGAAAGCAGCATTTCAGGAACAGTGTGACTAACCCCCACCACAAGGAGGGCCTTGGTTATTCCTCCAATTTCCATTGGATCTAGTTTAAGGGCTGGCTGAAAACAAATATGAATGAAACAACATTCTCATGTTCTCAAGGGATGCTGCCTGACCCACTGAGTTGCTCCAGCATTTTGCGTCTGTCTATGAATGAAACAATATTCCTGCTACTTCCATCCAGGTATTCCGCTCGCAAAGTATGGTGACTGGTGGAAAGCGCAGAGAAGATTTGCACTTTTGACGCTGAAAAATTTTGGGCTCGGAAAGAAGTCTCTTGAATTGCGAATTGTGGAAGAAGCTGGATTTTTAAACCAAGCATTTGAAGGTGAACAAGGTGAGTCGATCCTGAGGAAGCCACTGCCTTATTTTCATTGTAGCACTGCTGCGGGCAATTTCATACTTCCCTACCGTCTGTTTCTCCACAATTTCTATTGTTTGTATGATCAATACTCGAGGGGAAAAAAATCTAACCATCCTTTTTCTCCCCTCATTCATTCAGGTGGCTCTATTGATCCTCACATCCATTTAACTTATGCAACTTCAAATATTATCTGTTCGATTATCTTTGGAGATCGTTTTGAGTATCATGACGAAACGTTCCATGAATTTTTGGGCATACTTGATGAAGGCTTTGCATTGCAAGGTGGATTTTGGGCCCAGGTAAGGTCGATTATTCATTTGGTGATGTACCACTCGTGGGCAATGTTGGGCGCTGCCCATAAATTCATGTCAAATGTACTCCTGCCGGTGGTAGTAGAGAGAAGAGAATTGAGTGAATATTACAAATGGGTAACTTGCAGCAGAACTGGACGGTTCTGATATAAACAGAGGAAGCAAGTTATGTGAAGTTGTTGAGATTGATATTGAGTCCAGAAGGTTGGAATGTGTCTGAATGGCAGTCGAGGCATTACACCTCAAGTTTACATTGGGCCCCATTATAACATTACAGGAGGCCACAGGCACACATGTTGGAGTGGGATCATAACCTTTACTTGAATTCTCTTTCTCTAACATCACGACCGACCGCTGCCTAATCTACTGAGCATCTCCTGAAGATTCCCTTCTTTGTGTTCTTTCTCTCCAGACTCTCATTAACATATTGTAATTTGAGGTTCACTGAACCTTAATTGGTACATGTGACAATAAACTAACCTTTGAATCTTTGACATGGGTTCATCAGCAGCGAATGAATCCATCACTGATTAGGTCAACTATTCCATAGCAGCCATAAGGCTGAGTACAGCTCCAGAGCCATCAAACACTACTCATACAACCATCCAATCATCCCCGGGATCATTCTCATAAACCTCCCTTGGACCCTCTCCAGCGCCAGCATATCCTTCTTCAAATATGGCGCCCAAAACAGCAGACAATATTCCAAATTAGGTCTGACCAGCGTCTTATCAAGATTTAGCATTACATCCATGCGTTTATATTCCAGACCTCTTGAAATGAATGCTAACATCACATTTGCCTTCCTTACCACAAACTCAACTTGTAAACTAACCTTATGGGAATCCTGCACTGGCACTGCTAAGTTCCTTTGCATCTCTAAATTATGAATCCACTTCCCATTTACAAATTATTCTATGCCTTTATTCCTTCTATCAAAGTGCATGACCAGTCATTCCATTTGGCATTTCTTTGTCAACTATCCCAACATGTCCAAGTCTTTCTGGAGATTCCCTGCTACCTCAACATGACTTGCCCCCCTACCCACCTTTGTTTCATCTGCAAACTTGGCCACAAAGTCATCAATTCCCTTTGGTTTCCAACCTGAAAAATCACCTTTGCGTGTTCTCCAGAGATGCTACCTGAACCAGCACAGTGTCTTTTTGGTAAACCAGCATCTACAGTTCCTTGAGTCTACCTCTCGTTTACTTACTTCCCAATTCTGATGCATGTTTTCTTCCCTAATATTATCAAGTAGTGATAATGGATCATATATTAGAAAATAGGACCTCAAAAACAGATTGCCAGCATTTCTGGAGAGAAATGTTCGCGATGTCTCTTGCGGAACCCCTCCTCATCCATTCATGGCACACCAGCGCATAACCTCGCCAATATCGTGTCTAATGGGATTTACTCCACAAATATTGGCATGTGACGCATGCCTTAATTGGGTATCTGAGTGAAGATCCACTCAGTCCTTCTCCTCTTGCTGCTCACTGTATAAGGCAATGAAAGGGGTGGATAAATGCACAACTGTGCCCTGAAGAGGCTGAGCTGGGGTGAGGTTGTTGGTGGTAACACGCAGTAGCAAATTATTCTGGAGCTGACTCCTATCTGGTTCAGCTCTCAAAGGATTACTCCACTACAAACTGCCAGGTTATCTTCCAAACTGGTGTCCTTCCAAAGAGAAGAGTGCAATGTCCAGCACACATGTGTTGCAGTAGACAATGCCCTGGACACGGAGTCTGCTCCAAGTGAAAGGAGATGGCAGAAGGAGATGATGCCGCCGGTCCTGTGTGATAGTTCTAGCAACTTCAACCCTCATTCCATGATCAATCGCTCCAGGAGAATACAAACCAAGTGATCTTCTGGAGTCCAAATAGTTAAGATGGTCAGAAATGCATTATATATTATGACAACCCTGTGACAGGTGATGATATTATGATATTGGGATCTATTCTGCTGAACTTCAACAAATCAATTAAACTTTTACCCTTGTAATAGGAGTGGGGAAATTGGTCATCTGAGTTATAGAGAGTGAAGGGGGGCTCTTTGACCCAGTGCTGATGCAGGATCTCAAGTTGTGTTTGATTCCAAAGGTGCATCAATTATCTCAATACCTGGTGACTCACTAACCTTCAGTCAGTAGCACCTCTGCCGGAGCGAGGGTCCCAGTCACTGGCGTTGGCAGCTACCAACGTAGGCTCTGTCATGGATCCTGCTTGGACCGGCCCTGCTGCCTGACAACCCGTCCACACATGGACATAGAGAATCTGAGTGAGGCTTCCCACATTGAGACATCACTGCTTGTCCAATGTACCGTCCACTCGATTCTCCCGGGTGTCCTGAATAGTTTTTATTAAACAGCCCTTTGGTACTGAACACTGTTCCCAACTTCCCACATTCAACATTCCCACCAGAGTGTGCAAACCGATTTGACCCATTATTACCACTTGGACAAGACAGTCAAAGGCAGTGACTCACCAGGACATTCCACAGCCTCCAGTGATGGCCAGGCAGAGAGGACATCACATGCCACTGCCTGGCACCCTAGCAGGCCTAACAATAATAAACCCACACCTACCGTCACATCCTCCCTCACTGTATGACAGTGACAACTAACTTTTCGTTCAATATTTTAAGAAAACTCAGAGGATTGAGAAGAATGTATTTAATTTCAAATCCTGTCTTTGTTTCAGCTGATAAATGCCTTGCCTTTTGTTCGACACCTCCCGGGCCCACAACAGAAAATATATGAAAACCAAAAGAAAGCCTCTCAGTTTATACAAGAAATAATCACAAGGCACAAAGATTCATGGGATCCAGATGATCCTAGGGACTTCATTGATGCTTTCTTTATACAAATGGAGAAGGTAGGTGATGATTACTGGGGTATTCCAGGCACAGTGCTTTATGTGGTCGTGTTTCCCATCCTTTCCCATGTTGTTGCCCCCTTGGGGAAGGGAAGGTAATTTCAGTGCCCTACACTTGCTGTTGTTTGCCTGTCCTGCCCTTGAATGTGAGGTCAGACGCAGTCTAACATGGGCCTAACATAATGTAGCAAACTATCACGACAGTTCTACTAAAAATCCTCTTGCTATGTCTTTACCTTCTGAATTACTTTGTCTATGTGCAGGTTCACTTTCGGAGATCATCCTGGACTTTCACAGAAACTAACCACGTTGACCATTGTATCTCTACTGGTCCAATTTCCCTGCATTTGCTCCATATTACATCAATTTCTCTCTGCTCTTGCCTGGTTATCTTCTCTGTCTGTACCCAGTCTTCACTAGTCCAGGTTCCGAGGACCTTCTTCAAGTCTTCTCTCAATTTTCCTCAAGATCTCAGCAGTGTAATCTTGTGGCTGATGCTCTTCAGGATTTTTTCCCAGGATTCTCTGGGTGTTCTCCCCAGAATTGGATGTTCATCTTCACTTGTCACCTCACCCGTGTGCTATACCGTTTCAAGGCACTTTTAACACAGGATGGCTGACTTCAGCACCGTTCCTGTGATCTATCTTTGATTCTACATCTTAACTGGTTCTCTTCTTTGCATCCTAGATGAAACACACTCCCAACACAAGTTTCCAGGAGCCCACGCTGATCGGGACATTATTGAGCCTTTTTGCTGCAGGTACAGAGACCACCTCCACCACCCTAAACTGGGCCTTGCTCTTCATGGTGCTCCATCCTGATATACAGTGTAAGTGTAACAATGTCTCTGCCACATTATCAGGGATACTCTTGTGTTGATGCAAGATATGGAGGAGGAGGAGTGAGAATGTTTTAAAAGAGGGAGAAGAAGGGTTTTAGAAAAGGTATCTGCAAGTAGTTTAGAGTTTAAAGATAACAGGCCCTTCAGTCCACTGAGTCACCACTGGCCATCGATCGCCCGTCCACACAAGTTCCATGTCAGCCCGCTTTCGCATCCTACACACTTGAGGCAATTTTACAGAAGCCAATCAAATGTGCACATCTTTGAAATGTGGAAGGAAACCGGAGCACCTGTAGAAAACCCACACAGTCACGGTGCGAAGGTACAAAGGTACAAGGACAGACAGCACCCACTTTTCAGGATCAAACCTGGTTCACTGGCTTTGTAAGGCAGCAGCTCTACCATTGCGTGACTGTGCGGACCTCTAGTATAGTAGTTAATTTTCAGCCTAAAACACTGATTATAATGATTCCATTATCAACACCAGGTCTTGAAAGCCGAAGTCCATGAAAACCCATTATTTAAATCTGCATTCCAATGACATTTGTGCGATCTTGAATTGGTTGATGCAGTTCTTATGTTAAGATTAGTCACTATATTACCAGAATTTCTTTTAACAGGAACACTTTTTGGGACATTTTGAGGGAGTGACAGATACAACGAAGACACCAGCACCTTTAGTGACCCAAAACTAAAAATGAGTTCTTGCTTTGTTCCTGCAGCCCAGGTCCATGAGGAGATTGACAGGGTCATTGGGAACGGGAGGAAGCCAAAGCTGGAAGACCGTGAGGAAATGCCATTCACTAATGCAGTTATCCACGAAACCCAACGCTTAGGAAATATTGTTCCAATTTCACTGCCTCATCAAACATACAGAGACACTGAGGTCATGGGTTACACCATTCCTAAGGTACAATCTAGAGCTAATCTTGAATGTTTGACTCGCTCTGTGCAGTAGTGGCACAGATGGACAACTCCCCATTGTCTGCAGGTCCTGTTGCTGACTAATTTGTCTCCTTAAATGACTTTTAGGGAACAATGATCTTTCCAAACATTACCTCAGTCTTGTATGATGAAGACATTTGGTTGACTCCACATCAGTTTAATCCGGGACACTTCCTGAATTCGGACAGGATGTTCATGAAGCCAGAAGCTTTCATCCCATTCTCTGCAGGTAATGTGGGATTTATCGATTCCTGAATGTATTAAAAGAGGTAGCTGTGATTATGGATATCTAACTCCATCTTCTGCATTGCATGAAGGGAGTTGGGGAACTTACTGCTGGATGTATAAAGTTCAGTTTATTAACATCTAAATGCAAGTCAAATGGTAAAATACTTAATGGTCAGCCCAGTGATGAAAGAGCACAATTTATGTTGACTTAAAATAAGCAGAATGAGTATTTGCTTAACATTGATAAAGGCTGGGAGTGTACTGAGAGATTAGGCAGAGTAGGTTAAGACAGGATGACATTGGGACTCTAGACCGTGGGGGAACTCATTTCTGTCCACTCAGTGTGGCCCTGCCAGTCCCTCTCTCGGTTCACTAACCACTCTTGCCCTCACCTCACAGGTCACCGTGTGTGTTTGGGGGAGCAGCTGGCAAAGACGGAGCTCTTCATCTTCTTCACGTCCTTGCTCCAACACTTCACCTTCTCTCTCCCGGAAAACAAGCCGCGACCCAACTACAGGGAAGCTAGATACCAAATTACCCTCTGTCCACCCTGCTATCAGCTGTGTGTTAAAACCAGATGAGATGAAATGAGAATATCCTGGTTATGTAATAATTGTAGTGTAAAATATCTTATTAAGTAAATGTTTAGCTTGACTTTTTTGGGTTCTGAATAAACTGAAGTTTTATAATTCTGTACCATATTAGAGGAACTATGGGGATCAGGAAGCTAGAGGCCTGCATACCAAGCTTTTATAATAGTGCTTCCTGTTATGCCCAAGGAAAAGACGATTAACTACAGTGGGAGAGGATGTTGTTTTCTGTGGACTTGGAAATTGGGTAAACAGAAACTTCCGTGGGTAACTGATAAACATCCTTAGTCAGAGAGTCAGAGTCAATTTAATTGTCATTTGGACCCCTAGAGGTCCAAACGAAATGCCGTTTCTGCAGCCATACATTACACACAAATAGACCCAGACACAACATAATTACATTTTACATAAACATCCATCACATAGCTGTGATGGAAGGCCAAAAAAAACTTATCTCTCCACTGCACTCTCCCCCCCCCCGATGTCAGAGTCAAAGTCAAAGCCCCCGGCTGGCGATGGCGATTGTCCCGCGGCCATTGAAGCCACGCCGGGTGGTGCGAGGTCGCACACCGGGTCTTGGTGTTGGAGCCCCCGGTGTGCGCTCGCAAAGTCCCGCGGCCGTTCCAGCCGCGCGGGGTGGTGTAGTGAGGCCCCGCTCCAGGAGCTCTTCAACCCCGCAACTCGGGCGGGAGAATTCGCCGTTGCAGGAGCCCCGAAAAGCGGTCTCTCTCCAGGGATCCGCGGGCTCCCGGCGCCGCTGTCCGCAAACCCGCAGCAGCAGCCTCCGACTCAGCAGCCTCCGACTCCGACTTACATTGTTTAAGAAGGTACTGCAGATGTTGGACCTGTTTCCTGTTATGAAGATGTTTTGTGACCAACCGTTTGTGATCAATATAACCACAGTATGACAAGTGTATTGTATTGTAACAAGTATGCTTTGAATGGGTTCAGCCTGATTGATTTGAGTATTGTGTTGAATGTCATTATTGCAACTCTGTATAAGCATGTGACCACGTTTCCAAAACACTATAAAATATGCCGTATGTCTTCATTCATTAGAGTGGTGGCTCAGGAGAATCAAGTGTCTGTTGCATACTTGACTCTGTATCCCTGCCCATCTCGCCGACTGATGATCAGTAAAGCTTGAGTTGGTTTACCTAACCCATTGTGAGTTGTTTGTTTAAGAAGTGAACCGTAACAGAAGTAGAGGGAAAACTAGGAGATCCACTCTTCTCAAACTTGCCTGTGATCAAATCAGTAATTGTTTCCTTTTTTTTTTAAAGTTTGTAAAATCTTATGGATGTATATTATTCGAAAACGTAGCTTTCAGAGGAACGGTCCTCCTGGTGCTCTGGGACAGGGCCCATTAGTTTTATGAATCCAAACCCTGGACCATCTGCAGACAATTGGGAGGAGACTCTCCACAGAGGATTCTCTATACATAGAAACAAAGAACTTTGGTTGCTGGTTTATTCCAAAATATCCAGGCCTTTCACTATTCGGTAAGTATCATTGATGTTCCCATCAACCTTCTAAACTCCAGCAAGTACAGGCCCAGTGCCGTCATACACTCATCATATGCTAACCCAGTCATCCCCGGGATCATTCATGTAGACTTCCTCAGGAACCTCTCCAACACCAACACATCCTTTCTCAGATATGGGCCCAAAACTGCTCACAATACTCCAAATGCGGTCTGACCAGCGCCTTATCTGTGTTGAGTGTTTGGCGGCACTGGGCTTGTACTCGCTGACATTTAGAAGGATGATGGGGGACCTCAATGATACTTACCAAATAGTGAAAGGCCTGGATGTTTCCATTAGTGGGAGAGTCTAAACCAGAGGGCATAGCCTCAAAACAAAAGGACAGATTCAGATTCAGATTCAGATTCAATTTTAATTGTCATTGTCAGTGTACAGTACAGAGACAACGAAATGCATTTAGCATCTCCCTTGAAGAGCGACATAGCAAACGATTTGAATAAAAAATAAATAATAAGTGTCCGGGGGGGGGTGATTGGCAGTCACCGAGGTACGTTGTTTAGTAGAGTGACAGCCGCCAGAAAGAAGCTGTTCCTCGACCTGCTGGTTCGGCAACGGAGAGACGTGTAGCGCCTCCCGGATGGTAGGAGGGTAAACAGTCCATGGTTGGGGTGAGAGCAGTCCTTGGCGATGCTGAGCGCCCTCCGCAGACAGCGCTTGCTTTGGACAGACTCAATGGAGGGGAGCGTGGAACCGGTGATGCGTTGGGCAATTTTCACCACCCTCTGCAGTGCCTTCCGGTCGGAGACAGAGCAGTTGCCATACCATACTGTGATGCAGTTGGTAAGGATGCTCTCGATGGTGCAGCGGTAGAAGTTCACCAGGATCTGAGGAGACAGATGGACCTTCTTCAGTCTCCTCAGGAAGAAGAGACGCTGATGAGCCTTCTTGATCAGAGTAGAGGTATTGTGGGTCCAAGAGAGGTCATCGGAGATGTTGACTCCCAGGAACCTGAAGCTAGAAACACGTTCCACCTCCGTCCCGTTAATGTGGATGGGGGTGTGCGTGCCGCCTCTGGACTTCCTGAAGTCTACAATGAGCTCCTTGGTCTTCTTGGAGTTAAGGGCCAGGTTGTTGTCAGCGCACCATGCTGCTAAGTGCTGGACCTCCTCCCTGTAGGCCAGCTCATCGTTGTTGCTGATGAGGCCAATCACCGTTGTATCATCTGCATACTTGATGATGGTGTTAGTACCATGTACAGGTGTGCAGTCATAGGTGAAGAGGGAGTAGAGGAGGGGGCTCAGCACACAGCCCTGAGGAACGCCGGTGTTCAGGGTGAGGGTTGAAGAGGTGTGCTTGTCTAACCTCACAGACTGGGGTCTGTTGGTTAGAAAGTCCAGTATCCAGTTGCAGAGGGAGGGGTCGATGCCCAGGTTACCGAGTTTGGTGATCAGTTTTGATGCAATAATGGTGTTGAATGCTGAGCTGTAATCGATGAACAGCATTCTTACATAAGTGTCTCTGTTGTCAAGGTGGGAGAGGGCGGAGTGAAGTGCCGTTGAGATGGCATCCTCCGTACTCCTGTTCTTGCGGTAGGCAAACTGATAGGGATCCAGTGTGGGGGGTAGGCAGCTTTTGAGGTGTGCCAGGACCAGCCTCTCGAAGCACTTGGTGATGATGGGGGTAAGTGCAACTGGGCGGAAGTCGTTGAGGCTTGCCGCAGTGGAGTGTTTTGGCACTGGCACGATGGAGGTGGCTTTAAGGCAAGTGGGGACAACTGCTTGGGCAAGTGACAGGTTGAAGATGTCAGTCCAGACGTCTGTCAGCTGCGCAGCACAGGCACTGAGCACGCGCCCGGGGATGCCGTCAGGGCCAGCAGCCTTACGTGCATTAGTCCTACTCAGTGCCACGTATACGTCGTAGGGGGTGAGTGTGAGGGGTTGGTGATCGGCAGGTAGCACAGCCTTGATGGCTGTCTCTAGATTGTCCCTGTCGAAGCGGCCATAGAAGTGATTAAGCTCCTCAAGGAAGGAGGCGTCGCTGGATGTGGGGGTGATGTTGGAGGGTCTGTAGTCCGTGATGGCCTGGATGCCTTGCCACATGCGTCGGGGGTCGGAGTTGTTGTTGAAGTGCTCCTCAATCCTGAGCTTATGGCAGTGCTTGGCCTTCCTGATGCCCCTCTTCAGGTTAGCCCTGGATGAACTGTAGGCTCGAGCATCGCCTGACCTGAAAGCGGTGTCCCGTGCTTTCAGCAGTAGCCTGACCTCGCTGTTCATCCATGGCTTCTGATTCGGGTATATGGTCACCTGTTTGAGGGAGGTGACACTATTGATGGACGTACCTTTAGAAAGGAGATGAGGTTTTTTTTTAGTCAGAGGTTGGTGAATCTGTGCAATTCATTGCCACAATGGCTGTTGAAGCCTGGTTATTGGGTATTTTTAAGGTGGTAATTAACAGATATTTGATAAGTATGGGTGTCAAGGGTTATGGGGAGAAAGTTGGAGAATGCGGTTGAGGGAGAAAGATAGCTCAGCCATGATTGAATGACAGAGTGGACTCGATGGGCCAAATGGCCTACTTTTACTCCTTTGGCATATAAGCATACGACCTGGCAAGAAACTGAATTGTGCAGCGTCACAGTGCAGAATAGTTCCATATTATCATACTCATTTACTCCAGGGGCAGGGAGGCTGTTTCTATGTGACGTGTTTAAAGGGAGGAATTATGGGGACATCTCAGATTGGTGTTGCACCACCAACATGGATATCGCCATTAGGATCAGTGTGTACAGAACCCACTTTAGGTTCCTGTGCACTCTTGGTGTGACCCACTCCCCCACCTAAATTGAGAACCTTCTTCCACCTCCCCTGCCATCCTGACCACAAACACACCCTGATACCAAACCTATTGCTGTGTCCAGAATCTAAATTATTAAGTTTGACCAATCATTCTAAATGCCATGTTAATTTGCACGTCATGTTATACAGGTGTGTGTTAGCTTAATGGTACAATGGGTGGTTGTAATCGTGTAATTTTGTCCCCCAAATTTAAATAAAAATATAAAATAAAGAATGTACAACCATCGTGCATTTGATGACGTGGTCAGTTGGCACTTCCAGCCAGAATTAATCTCATTTCAAACAGAGGTAAAGAATGTGTTGCCCGCTTTGGCAACACTGCCTGGAGGATGCGCAAAGTCCACATTTAATCTGAAATAAACATTGCGGCCCCCACCGGCCACTGAACCAACACCAGCAGTGACCATGATGATCTGACCCAAGAGAACTGCTCGGTAAGTTGTTAGTGCTGCGGTAATTAAACAGATTGTGTACGTACAAGCGTCCAAATGTCTTTGAATGGAATTTTCAACGAGAATACGCCCTGGTTTGGATGATATAAATGTAATCGGCATCGGGTTGAGGAACACGTGTTCATGTAACGAACTCGGATATAGGTGGGTGCAGTGAGACTGCTGGGAGGACAAAGATACTTGTAAAGTGTTGGGTTCAAGGCGTGGGGTTACCGGACCCGGGTCAGGCCCGCCCCAGGGACCAGAGACCAGAGACCACGGGCTGTGAAGGGAAGGAGCAGGTTGTGTTTGATCTCAGGTACACAACCTGTTTGTGTTTGATCTCATATCTGCTCTAACACCCACCGCACACAACAGCTGGACGTCAATGTGCAATGTCTGCGTCAGAAAGAAGGGGTCAGTGGGGGCGTCTCCCAGTGAAGTCCACTCACCTCCCTCCGCTCACAGTGAGTTTGCCGCTCGTTATCTCCGGTGAACATGGAGTTCTCGGCTCTCCCCGGGGTCGTGCTCAGGGTGTTTGGCGGGTTCCCGGCGCTGGTCGTGTTCTGCACCGTCTTTGCCCTGGCCTTTGACTTGATGAAGAGGTGGAAGAAGTGTAGCAACTACCCTCCCGGGCCCCGGGCTCTGCCTTTCCTCGGCAACCTTCTACAAGTGAATCTGCGCAACCCGCACCTGTCAATCAATCAATCAATCAATCAACCTTTATTGTCATCTTGCAAGCAACAGTTGTACAGTGCAAACTGAAAAGACGTTTCCCAGTGAATAGCGGAGCATCGCACATGAAATTTAAAACATTTCACACATAATAACACTAAAAACAATCCAGTCCCTGATGGAACAGTATAAATAGTTAAAAGCAGGTAAAAACACAATGTTAAAATACAATAAACCAATCATAAAAAATGTCCGGGGCAGCTGGTGCCAGTTATTAAAGTGTCCGTGCCAGCCACAGAATCAAGTGACTGTGAGTACAGAGTGACTGTTTAGCAGCCTCACAGCCTATGGTAGGAAGCTGTTTAGCAGTCTTGTAGTCCGGGCTTTGATGCTTCGATATCTCTTGCCTGATAGCAGGAGATCCAGGTGTATGTGGAGGGGGTGCAGTTTGTCCTTAGCAATTCTCTGAACTTTTTTCAGACAGCAGCTCTGGAACAGTTCTTGTACCGAGGGTAGGGAGACGCCAATGATCCTCTCTGCTCCCCTCACTACCCTCTGCAGAGCCTTCCTGTCCGAGCAGTTGCAGGTGCAGTACCACGTATTTATGCAGTACGTGAGTACAGACTCCACCGTCATTCACAAAGGTAAACACAGCGAGTGGTATATTGTCATTATACTGGCTGTACCGAGGTAGAGTGAATAGCTTTTGTTGCGTGCTAACCAGTCAGCGGAAAGTCAACACATGATTACAAACGCTCCATCCACGGAGTACACATACAGGACAACGGAAATAACGTTTAGGGCAAGTTAAAGTCCAGTAATGTCCGATCAAAGATAATTCAATGGTCTCCAATGAGGTACACAGCAGCTCAGGACTGCTCTCTGGTTGTTTGTACAATGGTTCAGTTGCCAGATCATAGCTGGGAAGAAACTGTCCCTGAATCTGGAGGTGTGAGACTTCACACATATATACCTCTTGGCTGGCGGAAGAGAGAAGACGAGGGAGTGGCCAGGGTAGACTGGTCCTTGATTATGCTGCTGGCCTTGCCTCAGTGTAAATGGAGTCATTGGAATGAATGTCAGTTTGTGTGATTGTCGGGGCTTCGTCCACAATTCCCTTCATTTGCTTGCGGCTTTAGATGGAGCTGTTCCAAAACCTCCCCCTCCCTCCCTCCTCGCAGCCTCGGCGTGCGGGAGCGTTTTTTTTAAAGGCCCGTAAGCGGGTTTGCAAGCAGCGGCCCTTATCAGGGTTGGCGGGGGCGGGAGGAGGAGGAGATGAAGCCGCTGTCGCGGTCGCTGCAGCCGCTGTGCGGGACCCGTCTTTCGCTGCGACACTTCCTCACCCCGCACCTAGTATCTTTCCCACGCAATACAGCCGTCACCGCCGACACAAAACGTTGCGTTCCTTTTCTCCATAGATGCTGCCTGATCCGCGGAGTTACTCCAGTTTTTTTTGTGTCTATCTTCGGTACAAATCGGTATCTGGTTGCCAAGCCGGGCAAAATGACTCGGTGTTTAGGTTGCCCGGCGGCGCTTTGAGTGGTCAATGGCACCCGGGCAACCGTTAATTTCGAGTCCTGACTTGTGGGCAATGTAAGGCTCTGCCTACAAGTCCGTCTCAAATGTATTCCAGCCGGTGGTAGTAGAGAGAAAGGAACTGAGTAAATATTATAGATGGGTAATTTACAGCAGAACCGGACGGTTCTGATATAAACTGAGGAAGCAAGTTACGTGAAGTTGTTGAGATTGATATTGAGGTCTGAAGGTTGGAATGTGTCTGGATGGAGGTCGAGGTATTATGCCTCAAGTTTACATTCGTCCTCATTATAACATTACAGGAAGCCACAGACACAAAACTGCTGAGTGTTTCTGTTTTTATTCCACATTTTCAGCATCTACAGCTTTTTGTTTGATTTTGAAAATGTGTGTGGAGGGTTATCTTATGAAATATTGGCACATGGTGAATATGGATCAGATGGGACCTTAGAGGACAAGCAGTGAGGCCATAATTGGGTATCTGAGTGAAGATCTACTCAGGCCTTCTCTTCTTGCTGCTCACAGCAGAAGGCAATGAGAGGATTGAGAAATGCACCACTGTGCCCTGAAGCGGTTGGGCTGGGGTGAGGTGGGTAGTGGTAACACACAGCAGCAAATTATTCTGGAGCTGGCTCCTATCTGGATCAGTCCCCGCAGGATTATTCTACTACAAATTGCCTGGTGGCAACTCACAGCCACAGGCATGCCACAGCCACCAGTGATGGTCGGGCAGAGGGGACATCACAGGGCACTGCCAGTCCCCGTGGCAGGTCGGACAATAATAAATGCACACCTTCCGTCGCATCCTGGCTCACAGTATCACGGTGAAAACTACATTGTTGTTCGTTCACAAGTTATGGGAATAAAATTAGGTCATTCGGCTCATCAAGTCTACTCCGCCATTCAATCATGACTGATCTCTGCCTCAAATCCCATTTTCTTGCCTTCTCCCTGTAACCCTTGACCCTCTGATCTCTGGATTCTCTCGCCATTTAGAAAATAATCTACACCTTTATTCTTATTACCAAATCCGCACTTTGCTATACTGAATTTAATCTGCCACTTCTCTGCCCACGCTCCTAACTTGTCCAAGTCCTTGCTTCCTCTGCAATAGCTGTCCCTCCACCTATCTTAGCATCATCTGCAAACTTGGCCACAAAGCCTTAAATTCCCTTATGAATAAGAATGCATTTAATTTCAAATCCTGTCTGTTTCAGCTGACGAATACCTTCCCTTTTATTCAACACCTCCCGGGCCCAAAAAACAAAGTATTTGAAAAACACGAAAAAAATCATTCGGTTTATCGAAAAAAGAATCACAAGGCACAAAGATACATGGGATCCAGATGATCCCAGGGACTTCATTGATGCTTTCTTTACACAACGGGAGAAGGTAGGTGATGATTATTGGGGTATTCCAGGCACAATACGTTACGTTAAAACTTTAATCATCCCTGAAGGAAAATTGATCCCAGTGCTTTATGTGGTCGTGTTTTCCATTCCTTTCCCATGTTGCCTCCTTGGCGATGAAGGGACTGTAATTGCACACTCGGTATTGTTACCTGTCCTTCCTTAGATTGTGAGGCCAGAAACAATATTCCACGCGCAGACTCATCTGGGACGTATTTAATGGAGCAAAGTATCTCTATAGTTGTACCCAAATCCTCCTGCTTGTTTAATTAAGTTTAGTTTAGAGATACAGCGCGGATAAGGCCCTTCGGCCCACCGAGTCTGCGCTGTCCAGCAACCCCCACACATTAACGCTATCCTACACACACTCGGGACAATTTACACATACACCAAGCCAATTATCCTACATACCTGTACGTCTTGTGGTAGGAAACCGAAGATCTCGGAGAAAACTCACGCGGTCACTGGGAGAACGTACGAACTCCGTACAGACAGCACCCATAGTCGGGATCGAACCCAGATCTCCAGCACTGCAAGCGCTGTAAGGCTGCAACACTACCGCTGCGCCACCATGTCGCCGTTTACCTTCTGAATTAATATGTGAGTCTGTATGTTCTTTTTCATAGATTCATCATGGAGTTTGCATTACAGAAACAGTCCATTCTGACTATTGTACAATCTCAACTGGTCCCATTTCCACACATTTAGTTCAGAGTGTACCTATTTCTCATCCTCATCATATTCTGTCTGCCATTTCCTCACCTGTTTACTTCTCCTGTCTATATCCCCTGAAGCCCTCTCTGCGTCATTTTCACAGCTGGCATTGTGCAATGCTTTGTACCACTTGGATCTTCAATTAAATGAAGGGTTTGATGATGCCCATCAATTTCAGATCAACAATTCTCAGCTTTTGCCTGATTCTCTTCTCTCTGTCTACTAGTTCTAATCCAGTCCTAGTCCAGAGGACTCTTTTCATGTCTCCTTTCAACCTTCATCAGGATCTCAACTGGAATTTTTTTTCTCAGGATCTTAACATCTTCCTTGAGTGATCTATCTTTGATTCTACATCTTAACACTGGTTCTCTTATTTGGGTCTCAGATGAAACAGCCACAACACAAGTTTCCTGGGCTCCCAGCTGATAGGGACATTATGGAGCCTTTTAGCTGCAGGTACAGAGACCACCTCCACCACCTCCACCACCCTAAACTGGGCCTTGCTCTTCATGCTGCTCCATTCTGATGTACAGTGTAAGTGTTACAAATTCTCTCGTATAATGAATATCTTTGTGTTAACGGGAGATATGGAGGAGGATTGTCACTGTATCAAAAAAGTGAAGAAGAGTATTGGGAAAGGTATCATAAAGTAATTTAGTGTCATAGAGACATATAATGTGGAAACAGGCCCTTTGGCCCAACTTGTCCACATTGACCAACATGTCCTATCTCCACCTGCTTGAGTTTGGCTCATATCCTTCCAAACCTATCCTATCCATTAACCTGTCCAAATGTTTCTTAAGCATTGCAATAGTACCCGCCTCAACTACCTCCTGTGGCAGCTTGTTCCATACACCACAACCCTTTGTGGAAAAAAATAGTTATTCCTCAGGCTCTTATTAAATCTCTTCATCCTCCCCTCCCCTCCCCTCCCCCTCCCCTCCCCTCCTTAAACCTAGGTCTTCGTGTTCTCAATTCTCCTACCTGGGGCAAGACGACTCTGGCAGAGTTTAGAGATATAATGTGATAACAGGTTCTTCAAGTCCGCACCAGCCATCAATCACCCGTTCACAGATTTCTATTTTATCCCTCTTTCGCATCCTGCACACTTGGGGCAATTTTACAGAAGCCAATAAACCCACAAACCTGCACATCCTTTGACCGCGATGCCGAGGTCAACGCTGGAAGCTCTGCAAACCACAGCTCCGCTATGTTGCAGCAGCGGCCCAGCACTCAGTAGATCCAAACGGCGATCCATGTAGGCATCGCCCGCTCCGCGATGTATCTTGTGCTGTGCCGCTGCTGCTGAAGCTCTGGTCCGGTCCCCGGCAGGAAAGACCGCTCACATCCAGCTGGTAGGCCGCGAGGAGGGGGGCGAGGACACAACTCGGAGAATAGTCGCGTCCTCGCCAGGAAGTGACTGGGAAACGGTTTCCCCCTTACCTACCCCCACATAGAAAAACTAAAGGAACCACCAACACAAACTTTAAAAGTGACAAAAACTTTTTTAAAAGATTGAAAAAAGACCGAGGTTGCCTTCAATGGTTTTGAGGGAATAACAGATACAACAAAAACACCAACACCTTTGGTGAACCAAACCTGAAATTGAGTTCTTGCTTTGTTCCTGCAGCCCAGGTCCATGAGGAGATCGACAGAGTCATTGGGAACGGGAGGAAGCCAAAGTTGGAAGACCGTGAGGAAATGCCATTCACTAACGCAGTTATCCACGAAACCCAACGCTTAGGAAATATTCTTCTAATTTCACTGTCTCATGCAACATACAGAGACACCGAGGTCATGGGTTACACCATTCCTAAGGTACGATCTAGAGGTAATCTTGAATGTTCGGCACAGACGGACAACTCCCCATTGTTCTGTTGCTGACAAATTTGTCTTCTTCAATGACTTTTAGGGAACAACAATCTTTCCAATCATTACATCAGTCTTGTATGATGAAGACATTTGGTTGACTCCATGTGAGTTTAATCCGGGACACTTCCTGAATTCAGGCGGGATGTTCGTGAAGCCGGAAGCTTTCATCCCATTCTCTGCAGGTAATGTGGGATTTATGGATTGTTAAATGTATTGATTGAGATTATTAGAATATATTAAAATCTGTGGTTATGGATATCCAGCTCGATCTTCTGCACTATGTGATGGTAGTGGGGGAGCTTGCTCCTCGATTTATAAAGTTCAGTTCATTTACAACTAAATTTAAGTCAAATACTGAAATACCTAATGGTCAGCCCAGTGCTGAAAGAGCACATTTTATGTTGACAAAGTGAGAAATATGAGCATTTGCTTAAATGTGTATGAAGGAACTGCAGGTGCTGGTTTAAATCGAAGGTAGACACAAAATGCTGGAGTAACGCAGCGTGACAGGCAGCATCTCCTGAGAGAAGGAATGGGTGACGTTTCGGGTCGAGACCTCTGACATCAGTCTGAAGAAGGGTCTTGACCCAAAACATCACCCATTCCTTCTCTCCAGAAAAGCTGCCTGTCCCACTGTGTTAATCCAGTATTTTGTCTCTTCCTCCGAGCATTTGCTTAACATTGATAAAGGCTGGGAGTGTACTGCTTCTGTGAGAGATTAAGCAGGGTTGGTTTAGGCAGGATGACATTGGGACTCTAGACTGTGGGGAACTAAAAACCAAGAATGGCATTAAATTCCTTATACTGCTGTATCTAATCAAGACCAGACTGCATAACATGCAGTAATATAACACCATTCAGATCCTGCCAGTTACACTGGGAATGTGGCTGGGGAATTTCTTTGCCAGAGTGGGATTGGCAAATTTGTTTCACATAATCCGGGACTTCAGGATCTGTTCACATCACAGTCGTACAGCAGTACAGCAGGGGCGGTGGGTGCGGTGGGGGGGGGGCGGTGGGTGCGGTGGGGTGGCCGGGGGTAGGAGGGCGGGGGAGGGCGGGGGGGGGGGGGGGGGGTTGGTTTCTAAGCAACGTACTTAAAGGGAGGAATCGTGGGGACATTTACAAGAATGATCCCAGGAATGAGTGGGTTAACAGCACTGGGCCTGTATACACTGGAGTTTAGAAGAATGAGGGGGGACCTCATTGAAACATACAAAATAGTGAAAGGCATGGATAGAGTGGATGTTGAGAGGATGTTTGCACTAGTGGGAGAGTCTATGACTAGTGGTCATAGCCTCAGAATTAAATGGTTCCTTTAGGAAGGGGATGAGAAGGAATTTCTTTAGTCAGAGGGTGGTGAATGTGTGGATTTCTTTGCCACAAAAGCCTGTGGAGGCCGTCAATGGATATTTTTAAAGCAGAGATAGATAGATTCTTGATTAGTACAGGTGTCAGGAGTTATGGGGAGAAGGCACGAGAATGGAGTTAGGAGGGAGAGATCGATCAGCCATGATTGAATGCGGAGTAGACTTGATAGGCCAAATGGCCGAATTCTGCTCCAATCACTTATGACCTTATGATTCTGTGCATCCTTGGTGTGGCCCACTCGCCCACCATCCTTTGAACCCATTTTCACCCTGACTACAAACACAGGGTCCCACTGCCATCCTTAGTAGCTAACATTTGACCAAACTCCTCCACCCATCTTGAAGCCCATGAGAATCCATGGACTCCCTCATCTCAACTTTAAACGCCCAACCCACGTTTAGATGATTTCTTTGTGCGATGATGCCTTGGGCCCACTGCACTGTGGAATTTATTCTCTGAATTACGTGTCTTTTTACAGCTACTAACCAGTTTCTAGGCAACCATTCATTTTTTCCAGACTTTCTATCAATATATTCTCAATGTGGCCAATTTTAACGTGCAACTAGAGCAAACAAGTAGAAGAAACTTTATAAGACTTTTACAACGAGATTGATCAAATCATTTTAGCAAAATATTCAGTTTGAACCAATCAGTCTAAATGTCATATTAATTTGCACGTCCTAATGGCACAATGGATTGTTGTAATCTTTAGATTAGTTTCCAAACTTAAATAAAAATATAAATAATGAATGTCGTGCACCTCCAGCCAGAATTAATCTCATTTCAAATGGAGGGGAAGGATGTTGTAAGGGGCAAGAATGATATTGTAATTCCTTTTATTCTAACACGCAGAATAAGCATAGTGAGATAATGTTTAATTGCTGTGGGTACACAAAAATGCTGAGAAACTCAGCGGGTGCAGCAGCATCTATGGAGCGAAGGAGATAGGTAACGTTTCGGGCCGAAACCCTTCTTCAGCTGTGTTTGTTTCATGTCGTGTCTAGAACAGACTGGTTTATCAGGTTTGATAAACATATGGTATGTCCTGTTGAGGGGCTGCTGCTCACCTGGCTTTAGTGCTTTAGTGCTTTAGTGCTTTAGTGCTTTAGTGCTTTAGTGCTGAAGGAACAAATTGGTGCCTCAGAGACAGAGTAAGAAGCACACAAAATAACCAGTGGAGTCAAACGGTTTCCTTACCGAGTCGTTCCGTGTCGTACCGTGTCGTTCTGTGTCGGACTGTGTTTTACTGTGATTAAACATTCCTGGCCGTGCATGTAAGTTTTGGTCATCTTACAAAATAAATCAGTGTTTGTTTAACTTAAACACGGAGTCTAGTGGATAACTGGAATTTATGGGACATTGGTACGACTCGCGTAGGCCGTGACTATCAACTGGTACATTCTGCCGTAACCGATGTGTTTCTGACCTTAGCTACACTGCCTGGAAGATGAGCAAAGTCCACATTTAAATCGATTACATCGGTGCTGCTCTGAAATAAACATAGTGGCCACCACCGGCCACTGAACCAACACCACCAGTGACCATAATGATCTGTGTCAATAGCACTACTCTCCTAATGCTAACGGGTGACCCCACATTTTACAGCTTGTTACAGCTACAGTAATGTGAAGGAGAATTATTTTGTAGGTACAAGTATTCAAATGCCTTTGATTGGCAAATTCAACTGGAATATATCCTAGTTTGAATAATATAAATTTATTGGGCAACAGGTTGACAAGCAGCACCTTCATGTAATGAACTTGGATATACAGTCGGTGGGTGCAGATTAAGACTGCTATGAGGGCAAAGATACATGTTAAGAGTGGTGAACAGGTTTGATGTGCTGCAGAGACAAACAACTGTACAGGGTTATGGTGTAGTGATAACTTGTAAACATGGCTCAAAATGTACAGGAATAATCACTTACCTTTCCTCCACACAAAAGGGTGGGGAAGGATGAGCAAACCAGGGAATTAGGGAGGGAATGGTCCCTGCAGAAGGTAGCGGGGAGGGTTAGACTTGACGGGTGGTGGGATCACAGCTTGCGTAAATGTTGAAGGATGATGTGCTGGAAGCGGAGGGTGGGGGGGGTGAAAGGTAAGGACTAAGGAAATTCTAATCCTGTTCCGTCAGGGGGAAGGTGGAGTTAGAGCAGAACTGTGTGGTATGGAGGAGATGCAGATGAGAGCTTGGTCGACCACAGTGGGGGTGAAGCTCTGTTTCCTGAATGAGGACGACATTTTTCAAATGTCTGAAGTGGAAAACCTCAACTTGAGAACAAATGCTGCAGACGTGGAGAAACTAAGAGAAAGGGATGGTGGCCTTACAAGAGAGGGTGGGAGGATGGGAAGAGGTGTCGTCTAGGTTGCTGTGGGGGTCAGTGGGTTTGTAGTAGATATAATCGGATAGTTTGACTCCTGAGATGTTTTCAGATTGATCTGAAAATGGGTAAGAGGTGCGAGAAATGGTGCAAGTGATGTTGAGGGCAAGGTGGGGTTCCTTCCGAGACTTCCAAATCCCCAAAACAGCTGAATGAGATAAACTGGCTGTTGTAAATTGGTATGTTGGTGAGTGGTGGAACCAGTGAGGAGTGATGCAGGGATGATAACAAATGGGATTATTGTAGATGGGTGTTTGGGGGTCGGCGGGGAGTTCCACTTCTTCTTCTTATAGGATTCCGGCAGTGTAGACGCTGCTAAGCGTATTACTGCCCTCCACATGTCAAAGTTTGAACTAAATTCTTACATACAGTCCTGTAACTTGCAGGAATTGAAGAACAGCCCTGGATATCGGCGGGGAGTTCCTCGTTAACGGCTGATTTATATCCACAAACAGGAATTGTAACCGCATGTCATCAGTGGGTTAAAAGATGTAATACATATGTGCTGACACCTGCCCGGTGACGGAGATCGTAATGCGGAATGAGACTGTCTGTGTCTGTGACAAATAATCCTAGTAGATGTAAACATTTCCATTGCAGTCTTTACCGGACCCGCACCCACGGGGGGGATTTTGGAACGTTTATGTAGATACTTCCTGGCATCCCCTCGCCTCCCTCTGCTCACAGTGAGTTTGCCGCTCGTTATCTCCGGTGAACATGGAGTTCTCGGCTCTCCCCGGGGTCGTGCTCAGGGTGTTTGGCGGGTTCCCGGCGCTGGCCGTGTTCTGCACCGTCTTTGCCCTGGCCTTTGACTTGATGAAGAGGTGGAAGAAGTGTGGCAACTACCCTCCCGGGCCCCGGGCTCTGCCTTTCCTCGGCAACCTTCTACAAGTGGATCTGCACAACCCGCACCTGTCATTCACAAAGGTAAAGACAGCGAGTGAAGAGAGAGAGGGAGAGAGACCGTGGGAAGGAAGCGGTCACACACCCGGGACCACCTTTAACCCTTGGTCTCTCTCTGCTTCTGTCCAGTGGCCTTAACACCCCCATTTCCATCCTATTGGTTGTGTCCTCTGCATTTATTGTAGCTGCTTCTTTTATTTTTTCCGCTGCTAGCTTGCTTGCTTCCTCCTTATCTTGTACGGCCCAGCAGCGCAGCTGGTAGACGGCCCACGTATTGCAAGTGCTCTAGTCAGCTTTCCCACAGCACAAAGGCTGGCGTGTGTGCAGGGATAAGGGAAAGTTGTCAAACAGGTTGCACAACAGATTAAAAAAAAAGTTATCCTTGTACTGCATCCATTTCTCCACCATTTATTTCTTGATAATCCAGTTCTTGGAATTTTAAACATCACACTGCTGTTGGGAGCTCCTTCAGCTGCGTGTTTGGCTTTTATTTTCATTTCTAAACATGAACTATTAATATCTAAACTCCCTTCATAAAAATAGAAAGGCGAATTTTTTTTCCGTAAGTGGTGAAAGTGTGAGAGATGTTAGCGTTCAAAGAGACTTGAGAATCTCCGTCTTTGAAGTCACTGACGTCAAATGATTAGAAAATATCGGTTTGTTGGCCTGCAGTGAAATTCTGTTGAGCCACGCAGGACTATATTTGGTACGCAGTTTTACAATATCCAACTATAATGTCCTGAGAAGAGTTGAAGACACTTTTAAGAGATAGTAACTGAGAATTTGGAGCAGGGCAAATCATGATTGTCTACTTGTTAAGTGCTAGTAGAACACATCTGGACCAAGCGCGAGTCCTAAGGTGATGACACAGACACCTATCGATTGTGGCAAGACTAACATGCTATAAAGGGCTACAAAGTGAAGCCGGGCGCTCCCTGATGAGCACAATGCATTTTATACTCCCTTTGAGCAGAAGGTCTGTGGAAGGATATCACCTGCCCCATTCGCCTTGCCGATGGTCACTGTGGCAGATGCAAGATCGGCCTTCCTGAGATGGCCTTCCTGAACTATCCCGGATGGAGTTACCGGCCGCATCCTCAGGACCTGGATGAACCTGCTGAGAGAAGCATTCATAGACATCTTTAATATCTCGCTGCTCCGTTCTGAGACCCCACCTGCTTCAAGTAGATGACTATCATCCCAGTGCCAAAGAACAGCAAGGTAGCATGCCTTAATGACTTAGCGTTAGACTTTTTCTCTGGAACTGTTCGCAACAATATTGATAAACTATATCTGCACTCTGGCATTTTTCTCTGTGCTGTACCTGTTGTACTTGTGTTTGGCTTGATTGTATTCATGTAAAGCATTACGGGTCCACCAACGATTTTCTGACACCCTTGATTCCAGAGCCTTGCCGTATCATCCGTTTTGCCGGACCAACAGAGGTCGCGGCCTCGAGGGGCCGAGTTACCGGCCCCGCAAAGTTGGCTTCGGAAGTTGGTTATGGGAATGGATCTGCCAGCCCCTCCCGGCTGGTGTTCCAGAGCCCTGGCTGTAGGTGGAAAATTTGACCAAGCCATCAGCGCAGAAGTCCCGATGAGGTAGAGATGTAGGCAGTCAAGATTAAGTTAAAGGTGAGAGGGATAAGATTTAATAGGAACCTGATGGGCATTGTTGTCACACAAGAGGGAATATGTAACAAGCTTCCAGAGGATGTAATTGAGGCAGGTATGATAACAACATTTAAACAATATTTGAACATGTGCATGGATAGGAAAGGATAAGGATACGGGCCAAATGTGGTCAAATGAGACTAGTTTAGACGGGCATCTTGGTCAGCATGCAAAGTTGGGCCAAAGAGCCTATGATTGGAATCTATGATTGGAAGCATTATCAAATATGCCTACTGCTCTGGTCATTCCTTTTTCTCTCTTCGACCATCTGGGAGAAGATGCAAGAGATTAGAAGCTCAGAGATCAAACTTCAAAAATTTCTGTAAGACTTCTGAAGTAATCAACCCTTTCACACTCCCTTTCTGGAGATGCTGTCATGTACTCTTATTCTTAACTTTACCACATTTAGTACTTCCTTTGTTGAGCTTTAGTCATTTACTTGTACCAATTCAGATTGCACTACCATTTTTGCATTTGCATTTAACCATATAACCATATAACAATTACAGCATGGAAACAGGCCATCTTGGCCCTACAAGTCCATGCCCGAACAAATTTATTTTTCCCCTTAGTCCCACCTGCCTGCACTCATACCATAACCCTCCATTCCCTTCTCATCCATATGCCTATCCAATTTATTTTTAAATGATACCAATGAACCTGCCTCCACCACTTCCACTGGGAGCTCATTCCACACCGCCACCACAATACAATTTGGCATTGTATTTATGGTTGCTGTACTTATTGTATTTATTGTTACCCGAGCTTCATGTTAATAAGGAATTTCATTGCACCCTGGTGCATATGCCAATAAACTAATCTGAAATCTTAGAAAGCAAGAGGGTGTGAGGTCAGAGACATCGAGAGAGAAAGCCTTAGCAAGCAGCCAAAGAAGAAATGATTGCCATTGAGTTCATGGCACGTGATACAATGCAACAGTTAAGAGCTACATGCCTGAGTTTTATGTTAACTAAATTCTGATCTCACTCCATGTACATGTGTGGAGATGGCACCACTGTCAATGGCCAAATATCGAACAATGTTGAGTTTGAGTTTACTTTATTATCACATGTACCAAAGTACAGTGAAGAGCTTGATGAGGCAGAGTATAAGGGAGTAGTAGTGAGCTTCATATCATGGTGTCAAGATAATAATCTCTCCTACAAAGTTAGCAAGTTAGCTAGTATTTGATTTCAGGAAGTGGGGTGGAGTACATGCCCCAATCAGCATCGATGATGCCGAAGTGGAGATGGTCAAGAATTTCAAGTTCTTATAGCCCTGTCCCACGGTACGAGTTCATTCCAAGAGCTCTCTCGAGTTATAAAAAAATCGAACTCATGGTAAGCACGGAGAATGAACGTAGCAAGTACGTCGGAGCTCGGGAAGTCTCCTAGCGGCTCGTACCGCTAACGGCAGCTACTCGGGAAGACTCGCTAACGGCAGGTAAGCATGGGAAGACTCTTGAAGATTTTTCAACATGTTGAAAACTGTCCACGAGAGCCCCGAGTACCGACAAGTGGCCATTACCGTAAATCTCCGAATTCGAATCGAGACAAACCCGGGAGAACTCTTGGAATGAACCCGTACCATGGGACAGGGCTTTTAGTTGTAAATATCACCAACAATGTTTCATGGACCAACCTCATTGAAGTTACGGCCAAGAAAGCACCGTAGAAAGTGTCGGGATGCATCACTGTTTGTTTTTGGCAACAACCCCCCTAACACCAGAAGAAGTTCCATATTGTGGATGTAGCCCAGTCGATTGCACAGACTAGCCTCCCCATATTTACCTCAACTCCATCGACACTTTACACTGCCTCGGGAAAGTAGCCAACTCTGTAGTCAAGTAGTCAAGGACCACTGTGGAGAAAAGGAATAGGTTTTGGGTCGAGTTCCGAAACATCAACTATTCCTTTGCTCTAGAGATGTTGCCTGACCCGCTGAGATACTCCAGCATTTTGTGCCTATCTTTGGTTCCTTCCTGTACATAATTAAGGACCATGTTTGAAAGTGTGCAACACCAGTTTCAGGAATAGCTTCCTACCCACTATTATCAGAGTACTGAATGGTCTTGTAAGCTAAGAGTGTGGTCCTGATCTCCTATACCTAGTTCTTTGTGACCCTCAAGCTTCTTGTTTTATTTACACTTTCTCTTAGTTGTTGTGTTATAACACTGTAACACTATATTCTGCTCTCTATTTTGTTTAATTGCACTACTTGCTGTATGTGTGTACGGCTTGGTTGTACACATGTGTAGTATGCTTTGATAGCTGGATAGCACGCAAACAAAGATTTTCACTGGATCTCATTAGACATGACAATAATATATCAATACCAATTGTTGGTGTTTAGAATAGGTTATGCAATGCATTTGAGAAGAAACAGAATGCAAGAGCAATTGTATTTGAAACCCATCTGGAAAATGATCCACTGGAAATACGAGTGGATAATTCAGGGATACTAAGTACAGCTAAATGGAGACAATATATGATTTTAATAATTGAGAATTGTTAATGGTGGTAAATAAATAATTATTTATGTTAATTTATTGCTAATGTTAAAGTAGAAGCAGCATAGTGATTCGTCAGATTGATTTTTTCCCCCTGTTTTTCTCTTTGAAGATGTCATTCGTACTCAGGACATTTTCCACATCAGGAAGATGCTAGTTTTGAAACTGAAACAGCTAGAGGTGTTGATTCTGGATCTAATACTCTCTCCCTAGTCTGGTTCAGTAAAAACCACTGAGTCCAACACTGCAATCCAAACCCTTCTTTATTTGTATACAACACCACGGGGACGACCTTGGGTCCACTCACTTGAGACCTCAGCAGCCTCGCGTAAACAGAACAGAAGGAAAGGCAACCGACACGTCTGGCAGAACATCTATCCTGTGTTAAGAAACCTAACTTTCAGGGATTTAAATCTTTGAGTTCAACTTCTACCTGAACTTAATCGATTTACAAAAGCTTTGAAGTTTTTCCAGCAGTCCGTTTCTTAAACACCTTTACGTTTTGTGCTTTTTTTGACAGCCAAGTACTTCAAATGCCATTGATTGCATTGTAGCAATGATAGGCAACGATTTGATAAAAGGTTAAAAGCTGCGTGTTTTTTTTTGTTTGCAAACACACAGCGGTTAATTACATGACAAGACATCACCATGTCACTTACGCACTGCACCGCCCTTGGAAAAAATACGAGGTACGTTGCCTGTGGCTGGAGTTTGCAAACAAATGAATGGGTTGTCACAATTCATTCATTTATGTGGGGAACGCATCTGAGCAGAATCTGAAATTCGAGCGGTGTCCCTGAGAAGAATGCAGCTACATCTAAGAGACACGGAGAAGCTGATCATCAGAGCAGTTCTGTCCATGGTCATGGGAGGCTTTTTGTAGTAAAAATAAAACTGCATGACATCGTTTTTATCCATGTGATGATTTTTCCACACGTCGGTAGTCGTTGTTGGCTCAAGAGTAACTCGGGAGAGGAACTTGGTAACTCGGGAGACGAACTTGGTACATCGCAGAAATGAGAAGTAAACGGCAAACTTAGACATACACGTGGGAACTCGTTGAAGCTCGTGAACATAAACTTGGAATCTCATAGACAACCCTGAGTTAGATTTTTTCTTTCACTCGTGGGTGGACTCGCACCGTGAGACAGGGCTATTAGGGTCCTCTTCCTGCAACGGTTGTCCCACAAAATTGTCACTACCAGTGTCTCTGACAGCCCTTCTTTTATACAGTTTCTTCTCCAATGTTTTTAAGGTTTTCTTTGCTCCTTACTGCAGGCCATGACTCTCACAATTCTGTAATCAATCATTAAAATGATCATTCACTGAAGGACAGAACAGCAAGATACCTCTATTTATCTTCTGATGACTGAAACTCTAAAGGTTTGTTTGGCATGTAATCACTCTCTTGCCCATATAAATGTTTTCTCTTTCAAGTACCAGCTGGCACCACTCCACCAATAACTCAACCATTTAGTTACTTAACAGTCATCCATGTTACTTAACATGTAATTCATCAAACTGTTACTCTACCAGAATGCCAACTTGTTTCATGCTCAAGGTTAGATCTGTGTGTTTCTACATCATTTTCTGACCAATTCTTGAACAATGTGCCCTTCCTTCACTGTGCTAATTTTGTCCTGGGGTTTACAGCAAAATTTCCGAGTCATTTCCTTGTCAGAGTGACCCGATGAGATAGTTGACATCTTGTCATCGCCTACACTGGAGAGCCAGGCTCCCAGCAGCTCAGTACCAACAGGACCACGGGGACTGAACAAACCAGTGTTGGGGATCTGATTGAGAACTTTGCGACTGTGCTCTCTCTGTTCAATGTTGCACTTGACCTCTGAGAGTGAGTTACAATAACAGCCTCGTGCTTTTGCCCAACTTTTCCCCACGTCCAGTTGCGGGAGAAGTACGGCGATGTGATGAGCTTAGACTTTGGGTGGACAAACGTGGTGGTGCTGAGCGGCTACAAGACCCTGAAAGAGGCACTGGTGAAAAAATCTGAAGATTTTGCAGACCGGCCAGTCCTTCCAATATATAAGAAGCTCATTGAGAGGACCGGAGGAGGTGAGTGTGAACTAGGCTCCAAGTGAGTGTGAACTTCCCCAGGCTGAGAGTCGGCAATCGTTTGACTTTAGCTGTTTCTGTCCATGATCAACACACTCTAAACATTGTGGCTTGAGCTGGTGGTCTCTGTGTGATCAGGGAAAATTAGTATGAATGTTTATGTGTTTATATTCGTTTATTTATTGAGTATGTGTGCATGTGTATATATACACACTGAACTTTTTTTCTCCCGTTGTGTCCTATCTTTATATAGTCTGTTGTGCTGCAGCAAGCAAGAATTTCATTGTCCTAACTGGGACATATGACAATAAAACTTGACTCTATATTGGAGACTCCATCCTCGTAAACTCTCTATAATTGCCTTTACCCTGGTGTGCAAAAGAAATCACTTTGAGTTGTTCAATGATTTAATGTTTGGCATTGGATATAAACGTCTCTGCAATGCTACAGTCATACCTCAGTGAGTTTTGCATGAAGCAGCACTTCAGTTTAAGTAAACAAGATTCTCATCACCGCAGCAGGATATTTGGAATCTGTTCTGGTGCATCTGTGATGACAAATTGTGAATTACTACTCTTCACTAAAATGAGAGAGGAAGACAAAATGGGATGGCCAACCAAGCCAACCTGTCAATCAATATGCTGCTCATATTCCTTCCTGCGTATTCCTCTTTTTATGCCACTGAAAGTTGTTGGCCCTGACAACTCAGGCAGGATTCAGGTGAAGCTCTGGAGTTCTTGAACGAATTAGCTTCGAGTTAATTATAAATCAACATTTAAAATGTATCTTGAATCTACAAGGCGTGTAGGCCTTGGTGGTTCAAGGTACATCTTAAATGCTTATCAATATGTACCAGCCCCTTATTAACGCATTCCAGATTCCAAGCACTCTCTAGGTGAGAGGTTGTCCTTCCTTCGGTCCCTCTAAACCTCCGCCCTCGTCACCTTAAACTTGCATCCCCTACAATGGGGAGAAACTTCTTTGTGCTTCTCTGCGTCCTCATCATTTTTGTTGTTCCCGGCAGGTATTGCATTCGCAAGATATGGCCATTGGTGGAAGGAGCAGAGAAAATTCTCACTTTCCGTAATGAAAAACTTTGGACTGGGGAAAAAATCGCTGGAGCTGCGAATTGCAGAAGAAGCAGAAATGTTGAATAAAGCATTTGAAGAGGAAAAAGGTAATGAAATGGGATTTCTCAGGAAATTAGAGGCTCCTCAACTGGTGTGGATTTGAGAGCTATTTGTTTCTGCAAACACTCTCATGTAAGAGGAACTTGAGAAAAGAAAATATAAGATTTAGGAGATTGAGAGGGGATCTTATAGAAACTTACAAAATTCTTAAGGGGTTGGACAGGTTAGATGCAGGAAGATTGTTCCCGATGTTGGGGAAGTCCAGAACAAGGGGTCACAGTTTAAGGATAAGGGGGAAATCTTTTAGGACCGAGATGAGAAAAACATTTTTCACACAGAGAGTGGTGAATCTCTGGAATTCTCTGCCACAGAAGGTAGTTGAGGCCAGCTCATTGGCTATATTTAAGAGGGAGTTAGATATGGCCCTTGTGGCTAAAGGGATCAGGGGGTATGGAGAGAAGGCAGGTACAGGATACTGAGTTGGATGATCAGCCATGATCATATTGAATGGCGGTGCAGGCTCGAAGGGCCGAATGGCCTACACCTGCACCTAATTTCTATGTTTCTATGTTTCTATGACAATATCGTAAAAGACATAGACAGTATCAATGAAAAGAGAAAGTTAATATTTCAGCATAATTTGACACTGCTGGAGGAACTCAGTGGGTCAGGCAGTACTGTATAAGCAGGTGGAATGGACGGACAGTGTTTTGGATAGGGACCCTTCTTCTGGCTGTTGTTGTTTCAGGGCTGGTCACTTCAGACTGCCATTTTCCCTCTGCAGATGCTGCCTGACCTGCTGAGTTTCACCAACAGTTTGTCTTTTGCACCAGATTCCAGCATCTGCTGTCTCTCATGTCTCCAGTCAATATTTCAGGTCCGGAACTCTTCCACAGAACTGGGAGAGAGGGAGAAAACATGTTGGTTTTCAGTGACATGGAAAGTTAAAGAGGGATGGGTAGAATAAAGAGAATATTTCTCGAAGAGTCAATATAGCAGTAGGAATAGCAGTTAGGATTTGGGCTTGTGCAATGTGTTACCAATAGTAGGGATGTGGGTCAAACCCGGCAGACCAGGCAGTAGAAATAATAAACAAGGAGAGAATTGAGCCTGGGAGACATGGCCAGTACAGACATAAAGAAAGATCGAGCTATCTAAACTTGGAGAATTTGATATCGAGTTGGAAGGCTGCAGCTAGTCCAAACCGAAGATTACCTCGTGAATTCCCTCGTGGATTCCAGCTTCGGTCCCAGACATCCCAGTTCGGACCCAACCCGGACGTCAGGTTCCGACAGTCGATCTGCCATTTTTCACAACTGTTCTCATTCCGTGCCCTGCGTTCTACATTGGCTGCGATGCGCCGGTATAGCATAGCATCTTGTGGGAGATAAGAGTAATATCCCTGCATATTTAAACACTATCCGACACACACTAGGGACAAGTTACATTTATACAAAGCCAATGAACCTAGAAACCTGTACGTCTTTGGAGTGTGGGAGGAAATCAAATATCTCGGAGAAAACCCACGTGGTCATGGGGAGAAGGTACAAACTCCATACAGACAGCACCTATAGTCAGGAACGAACACGGCTCTCCGGCGCTGAAAGTGCTGTAAGGCAGCAACTCTACCACTGTGCCACCGTGTCGCATTGAGAAAGTGTTGAACTTCATCTTTAGAAGCACAACATATAAAATCAGGGAAGTCATGTTGAACCTTTTATTTGAATTGTTTGGGGTGGCTGAAGGATTGGTGAACGGCACCTGAATTCCAGTTCAGTCATCAGTTGCTTTACCTCTCAGTGCAGTCAGTTTATTGAAAGGTTTCCGAGCATATATGGCTTACATTTAAAACTTACTCTGGAACATTCACGGTTTGTCATTGCTGTTTCAGGTCTCGCCTTTGATCCAAATTTCAGGATACGCATTGCAGTCTCAAATATTATCTGCTCAATTGCCTTTGGACATCGCTTTGAATATCAAGATCAAAAATTCCTTGAATTTCTCCACATCAGTGAAGAAAGTTTCAAAATGGATGGTAGCTTTTGGGGTCAGGTGAGGCAACTTTGGGATCAGAGGAAGCCACAAAATGCTGGAGTAACTCAGCAGGACAGGCAGCATCTCTGGAGAGAAGGAATGGGTGACATTTCAGGTGGAGACCCTTCTTCAGACACTTCCTCAGGTTTCGTAGGTATTAGAAATAGCTGTCCTGGTGAAAGTGCCGGTATTGATACAGCAGCTTTATCAGATATTTTTTGTCGGTCATTTTAGAGAAGGGAATAGCAAAAACATTCAGACATTGATAAATCTGAAATAAAACAAAAAATTACTGGAAATTCTTAGAATGATAATATCCTCAAAAGGAGAGTGTTTGATTCATCCTGAGCCCAACAGTCCTGCCACAAAGACCGAAAGTGGTAGAGCAGTATTCTATCTTTTTTGCACGGGCCTGAAACTGATAGTTTAGTTTAGAGATGCAGCGCGGAAACAGGCCCTTCGGCCCACCGGGTCCACGCTGACCAGTGATCCCCGCACATTAACACTACCCTACACACACTAGCAACATTTTTTTTTACATTTACCAAGCCGATTAACCTACATACCTGTGCGTCTTTGGAGTGTGGGAGGAAACCGAAGATCTCGGAGAAAACCCACGCAGGTCATGGGGAGAAGTTACAAACTCCGTACAGACAGCAGCCGTAGTCGGGGTCGAACCCGGGTCTCCAGCGTTTCATTCGCTGTAAGGCAGCAACTCTACCGCTGCGCCTCCGTGCCACCTGAATAACTGAAGTTAATCAAAAACAGGGGCAGTTATACAGTCATAGAGTGACTACCACAGTGTGGAAACAGGCCCTTTGGCCCAACTTGTCCACACCGGCCAATATGTCCCAGCTACACCAGTCCCACCTGCCTGCGCTTGGTCATTATTCTCCACACCTGTCCTATCCATGTATCTGTCTAACTGTTTCTTAAACGTTGGGATAGTCCCAGGCTCAACTACCTCATCCAGCAGCTTGTTCCATACTCCCACCACTCTTTGTGTGAAAATGTTTCCCCTCGGATTCCTATTAAATCTTTTCCCTTTCAACTTGAACCTACGCGCTCTGGTCCTTGATTCCCCTACTCTAGGCAAGAGACTCTGCCCGTCTCCCTGATCTATTCCTCTCATAATTTTTACACCTCTATAAGATCACCCCACAACCTTCTGCGCTCCAATGAATAGAGACCCAGCCTACTCAACCTCTCCCTATAGCTCAGACCCTCTAGTCCTGGCAACATCCTCGTAAATCCTCTCCAAACCTTTTCCATTCCTTCACATTCAAACCACACCACCCAGGCTCTTTGTACCTCTACTTGAACTTCTCACTGCTCTCCCTAATATATAATCTAAGAACAAGAATACAATATTATCATTAATTTAAAAGAAACTGAAAGTCTCACACTCACCAACGGTGGTCAAAGAAAAATAAGGAAGTACAAGATTCCAAATCGGAAGGAATGCAGAGATGTACGGAGTGCTGGAGGTCATGTAGATATGGCAGGCAAATTCAGGGATTTTAACATGACTATTTTCCATTACAATGTTCAGAATGCTGGTGTTCGATTGGTGTTCAACAGTGTGACTAAAACTTGATGAATTACTTTAATAGCGCAATTAATTATGATTAGTTATTTTATTTACTCAACCAACCCACTAAATGAACACATTATATGTTTCATGAATATTGTGATTAACTCCATGTTTTCCTGCATTGTATCAAGCGTAACAGCACATGTGTATATGGTGGGAGTTTAACAGCACGGAAACAAGCCCATCCCGTCCATGCCCACATGGATGCCTATCTACACTAGTCCCTTTTGCCTGCATTGGTTCCTTATCCCTCTAAACCTTTTGTATCCATATACTGTACCTCTCTAAATGTTTATTAAATGTTGTAATTGTACCTGCCACTGCTGCTAATTCTAGCAGCTCATTCGACATACTCGCCACCATCTGTGAAAATGTTGCCCTTCAGATCCCCTGTACATCTTTCCCTTCTCACCTTAAACCTATATCCTCCTTAATCCTACTACTATTTGTTTTTTGAGGGTTTTTTTTCCCCTCTCGTTTATCATATTGTTTACAGTGTACTATGTTTACATATTCTGTTGTGCTGCAGCAAGTAAGAATGCCATTGTTCTATCAGGGACATATGACAATAAAACACTCTTTCTTGACTCTTTAGACCTCCCTACCCTGGGAAAAAGACTGTGCCCATTTACCTTCTCCATGCTCCCTGTGATTTTAAAAACATCAGCCAACTTCACTCCAGAGAAAAAAAACCCAGACTATGTGGTGTCTCCTTATAACTCAATCCATCCAGTACTAATAATATTGCATGTGAATCTTTTCTGCACCCTCTCTTCCTTATTTGGTCACCAATTTGTCCTTCCTACAAATTGGTGACCAGAACTACACACCATAATCCAAAAGCAGGCTAACCAATGTTTTGTACGGCTGTCAAACGATGTAGTCGATGCCCTGGCTGATGATGAAAGCAAGCATGCCATACACATTCTTCACCATTCTGCTTGTGACAGCACTTTCAGGGTCACACTGTCCAACAGCTGTCCCCAGGGCTCTGTCATTCACACTATGGATACATATGGGTAATCGACAGGAGGGCTCTAGAAAATGCAGATTCTGTCTGAATTTTTAATAGGTGTGGTGAATGATTGTTTACATTCTTTACTTTCAGCATATTCATAAAAAGGTGGTGAAGGAATATTTCAAACCCTGTTTTTATTGCAGTTGTTCAACACTTTCCCTTTTATTCATCACCTCCCGGGACCACACCATAAAATATTTGAATATCAAGACAAAATCATTCATTTTTTACAAGAAATAGTCACGGAACATAAAGAAACATGGGACGCAAATGAGTCCAGGGACATGATTGACGCATTTTTGGCAGAGCATGAGAAGGTATGTGAAGGAAACTTTGCAAGTTTCTGATAAGTTAAGTCTGAAACATTAACTCTGTTATTCCCTCGACAAATGCTGCCTGACCTGCAGAGTGTTTCCAACATTCTCTGTTTTAATTTCCAGATTTCCAGTATATACAGTTATATTTTTGATATTTAATGTAAGTCCTAGAACACTGAACAAGTAGATGTAACAAGTAGAATGGATGAGGTACAGCCATCTGGACTTTCAAAAAGCCTTTGACAAGGCCCCATGCTGTATCACTAAATGAAAAAAATAAACAATGTTGGCTCTGGTCCCCACTGGGCATGTAGTACATGCACTGAGTCACCAGGGGGAGCAGTCTGCCAACCAGGTTAAACTCCAGGAATTCCCAGAGAAAACCAGTGCAATAGCTGAAACACTAGAGAGTCATAAAGTGCTGGAGTATTTAAGAAGGAACTGCAGATGCTGGATAATTTAAGGTAGATAAAAGTGCTGGAGAAACTCAGCGGGTGCAGCAGTATCTATGGAGCAAAGGAAATAGGCAACGTTTCAGGCCGAAACCCTTCTTCAGACAACTCAGTGGTTCAAGCAGCATCTCTGGAGAACACGGATAGGTGATGTTTCGGGCTGGGTCCCTTCTTCAAACTGATTGTGCTGAGGAGGGGGAAGAGAAAGCTGGAAGAGAGGTGGGGGCAGGGTAAAGCCTGGCGAGTGATAGGTGGATATAGGTGAGGGGAGGTTTGATAGGCAGACAGTTTGACAGAGGCTAGAGGCGAAAAGACAAAAATGTGAGATAAGGATGGAAGACGTGTGAATTGTGAAACCAGAGGAAGGAATAGAAGTGGAGGGGAAGGGGGAAAGGGGAGAAATGGTTGGGGGGGGGGGAGGAAAGAAAGGAAAAAGTAAAAAATAGGAAACATAAAAAATAGGTTATTTGCAGGTTAGTTACCTAAAATTGGAGGTCAATGTGCTTATGGTTAGGTTGTAAGGTGCCTTTAGGGGAATATGAGGTGCTGTTCTTCCAGTTTGCATGTGGCCTCACTCTGGCAATGGAGGAGGCCCAGGACAGAAACATTAGCATGGGAATGTGAAGAGGAGTTCAAATGGTTAGCCACTGGGAGATCCAGCAGGCCTTGGCAGACAATAGATAGTGGTTTAATTTAGTTTAATTGGATGCACTAGGGACATCCTACATGCATTATTTACACATACCAAGCCAATGTACCTACATACCTGTACGTCTATGGAGTGTGGGAGGAAACTGAATAATCACAAAGAAAACCCACGCAGGTCACATGGAGAACATACAAACTCCGTACAGGCAGCACACTTTGAACCCGGCTCTCCGGTGCTGCAAGCACTGTAAGGCTGCAACTGCGCTGCGTCATCATGCCGTGGTTGCTCAGGGGTATGGGAGACCTTCTTACCCTTTGCAGCGTCCAGTGGCAGGCGGATGTGGCTGCAGACGGAAATACCCCATTGAAAACCCTCCCCGCAACAGACAGAGCCTTCCTCCGGCATGCATTGCACCTGCTGACAATTTGTTTAATTGTGTTTTCTTTTTGCATTTAGAATAAGAACAACCCCAAGACAAGTTTCCTGGAATCAAATCTGATCGGCATAATCATTGACATTTTTACTGGAGGTACAGGGACCATCTCCACCACCCTGCTCTGGGCCTTGCTCTTCATGGTGCTCCATCCTGATGTGCAGTGTAAGTAGCTCCAGCTGCTCTTGCGTCCAAGTCAAACCAACTCCAAGACAATCACCTGATTCCCTCAATCTGGTTGTCAGTAGAAAACTGCATCCTATTAGACTTACAGAGTCATACAGACCCTTCGGTCCATTGATTCTATGCCAACCGTCAAACATCCATTTACAATAATCCTATATTAAATTTGGTTCATTCTCCCCACCATTCGTACGAAGCTGAGTGGTGCAGCACGGTGGTGTAGTGGGACAGCTACTGCCTTACAGTGCCAGAGACCCGGGTTCGGTGCTGACGACAGGTGCTGTCTGTACAGCGTTTGTACGTTCTACCCAAGACCTGCGTGGGCTTTCTCCAAGATTTTCGGTTTCCTCCCACACTCCAAAGACCTACACATTTGTAGGTTAATTGGCTTGGTATAAATGTAAAATTATCCCTAGTGTGTAAGATTGTTCCCGATGTTGGGGAAGTCCAGGACAAGGGGTCACAGTTTAAGGATAAAGGGGAAATCCTTTAGGACCGAGATGAGAAAAACATTTTTCACACAGAGAGTGGTGAATCTCTGGAACTCTCTGCCACAGAGGGTAGTTGAGGCCAGTTCATTGGCTATATTTAAGAGGGAGTTAGATGTGGCCCTTGTGGCTAAAGGGATCAGGGGATATGGAGAGAAGGCAGGGTCAGGATACTGAGTTGGATGATCAGCCATGATCATATTGAATGGCGGTGCAGGCTTGAAGGGCCGAATGGCCCACTCCCGCGCCTATTTTCTATGTTTCTATGTGTAGGGTAGTGTTAAAGTGCAGGGATCGCAGGCGGGCTCGGCCAGTCGAAAGGCCTGTTTCTACGCTGTATCTCTAAGCTAAACTAAACATTGGAAATGCACCTCTATCGAGGTCCAAAGCACTTCCTTCTGTTTGGGATCTGAGACTCACGCCAAATGTTGTGCAGAGAACCGGATGACTGTGGGAGAGCTGCACTATCATTTGGATGAAGTGGCAAACTGAAGCCCTGTCCACCTTCTATTTCAAAGTTATTCCCGAATTCACTGTGTTGTTTGTGAGACCTTCTTGTTTGGAAGTTGCTCCCCTACATTGCAACAATGCCGACTCTTTAAAAAGCACTTTTCCGGTAGCAAAGCTAGAGCCACGAAAGAAGTCATGCAAATTTACATTCAAAATGTTCAGCGGGCCAAAATGGTCACCGTGAGAAATAAAAACAAATTTTCTCACAATGAGTTATTGCTTTGTTCCTGCAGCCCAGGTCCATGAGGAGATTGACAGGGTCATTGGGAACGGGAAGAAACCAAAGCTGGAAGACCGTGAGGAAATGCCATTCACTAACGCAGTTATCCACGAAACCCAACGCTTAGGAAATATTGGTCCAATTTCACTGCCTCATCAAACATACAGAGACACCGAGGTCATGGGTTACACCATCCCTAAGGTACGATCTAGAGTTATCTTGCACATGCAGTCGTCTCCACTGTGTGAGGAGGAGCAGTAGATCTAGGCCTGTGGTCTCTGCTGATCAGCTAATTAGAGCTGCTCTGACGTTGGCCTCACTTCCACTTCCCAGCCTGCCTCACTCACAGATCAAGAGTCAGTCCATCTTGCTCCTGAATATATTCAGTGACTCGTCCTCTCTCTTAGAGAGAGCCAACCCTCTCAGGTGAGAATCATCCTGTCAGCAGCTACAGGGCTAAGCCATATCAGAAAGGTGTTCTGTGGCGATCACCCCATGTTCTTCTAGACTCCATTGAGTAGGCCCAACCCACTCAATCTTTCTTCGTAACTGTTTAGTTTGGAGATACAGTGCGGAAACAGGCCCTTCGGCCCACCAAGTCCGCACCGACAAGCGATCCCTGCACATTGACACTATCCTGTACACACTAGGGACAATTTATAATTACACCAAGCCAATGAACCTACAAACCTGTACATATTTGGAGTGTGGGAGGAAACCGAAGATCTCGGAGAAAACCCACACAGGTCACGGGGAGAACTACAAACTCTATACGGACAGCATCCTTAGCCAGGATCAAACCCAGGTCTCTGGCACTGTAAGGCAGCAACTCTACCTTGGTACCACTGTGCTGCCCATGCCCTTTATCTTAGAAATCAACATAACAAAACTTCTTTGCACATTGTACATTGTTGAAACCCGAGACTTAAGACCCCACACTAGTTACCTGAAAATAATTCACTTATCGTGACATACCTGTTAGTTACACATGTCCCTACCAACAATGCCGTGATTATTCCAATGTCCATGTCTGAAGGCACAATTCCTGCTCAATTGATTTTGTTGAAAGACATTTGCTGTTGTAACATCTTCATAATTTTTCTGGGAACGGTTGGGTTTTTGATATCTCCTAGCACAGTACCTCGGAATAGGGTGACTTGTCTCCACTTCAATTCTGAGAAGTGTAAGATAGATGAATGTATATTCTTTATTTGTGGGGTCACTGCCACGCACTATCTACCTCCCAAGCTGCATAGTCGGGTCCTAGTCTAGTGACATGGAGGTAGCAGGTAATTGGAGGTTGGGCTCCACAGCACTCGCACGAACATACTCATCAGTGTCCTAAGGCTGTGTCCTAAGCCCCCTTCTGTTTAGTCTGCTGACACACGACTGTACTGCCAGACTCAATAACAACTTCATCAACAAGTTCGCTGATGACACAACAGTTGTGGGTCTCATCAGTGGCAATGATGAATCGGTGTACAGGATGGAGGTGGAGCTGCTCACAAGTTGGTGCAAATCCCACAACCTCATTCTTAACGTGGGAAAAACTAAGGAGATGGTGGTTGACTTCAGGAGGGCGGGGAAACAACACCATACACCTCTGCACATCGACGGAGCTGATGTGGAAAGGGTCAGCAGCATGAAGTTCTTAGGACTACATCTGTCTGATGACCTGACGTCCACGGCCAACACCACAGCTCTGGTCAAGAGAGCCCAGCAGCGACTTCACCCTCTCCGAAGACTACGTAAAGCAGGCCTCCCCACCACACCTACGGATGAGAACCTAAGTTGGGACACTATAGGGGACACTGAACAGCAGCTAGGACTTTTTATAGGGGGACACTCTGTGCTTAGCAGATGACATACGGCATCACTTCCTGGTTTCGGGAGCTGCAAGGCGTACGAACGGCACCAACTGGACAGGATAGTGAAGATCGCAAGCAGGATTATTGGTGCTCCACTCCCCTTCCTGCTGGACATATACAGGAAGAGATGTATCAACAGAGCCATCTCCATCATCAAAGACCCTTACCACCCATCGCATGACATTTTCTCCATCCTCCCATCTGGGAAGAGGTACAGGAGCATTAGCTGCAAAACCAGCAGGATGCTCCTCAGCTTCTTCCCACAGGCTATAAGACTGCTAAACGGACTTTGCCCCCTGCCAAGTATCGCGCACAAACCCCCAACCTGGACACACTGCAGCAGAGCCACTGTTGTGCCGCTGCCGGTCGGAACGGCTGTTGAATGTTTAGTAGAGTGTTAAATTTGTTCATGACATGTATTTTTTATTTTCATTTCTATTTATTTTTTCATGCACACTGAATGGACACTGGTTGAGCAACGATTTTTTGTTTCCTCTGGGGTATGCGAATACTCAGGAAATGACAATAAAGATATACAATACAATACAATCAGTGTGCAGGTACAATTAAACGTATATACAAACACATGCTTTGCCTCTCTCACCTTCTCCCGCCATCCCTCCCAAGTCTCTGTACTTCTTCCCATCAACTGCCCCCTCAGTTCCACTACTCTTGATCCCACTTCCTTCCCCTTCATTCACTTCCTTCTCTCTTGCCCCTTAAAGATTTCCTCAAACTGCCTTCCACCACATCCTGACCTTCAAGCAGCTAGCTCTACACATTCCCAAATCCCAGATTATACTCTGAAGGGCTGCTCCTCCTCCTACCGCACTTGGTGCAGCCTGCAGCCTCGAACAGACCTTCCAAACCCCTAGAATAGACACACAAAGCTGGGGTAAGACAGCAGGACAGGCAGCATCTCTGGAGAGAAGGAATGGATGACGTTTTCAGATGAGACCCTTCTTCAGACTGGTTAGGGATAAGGGAAACGAGAAGTATAGGCGATGACGTGGAGAGATAAAGAATAATGAATGAAAGATATGCAAAAAAGTAACTGATGATAAAGGAAATGGGCCATTGTTAGTTGTTTGTTGGGTGAAAACGAGAAGCTAGTGTGACTTGGGTGGGGGAGGGATAGAGAGAGAGGGAATGCCAGGGTTACCTGAAGATTGGGAAACCAATTTTCATACCACTGGGCTGTAAGCTGCCCAAGCTAAATAGAAAGCTGGGGAGAGTGACTACAGGCCGATCAGTGAGCTGCCCTGAGGGAAGTTCTCTGCTGCTTATTATGTGTATTGGTACCTCTTCTGTGGGTAGCAGATGGGTGATGGTAGGAGCATCTGTGTGATCTTCTGATCTAATAAGCTAAAAACCCAGGGATTAAGCAAAGAGGCATGGGGTGGCTTTATTGCCATTAGACTACTATGATGAAAACAGTACTGCTGATGTGTAGGAAAGAACTGCAGATGCTGGTTTAAACCGAAGATAGGCACAAAGTGCTGGAGTAAATCAGCGGGACAGGCAGCATCTCTGGAGAGAAGGAATGGGTGACGATTTGGGACGAGACCCTTCTGAAGAAGCATCTCCAGAGATGCTGCCTGTCCCGCTGAGTCACTCCAGCATTTTATGTCTCTCTTCAGAACTGCAGATTATGGGCTAGTCAAGAATTCTCATCCAGAATACATTTCTTAATAGTTCTGAGGGCCTGCGATGAATGTATTTTTGACTGATGTGTCTCCTTAATGATTTCTAGGGAACAACGATCATTCCAAACATTACCTCGGCCTTGTTTGATGAAGACATTTGGTTGACTCCACATCAGTTTAATCCGGGACACTTCCTCAACTCGGACGGGAATTTTGTGAAACCGGAGGCCTTCATCCCATTCTCTGCAGGTAATGTGGGATCCACGGATCATTAAATGTGCCATGAGATGCAGTTGTCGTTGCCCAGTTCCATCCATCTTTCAGTAGAGGAGGTGAGTCGGGAGGTGAGGGTGCCCAGTCACATCCTAGTCGGTGATGTCCGGGGGGTTCTCAACGGGCTCTTGGCACAAGAAAGTACATATTTGGATTTATTTACATAAATCGGGAAAACCAAATGAAGGAATTGGGCGAGTTGGAGAGAGGTAACGTGTGCACTAGTGGTTGGTTAAGAAATCCACATAGAAAAGAGAAAGTTCTTTCAAGTTTTGAGATGGGTACAGAGTTAAAGTTAATGGACACTTCTGCCCCTGGCCCTCAGAACCCCGGGCTGACTTTAATGCACAAAACATCTGCAGAAACATCTCTTTCCTTGCTTTATCCCAGTCTGAAGAAGGGAATTTCACCTGAAATAATAACAGTTAGCCTACCTGCACATGCTGCCCGACCTGTTGAGTGTTTCCAGGGTAGACACAAAATACTGGAGTAACTCTGGTTCTCTGGAGAGAAGGAATGGGTGGCATTTCAGGTCGATACTCTTCTTCATCCAATGTTTCCAGCATTTCCGTTTTTTATTTTAGATTTCTCGGGTATTTTGAATTTTCATTTACCCCAAATTTTGGGCAAGTGCTAATGAAAGTTTGTTTTTTGTTTGCAAAAGGGAACAAATGGCTTCAAAACAAAGAAAAGGGGAGAGGAGGGGGGAGAAGGAGTGGAGACACTTCTAAGAAGCCAGTCAACTTTTAATAAAGTCGCGGGCATTTAACATTACCGGTCGGTTTTCCTTGGTTCTGAAAACTCCAATGAGCCAAGTATAATGCCCGGTCAGCAAAGGAGATTGCCTACGGCTGCCTCGACTGCCTAGTGACCCCACTCCACTGCACTACGAGTTCAAAAGAACCATGCCAACCAATTTTTACTCACGGAAATTTTTCCTCGATCAAACTGAGGCCGCGAGTATGCGGGAACTTCCCTCGAGCATGAAGGAGAGTTACAGTGACCTCCTAGGACCACGTGTCGACCATGCTGCGTGTTTGAATCAAGTGCAAACTCTTCTAAACTCGCAGATTAGTGGGACAGGTCCTTTAGTCAGAGTGGGAATTCCGTATCTTCAGGATCTGATCACACCACAATCGTACAGGAGTGGGACAGCAATATGTAGGAACTCATTCCTGTTCAGTCAGTGTGACCCTGCCGGTCCCTCTCTCGGGTCACTAACCACTCTTGCCCTCACCCACAGGTCACCGTGTGTGTTTGGGGCAGAAGCTGGCAAAGACGGAGCTCTTCATCTTCTTCACGTCCTTGCTCCAACATTTCACCTTCTTTCTCCCGGAAAATGAGCCACGGCCGAACTTCAGGGAAGCTAAATACGGAATTATCCTGTGTCCTCTCCCCTATCGTCTCTGTGCTAAAACCAGATGAGACACGTGTGGAATTTTTCTTACAGGAGCCTTCGTGTCTGCTTTATCAATAGTTTGACACAATCTCCACGCTGAACTGTATTTTGATTCCGTTCTATTCACTCGTGCATTTATAAAGAAGAAATGTAGACAGGCTGTCCCCGGCTTCTCAAGTCCCAGCATACGGACACCATGCAACACGAACGTGCTGACATAATATTATTAAATTCAGAAGTCTAACGATGTTCTGACATTCATTCCTATGAACGAGAGAGGACTTCATCTCCCCACTTTCAGTAATTGTTTTTTTCTTATCAGTCTTATGTGCTTTGGATGATGCTATTCATTACATTACGGAAGAGGTGTGGATCACAAATCGCGTGTGTATTTTCTGACGTGGACGTTTGTTACCCAGGGAACAGTTCAGCAGAAAGACTTACCGAGCGATGGGTGTCAATGATGCAGAGCCACTGAATTCATAAACCACGTTCAGCCAGCCGGAAATCAAACAGCTCTTTCTTTCCCCAAGCCAGTGTAATATTTCCTTGCTTATGCATTTAATGAGCACATAATTGATTTCATTGCATGGTGATCAAATATAAAGACTGTTCTTATACTACATTTCATTCTTCCCTTTATACATTCCACTCCTTGATTTGATATAAATTGAGAATGTAATCTGCACCACAGCACACAAAACAGTATGGGGCTCGGCACCTGCTTGTTTTACACACCCATCTCAGCGTCATGTATCAAGTGTGTAATCTATCACTTGAACCATGCTACATAGGGTGAAGGTTTGTAGATACAGTCCCGTTTTAACTGCATACTTAAACTTCCAAGTGTATTGTTCCTTATCGCTTTAGTGCTCATAAGGAATAGGTACAGAATTAGGCCATTCGGCCCATCAACTCTACGCTATTCAATCATGGCTGATCTATCTCTCCCTCCAAAATGATGGGCCTTGAGAAGCTAGTGATAAGGAGAACTTCTGACCTGCTGCTTAGATTTGTTCAGTTTAGAGATACAGTGCAGAAACAGGCCCTTCGGCCCAACAACTCCACGCTGACCAGTGATGATAGATCTCTATACTTGTAACTAGACACAAAATGCTGGAGTAACACAGCGGGACAAGCAGTATGTCTGGAGAGAAGGAATAGATAAAGATTTGGGTCGAGACCTTCAGACTGTGAGCCAGGGGAGAGGGAGAGTAGAGATATTTCTAGCTGCCTGGCCTGCTGAATTCTTCCAACACTTTTTCACTCAAGATTCCATCATCTGCAGACTCCTGTGCCTCAATTTTTTTGGATGTGGGAATGGTGAAAGTCAGAGACAACAATGGAAAATTCCAGAATTCTGTTTCCTTTGTGGATCTGGGGTGATGTGAAATGAACAAATCCCGGATTCCACGGAGGGTGGAAAGTATTTTTCAATATATCATGCATTCCCGTGATAAACAGCACACAACTCTACCATCTTACACATGTTCATAGCAGAAGCAGGAACGTGTAAAGTCCTGTTAGTGCAGCATTATGACATAAGCACTGTGCTTTATAGACAGTTATGCTTTATTAATAGGATCACATTAAAGAATAACATTACACTGCATGTATGCACAGAAAAGGCTTGAGTTTCAAAACGCATTATCTATACCTAAACTGAGGCATTCGATAGAATCGAGATTTCCTTTTCTAACAAAATTTAATTCACAAATGAACATTGATACAAATTCACAGAATATAAAGGGAGATTTGCTCTTGTCATCCCTGTCCATATGGAATATATTTTTGGAAATTGCAAATTCCAGTTGACAGGGTGGAACCAACCCAATTTATAACGTCCAGTCCACTGGACGGATGGGGCCACGAGACTCTATATGTCCACCCGATCTATTCCTCTCATGATTTTACCCGCCGATATAAGATCACCCCTCAACCTCCTGCTCTCCAGGGAATAGTCCCAGCCTCTCCTTATAGCTGAAACCCTCAAGTCCTGGCAACACCCTTGTAAATCCTTGTAAACATCTCGAACTGTTCACAACAGTAGCAGAAACATGTAAGGACCTGCTAGGATCACTGACATTTCTCTGCTTTACGTTTTATCTGTGACACGCCTGATCATTTCCCTCATTTGTCTGCGCACTGCAGACCAGCCTCCTCACCGCTCACATTTACAAAATGGATATTTTTTTGGGAACTGATACAATGCCTCATACACACAAATCCAGGTCAGGAATATGCATCAAGGATAGCACTGGGTGCATACCGACTCCAACGAATGCTCTCCTCCAGTGTGAAAGACAATGGTTCACTACTCTCTCATCTATATGCTGCAGTAAGCAAATACATACACGGGGATGCACACACTCAATTACACAACAATACATGGATTTACTGTTGGGGGATTAAAATCGGTTCGGTATAGGATTAGTGCACATTACTGATTATTATGAACTCAAGGGGCTGAAGGGCCTGGTTCCATGCTGTATGATGATTTTTGTTATGGGATGTCAAAAGGTGATCTATTTCTTTCGTGGTAGATTTTTAACCAATTCAACTTTTTAATTTCATTTTACTTTTAACTCAAATTTGAATTCTCAGACTGCCATGGTAGGGGACAAAGTCCAAATCTCTGGAATACTTGCTCAGTGACAGCCTGTGGCTGGGTTCCTGCACCAGTAATCCTGAAGCCTTGAATTTTGCTTTCCATCAAATACGAAACGAGAAACGTGCTGCTACATGCAGTCAATTATCATCACCTGTGGGTGAAACATCAATCAATTCTATTATTTTCGACAAGACGTGGTTGATTCTTCTGTAGTAATTCGTTTCTCTCGAGCATCCACCTCTAACGGCAGTGAGGTCCCAGGTGTGATTTCCTTTCAGACACAGCAAGGGGCTGCCTTTTTGGACCTGCAACAAGCCACAAACACAAAGAGGATCATGCCCACTGGACTGCACCAGGAAGATTCCCTCTCACTGAGGGACAAAAACAGGAGTCCCACACTAACCAGGGTGATCATAGCAGAGGGGACAATGTACAAGTTGTTCTGTTTTATATTATTTAATTCACATGTTTAATCAATAATGTTTTATTATTAATGTTTCATGTTTTATGTGTCATTTCCAACTGTCACTGTATGTCATGTTGTCACTTGTGGGTGGAGCACCAAGACAAATTACTTGTATGTGAATACTTGGTCAATAAACTTATTTGTTCATTCATTAACACGTGTTTCCACAACGCTAATTAGATAATAATGTGATTGATGAATTAGGGGAACACTGTCCGAGGCTCCCATACCAGTTGTACCATTGCCCAAACATGGCTGCTGCCATTTTCTCCATGCTGCCATGTTTTTTCTTGCTTCCCATTCCCCCTGCTGCAATCAGTCTGAAGAAGGGTCCCGACCCAAAAGGCTACCGATCCATTTTCTCCAAAGATGCCGCCTGACTAGCTAAGTTATTCCAGCACTTTGTCTCTATTTTGGTATAAAACAGCATCTTCGGCAGTTCCTTTTTATTACATTATGGCCTTGAGATGAACTGCTGGTGTGAGTCATTAGCCTCAGTCATGCAGCCTATGTTGCAAGCTCCTGCAAAAAAAAAATACATAGATACACACCCTTTTCTTGAGTCAAATGGAGCAGTGTGTAAATGTACCTGACAGTTGCTGAGATTTGGAAAAGATTCCCGTACTACAATCTGTTGTTTATCAGAAGCAATCACACGCCATTCACCTGTGAAAAGAAATAGAGTTGATGGCTGGAGTTCGTAGCTAAATATAGATTAATTGGATTATGTTTGGATTGCAAAGATAAAGATATGAATCACTGACTGTAACTCTTTCGTCCTTTTGACCACATCATCTTACTTTGTCACTGCCACACCCTTTTGTTCAAGAAGGGTCTCGACCTGAAACGTCACCCATTCCTTCTCTCCAGAGATGCTGCCTGCCCCGCTGAGTTACTCCAGCTTTTTGTGTGTATCTTCGGTTGAAACCAGCATCTGCAGTTCCTCCCTACAAATACCCCATTTTGTTACCTTCTCCAATATAAATTCCTAAAATTCCAGCTGCAACGTTACCCACTTGCCTCAGCTGTATTTCTGCTCTCAATTTTAGCTGTTCAGTTGCTGCTGGAAAGTATCCACTGTGTTTCTACTTCCCAAAAGGCTGAATGTGATAATAAGGAAAAGTAGAATTAGACCATTTGGCCCATCAAGTCTACTCTGCCATGGCTGATCTATCTCTCTCACCTAACTCCATTCTTCTGCCTTCTCCCCATAACCTCTGACACCTGTACTAATCAAGAATCTATCTATCTCTGCCTTAAAAATATCCACTGACATGGCCTTCACAGCCTTCTGTGGCAAAGAATTCCAAAGGATATTTGGTATTTAGTCCAATTATCCTGTGTTCTAATCTCACTTTATTTACAGACTAAACCTGGACAACATTAGGCATTTGCACTGTGACAATGTCAAGTTTTAAATAGAATTGACAGGCAAAGAGAGTACGGGTGCTGGAAATCTGAAATAAATTCATGAAGAGCAGGAAACACTCGGCAGGTCCGACAGTAACTGTGGAGAGCGAATCAGTGTGAATGTTGCAGGAGCACAACTCTTCATTACGTGAACTCTTTTACCTCTTTTTATTCTCCACAGTTGCTGCCTGGCCTGCTGCGTATGTCTAACACTCCCTCATTGTGGCACAGAGGGAAGCCCTTCAGCCCATCCGGTCTCATTCCACCTCCCTGACCCCTCACCCCCAGCACCCCCCCCCCCCCCCCCCCAACCCTTCATTCCCCAGTTCTCTTGTTATTTACCTACATTAATCTCGAGTAGTCAACTAACCCAGCTGTATACCCATAGTGTATGGAAGGAAACCAGAGCATCCTGTGGAAACCCACAAATTGTCACAAGGAGAACATGTAAGCTCTACCCAAACCGCACTATAGGCCAGGAATGAAGCTGGTTACCTGAAGCTATGAGGCAGTGGCACTAACTGTTGCAATACCCCGTCACTCTGATTTTATTATGAACATAATCCTTCAATGCTGCATGTTTCTACAAGATGATTTTTATCTGTGTGCTAGGTAACAACTTGTCTTACCTTGACGTGTTGTGTTCCGGACACCAGTAACTTTACAGCTGGTTTGAACTGTTTCAGTTTGATTCATGGGGTCGGGCAGAGGAATTGGCTGAAATCCCATGAATGTCACTGGGGTTTCCAGGAGCAGCAGAGCAATCCCTTCATTTTTACTGTCCAGAGTGTGACGTGATTTAATCCTGTACTTCTTCATATTAGGAGATCCGGCACAAATAAAACTGAAGGAACTGGAACAGATATTATAAGTAAGTTACCAACATTTTTAATGCAGAACACAAGGGGGGAAAAACTGATCCTTAATCAATATTGGTTTTGAAAATTAGAACTTTGAAGAGATTCGGCATGTCACCAAATACTCCATTGAACATCATCAGAAATACACTGGAAAGCATGATGTCTGGTTATATCATGCGTAGGAAGGAACTGCAGATGGTGGGTTACAGCAAAGATAGACACAAAGAGCTGGAGTAACTCAGCGGGACAGGCAGCATCTCTAGAGAGAAGGAATAGGTGACATTTCAGATCAAAAGGACTCAACCCGAAACGTCAGCCATTCCTTCACTCCAGAGATGCTGCCTGTCCCGCTGAGTAACTCCAGCTTTTTGTGTCTCTCTCCGGTTATATCATGTGTAGGAAAGAACTGCAGATGCCGGTTTAAATCGAAGGTAGACACAGAATGCTGGAGTAACTCAGCGGGTCAGGCAGCATCTCTGGAGAGAAATGGGTGACGTCACCCATGCCTTCTCTCCGGTTATATCATGTCTGGTTAAGCAACCCGAACACCCAAGAATGAAGAAGGATTCAAGAAATGGTGGACATTTCCTGGTCCATCACAGACCCCATTCCATTGAAGGGGTTTATTGGAGGTTCTGCCTCAAAAAGGCAGCTAACATCATCAAAGACCCACACCATGCTGGCCATGCTCTCATCCTACTGGTACAATTGGGAACAAGGTACCCCTGGATGTTGACGGTGGTGGACTTAGGAACGGCATTGCTATTGTACATCTAAGATAGGTGACCAATGCTGGATATCTTGTGCTATTCCCCACTTATCCCGTGACTGGATGTTCCCACGTTGACCTTGTAAGTGAGTGCACCATCTCAACCTGCTACTGAATAAAGCATGGTCTCTATACCTGTCATCTGCACAACTTTCTGTGGTCAGCACCCAACTGCTGGAGATAAGAGAGCCTTGGCAAGCAGTTCTATACTTCCTTCCGGTAAGATTCACGACAGACGAACAAGCAGTGGCAAAGGGTATTTCGCAATCTGGATCAAAATAAAACAAAATAACTTTCTCATTACATCCCAGAGGTACTGTTATCACCAACAAAAACAGAAGCGAGATATCGATTGGAGGGAAACTTCCCAATGTATTAATGGCAGAAACATCAGATTGACACTTTATCAAGCCCACTGAGTCTGTGCCAACCGTCAACCGCCCATTTGCACTAATCCTACATTAAATCCTCAATTTTATTTTTCCCCCATTCCCATTAATTTCCCCAAGATTCTACCACTCACATACAAACGAGTGACAATTTACTGTGGCCAATGAACCTATCAGTCAACATTGTCTTTTGGGATGAGGGAGGAAGCCAGAGGGCTTAGAAGAAACCAATGTGCTGACAGGGAGAAGGTGAAATCTCCACGGAGAGAACTCCTGATCTTGGGATTGAGTGCGGGTTGCTGGCAATGTGAGGTAATGGCTCCAATAGCTGCACCATTGTACTGCCCATAACTAAAGGAGAATGGCTTTAGAAGCTGTCCCACAGACTGGATCTTCCTGCAGGTGACCGTCACTCACACCGATTCAATACTTGGTCTGCGGGGAAAGACACAGCCAACCTTGGTCAAGGACACTTCCAAGGTCAGGTCGGTCACACGTGAGCTGTGGTTGCAGAGGGAGGCGAGTGGAGAGAGTGCTTTCTGAAGTATGTGATATCTTTGAAGTGGTCCTGCGTTGGGAACTGACAATGTGTGATTGTGAGAGAGCAAAACGCTCACTGTGAAAAGGTCCTGAAGAAAACCAGAAACAAGATGGTGGTTTATTGAAAATTCTTGCACATTTCTAGTTCTATAGTTATAAAAGAATGGCTATTTCTATGTAATCCAATTGGATAATGGTGACTCTTTCATGTTCCAGCTGAGACTTGAAGACCATCTTGGGGAAGTCCAGGACAAGGGGTCACAGCTTAAGGATAGAGGGGAAATCATTTAGGACCGAGATGAGAAGAACATTTTTCACACAGAGAGTGGTGAATCTCTGGAACTCTCTGCCACATAAGGTAGTTGAAGCCAGTTCATTGGCTATATTTAAGGGGGAGTTAGATGTGGCCCTTGTGGCTAAAGAGATCAGGGCGTATGGGGAGAAGGCAGGTACGGGATGCTGAGTTGGATGATCAGTCAATCTCATATTGAATGGCAGTGCAGGCTCGAAGTGCCGAATGGCCTACTCCTGCACCTATGTTCTATGTTTCTATGTTTCTCTCCTGTAAGATTTGTTTTGTGAGAACAGTGTGAGGACAGTGAAGAGGTCATATGCTTAAACCCTCCAGGAAAAGCCTTACCCTGGTTTGGCAACACTAATAAATGACCAATTTGAGCCAATAAAACAGATCCTTTTAGTTAATTCAATTAAAACACCATTTAACCATTCAGTCACCGAAAGTAAGCATGCAGGTACAGCAGGCAATGAAGAAAGCAAATGGCATGTTCGCCTTCATAGCGAGAGGATTTGAGTTAGCTGGTTCCTGCCACAAGCACTGCGAGGCCTGGCCATTGGAAGTCAGCATTTGGAACCATGTCTGAAGAAGGGTTTTGGCCCGAAACATTGCCTATTTCCTTCGCTCCATAGATGCTGCTGCACCCGCTGAGTTTCTCCAGCACTTTTGTCTATCTGGAACCATAGTCAGGGATGGGGCATAAGTTCATTAGTGACAGGAGCAGAATTAGGCCATTCAGCCTATCACATTTACTCCGCCATTCAATCATGGCTGATCAATCTCTCCCCCCTAGCCCCATTCTCCTGCCTTCTCCCCATAACCCCGGATACCCGTACTAATCAAGAATCTACCTATCTCTGCCTTAAAAATATCCACAGCCTTTTGTGGCAATGAATTCCACAGATTCTCTACTCCCTAATTAAAGAAATTAATTGAAACATTGAAACATAGAAAATAGGTGCACGAATAGGCCATTCGGTCCTTCGAGTCTGCACCGCCATTCAATATGATCATGGCTGATCATCCAACTCAGTATTCTGTACCTGCCTTCTCTCCATGCCCCCTGATACCTTTAGCCAAAAGGGCCACATCTAACTCCCTCTTAAATTCCTTCACATCACCTTCCTGAAGGAACATTCTTGAATTCTCAGGCTGTGACCTCTGGTCATAGACTCTCCCAAATGTTAGCACATTGAGAAAAAGAGGCACTAGGCAAAGAGGAGGCTAACTCACCACAGTTCCATTCATCACTTCCATCAAGACAATCGCGAACACCGTCACAGAAGCCGCTGCCTTTATTGACACAGTTGCCATCAGCACACACCATCATGCTATCTGTACACTGAGCCGTGGGTGGAATGGTCGTGCGGCCTCCTGTGTCATAGTAAGTTCGGTACAGAATTAAGTTAGCAGGCAAATAACCAGAGGAGAAACAGAGAATATTAGTTATGCAGTGAGTTATCATGAACCAAAATGGTTCAATGGCTCAATGGTCCTTTACTGTCAAGTGTAGCATTTAAGGTACAGTGAAATTTGATTTACAATACAGTCATACCAGAAAAAAGCAAGACACACAACTACATAAAAGTTAATATCTACCACAGTGGCTCCCCCACATTCCTCACTGTGATGGAAGGCAATGAAGTTTTATCTTCTCTCCTCCTTATTCTCCCACAGACGGGGTGTCAACCATCTGCAGCCGGGGCAATCGAAGCCCCCGCAGCCGGCAATGGAAGCTCGCGCGTCGGGGCGATCGAAGCTCCCGTGATCGGGGCGGTTGAAGCTCCTGCGGCTTGGACCTCCCGAAGTCGGCCCCTAAGAGACCGCGTGCTCCACAATGTTAAGTCCGCAAGCTCCTGCGGCTGAAGCTCCCGAGGTCAATCCCTGACATAGGGACCACCAGCTCCACAATGTTAGGTACGCAGGCTCCCACCATTGGAGCTCCCAAAGTCGATCTCCAGCAAGAGGACGTCAGCTCCTCAATCTTAGCCTGCAGCGCGGACGGAGATACGATACGGAAAACAATTGCATCTCCCTCGAGGAAAGCGATTAAAACAGTTCCCCCAACCCTCACCCCTCACATAAAACAAAGCTAAAGATACACTAAAACATACACTTAACAACATACTAAAAACAACAAGGAAATAAAAGGATGAGGCACACTGTTGGAGAGGCTGCCATTGTACGGCGCTACCTGGTGGATAACCTGCAAATGCATAACATTACAAATGGAGGAAGAAGATTGGAAACTCTCAAATGGACAATGACATAGGACATGGTTGGAGACGAGTAGGGGAGAGGACAGTGGAACACATTAGGCAAAGAACCTCACAGGTACAATGGGCTTCTTCAGTACAGCATGGGTTATTTTGAAAACATTTGCAGCCTATAAAATAAAGAAAGAATTGTCATTTTGTACCTTTTCCATACTTCACTGGGGACTAAACTCTATCGTGTCAGCCATGTGGGTGCTCCCAGGTGCTCGCAGAAGCCAATGAGGCAGGAGTCAGAAGTCAGGAGGGGAGAAGAGATGTACTGGATCGTAGGACTACGTAGCCAGAGTTGGCACTTAGCAAATGCTGATACAGCACTTCAGAGTTGTTATAGTGTCACAGAGTGATACAGCATGGAAACAGACCCTTCGGCCCCCTACTTGCCCACATCGGCCAACATGTTCCAGCTACATTAGTCCCACCTGCCTGCTGTTGGCCCATACCGCTCCAAACCTGTCCTATCCAATTACCAGTCTAACTGTTTCTTAAACACTGGGATTGTCCCTGCCTCAATTACCTCCTCTGGCAGCTTGTTCCATACACCCACCACCCTTTGTGTGAAAAAATTACCCCTCAGATTCCAATTAAATCTTTTCCCCTTCACCTTAAACCTATGTCCTCTGGTCCTCGATTAACGTACACTGGGCAAGAAATGCTGTGCATCTATCTATCTGAGGGATCCATAAATGCAAATATAAAAATGTTGTTTTAAAACATTTTATGTACTTTGAAAGTTGATTACAATGCAGAAAAATATTTTGCAAGGATGATGGCAGACGGAGGGGTATTAATCATCACCAGCTCTAACATCTCCAACCCAATGGTAACTTTAACATCACCAAGATGAATAGGTGATAGGCATAATAATAATAATGCCAAAACTAGATACCAAAAATGCAGCCCAGTCTATATTAATCCCATAAGAATTCTGCAGAGGAATTCATTACACAGTGAGTAACTAGAATGTGGAGCATGCCATCACATGGTGAAGCTGAAGTGATTGGTACAAGGAAGAGGATCAATTGACACTTGGAAATCCAGGGATTGTTTCAGGATAGCCAACACAGATTTGTTGGTGGAGTTCCAGCCTGATTTACTTTATTTCGTTTTTTTGAAAGGGTAACAATGTTGATGAGGACAGGATGATTAATGTGATATACAGTGGCATCAGTCAGACCTTGGGCAAGGACCCACATCGAAGGTTGTCCAGAAGATTAGTGTCCATGGGGATCAAAGGCAAGTTGGCAAATCGGATCAAAACTTGGCTTGGTAATAGTTGTCAGCGGGTGATGGTGAACGGTTGCTATTGTGATTGAAAGTCTGTGACGGGATGGTGACAGGACCCCTGTTGTTTATTATATATATTGATGATCTAGATGTAAATGTAGGGAATTAGGAAGTTTGCAGATAAACTTGGTGATGTTTTAAATAGTGAAGTGGGTAGTCAGGGATGGAATGATATTGATCAGTTGGTTAATTGGGCAGAACCACAGCTGTTGGAATTTAACCCTGATAATGTAGTGTAATGCATTTTGGAGGCTCGATGCACAGTGACCTTGATTTTCTACTCCAAAGATACCTGAAGGTGGTAGTATTGGAAGACACAGAGTAGTCAAGTAGGCAGGCGAGATGCCTGTCTTCATTGGGTGGAGCATACTATTAAACAGGGTAATTTCTTTCTATAGCAAAGGTAGCAAAAACTGGAACATATTGAGTGGATGGTGAAGGCAAGTACTCTTGTATCTAGACCAGCACGTGAATTGCTAAGGCAAAGGGGGGCTATGGTCTAAGCCCTGGTAAATTAGATTAGATAGATGGGTGGTTGATGGCTGGCATAAACATGGTGGGCTGAAGGGCCTGGTATTGTATGACTCCATATCATGAGAAGGATTTGGGTGAATAACGTAGAGGAAGGAGGTGAAGCATGGACATGATATGCTGAGCAGCCCGTATCTGTGACGCACTGCAAGGAGATTCATGGGCCGGAGCTATTGGTTGGAAGAGCTGCTGAGATCCCAACATGAGTGGCCTGTCTGCTGTTTACGATAAATTTTGGCTGGGTGGGGAGTGGTGCTCTGTTGAAATCACAGTGGATCAGAGGGAACCCCATTTCTATGTGGAATTTACCCTAGCCGTGATTTGGGAAATGAAAGGCAACACGGGTTATTTTGTAAGCTAACCTACCGCACTTTGCTTCATCTTCTCCATTCCAGCAATCTTCGATGCCATCACAATATACATTGTTCTTATTGATGCAGTATCCACTGGTGCATCTTGGCATGCTGTTTTCACACCATATGACTAAAAGTAAGCAAATCGGTTCAAGCAGTTAGATATGGATTGCTGTATTGGCAATCTTTGTGATTTTGTAACACCTTCATTGACTTAGTGCCCTGGACTCCTCTTTATAAACCTGCCCCACAATTTTATATTCAGATGCTCATATTCAGCATGTGTTCGGCTTGTGAATGGGTCTAATTAGACAACTTACTGAAATCCTCTCTATTATCTTTAAATAACAACAATGCTCTAATTAGGCAGACAGGTAATTCATCATGTCTGTCCAGCATGGCAACCTCACTGCTGTAAATAACCCAGATTGACTTCATACTCATAATTTACTGTACTCCGGCTTTTATCAGGAGAGATTGCAGTATTATTTGCTTCCTCCACTGATTAAATAGACTGTTTCCTAAGTACACAAAAAAGCTGGAGAAACTCAGCGGGTGCAGCAGCATCTATGGAGCGAAGGAAATAGGCAACGTTTCGGGCCGAAACCCTTCTTCAGACTGGTAAATTGGCCTTGTTTTTTATATAATAGGCTGTTTTGTATGAGCCCTGCACCACCTCCAACTCCTTGCTGATAAGTTTCAATCTATTCCACCTCAGTTTGAGATCATAATAATTTATAGATCTCGAGAGGTTGATGTGATTTTCTTAAGTAACTTCAATCATGTTCATACGTGATAGGAGCAGAATTAGGCCATTCTGCCCATCACGCCTACAACATTCAATCTCAGCTGATCTATTTTCCCATTTAAACCCGATTCTCCTGCCTTCTCTCCATAACCCCTGAGGCCAATTCTAATCAAGAATCTATCAATCTCTGCCTTAAAAATACCCACTGACGGCGCCCACAGTGTTCTGTGGCAATGGATTTCAATCGGTGTGATGTATGTTGCAATGGTTTGACTGAGTCACATCATCGTGATGTGGAAATCAATGATGAAAGAGTTCTAAAGTCAGATAAGGTGTGACTTGGAAATGTTCCCAGTCAAATGCTGCTCTTGCACTTCCAGGAAATGCTGCTGGAGTGTTTCAAAGGTGCTGCTGAGGATTGTTCACGATTGTTTCCAACACAGGGAAGATGACGGTTAGAAATTTGAAGGGGCTGTAACATTTGTGAAGTGCGCAGGTAGCCTATCCAGCAAAGTAGGTTCGAGATGATCAACAACTTCCAAAATGCATTGTTGGTTTGGGCTGAAGAACAAAACAAATGATTAACACAAATGCCAACAAATTACATCACCTGGCAAACACAAACCCCCATGGTGCCTCCATGTGTCTCACCTGATCTCAGGACCCAGATTACCTGCTGAATGTTTGCACTGAATTTACAGTGGAGTTGGTTGCAGTGGGAACTGATGAGACTATTCACACCAAGACATATGGCCGGCTTAAACAAGACTTACTCATGGTGTTGAGTTGAACCTTCAGCTGTTGGCTGTTGGGCAAGTTGATGGTACCCTCTTCTTCCCGAAAGACTGAAGTAATTTCCTTTCCCTGAAGTCTCACACTGCACATGAGGTGCATCCAGAAGCGGATAGCAGAGTAGATAGGACTGTGCAATGAGAAAAAGAAACTTGAATGCAGCATCTGCCCAACTGACACCAGCCATTGGTTTGTAGTTTGGCCAGTGCTTTAGGCAGAAAATATTGCATCGCAGTGAACAGGCCAAAAGGAATGGTTTACTTAGAACAATTGATAATAAATCAAATATTTGTTGATGTGCCTATAAAGCTGCAGCAAGTATGAATTTCATTGTTCCACTTCATATCTGGTGCATATGACAAACAAACACTCTTGACTCAAGGGATATCTATCCAAACCCTGCTATCTCCATAAACACTTATGATGAAAGCTCAGATTGCTTCAATTACACAACGGGGATTTTCACCATGATGTGAATTTTCTGCTATCCGCTTCTCACCTTATTCCAATGATCTTTGTAGTTATATACGACGTGTTCAATGTTGACGTTTTGTATGTAGTATTTATCTGACAAGAACAAAAAATGCATGTAATAGGTTACTCACATAGTTTTCATAAAATACTTACTAAAATGAAATAATTCAACAAATCAGCACTGTGGAGCATATTTTACAGATTTGCTTCCCTGACATGGAGTTTCTCATTTTTGGTTGAGGAGCTAATTCTTGGAGGGAATGTGCTTTGGGGGTTGTGGACTGAGTCAAAGACCAAAAGCCCAAACTGGTGGAAATGCTCAGCAGATGACAGACAAAATCCAGATTTCCCAATAAGCATGCCCTAAAAGAAAAGAATGAATTTATACCCTTATATTTGTTGGAAATAAATCAGGAGGCATGTGGCGAGAATGTGAAAGAATATTGAAACAGATGTCAAAATATATTGTCAGCAATGCCTTCAGGAGCCAACTATCACAAGAACAAGGTAAATCCCCCACATTTGGGACAGGGGGGGTCAGGGCAACCCCTGGTTGTCAACTTGGCCATTTCATAGGTGTGTGGGAAAAAATCCCAACTTAGTGAAGGGCTTGTTCCACTTTCACGACCTAATTCACGACCTTTTTTACTCGAGGCCATTTTTCATCAGGCTAGAAAAAAATGCCCCGACCTACTTGATGCCACGAGGACCTACGACTAGCATCACGGCCTGCTACAACCTACCTACGGCCTCCTACAACCTCGTGACGACAATGCTGCGAGTATGATTCAAGGGCAAATTCAGCACAAGTCGTGAATTAGGTGGTGAAAGTGGGACAGGCCCTTAAGAGAGTTAAAAGTAATGCGTGTGTGAAGTAATCAGTGTATGTGAAGTAATCAGGATATGCTTTTGTCAATAGTCTGGAAACAGCACTATGTTGAGTGTGAGTGTGATTAGTTACCTAGGAGCGTCGTCATCCAGAGTTACAGACAAAACTCTGACATTAATAACCCATATCTGTTATTTGCACTTTATCAGTTTATTTATTCATGTGTTTTGTAGTCAATGCCTACTATGTTCTGTTGTGCTGAAGCAAAGCAATAATTTCATTGTCCTATCAGGGACACATGACAATAAATTCACTTGAACTTGAACTAGTGGCTTTAGACAGCGAGATACCTATGTGGTGAAAAATGGTGATGAGAGGAAATACATGAACTGTCAGAAAGAATCAATTCCACGTTCTACGTTACTTGATTGACTCAGTAATAATGACAAATGCTACACAATGGATGACATGGAAAATGGTACGATAGCAACGGGATTAAAGTGAACAAAATGGGTCAGAGCTGAACTTGACTGGTAACGTAGTGCTCATCGGAAAGGAACAGAGAAAATAAGAGGAAGGTGAGTCTTGGAAACATGATTTAACTTCTTACCAAACACTGGAATAAGCACAAGAACCAGGAATTGCAGGGAGAACCCAGGTCCAACTCAAAGCGAAGAAGATCCCCAAATTCAGTATTAAGAGAACAAAGGAAAGTCATAAATATGACCGAGATTGATTATTTCATGTCTTAATACATTGAGCTAAGTGTGTGTACTTTGCAATTAAAAATATGAATAAAGTTAGGTATACCTTTCACTGGTTTTCAGTGGTGTATCTCAACAATAAATGCACATTTTAGCACAATAGCACTGAGCTGGATGTAATGAATAGAGGTGAATAAGTGAGTGAAAACTTTCCTTGAGGTAAACATTTTCCAGGAATGTAAAGCAATGCAAACATGTCATAAATGAAGGAATACCTGTATCCTTCTTTAGACTTTAGAGATACAGCACGGAAATAGGCCCTTTGGGCAGCCGAGTCCGTGCCAACCAGCGATCGCGATTAGCACTATCCAACACATTAGGGACAATTTTACCATTTTTGCCTAAGCCAATTAACCTACCAACCTGCATGTTTTTGGAGAATGTACAAACTCCGTACAGACAGCACCTGCGGACATGATCGAACACGGGTCTCTGGCGCTGTAAAGCAGCAACTCTGCCGCAGCGCCACCTTGTGCTACTGTGCTGCCTCTTCACCTGAACCTCACACCCTTTTCAGTTCAGGAAGACAAAAGGCTTACCATCTTCTCGACAGCTTCAGCAATCCTCAGATAGTCATCTGACCTGGGGTCACTGTTGAGTTCGATGGAGATATTCTCCTTTACTTCCATCTCTCCCACAAAGTAGCATTTGGCTTTTGAGCTGTAATCGGTAGAACCGATAGAACGGGTAGAACCAATAGAACCAGTAGAACCAGTAGAACCAGTCGTAGTGCTTGTTGGACGTGAGACATCACTGGCGGAGGTGGTGTAGGTGTTTGTTTGGCTGCTGCTGCTGCTGCTGCTGCTGCTGCTGCTGCTGATAGTGCTGCTCAGGCTGGGTGTAGCCAATGTACTGACAGGCCGATTGGGAGCAAAACCATTGATGATCATTGGGACCTCTGAAAGAAAGCACAGAATTTCAGTTAGGTCTCTGCGATTGTTTGTTTGATAGAAAATGAGTTCTTTATTTATGAGGAGAAACATTCACAAATCGCCAAGAACAGGGACAATGAAACACTCAGGATGTCAGGCAGTAGCTGGGGAAAGGTGGTTCCGCTCAAAATTCCTTCTTCCGGCTCAATCTTTCTTTATTCATCAAACTTTTCACCCCAGGAATCAATCAAATGCTTGCTCTCTAACCTGCTTACAACGCAAGTATGTCATTCTTCAAAATGTGGAGACCAAAACTGTGCAGGGAAATCCATGGTCTTTTCCCTAGGGCAAGGAAGTTGCAACAAAACTTCAGACCCCTTGAGATACAGTGCATTTGTCTTCCTAATTCGTCGCAGAAGTTGCATGCTGACATTTTATTTCATGTACTAGGTTCAAGAGATTCCCTTGTCGAAGAAGGCAGGAAAATGTTAGTATGCATCTGCATTCTAACTATAACTATGAGCAGATGTTGCTTGAAGCATGTAGACACAAGGAGCCAAAGATGCCTTCAGTATCTTTGATCTTGTTCCTCTAGTATCTTTGCAAGGAACTGCACGTGCAGGTTTTAAAAGAAGGGAATCGATTGCTGGAGGCACATATTGGAAACAGTGGTTTCAGGTTTCAAGGGAGGATAGAAACACAGACAGCTAATGGCACAGAATGGAGGTAACATAGCCCATTGTGAATGCGTTAACTATGCTAAGAGTTGTCAATCTCGCAGATCCTGGAATTAGGAATTATTCTTCAGGAGTTAGAAATTAATCTCCAAGATACTGCAGGAATCGAAATTTGAAGAACATTCAAATGTCAATATATATTTTCTTGCTCAAGAAGGAACTGCAGATGCTGGAAAATCGAAGGCAGACAAAAGTGCTGGAGAAACTCAGCGGGTGAGGCAGCATCTTTGGAGCGAAGGAAGTAGGCAATGTTTCGGGCCGAAACCCTTCTTCAGACTGATGTAGGGGGGTGGGGTGGGGGGTGGTGTGAAGAAGAAAGGAAGAGGAGGAGTCAGAGGGCTGAGGGAGAGCTGAGAAGGGGAGGTGACAGCAAGGGCTACTGGAAATTGGAGAAGTCAATGCCATCTTCTACAAAGGAATCTAGGGATCCCAATATTTGAAACACAAAATGTTAGCAAATAATTAGACCGGCAAATGGAGATCAATGCAAATAAAGCACATGGGAACACAACTTTATAAAGAGAGATCCAAAGTGTAAAATCCTAGCAGCAACATTAAACCTCCATTAAAAAAAAAAACTAATTCAGTCTAAGTTAACTCTATCCAATTTTAGGATGAACATTTAAGGAAGAATGGGCAAATTTTGGAGAGGGGACAGAACAGATTTTCTGGAATAGTTCCAGGAATGAGGAATAGAGTGATGTGTAGAAAAATTGCAGTTATTCCTCTCAAGAAGATTAAAGGCAAGATTTGATGTCTGTGTAGTATTTAAAACTTGAATGGTTGTGATAGGAATTTTAAAAAGTGTAAGATTCCTCTGCATTTGATAACCAGAAGGCATACCTTTAAAATGATTGGCAAATAAAGAGAAGGTCCTCAAAAAAAGTCTGTATATGACAAGTGGTTACAAATTGGGTAGTGAGTGTAAATTGGGGTTCCATTCCTAGGGCAGGAGGTGATAGCTGGAGGGTTTCTTATTGAGGTGGCTTCCTAATTCACGGAACTCTGACTCTGGAGGTGGGCTCCAATGTGCCAAAGATATCGACCGCATCTCAGATTGAATGGGATTGCTGAGAGTGTGCTGAATGGTGGGGATTGAAGCTGGTAGCCTTGGAGAAAGCAGTCTCACTCTCCGCACCCTGGGCCTCAAGATTTGATGATCAAATGCTCAAAGCTTCTCCTGGATCCAACACCTCCCTTCAGTAGATGGGTTTCCTGAGGCCCAGGCTACTCAACCGGGTCAAGTTGGACGAGGGACGGATACACCTACAGCTCGATGAAATATTTGAATGTCTGATCCAACTTTGAGAGCCCCAGGCCACCTATCAACCAGCTCTACCATTTAAACCAGAGGCAGGTGTGAATATTGTGGAGGGAGGCTGGGTTGAGGCCTCAATTTTTTTCAAACCCCCAATCATCTTATTCCAATCCTGCCTCCAGACCCCAAATTCTCTGAAATTCTACACAAGAATGCTATGTAGCTCTTTGTCTTATTCTTGAGAGAGCTTTAGGACAGCACTAAGTCATGCTGTCTTAGTAGCCCTAGTGTCCACTCAGATGGTTATCCCCACACACTGGAGGTCCTTGGTGGGAGGGTATCAGGAATTGAATTGTGAGAGTGCTTGGGAACTGATATTGAGATGGCATACAATATTAAAATCATGCATACGAATATGTTGCGAGACAAGTTCCATGTAACGAATTGCTTTCTCACCAAGAAAACCACGAATCAGCGTAATGGTTCCTGCTATCAACACCAGGAGAATGAATCCACTGATAATCGGAAGACATTTGTAGCAACAATTGGGGCATTTTCGCTTGGCAGCCTTCTCCTGTGGACACAGAGTGAGTCCATTATTACAGCACAATATGGACAAGGCATTTCTCTGCATCAACCTTTGCGAATTATACGATTCATTCACCAGGAACATGTACAGGCAATAGTTGTTTTTCCCTTTGTTATATCCATGATCCATTCAATTTCTCCTTGCATGTGCTTCAAACTAGGAGTCCCTCAGCAATATCATTCACCTTCCTGTGCCTGTCTGTTATCACCTGTACTCTGTGGCAGCATTGTTGCACTGAAAAAGTGTTCAGGGGTTCAAATCCTGAAGAGACCCGAGTACAAAATCTAAACTGATGGTTGGATGAATTACTGCGTCACATATCCCAAAGCACCCTGCTGCTTTCATTGCTTATTTGGGAGTATTTGGAAATCAGAGAAACTTTTCTTCATTTACCCCGTGAGGCTCCCAAAGCCTGTTGCACCACACGTGTCAGACTGGAATTATGGATTTTCCATGTGGTTTACATGGTAAAAAGGAAACAGAAATTTGCTTTTATGTATTGATTGCACTGTCAGCTATGCTGTCTTTCAACGGACTTGCTAAATCAAAGCATTGACTACACTCTCATGTAAAAGGAACAGGAGCATTAAAAATAGACACAAATTCTGGAATGGCACAGGCAGCATCTCTGGAGAAAAGAAATGGGTGATGTTTTGGGTCGAGACGCTTCTTCAGACTGAGAGTCGGGGGAGAGGGAAACTGGAGATGTGGAAGGGTGCAGAGAGAATGTAAGTTGTGCAACCAACAGATCAAAGCAGATTTTTTTTAAATGTAAATACAGGCATTGCCACTTTCATTTCACTGTACATCTTGTATGTGTATGTGACAAATAAAGTTGACTTGACGTGACCTGCCTGTCCCGACGAGATACTCCAGCATTTTGTGTCTATCTTCAGTATAAACCAGCATCTACAGTTCCTTCCTACCCATTGATCTGTTTAGACAAAAATGAAAGGAACGGCGCTGTGCATTGTGCCATTCATTTTGCTTTGGCCAACATTCTTGACTTATCCAATAGCATTAAACAGATTTTGGTCATTTATGTGCTTGTTGTTTGTGAAGTCAAAATGGTAGCCTCCTAACCTAAGTCTACAATTTGAAAATAATTTGGTGCTTACTTCGTGCGTTGCAGGGTTACGGGGACGTGAAAGACACTTTACAAATTTCTTACTGTGTAAGCCACATGGGGTAAAATCTTTGCTATCTGAGACACATAGTGCAACAGGTGCCTGGAGCCTTAGCAGGGTCGGTGAGGAAGGTCCCCTGTTATTTCGTACTACCTACAAATAAGTAAATAAACAGCAATGTTAGGCAGGGTGTTATGGCGCAGGGCTGGAGAAAGAAGAGATCACGCACTTCATTTAGACCCTTTGACCTATGGATTCCTAGGGGTCCATTCGGTAAATGCAAGTTTTGTCAGGTGACATCTCTGTTTCCTCCCGTTGCCAACCAGAATCTGCATCCCAAATTAGGGAAGCCACTAAAGACATCCAGTGGGAATTGTGCAAAACTGGCAATGAATAGACACAACCAAAGCCTCACATCTGCCAGTCAGCTCTGTTCCCTTTATCTACCCAAAGGTTTTATTGACTTGAAATATAAGGTGAGCAACAAAAGGACGCATTTAATGTCAGCAACCATGATAACCGTGCTGAGAGAAAGCCTCGTTATTTTATACTTCCTCTTGGGTATAAATGCAGGAGTAGCAAGATGGATTCAACAGTGGCTGAATGGGAGACGCCAGAGGGTAATGGTGGATGGCTCTTTGTCGGGTTGGAGGCAGGTGACTAATGGGGTGCGTCAGGGATCTGTGTTGGGTCCTTTGTTGTTTGGCATCTACATCAATGATCTGGACAAAGGTGTGGTAAATTAGATTAGTAAGTATGCAGATGATACCAAGATAGGGCGTGTTGTGGATAATGAAGAGGATTTCCAAAATCTACAGAGTGATTTAGGCCATTTGGAAGAATGGGCTGAAAGATGGCAGATGGAGTTTAATGCTAATAAATGTGAAGTGCTACACCTTGGCAGGACAAATCAAAATAGGACGTACATGGTAAATGGTAGGGAATTGAAGAATACAGTTGAACAGAGGGATCTGGGAATAAATTTGCATAGTTCCTTGAAGGTGGAATCTCATATAGATAGGGTGGTAAAGAAAGCTTTTGGTATGCTAGCCTTTATAAATCAGAGCATTGAGTATAGAAGCTGGGATGTAATGTTAAAATTTTACAAGGCATTGTTGAGACCAAATCTGGAGTATGGTGTGCAAGTTTGGTCGCCCAATTATAGGAAGGATGTCAACAAAATAGAGAGAGTACAGAGGAGATTTACTAGAATGTTGCCTGGGTTTCAACAACTAAGTTACAGAGAAAGGTTGAATAAGTTAGGTCTTTATTCTGTGGAGCGCAGAAGGTTAAGGGGGGACTTGATAGAGGTCTTTAAAATGATGGGAGGGATAGACAGAGTTGATGTGGACAAGCTTTTCCCTTTGAGAATAGGGAAGATTCAAGCAAGAGGACATGACTTCAGAATTAAGGGACAGAAGTTTAGGGGTAGCATGAGGGGGAACTTCTTTACTTAGAGAGTGGTAGCGGTGTGGAATGAGCTTCCAGTGGAAGTGGTGGAGGCAGGTTCGATGGTATCATTTAAAAATAAACTGGATAGGCATATGGATGAGAAGGGAATGGAGGGTTATGGTATGAGTGCAGGCAGGTGGGACTAAGGGAAAATAATTGTTCGGCACGGACTTGTAGGGCCGAGATGGCCTGTTTCCGTGCTGTAATAGTTATATGGTTATATGGTTATAAGATCACCTTCCTGGTTTACTAACTAACCTGTGTGAAAGCTGAAATCCCAAACTCTGCTGCAGCTCAGGGACTGCATGAGGTTGCAGTTCAGGTTTATTTTTTACCAAAACATGCATGAATGCACATGGAATGAAGTGCTGATATTACTGAACCATTAATCCAGACTCTCAACTAATAATCCATCAGATTTGGAATCCAAATCCTATTATGGCTGTTTAAATACTGGAAATCAATTTCTAAAAATCCTGAAGCAATTAGCTTGCTTCAGTCAAAGTGACTATGAAGTTATTACTCTGATGATTCACTAATGTCATTTATAAATGAAACATTCTGTTGGCTTCCATGTGACACCAATCATAGACAATTTATTGTATTCTGAAATGTCCATACAAGACACTGCACTTTTGAGTTGAACAATACTAAATCATAAAAATAGAGGTTTTCAAATTATATTAACATCATTGACTGCTGCCTTGCAAAAGTTGGACTTGTTAAGTGTCATGTGCAGCTGTTATGATGCCTGGATAATTTGGGGAAGTTTTCATATAATATATATTATGTAAAGTTTCTATTTCTAAATGGTAAGAGATGGCAGAGCTCTGAGATACAGAGGGATCTGGGGGACCTAGTGTGTGATACCAAAAAAGGCTAGTAGTGTAGGAAGGAAAACTGCAGGTGCTGACAATTTATTGTTTAAACCGACAGACAGACAATACTAAACATAAAAAAAGCTCGTTGAGTAATGCAGCGGGACTTGTTGGCAGCATCTCTATAAGAGAAGGAATGTGTGACTTTTTATAATATATATTTGTGACCCTTCTTCAGATGGTAAAATGGCAGGCTGAATATGGGGGTAGTGTGTGATACCAAAATTGCTAGTATGTAGAGGAACAGGTGCGGGTTTGCTGCTCCCAGTGGGTTTTTTTGAAACTTTATTTTTCAAAGGGCAGTGAAAGTAGAGTCTTTGAGTATTTTTTAAGGTAGAGGTATATTCGTGATAAGCAAGGGGAGCAAAGATTCCCGCAGGTAGAAGGCAGGTGAAGTGGTGTTATAATCAGTTCAGCCATGATTTTATTAAATGGCGGAGTGGGCTTGAGGGGTTTCAGATTCATATGTTTGCTTGTTTAATTAAATGTCATAATTAGCAACTAGTGGTGTAAATAAAATAAATCTTATTATGATGCAATATCTTTCACTGCATCAATGAATCCCAGAATGTCCAATAAATGACATAGGAGACGTGGCAGAGAGCATGGGCGCTGCACCCTCAAACACAGCCTTGTGATAATGATCAGATAATGTGTTTGTTTTAAAAGTTGCTGAATCAGGAAGAAATATTGACCTTAACACCGGGGATTATTATTCAGTGATTATTATTATTATTATTATTATTGTTATTTTATTTTTGATTTATTTTTTAATTATTATTATAACGTGAGATCAATTTCAGATAGACAGTTTTATGGTTTTGAAGATGCTGCCTGTCCCGCTGAGTGAATCCAGTTTTTTGTGTCTATCTTCAGTTTTATGGTTTAATATCTCGGACAAAGGGCACCAGCTATTGCAGGGAAGCTCCCTCAGGGCTGAGTGGGCACACTGGTGCTCACGATTCTGGTGCAAGGTTCTACCTGATTTCAAAGCACAAATGCTTCCAGCTGAATGACAGCGGAGATCTTCAAAATTCAACTGGCATACTCTCCATCCCAGTCAGTGCAATAGACAATAGGTGCAGGAGTAGGCCATTCGGCCCATCGAGCCAGCACCGCCATTCAATGTGACCATGGCTGATCATTCCCAATCAGTACCCCGTTCCTGCCTTCTCCCCATATCCCCATCCAGTCATCCCAATAAAAAGCAACAAAACACACAAAATACATTTTAACGTAAACATCCACCACAGTGACTCCTCCACATTCATCACTGTGATGGAAGGTGAAAAAAAGTTCAATCTCTTCCCTTCTTTGTGCTCCCGCGGTCGGGGGCCTCGAGCCTTCCGTTGACGGGACGATCTTGGCTCCCGTAGCTGGCGGCGTTTTGGGCCCTCCGCGTCGGGTCGATCAAGTTCCTGCATCGGGGAGGAATCTCAGCTCCCCTGCGCCGGGCGATCTGACCCCGGGTCCGGGCTGGTCGAACCTTCTACCCGAGACTGCGAGCTCCTCGATTGTAAAATCCACAGGCAAGGGATCGGCTCCGACGGTAAGTCCATGTCGCCACGGGAGGAGGGGCTCAAAGTCAGTCTCAAGCAAAGCCTCCAACTCCATGATGTTAGACTACAGAACTATCCGGAAAACAATCGCATCTCCGGCAAGGTAAGAGATTGAAAAAAAGTTTCTCCCGATCCCCTCCACCACATAAAACGAACCAGAGAACATTAAAACAAACTTTTAAAACACACTAAAAATAACAAAAAAAAGACAAAAAGACAGACAGACTGTTGGCGAGGCTGCCATCGTCAGTGCCCCCTAGACAGTGGGGCTCCAGGATCACTGTTTTGTTCTGAGTGAAGTATTACTTATAGTTTTTGTTCCGGGATGAGATGAAAACTTCCTGAGCGCTGATTGCTGGATCTGATGCTGACTCAGATACAGTATCCAAAATGATGCATTACTGACACCCTTTCACCACCGAGGGAAGAGTACATGAGGAGCACACAGAATATACACAATGCAAAATGACTTGGACTTAGACACATACACCATGCAGCAGAATTGATAACTAACAAATTTACCTTTGCAGTTTGCCGGCTTCTCTTATTTCTTGGAGTCTTTCTGATCTGTGTGTTTTTCATCTGTGAAGTTTCACGGGAAAAAAAACAATAAATGGTGGTGAAATTGTAGATGCTGAGAAGCACCAGTCCTTAATGACCTACTCAAAACAGTAGCATCTCCAACAAGCGAGTATCAGAGACCACCTGTTGACATTCAGCACCATTACCATCACCAAGTCTCCCACCATCAACCTTCTGGGTATCACATCTGTTCAGAAACTTAACTGGACCAGTCGCATAAGTACTATGGCTGCAAGTGCAGGTTCGAGAGTGTGTTCTGAAAAATTGCTCACATCCTGATATCAAAGAATTTCTCGAAACAATTGCCGGGCCTGTGCTTCAAAATATTATTTATTTGAGAAATAAATATATTAATGATCCTTACAAAACTCCACCTGACATTCTCAGAGGCTATACATTCAATACTGTTTACACAAGTGACACAATTTTACCTCCCACCCTTGCGGCCCACTGGCATGGAATCCATTCCCTTATTTTGTGGGGCGTCTCCACCACACCCTGCCCCCCAAGTCCAGCAGCAGGAGGACCCTAGATATGTTTTGTAATATTCATACTCTATGCGGTATCCTGCATTGAACTTTTAATCAAGTTCCAGACCAAAGCCTCTTAGAAACTCCTTTGAGGGCAGTTCAGTGGCACAGAGCTGCTACCTCGCAGTTCCAGTGACTTGGGTTCAATCGTGATATTAGGTGTTTTTTGTATGGAGTTTGCATGTACCCTGTATAACTTTGTGGGCATCCTCTGAATGGTCTGGTTCCTCCTGCAACCCTCAATATTCCTGTACTTCCTGTACATTGTATGCATCTATCTATCTATTAATATATAAAACTCAAATCCGTCCGCCTGCAGTACGGATCCCTTCCTGCCTTTTGATTCGTTGACGGCTGCTCCTTCCTATCAGCTTCCAACACACTTCGAAACAAAGTTGCAAGATAGGAACACTGAACTTTTCACTGCTGCAGCAGGCAGGGGAGGTGTCAATGGATTTTTTTTAAAGAGGCAGGGCAGTGCTGGAATCTTACTTTTGAGAACGGCTTCAGTTCCATTGGAGGAGACGGGTGCATGGTGGAATATTGGGTTGGGGGATCACACCATTGGGGGAGCAGACCCAACGGGTCTGCACTTGGTCTAGTTAATATATAAAACTCAAATCCGTCCGCCGTCCGTCCGCCTGCAGTACGGATCCCTTCCTGCCTTTTGATTCGTTGATGGCTGCTCCTTCCTATCAGCTTCCAACACACTTCGAAACAAAGTTGCAAGACAGGAACACTGAACTTTTCACTGCTGCAGCAGGCAGGGGAGGTGCAATTGAGGGAGTCAGGGGAGTGCTGGAAACTTACATTTGGCAACGGCTTCAATTCCATTGGAGGAGACGGGTGCATGGTGGAATATTGGGTTGGGGGAATCACACCATTGGGGGAGCAGACCCAACGGGTCTGCACTTGGTCTAGTGTTACATAAAGCTGCCTGCACCTATGGAAGCAATTGCAAGATGATTTGATTGTTGGTGGCCAGAGCCTAGCTCTGGAATAAAAACTGTAAATGCTGGAAATAGTTAGCAGGTCAGGCAGCGTCTATGAAAAGAAGAACAGAGTTAATCATTCAAATTAAGGACTCTTTATCAGAACTTGGAAGAGGAGGAAATAAATTAGTTTAAGTTGCATAGAGGATGAGGTAGAGGTGGATAAGACAAAGAAAATACCTCTAGTATATATAGGATTTTCAGGGTGGTAAGGTGAGAGAGGGAGAGAAATCTCAGTTTGAGATGGGTGCTTATATTTATACTTACTGAGATTTTGATATTAAAGGATATTTAAATTTGGACGGTTTAACATATTTCTTCTCTGAATATATCGATTAAGGTGTAATTCAATTATAATTTAGTTTAGGTTAGAGATACAAGCCGGAAACAAGCCCTTCGGCCCGCCATGTCCACACCGATCAGCGATTCCCACACATTAACACTACTCTTCACACTAGAGACTATTTTTTTTTACATTCATACATTTATATCGAGCCAATTAACCTACAAACCTGCACGTCTTTGGAGTGTGGGAGGAAACCGAAGATCTTGGGGAAAACCCACAGGTCATGGGGAGAATGTACAAAGTTCGCACAGACCCATAGTCAGGATCAAATCTGGGTCTCTGGTGCTGTAAGACAGCAGCTCTACTGCTGCGCCACCGTGTCGCCCGTAAATCATCATATACATGTTTTAGCATAACCAGGAAACTATAGGCACATGACCTTTTAACAATTCAATTGACTCAATAAAAGGACATGTGAGTTTAACACTTAAGCTAACTATTATTGCTCAACATACCTAGCTAACATACGAAACACTCCTCTAATATGGAACGTGACAAAGAGTTGTTCAAACAACAAGTGGATTTGTAAAGCATCTTTGAAAAGTGGAGGAAAATTTTGCAAATGGGACCTCTTTCCAAATGCCCCAAAGCACTCTGTTGCCAGTGAAAAACATATGCGAATATATCACTGTGTTATATTGGAACGGTGACAGGGAATTTGCAGGTACAAAGCCCTCATTCACTGTAATGTGATTGAGATTAGGTCATCCATGTTAGAAATGTTGATTGAGCAATAGCTATTGTTTAGAACACAGGCAATTTGATCTGTTCCATCCATGCGTGATGTTTGATGTGCAGTGTGAAAGATGGCACTTCTGCCTGTTGGGCCACACAACACCTTGGCTGTAGAACTCTATATCTAGCTGCACCTCTATCCGAGGTGTTCCACAAAACTTCCATTCTACCCAGTTACACAGAACATTGTCCAGCACAAATGTAGTCACGAAAACTAGTCCACCAACTAGAGAGCGGTCCTGAGCTACCAGCTACCGCATTGGAGACTATCTTTAATCAGACGTCACTGGATTTATCTTGCACTAAATATTAATCTATGTCTGTTCACTGTGGAAGGCTTGATTGGAATCATGTATGGTCTTTCCACTGACTGAACAGCACACAACAAAACAGTACCTCAGTACGCTTGACAATGAAGGGAGGAGTAATCAACAGTACATTGAGTGACACTTACTCACTATAACCACTGAAGCCCAGTTGGATTATGCCAGGACCAGTCATCTCCCAACATGTCACACCCATGGACCTTAAAAACTGAATTCCAATGACTACCTTTGACTTCAAGATGCTTTATGCTAAACATTATGCAAATTTGTACAAGGACAGATTTATTTTCCAATGTAGGTTTAATATCTTTGAGAATGGAATTGGCTTATTTTTGAATTCGATTTCTTGCCAGTGTAATATAAAGACGCTATTCTCATAAGAAGAAGAGGAGAGGTAATTCGAAAGCTGGGGACACATTGGCTGCAGCCACGGCAACCAGGGGTATAAAGGAAAGGGGTATGTTTAGTCAAATTATATTCTGTACCGTGCATTGCGCATTTTCATTGAAGACGTGATGCACTGCTAGAAGTGTCACCTTTGCACATCAAAAGTACATTCTCTCAAATGGATGCAAAAGATCAAATTGCCAGAGTTCTGAACAACAGTTATTGCTCAATCTTCATTTCCAACACAGATTATTCGATCACAATCACATCACAGTTAATGGGAGCTTGCTCCCTGCAAATTCCCTGCCATGGTTCCAATAATAACAACAGTGACATGTTTTCAGAAGTAGTGCTTGTATTTCTAGTCCTTGGGAGTTTGCAGGACTGAAGGAAGATATAGAAGAGAGGAGTAGGGTACTAGAGGAATCTGACAAATGGAGAGGAATTTTTAAATCAAATTGACGCTAGCCCTGAATCAGATGTGTGTTGCTGAGCACAGGTGTGATGGGTGGACAAAATGGTTCAAATTATTGCATAGAATGCACAGTTCTGGCAGCTGCACTTTAACCTGAAGCTTTGTGAAACCATTGGTAATCAACATGTTGAAGTTATACATTTGACCCTCATTTCAATAACCCCAGTTAAATACATAAACTCAGTAAATATCCAAAATATTTGGCCAATTCATAACATATTCAGCTAATTTAATACAAAATGCAAATACTTCAATTAACCAACAAGCTGATGCATCAAAATAGTTAATGCTTAACCAAATTGAGAAAATACGCAATGTACTGATAAATAGTGAACATTGTTGATAGTCAATTATTTAATATACTTAGCCAATATTCCATATATGTTCGAAGACACACATAAAAAACTGTAGTAACTCAGCAGTTCAGGCAGCATCTCTGGAGAAAATGAATAGGTAATGTTTCTGGTCGAGACCCTTCTTCAGACTTTTCTTCAGTCTGAAGAAGGGATCCACCTGAAACATCACCTATTCCTTTTCTCCAGAGATGCTGCCTGACCCGCCGAGTTACTCCAACTTTTTGTGCCTGTCTTTGGTTTAAACAAGCAACTGCAGTTCTTCCCTATACATTCATTATAAGTTGATGCTTTTGATGTACTATCGTGACAAGTTTAAATACATTTCAGTGCTGGGTTATTTTTTTGCAGATACAAGAGAGCATATTTAAAGTATACATTATCAGACTCTAGCAAAAATCTTATCAATGACATTACCATGCAAATTGTCGGTCCTTGGAGAAAATCCAAGCTCAGAAACAATCTTAATGAACATCAACCTCTGCAGATCCAAGTAAAGGTAATCACACTGGGACGAGTCAAATCCCAATCTCATCTGCGTTTGATTGTGGAACGGACAACTGGGCAATTGAAAGCATACAAATGGAGGAGGGCCATGTAGCAGAGACTGGGTCAAGCCTCACTGAAAATAAACAATTGGTGGTTTTCTAACTTAAGCTCTGTGAAGCCTTTACCAGGCAAACATAAATTGGCTGTTAAACTGTATCACAGAGGTTCATAAGATCCAGGCCATGGTCTGATAACATTCTCCTGGTGACATATTACGATGCTGCTTGACTGGCTGAGCTCTTCCAGCATTGTTTTTTTGTAATGTTTTCTTATCCTCAAGTCAGGTTTATTGTCATAGGTGCAAGTCTGGCGAGTACAGGCACAATGACAATCTTGTTTGCAACAGCATCACAGGCACATTGACTCAGACAAACGCACAAAAACATTAATTACATAAATTACATATATTATACAAGACAGTGAAAAGAAAAACTCTGCAAACAATCAAGACATTAGTACAAAACATATTGTGATAGGATAGGACAACAGGTTGTCCATTGTGTTCTGTTGCCCAGGTAGGATTAGGGTTGTCCAGTTGGTTCAAGTTGTTGTAGGAAAGTCGCTGTTCCTGAAACTCGTGGCGTATGCGTTCAGGCTTCTATACCTCCTGCCTCATAGTAACAATGAATAAAGGGTATGGCCTGGATTGTAATTTTAAATGTTACCTACTTGAGGTAGTGCTGGGGAAGACTGTGTCTCTGATGAACTAAGGGCTAGTGGAATCAACGGATATGGGGAGAAGGCAGGCACGGGTTATTGATTGGGAACGAGCAGCCATGATCACAATGAATGGTGGTACAGGCTCGAAGGGCCGAATGGCCTCCTCCTCCTGCACCTATTTTCAATGTTTCAATGTTTCTATGGACCAGGCTGAGTCCACCACACTCTGTAGCCTCTTGTGTTCCTGTGAGTGCCATAACAGCTCATGATGCAACCAGTCAGGGTACCTTTTACAGTGCATCTGCAGAGGTGTGTGGGAATATTCAGCGACATGCTGAAACTCTTTAAACATGCAAGCAGATCGATGCACAGGCATGCCTTCTTTGTGATTACATCTGCACTCAAACCCCTTTTCTTGTTTTGCCCTGCAGTGGAAATAGTTTCTTTCCAGACAAGCTATCAAATGCTTCCAAAATGACAATTTAATCACCTGCCCATCAACTACCCTGAAAAAAAATCCAAACCAAGTTATTGCACAGGGTTGCAGTGTGCACACATCTCTTTCCACTTTGCCCCCACAATATGCCTGAGCTGCACAAGAGCGCCCTCTCCTGCACTGAGGTAGTACTTTTCCTCCTCCTATAACCAAAGACCCAAAGTGCTGGGGTAACTCAGCGGGTCAGGCAGCATCTCTGGAGAACACCGATATATTACATTTTGAGTCTGGACCTTTCTTCAGACTGCAGAAGTGCTTTTAAAGTTGGTCTTCCATTGTAAGGTGGAATCCACAAGCAAATGCTACTGACTGTCATATTCTGAGATGTAGAACCACTTGCGTTGAGAAACCCTGCAGGTTGGTGCAACTGGGGAATGACCTCAATCGAGAGTCACTGAGGGACTGTGTCCCATGTAACAGTCTCTCAGATTTTTCATGGGTGCATTGATTGCTATGGAGCAAACATAGATGGTGTTGACGTAAGAGAATGTATTGGATTAATGGTACGAAGTAGAGAAAGACATGTCCTGATTGTATTTACTGTGTTTATATTATGAATTAATTACATATTAGGAATAAAAAGAGAGCTGTCACTGCAGAGCTACTCACTTGCTGTTACCATGAATTTAAATACAGCTGCAGATTGGATAAGCAGAGCCAAAACAGATGTCAATGTGGTAGAAGTCTCTGCACCTACCTTAGCAAACTAGTGTAGACCTCACCTCAAAGACATCACCATCAACTGAGCAGTGACCTTGCACCACTGCATTGATGTTTGTGGCACACACATCACACAATAGATTTTGTATTCTGGAGTTGGATGAAAGCGTACAGTTTATTAACTCTGATGTAAGAATGGTAACAGTGAGCTGAACCCGCTTTTTTGCTATGTATGAAAAATACACTTTAACAATGGAGCAGAATATGAATGTAAACTATTCACAGGCTGTATAGTTTCATTCAAAAAACTCCACCAGTCACATTGGTCCATGATATGCATGCCTAACTGATGGTTCAGCCCTTGTGTTTTTAGTTTTTCAGTTGTAAATTGGGAGTTATTGGTCTTGGCAATGATTGTCCTTTGAAGGAGACAAAACGCAGGTGTCTAAATGTTGAAGTGGTGTGTCATTAAAAGGGTTGTTTAAGTCAAACCAGAAAACCTGCAAAAAACAGACTAATTTCCATCAGGAGCGGCCTAAACCCAGTCTGTACACAGAAACATAGGAGTCATGGGAGCCCATTCAGCCTTCCAAACCTGCTTCGCCATTCAATACGATCATGAGTGATTCTCTGTCTCAATACCCCTCTCTACCCATACACCCTCTTTCCTTTTGAGTCTGAAAATCCATCTGCAGTAAAACTGATAATACAGCACCCTGAGATTTTTGGTTGTGCTGGTCAGGCAGGTTTAGCCGATAGTTGGATATTATTCCTTTTGCTACATCAAGAACTTTTAAACAACGTTCGGTAGTTGTCACTCAGAAGTATAATGTCAGCAGCCTGTCTCGTCTTTGCTGTTTTGGTCTGTGTTTACTTGTATGTTTTTAGTGTACTTTTGGTTTTTGTATTATGTGGGGGTGGATTGGGGGAAAACCTTTTTTATCTCTTTCCCCAATGGAGATGCGACTTTTGCATTGTATCTCCGTCTGCACTGCGGCTTTAACATCGTGGAGCTGGTGGCCCCTTTGTTAGGGATCGACTGCGGGAGCTCCAACTGCAGGAGCTTCGATTGCCCCAACTGCGGAAGTTCCAATGCTCCGACCTCGGGAGAAAAGAAGATATAAGTTATTTGCCTTCCATTACCGTGGGGTATGTGAGGTCGCCGAAGAAACAAGTTGGACGTGCTGCCTGCACTGGTGAAGACTCGGAGGGAGTGCCGTGAGTGCAGTAATCTCAGTGTTTTGCGAGGACATGACTCCACGAGGACTAGTGCGAGTGTGGACGGTTTTCTGACTGTTCGGGCGGACAGGGACTGCAGAGCGACAGCGGTCATCATGGTGAAGGAGCGTGTGTGTGGCCCGGACATTGAACTGATGCCTGTGGGTCTCTGCTTATGCTGTGTGCCCTGGAGATTCTCACACACCCTTGTGGTGGCTGTTAAATTTGTGTTTCATTTTTATGTGGTTATGTATCTTGTTGCTTTTTTGTATGACTGTTGGCAAATCAAATTCCTTGTATGTTTACGTATTTGGCTAATAAATTAATTATTTACAATGAATTAATTACAAAATTAATTAAAGCCGCACACAGTATTCCAGGTGAAGTCTCACTGAGGCCGTGTATAATAGTGGCAAGATATCCTTTCTCCTGTTCTTAGAACTGCTTGCAATGAAAGCCAACGTACTATTTGCCTTTGTGACGGTTGACTGGACCTGCATGTTTGCTCTCAGTGACTGTTGTGCAAGGATACCCAGCTCCTTTTATTCATCAACATTTCCCAATCTACCACCATTTAAAAAATACTACTACTTTCAATTTTTGTTACCAAACAGAATGTTTATCCACTGCATACACCATGAAATTGTTGACTCACTTAACTTGTTGAAATCAACTTAAACCTCTTCAACCTCCTCATAATTAAAACTATCATCCAGTTTCATGTGTAGGTAGGTACTGCAGATGCTGGTTTACACCGAAGACAGACACAAAAAGCTGCTGTAACTCAGCAGCTCAGGCAGCATCTCTGGACAAAAGGAATAGGTGACAATTCAGGTCAAGACCCTTCTTCAGACTGAGAGTCGGGGTAAAGGGAAACGAGAGATATAGAAGGTACATAGATCAAATAAAAGATATGCAAAAAGCAACAAGAGCATCAAGGAAAGGTGAAGCCCACGATGGTCCATTGTTGGCTGTGGGGTAGGGGATAACGAGTTATACAGACAGTGAAACTCAACAAGATGACCCTGAAAATAGTATGATGATTAGGGAGGGGCGACGAGAGAGGGGATGCAAGGGTTACTTGAAGTTCGAGAAATACCACTGGGTTATAAGCTTCCCAAGCTGTTCCTCCAATTTGCATTTGACCTCACTCTGACAATGGAGGAGACCCAGGACAGAAAGCTCAATATGGGAATAGAAAGGGGAGTTAAAGTGTTTGGCAAGCCTAGGCCAAAGCAGTTCTTCCGGAGCCCTCTCCTGGTTACAGTGGACCTTGTTTACCTTGTGATGGATTTTATTTGATGTTTTGTGCTGACTGGCATAAACCACAGTTGACGTCAAGGTGGAGAACACTAGGATTTAGAAACATGGGTAGCTTTGTGGACAGAGCCAGGGTCTGGAGTGCTTGCACGTTTCAGCTGGCTTTGAAACGTACAAGCTGCAACTTACATGTTTTACATCCACAGATAGATTGGCTGCTGTATGCCAATGCAGTTTTAGAGTCATTACCAGCAATATCAGTGGTATCTGTGTAGTTTGTTATCTGTGAGATGTCTCTGCCCCTACCCCTCATGTTTAATGAGGACTTTGTGTACAAACAAAACCCTAAATTAAACTGAAGAAGGGTTTCGGCCCGAAACGTTGCCTATTTCCTTTGCTCCATAGATGCTGCTGCACCCGTTGAGTTTCTCCAGCTTTTTTGTGTACCCTAAATTAAACTATTCACATTCTCCAGCATTACCCTTGCTAAGAGCCTTAGTTTGACAGCTATAACTGATCAGAAATACAACTTGACCAGCCACATAGTAATCTGGCCACACGTGAATCAGTCAAGAGTATTTCGTGATGAATACCTCACCTCCTCTAAATTCCCAAAGTCTTCCATTTCCATCTTCCACGATGCATAAATAAGGACGACGAGGGAATACACTTTCCTGGATGAATGCTTCTCAAAAAACACTCAAGAAGCTCGACACCATCCAGGACAGAGCAGGCACTTGATTGGTACCAAAGCTCTTTGATTGGTACCCTATTAACCCCCCTACAATACATCTCTTCACCAACAGTGCGCCGTGTGCTCACTAATAAGGAAAGTGCTGATTTCCACAAGAATTATATAGCCGATGACGAGGAGCTGCTGAGTTTATAGCTGCCGTCTGGGACGAACTGTAAATGACCCCGGCTCCACCCAAGGGAAAAGTACTCAAATCATTAATTAAATATTTAAATATCTCAACCGTGACAAGTTTGCCATTGAGTAAATACACACCAGATGCCCACCGCTTCCTGCCGACACCCCCTACAACCCACCTCCCCTGCTGCCCACACCCTCTCCTACTTCCCACACCCTTTACTGCATACTGCATACTACCCTTTACTGCATACTGCCCTTTACTGCATACTGCCCTTTACTGCATACTGCCCTTTACTGCATACTGCCCATTACTGCATACTACCCATTACTGCCCACATCCCCTCCTGTAGTTCCTCCCAAAGATCTTATATGATCTTTGGTTCCTCCTACTTCCCGACTCAGCATTATTCAGCATTTCGCTACAGCCCAACCCAGCGAGTGACGGCATCGCGCCGTCATTGCGTCACGCCTCCCTGATGATGTGTGGAAGGAAGGAAGGGGAGGGGAGGTAAAAAAAATCAATTTAAGTCCATTCCACCACGTAGCCCTACAGCATTTTATAAATAACATTACTCTAGCTAAATAATTGTATTTTTGAGTATTACCACGATGCATGCAACCAGGGTTTATTTCTATGCATCTTTGGTTTTTACCTCCGTGTCAGTGTGTCCCCCCCTCCCCCCTCCACTCATTCCAAGTCCAATGGGTTGGTCCAAACCCGTCCGGAATCTACCACGACTATATAGGGGTGGTGACATTGTGTTTGGGAATAAGATTTATTGAGGACATCGCACCGTATTATCATCAGAATGTTGATGTTGTTTGTGTAAAATTATTACATAAATGTGTTGTTGCATTGGAAAGTGAGTCTGTGTTTTTTGAAGTGAGAGTGTGGGGATGGTGTGTGGGATTCCCCCCTTGGGGCCGCGGTGTGTGTGGGGGGGGGGGGAGAGTGAGCTGGCCCGGCCGTGAATGACGTCACGGAGCCGGAGCTCCGCCCACCGACCGACCGGCCATCGACGCCTCACGGTGAGCGCCGCTGACAACCGCGTCAACCCCGCGCACTAGGCACTGCCGGCCATCGCTTCAGGGACCCGGAGCTCCCGCCGCCCGCCCGCCCGGCCATCCATCCATCGCCTCAGCACCTCACGGTGAGCGCCGCCGACAACCGCTTCAATCCAGCGGCCGTTACAGCGAGAGGGTGCGAGGCTCCAGCTGACGGTGCTGCACCTGACCGCTCATCCAGGCCCGTGAGACGGCGCGGTCAGGCCCGAGCACCCGGCGCCGCTCTGCCCTCTGTCCGGCAGCCCCTCTGTCTTTGATCTATCTTTTAACATAGCTATCATTAATTTGTTCTATGTACTTTTACACATCTCTCGGTTCCCTCTCCCTTGACTAAGTCTGAAGAAAGGTCTCCCCTATTCCTTTTCTCCAACGATGCTGCATGACCCGCTGAGTTACTCCAGCATTTTGTGTCTAGCCCTAGTGTCATCCTCGGGTTGGCGACGGAAGGGCAGCTCCAGCTCTCAGCCTCTTGTCCCGGCCGCTGCATGTAGTTCCAGAAGGGTCGCCCAGGTAAAAATGGTCCCCAGTAATTTCTCCCCGTAGTGTGAAGGGGGTTGGAAAGGGGAGGAAACAGGCAATTGTTTGTTTAACAAAGCACTTGACAACCTGCGCTCTCGTTCTTCTGGTTTCCCAAAAGGGCCTACTTCAGATCTGAGTGACTCTGAGCTCTCACAAACTACTTGCTGCTCAGGTGAGTTCCGGGGATGTTGGAACATTCCTGTCCTATTTTGATTAGTTCAGGTTTTCGCCTTGTGACAACTAAAATGAGATCTGTACCTAATTAGGATGTGTGTGAAAGAACTGCAGATGCTGGTTTAAATCGAAGGTAGACACAAAATGCTGGAGTAACTCAGCGGGACAGGCAGTATGTCTGGAGCGAAGGAATGCGTGACGTTTCGGGTCGAGACCCTTCTTCAGACCCGCTGAGTTATTCCAGAATTTTGTGTCTACCTCCTATTTTGGACGTGTTGATTAGCGGGACAATTACCTTATTCAGCCTTCCCAGGCATGAAAAACAGTTTTGCTTGATCATCTAGGTCCATTCAAGCAAAATATTAAAGTTGTTTTGGATCCTTATCTAATTGTGCGGATGGTTTCAAAAGAATGGTGTTCTAGACACATTCTTAATATTTGTAGATTATAATCTGTGACTGCCAATTCATAGTGTGCCTCTTTGAAACCAGCTGTAAACTGGAACAGAGGTCCAAGCAAGTGGATTCCTTTCAGAGAGAAATAGGAAAAACAAATTGACAGTCAACATACTTGGGAGTGTTGTCTGCATGTAAATATGCTTCTTGCCCAATTTTCCCTGGTGAGCAAGTTGCCAATTTGGGTTGGTCCCATTTCCCTGCATTCGGCCCAGAGCCCTCTAAACCCTTGCTATCCATATCTATCCAGATGTCTTGTAGAAATCATAATGGTAAAAGTCGCTTCTGTAACTTTGTCTGACAGCTCATTCCAGAGACTGAGTGTTTAATGCTTGACTAATCTTCCGGAATTTTTTGAGGATGTAACTAGGAAAATGGACAAGGGAGAGCCAGTGGATGTAGTGTACCTGGACTTTCGGAAAGCATTTGATAATGTCCCACATAGGAGATTAGTGGGCAAAATTAGAGCACATGGTATTGGGGGTAGGGTACTGACATGGATAGAAAATTGGTTGGCAGACAGGAAACAAAGAGATGGGATTAACGGGTCCCTTTCAGAATGGCAGGTAGTGATTAAGGGGACCGCAGCTATTTACAATATACATCACTGATTTACATGAAAGGATTCAAAGTAACATTTGCAAATTTGCAGGTGACACAAAGCTACGTGGCAGTGTGAACTGTGGGAGGATTTTATATGGATGCTGGGTGACTTGGACAGGTTGGGTGAGTGGGCAGATTCATGGCAGATGCCGTTTAATGTGGATACATGCGAGGTGATCCACTTTGGTGGCATAAACAGGAAGGCAGATTATTATCTGAATGGTGTCGGTGGGAAAAGAGGAAGTACAAAGAGATCTGGGTGTCCTTGTTCATCAGTCACTGAAAGTAAGCGTGCAGGTACAGCAGTCAGTGAAGAAAACTAATGGCATGTTGTCCTTCATAACAAGAGGAGTTGAGTATTGAAGCAAAGAAATCCTTCTGCAGTTCCACAGGGCCCTAGTGAGACCACACCTAGAGTATTGTGTGCAAGGTCAGGTCGGGCGGGAGTTCCCCCCGCCACGGGTACCATGTGATCCCGTGCTACCTGCTCCATGGTCAGATAATCGGTGACTAAACAATCTCCCCCACCTGGTTTTCCAAGGACCCCCAGCAGGACCAAAAACAAGACCTGTCAAAGGGTGGATGAGCTAATGAAGTGTGGATGGCCGTTGGCTCGCTAGAAGTTGCGATCACTGTCGTACATAACATTGTAAGGAATGATGATAAAGCACACATACCAAAATCCTATACCTCCAGCGGTGGAAGTTCATAGGAACTGGTGGACGGAGATATGTGGTGCGTCTGTCACGGTTCCCGTTGGAAACCAGCACCAGTTTCAGATTCAGATTCAATTTTAATTGTCATTGTCAGTGTACAGTACAGAGACAACGAAATGCATTGTCCACTACGTCCACTACTGTAACCACTACGTCGCTAATGTTTTCAACAATGATGAATAGTCTCCAAATTTGAGGAAGGACATTCTTGCTATTGAGGGAGTACAGCGAGGTTAATTCCCGGGATGGCGGGACTGTTATATGTTGATAGAATGGAGTGGCTGGGTTTGTATACTCTAGAATTTAGAAGGATGAGAGGAGATCTTATTGAAACATATTAGATTATTAAAGGATTGGACATGCTAGAGACAGGAAACGTGTTCCCGATGTTGGGGGAGTCCAGAACCAGGGACTACAGTTTAAGAATAAGTGGTAGGCCATTTAGAATGGAGATGAGGAAAAACTTTTTCACCCAGAGAGTTGTGAATCTGTGAGATTCTCTGCCTCAGAAGGCAGTGGAGGCCAATTCTCTGGATGCTTTCAAGAGAGAGTTAGATAGAGCTCTTAAACATCTCAGCAAGCATACCTTCTAATGTTTATCAATTTGATAATGGGCATGTTGATCTGGATTTCGTGTTTGTCTTTTCAAGGCACAGACAAGTTAATGTAATGGTCACTGCATTGAAAAGGTATCATAGCAAAAAGGTATTTACAAGATGTCTGTTCTGCGGCCTCTTCAATAATTACAAAACTATAGAACCTTATCCCAGTTAACAGAAACAATTGCATTTATGTTTTGGATATTACTGCACAATTATTTCCCAACTTACTTGAAATTCCCATCATGTCCTGCCTTGCAATCAGTTCAACTACCTGACACTCCCATGTTGTGACAGTTCATGTGCTGGAAATTTTCCTTTTACAGAATTCACAAATTTGAGATAAAGACTAAATATTCTATTTCTCCCCATCACGTAACTATATTTTAAAAATTGTGAATGGAAGAAAATATAACTAAACATAGAATGCAAAGAGAAATATCGAACTTTGTCATTTTGTTGAGATTTCGAGTTACAGAATTATTTTTTTAGGAATGTAATCTCTCCATAATGTGAGGGTTTATTACATTCAAAATGATGGATCAAAGGTTTACTGGATGTTACAGATGTGTAAACCTTTCAGTTTGTCAAGTTTGATTTGCCATTCCTTGAGATCATTAATTTGTAATTTACTGAATGTCAGTTTTTTAATCTTTGCCATCAACGAAAAAACTTTGAAATTTGATCGTGTTTTGTTTCATTGTTTGAAATTTCCACTTTTTTTTTTTGCTTGAAGACGTGTTGCTGGAAATTGTCCCTGAATGCCATAGTGGTGACATGTAATTCTTTACGAACAAGAAGGCAGATTATAATCTGAATGGTGTCAGATTAAGAAATGGGGAGGTGCAACGGGACATGGATGTCCTTGTGCACCAGTCACTGAAAGTAAGCATGCAGGTACAGTAGGCTGTGAAGAAAGTAAATGGCATGTTCTTCAGACTCTTAACCTTTTTATCAGCTGATGTAATAGTTTGTTATTAGTGAATATTGACAAGTCTATTGAAGAGACCTGGGGCACTTGGTGCTACAAATGAATTATACAAATTCCATTTGTGTGATCTGCAGTGACATTGAATATTCCTATTACCGGTAACTCTTTTATCCATGGAACTGTTCTGAAAGGAACTCTGTCAGACTTTTCTGTTGGAAAAGTGTGATTTTGTGGATGTTTACTTGGGAGAGAATGCATATTGTCAGCAAAGTTGATCAGCCCGTCAGCACTTGAGTTAAATATAGTATTTGAGGAATTGTTGCATCAATATTTCATACAAATGAGTAACAAGATCTCTAATAGTTGGACTACATTTGATTTGCAGCTCTGTACATTTTTAACGGGTCACAAGAAATAAGATGCTTGAATCTTGAGCAAATTCTGCTGGAGGAACTTAGTGGATCAGGCAGCATCTGTGGAGGCAATGGAGAACTCGGCAACCAACATATCTTGCTTGTAGATTAAATGAATATGTTTAACTAAATGGGCCATGTTCCTTAAAGGCCTGTCCCACTGTACGATGTAATTCAAGAGTTCAGCCAAGTTTTCCCCTGATTCGAACTCGGAGAATGTTCGTAGAGGGTCCGTAGGAGTTCGTGGATGTCTCGAAGAGGCTCGTACGAGTAAAAAGTAACAATTTTTTTCATCACAAGTATTTTTTTACTCGTGGACATTTTTCACAGTGTTGAAAAAACGTCACGAGTTTACCTGATTTCCCGAGTACCTACCGTTACTCGTACAAGCTGCTACGAGACGTCCACGAACTCCTACGGACCCGCTACGGACATTCTTCAAGTTCGAATCAGGGGAAAGCTCGGGAGAACTCTTGAATTACCTCGTACAGTGGGACAGGCCCTTTAATGTTTTGCTGTTAGCCAAAAGACCTATGTAATTGGTAAGAACCACGGTGCTACTTAAATAGATATCTTCCCAATTTATTTACACAGTAGGCCAACATTATTTAGAATAATTTACTAGGTACAAGTTAAACTTTAGCTATGTGCTTGTATTTTCAAGCTCAACTCCCAGAACAAGATTTATTTAGCACCTTTAATATCAAATTTACAAAAGCACTTAACAGGGTTTTCATCAAACAAAGTTTGACACGAGTCATGTATGAATTAGATGATTCATAACTTCAAAGATAAAGATTTCCAAGAAGACAACAATGAGTAATGGCTGCCACTCCAGGGTCCACCTTGACTGCAGTGGTTTATTTATTCAGCAAAAGATAAACTGCTGGAGGAATTTAGCAGGTTGAGCAGCATTTGTTGTGGGTGGGGATGCAGATGGTGGTGAAGGAATTATCAACGATTTGGGTCAGGCTTTACCTCTGTGGCTTCCAGCTCAATTTCCAGGCCTCGAAGTTCAGTCCCAGCCAGGATTTTGAGTATGACATTCAATTCGCCTCTTCCCCCTGCGATTTTTATTCTTTCTCGCTCTATTTCCCTCTGCCGCTTGGTTGTGTGCTTCTCAATCCCTCGCCCACGCCACAAATGTTACTGGACTTCCTCCAGCAGTTTTTTTTTTTGTTGCTCCAGATCCCTGCATCTGCTGTGCATTATTTCCCGTTATTTCATTTCCTTGTGTGGTTTCGCAACTAAAGGTCAGTGCCCAGTAGAAATTTGAGCTCAGGATCTGGCAAATACATCTTAGTTGCCAATGGTAATGTAGTCTCCCTGTGGAGTGCAGCACTCTCCATTCTGTTTTTAAAGGTGGTCTTGGTTTGGATGTGCATAACTGACACAGCTAACAGAACCTACCAACGTAAGCATTGTAATTTACATCAGCTTCTAACTTGGCAATTGGGTTCTCTCTTGCTTGAAGCAGTCAACTTATTACTGAGAAACTAGTGTAGGAAGGAACTGCAGATTTAAACCGAAGATCGGCACAAAATGTTGGAGTAACTCAGCAGGACAGGCAGCATCTCTGGAGAGAAGGAATGTGTGATGTTTCAGGTCGAGTCCCTTCTTCAGACAAAGTCACGGGACTGAGGAACTAAATCTGGCTTGTCAAGGAAAAAGTGTTGCGTAATATACACATGAGAGTGTTCTGCAAGTGGACAGACTGTATTCAAGAGAGAGTTTGATGTAGCTCTTAGGGTTAACTGAACCAAGGGATATGGTGAGAAAGCAGAAACGGGGTACTGATTTTCGATGATCAGCCGTGATCATATTGAATGGCGGTTCTGGCTCGTAGGGCCGAATGGCCTACTATGGCAGGGAGTATTTTCTGTTTCCTTTGTGTTATTTTCTTTCTTTCTTTCCCACATTATCCATAGAATGAGATTAAGATGCCCATTCTTTCCTGTTGTTGACAGGACGTATTGTAAATATATATCCCACAGTTCTTTTCTGTTTTAAGAGGTTGTTTTTTTTTCTCTACAGAGGTACAAGTCTGTGCCTCGACTGATCTCTGACAAACCATAACATGCCTACAGCTTAAACTAATTTTAATCCCATTATAACTACCTTGTCACGGACTCAACTCAAAACAACGGAACCTCTTGTTCACTGGATTGAAATTTGTCATAATTTAAAGGTGAACTGTTTCCCCCATCTTTAGGTTTCTGAGCACCATTCTGGTGCAGATAGTTATAAGTGTTTCAGTACTGTGAAATGGATCCTGATGCATTTGATGAATTAATAGTACTATCCGTAGGTACAGGGGATGAATTGGCTATCACGCAATATCGATTGAGAACTAGGGCACCACCTCAAAAGTTACTTTGGAAACTGATATGAAAGTTATCACAGTAATCAGGCACCCTTGTCTCTTCAGAACACAATCTATCAGTTTTAACAAAGGTGAAATTGGCAAGCAATTGCTTCTATTGGCACGCATGCAATGATACACAATAAAATAAAATAATAGTATTTTTATCTTGCAGTAGCAAATAAATATCCCTCTACTTGTTACTTTACTTTTTAAAATCCTTGGGTGGGTGGGGGGACTTTGTTATTGCAAATCTGATACACTTCTGATACAAATCTGAAAGCAAATTTGCAGCTGACACAAAACTGGATAGCAGTGTGAACTGTGAGGAGGATGCTATGAGGATGCAGGGTGACTTGGACAGGTTGGGCGAGTAGACAGAATGTGGATAAATGTGAGGTTATCCACTTTGGTGGCAAAAACAGGAAAGATTATTATCTGAATGGTGTCAAATTGGGAAAAGGGGAAGTACAATGGGATCTGGGGATACTTGTTCATCAATCACTAAGTAAGCATGCAGGCACAGCAAACAGTGAAGAAAGGTAATGGCATGTTGGCCTTCATCACAACCCCTCAATAACTTCGAGTTCGACTCCTCCCACTTCCTCCAAATACAAGGCGTAGCTATGGGCACACGCATGGGCCCCAGCTATGCCTGCCTATTTGTAGGTTACGTCGAACAATCCTTGTTCCATACATACCAGGGCCCCATCCCCAACCTCTACCTCCGCTACATCGACGACTGCTTTGGTGCCACCTCCTGCACCCGCACACAACTGACTGACTTCATCCACTTCACCACTAATTTCCACCCGGCACTGAAATACACCTGGACCATCTCCAACACTTCCCTACCATTCCTTGACCTCACTATCTCCATTGCAGGTGATAGACTTCTAACCGACATACACTATAAACCCACTGACTCCCATGGCTATCTGGACTACACTTCTTCCCACCCTGCTTCCTGTAAGGACTCCATCCCCTACTCCCAATTCCTCCGTCTACGCCGTATCTGCTCCACGGATGAGGCGTTCCACACCAGGACATCTGAAATGTCCTCACTATTCAGGGAACGGGGGTTCCCCTCCTCCACCATAAATGAAGCTCGCACCAGGGTCTCTTCCATACCCCGCAACACTGCTCTCTCTCCCCATCCCCGCACTCGCAACAAGGGCCGAGTCGCCCTAGTCCTCACCTTTCACCCCACCAGCCATCACATACAAAAAATAATCCTCCGTCAGTTTCGCCACCTCCAACGTGACCCCACTACTGGCCACATCTTCCCATCTCCCCCCATATCTGCCTTCCGCAAAGACCGCTCCCTCCATAACTCCCTTGTCAATTCTTCCCTTCCCTCTCGGTCCACCCCCTCCCCGGGCACTTTCCCTTGCGGCCGCAGCAGATGCAACACTTGTCCCTTTACCTCCCCCCTCAACTCCTTTCAGGGACCCAAGCAATCGTTCCAGGTGCGACAGAGGTTTACCTGCATCTCTTCCAACCTCATCTATTGCGTCCGCTGCTCTAGATGTCAGCAGATCTATATCGGTGAGACCAAGCGGAGGTTGGGCGATCGTTTCGCCGAACACCTCCGCTCGGTCCGCAATAACCTAGCTGACCTCCCGGTGGCTCAGCACTTCAACTCCCCCTCCCACTCCGTCTCCGACCTCTCTGTCCTGGGTCTCCTCCATGGCCACAGCGAGCAGCACCGGAAATTGGAGGAACAGCACCTCATATTCCGTTTGGGGAGTCTGCACCCCGGGGGCATGAACATCGACTTCTCCCAATTCTGTTAGTCCTTGCTGTCTCCTCCCCTTCCTCAGCTCCCCTGCTGTCTCCTCCCACCCTCCAGCCTTCCGGCTACTCCTCCTTTTCCCTTTCTTGTCCCCACCCACCCCCACCCCTGATCAGTCTGAAGAAGGGTTTCGGCCCGAAACGTTGCCTATTTCCTTCGCTCCATAGATGCTGCTGCACCCGCTGAGTTTCTCCAGCTTTTCTGTGTAACCTTCATAACAAGAGACGTTGAGTACAGGAGTAAAGAGGTCCTTCTGCAGTTGTACAGGGCCCTAGTGAGACCACACCTGAAGTATTGTATGCAGTTTTGGTCTCCCAATTTGAGGAAGGACATTCTTGCTATAGACAAGAGTGCAGCGTAGGTTCACAAGGTTAATTCCCGAGATGACGGTACTGTCAAATATAAGACTATGAAGGGATTGGACAGGCTAGAGGCAGAAAACATGTTCCCAATGATGGGGAAGTCCAGAACCAGGTACAACAGTTTAAGAATAAGGGGTGGGCCATTTAAAACGTAGATGAGGAAAAAACTCTTTCACTCAGAGAGTTGTGAATCTGTGGAAGTCTCTGCCTCAGAAGTTAGCAGAGGCCAATTCTCTGGATGCTTTCAATGGAAAGGGCCTATCCCACTTAGGCAAATTTTTCAGCGACTGTCACAGTTGTAGCAGGTCGCCGAAAAAGCGGCGACTGGACACCCCCCCCCCCCCCACAATACTGTTTACAACAACCTACCACCGAGTCGACGTCAAGCTACGGCAAGCTACCCGCGACCGATCAGGACGTCCACTTACGACATCCTACGGCCACACAGGCGACAACCTACGACAACCACAGTCAATCTAAGTCCACCCGCGACAAGCAACGACTCTGTTGGCGACAACTGAAGACATTTCAGTCGCCGGTACCTGTTGATGTAGGTGGTCGCCATTGGAATTCACCAAAGTCAGCACCCTGATGGCAACCAACGTCAGCACCTGGCAACCAACGTCACCTGGCGACAACCTGCGTCTTCCAGGCGACAACCTATGACGGCACCGGCAACAGAAGAAGACAAGCTACGTCAAACCCACAGTCGTCAAAAAGGTTTGAACATTTCAAAATCCAGCGGCAACCAGAAAAACATTATGACTCTTTAGGAGACTTGAGCGGACTACAGACGTCACCCTGCGACCATGTGAAAACAGCCTAGTTGCTGAAAAAATCGCCTAAGTGGGACAGGGGCTTTAGATAGAGTTCTTAAAGATAGTGGAGTCAAGGGATATGGGGAGAAGGCAGGAATGGGGTACTGATTGTGGATGATCAGCCATGGTCACAGTGAATGGCGGTGCTGGCTCAAAGGGCTGAATGGCCTACTCCCCCACCTATTGTCTATTGTCTAACCGTTTTTCCTGTTGGCATTGTTTTGTACTGTGATTTTCTTTAATGTAAGGGTTCTTAGGAACATTGAAGCATTATGGCAGAACCAGTAATCGTTATATTTTATTCCTGTTTAGATGGAAAATTTCCCATTCCTAGCATCACCAGGTTGTCATTCACCTTAACACACAAATCCTATTTGTCTTATTCAACCTAGAATGAGTTGGAAAATTATATACATTCTGTAAAGAGGTTACTTCATGGCCATCCAGGACAAAACTCTGCATCATTGACAGCAGGTTTTGGTGTAGTGATGAAATATAAAACATGATGTATTGAACAATACAACTGCTTTTACCATCCCATTTGTGTTGTCCGCTTTCCTTTAATCTGTTCAGATAATTCTATGTTTTACCCTGGTCTTTGCGGACATAGATTTATTAAAAATTGAAGGTAGATACAAAATGCTGGAGTAACTCAGTGGGACAGGCAGCATCTCTGGAAAGAAGGAATGGGTGACGTTTCGTGTTGCGACCCTTCAGTCTGAAGAAGGGTCTTGATCCGAGACATCACCCAATCCTTCTCTCCAGAGATGCTGCCTGTCCCGATGAGTTAGTCCAGCTTTTTGTGTCTACCTTCGATTTAAACCAGCATCTGCAGTTCTTTCCTACACATTTATTAAAAATTGTGAAGCCTCAATTGTTGCATAGATCTAAATACACAAGCTTGCATGATGTTTCAAAACATTCATTAGTTGTATAAAAGAAAGTGTGAGGACTGGAAATGAGATTGAGATATCAGTATACTTGCACGTTATCTGTTCTGTTCAAGAAGTGTTGCTTAAAAAATAAGCAAGTTCTCATTCGGGTCTGCACATTTTGTGCAAATCTTGCATTGTTTTTGTCTTTTCCTTTTCCCTCTCTCCCCCCTCCCCCCTCCTCCCTCACCATTCCCAGTGTCAATATTTGCTGAGCCAAGTTCAAGATATTCAAGACAGGTTAGCGCAGGTTAGGGGAATTCCCTGGTCAATTTGTCCCGTACCACCCCCACTCCGGGCACTTTCCCTTGCAACCGCCTGAAATGCTACACTTGTCGCTTTACCTCCCCCCTTGACTCCATTCAAGGACAAGCAGTCTTTCCAGGTGCGGCAGAGGTTCACCTGCACCACCTCCAGCCTCATTTATTGCATCCGCTGTTCTAGATGTCAGCTGCTCTACATCAGTGAGACCAAGCGTAGGCTTGGCGATTGCTTCGTCGAACACCTCTGCTCTGTTTGCAATAACCAACCTGATCTCCTGGTGGCTCAGCACTTCAACTCCCCTTCCCATTCCGAAGGGTTTTGACCCGAAATGTTGCCTATTTCCTTCGCTCCATAGATGCTGCCTCACCTGCTGAGTTTCTCTAGCATTTTTGTCTACCTTCGATTTTCCAGCATCTGCAGTTCCTTCTTAAACATCTAAAAACTGCATTCCATTAATAGTTTTGATTTATTTTCTATAGCAGCCATACTATTTTACTTTGTGTGCTGGCTTCCATCCTCTCCCGTTTCCAGGTAAAAGGAAATATTTAAGTTTCTAGGGTTGAAGTTGTGTGTAATTCTCATTCGAGGCTAGCACTTGTGCTGTGTTCTCAACTAAAATGAAATTTAAGAATACGCCATAAGAATATGTCCTTGGAAATTTGTTTCTTCAGAAGCCTGTGGATTGGTAAATCAGTAAATAGTATTTCATTAAAAAGCTGATTCATGCTACTTTGTAATTTCTCAGATTAACATGCAGTGGGCGTTGAGGGAAAAGGTTGCAACATTGACTTTCAGATTGGTTGTGCAAGATTATAAGATATGTGGGTATAAAGGCAGGGCGAGCAATAAACGCAATGAGTATGATATTTGGGATAACTGCATTATAAATATTGCAAAATTCTATTTTATTAGGTGTTGTATATGATAACAAGGCTTGTGGTTACAATTATCACAACATTGAAAAGCAGCTCAGTGCCAGTCAGATTCTTGTACAAATTGAGTTGAATGCTGAGGGAGCTTTTTTTTTCGCAGAGTTAAGAAAACTAATTACTGATGGTGTATTTAAAAGTGCTTGATGGACAGGTTCGGCTTTGTAATCTGCAGATTTTTTTCACTGAGCCGTTTCTTCCCCATCCTTGAACATTGACGTCCTTACAATGTAGGTTCAATGAATATCATCTGATGCATTCCTCAAGTATCAATGGCCAAGTGAGAGTGATAGTAGGTGTACTGCTATACATAGTGGGTAAACCTGGAGCGAATTGAGATCAAATTTACCCAAAGCTATCTAAACGCGACAGGATTGAATTGTGGGGGTGGGAGGGGGATTGGCTTTTATTACCTGGACTTTTGAAAGTGAAGTTAATTTTTTAAGAAAAGGAAAACTTGGGAGTGGTGGAAAACAATTAAACAATTTTGATAGCCTGACGAATCTAGAGCTGTCGGAAAGACAAAAAATTAGACCCTTGTCATTCTGGAATGTTATTTGGAAATGCCCTATTCTCCAATTTGAACCTGATGCTCGGTAGATTGGTATTTGAGAGAATTGTATTTACTTTGAGTAATGTGGAAAGAATAATGTAATTGGGTCACAAATCACCATTTGAAATTGTGAGAGGCTAAATGGAAAACTCCTATCCTTCCTGTCTTGTCTTGTAGAGCAATGCTGTTACAATTGCAGGGCAGGCAGATTATCATGTACAGGCCCCTCCAGACAACTGCATGATGTTTGAGAAAGAGGGCAATAAGCAACTGACATCCAGAGACACAGGCTGTCTTCACTTCTCTTTAAATTTACTTTTCATTAGGGTTTACTTGTCTGTCGGTGATTTTCTTTTCCCCCAAATAGCTGAACAGATCTACTTGGAAATTCACCACGGCCAAGTACCTAAAGCCTAACGGAGTTAGGCTTTAGGTACCTGTTTGTGCACTGGCAACATTCATTTAAAACAAAGTGATGGAGGAACTCACCAGGTCAGGCAGAATCTGTGAAGGGAATGACAGACGATATTTCAGGTCAGGACCCTTCTTCAAACTGATTGGAGTAGAAGGAGAAAGCTGCAAAAAGCTGGGACAGGACAAAGCCTGGCAGAGTGATTGGTGGATACAGGTGAGGGGGAGGGGGGGTTATTGGTAGGTAGAATAAGGGATAAAGGTTACAGATGAAAAGGAGACAAATGTTTCTGATAAGGGGAAAGGAGGAGGAGTGAAAAGTAAAGCTGGCGGGAGGGAAATGGGTAGAAGGGGATTGGGAAGGGTGGATAAATGGGAAATGGGAGACAAGTGTACAAAGAAGGGGAAACGAGCAGGTGACAGAAAGGTTGGAAATGAGTGGACACCATGACAGGATACATTAAAAGGGGGGATGAAGTATTACTTGAAATTGGAGAATGCCATTGGGATGTAAGCTACCCAAGAGGAAAATTAGGTACTAATTCTCCAGTTTGTGTGTGGCCTTGTTCTGGCAATGAAGGAGGCCAAGGACAGAAACGTCAATATGGGAATGTGGAGTTAAATAAGCAGTCCTATCACCTTGCTCAGTTCCTCTTCGTACATTCATCTCCCATCCCCGAGTCCTGTTTCACCTTTTATCATTGTCTCTGGCTTTCCATTTCACTCATCCTATTTCCTTATCTGACACCCTTTTGACTCCTTTTCATCTCTAGCCTTCGTCACTTACTTTCTCCATCTCCGTCACTTGTATCCAACTATCATTTGCCAGGCACTGCCCCGCCTCCCCATCTCCCTTCCATTTTCTCCCCACTACACCAGTCTGAAGAGTGTCATCTGACCATTCACTCCACAGATGCTATCTGGCCTGCTGAGCTCATCCAGCACTTGTTTTTTTGCTCATGCTAACATAGTTAATAGGTTTGTGGGTGACATCAAAATTGGTGGTGTAGTGGACAGTGAAGGACGGTGAAGAAAGTTATCTAAGATGAACTGGGGAAGGAGGCCCAGGAATAACAGATGGAATTTAACTCTTGAAACGGGCAAATTTGGTTAGTTAAACCGGGGACGACTTGCTTAGTGAATTAAGAATTTGAGACAGTCCAACAGACTAATTGGATCGTTTGATTAATATGCCTTTCTTTATTGGAGGCATTGCTTTCTAAATGCATACATGTTAACACCCCTTTAATAATAAAGTTATAAAATCTCAACCATGCAGGAGCTCAAGGTTGGAAAGTGTTAGAAAGGTTCATCCTCTTATTCAAAAGCATTTTGAAATTGTGCACTGTCATTTTGTTTGCAATAGTGATGAAATGCTCACATCCTAGCCACAGAACAAATCTGTGCCTAGAATGCGAGTGACTGGTTCACTACATTTATTTTCTATTTATTGTAAAATGTTGCAGTTTTCCACCTCCAAATTTATTCATGAATAAAATGTCTCTTGCTGTCTCTGTCAATCCTAATGTATCTTTTTCTTTTCTTTTTTAAAGTGCTTCACTGACCAAAGCCTCCACAATGTTGTGTCAGGTGTTGAAATTGCCCATGCATCCTAAATGAGGAATGACTCCTGCGATTCTAAACTGCTTGGCTCTGCACTGAGTAGTTATTGAACCTGTCACAATGAGCAGTATGTGGTCGATTGCTTTGGCGTAATTCAAGGTTTTGGCTTAATAATTGGTCTTGCATTTATATTTTTTTAAAAAAAACAAGGTTTACACAACACCTTTCAACACCTCTGCATATCCTAACTACTTTTTTGGCAAAAGTGTAATTTTTAAATTGCTGTCAATGCCAAATGGGTGAAGCAAGGCCCTACGCAAATAAAAAGAAAATTATGGTGACTAAATGGCTGCTTTCGTCATTAATGTACAGGTCATTGCACTTTGACCTGTTTAAAAGTACAGGGCTCACAGCTCACTTTTGAATGCAGTTGGCTCGCACATCTGGGTTCCCATGTGATCTAATCTTCTTGACTAGCCTGCCATTTGGCACCTTGCCAATTGCCTTGTCAAAGCCCTTGCTAAAGTTCAGATGAATAACATCCATCACCCTGCCCCCATCACTACTCTTGTTGACATCTGCAAAAAAATAATCTTGAAAAATGATTTCCCATGCACAAAACCATGCTGGCTATCCCAATCTGTCCTTGCCTATCTAAATGGTAGTAAATGCTATACAATAGACAATAGGTGCAGGAGTAGGCCATTCGGCCCCTCGAGCCAGCACCGCCATTCAATGTGATCATGGCTGATCATCCCCAATCAGAACCCCGTTCCTGCCTTCTCCCCAGATCCCCTGACTCTGCTATCTTTAAGAGCCCTATCTAGCTCTCTCTTGAAAGCATCCAGAGAACCTGCCTCCACCACCCTCTGAGGCGGAGAATTCCACAGACTCACAACTCTCTGTGCGAAAAGTGTTTCCTCGTCTCAGTTCTAAATGGCTTACCCCATATTCTTAAACTGTGGCTCCTGGTTCTGGACGCCCCCAACATCGGGATCATGTTTCCTGCCTCTATCGTGTCCAAACCCTTAACAATCTTATATGTTTCATATAATTCCTTCCAATAGATCTAACCCATCACTGATGTCAGGCTTACAAACCTGCAGTTCCCTGGCTTATCCTTGTACCCTTCTTAAATAAAGGTACAACATTAGCTATCCTCTAATATTTTGGTACCTTTCTCATGGCGGAAGATGATGCAAATATTTCTGCCAGGAACCCAGCAATTTCTTACCTAGTTTTCTACGACGTCCAATGATATACCTGGGGATTTAATGATATACTATGGGGATTTAAGGAAACTTAAACACTACTAGCATCTTTTTAAAATAATTTTAACACGAGCGGCACGGTGATGCAGCAGTTGAGTTGCGGCCTTACAACGCCAGGGACCCGGGTTCTATCCTGACTACAGGTGCTGTTTGAATGTGCTCCCCGTGACCTGCGCAGGTTTTCCCCAGGAGCTCCGGTTTCCTCCCACACTCCAAAATCATACAGGTTTGTAGGTTAATTGGCTTGGTAAAATTGTAAATTGTCCCTAGTGTGTGTGTAGGATAATGTTAATGTGCGGGATCGCTGGTTGGAGTGAACTCGGTGGGCCAAAGGGCCTGTTTCCGCACTGTATCTTTAAACTGAACTAAACTAAATGTATTCACTACTTGCTGCTGGCACTGCACTACTTACTCACTTCCCATTCTTCTGTTGCTTCCATGATCACTCACCCAGTTTTATAATTCAGTTCAGTTGCATAAGTCAATATTGTTTGCTCAGGGCTACATCATGACTGAAGGACAGCAATGTTCCTGTGTGCTCTGGGCCAAAGGTTTGTTCAGCATGGAGTCGGGAACGGATTTTTACTGGGACTATCCCAAACAAATGCAAATGGAAGGTCATCCTGCGTGTATACTTAACCAAGTGCTATGCAACGGTTTCTCTGCATCAAAGGACATATGTGAGCTGCTTGTGTCTTTGCTGTATTCCAACTGCTTTCACTGCAGACCTTTAGAATGCCAGAAGGAAGGCATTCCCTTTGTATAATAAAACTCCTTTAATTTGGTATGCTTGGGATTTAAGCAGGGCTATGGAGTCGATACCCAAAACGCATAACTACGACACCTTGATTTCTTGTGTATCCGACACCGACCTCTAGGTATAATAATTCTAATCTGCTATGACCACATTACACAAGATGGTATTTCATAAGAACTACATGAATCATCAGGCTACCCTTTAAACTCGTGTCCTTAATGTTTTGAGTCTAATGGTTGTAGCTATGCTCTGGTGGCTTTTTTATTGTTTATTCTTGAAATAAAATTATTAACAACTTTTATATATCACAAAATACGAAGTTAAAGTACAGTAAATACGGGGGGAAGAACTGACATACTTTACTTACCTTTACTAACTCACGTCAGTAGTCTCTATTCATTGGTAATAGTTAAATAATTTGAGGAAATTTATTTTAAGGGATTAGGGGGGTCAAGGGGACACAGCCCCCCCCCCCCCCCCCTGTTAGTTTAGGTTAAGTTAAAGGGGAGGGGGGTCAAGGGAACGCAGCCCACCGTTAGTTTAAGTTAGCTGGTGTTTACTATACTTTTACCTAAATGAACCCTAACCCTTTTCCTTCATTACCCAACCCCTTACTAACCTTTTAACCTAGAATATTATGTCAATCATCCCACTGAAAGTAGAAATTATGGTTTGTATCGACAATTTTTTTCTGATTTACGTAGTTTCTGAAATTTATGTTGAGGTCTGAGTCGGAGTCGGGACTTTTTTACTGACTCACGACTCCAGCAGCACCAAAATTGCTCTGCTCAATGACTCCGACTCAGAATCCACAGCCCTGGATTTTAGTGCAGGATTGTGTGGACTATTTGATGTGATTTCATAGATAGGCCAGATTTTTAATTTGTTCTTTAAAAAGATGTCATGGAGTAAATTTCAATCAAGTTCACTGCAATTGTAAAAAAACATTTAAATTGCTGAAAACTTATCAATATGGCACAATTGTCCTTTGTGTACCCATTGTTTAGTCCCTGGGAACAATGTTCTCTCGTTTACTCTTTGATTTCTCTCGTTTAATCGCCTTTGATTTTTTTCAATTTTACAGCATATACTGGGAATATTTTTGGCTTTTGGGCCTTAACCAGGGTACTGTACCTGGTGTGCATGATGGTGTTAATGAATTGGTTAGGTAATCGGCGAGGTGTCAGAGTTGCCCTTTAGTGTTCATTGGTGAAGTTGAAAGAGGTCAATGGTGCTAGTGCGAGACTGCCTTTCTGTTCCGAGCCAGTGACCTACATTCTAGTGTGCTAACATGAGTGCTTGGAGATGATAAATTTGAGATCGCGATAATCTCTCATTTACACCCACATCGACAGGCCATCAGAGGGAATTGGATATCTCCCAAACATTCGGAAGCGTAACACATCCGTTAAATGAGAAAGTGAGAATCAGCAACTAACTACGTGCACCGAATATTATCTGCCAAATCATTGGAGCATATCCCAGTTGTGAAACTAAATGGCATAATCTGAAAAAATGTAGAATAATTTTTCCACGTAGGTTTCCATTAACCATTTATGAACATTGGCTTTGTAGCTAAAATGGCAACAGGCTTTCATGATACAGATCACAGAATGTTCCCAATTATACTTAAACCATTCAAATGGACAAATCATTGTGTATTTTGTCATTTGAAATGTAAATGGTGATGAGATAAAGAACACACACAATCTGATTGAATGGTTGAACAAACCCTGGGTCAAATGTTGCGGCGTTTTCTAAATCTCATCACACACACGCACACGTGTGATGGCTCTCAATGGTAGTGGGCATTCAGTTTCCACACATGTTTTTGATAGCTTTGTCTCGATCTTGAACAACTTGTATCTCTAAAGTATTTCACATCATCCAACATTAAAGTCCTATCTGGGAATGCTATTTGTTGATCTGGGTTGTTGTAGTTAAGCAAACTGTTGCTGCTTTCAATTTTACCAAGACCAATAATCTTTGTTTTTCTTTTAGCAAGCCTTGTTAGTGAGGAGCATGGATTCTTTCGAAGCGGAGATTACTGCGCCCACAGCGGACAGTGCTGCTGAGTCTCCCGTAGTAGTGGAAGAGCCGTTCTTCAGTACGTTGGACATCTTTCTATTCACTCTTATTGCTGGATTTGCAATCTATTGGTTTTTCTTCAGAAAGAAAAAAATTGAAATCCCTGACTACAAAACATTACAGCCACAGTAAGTGTTTAAATAAAACTACTGGAAAAACATTGGGAACTAGTTGATTTGAGTTCTCGATGGTCGTTGGGGTGTGGGGGAGGGGGAGTACTGGTCAGGAGAAAGTGGTACATTCTATTAAGGTTCTTGCCTAGCCTAAACTTGGCCTGTTTGTAACAACGATATAATCTTGCAGTGAGTACAAATTCATATCTCTGCCTCACTAATGCCATTTATCTAATATTGTCCTTTTCCACCTCTGAAAGCATGCAGTGATACAGTTAGATTTGAAATTAAAATATTAATTTTACCGTGTTAAAACAAATTGGCTGAGATTTATGAGTCATCAATAAATATGGGTGAGGTGCCGGAAGACTGGAGGGTGGCAAATGTGCCTTTATTTACAAAGGGCTACAAGGAAAAAGCCTGGGAACTGTAGGCCAGTGAGTTTAACATTTGTGGTCTGATAGGTACTAGAGGATATTCTGAAGGATAAGATATACATGCATTTAGATAGACTAGGGCTGATTAGGGATAGTCGGCGCGTTTGGGGACGTGGGCAATCGTGTCTGACGAATCTGAGTTATTTGAGGATGTAATCAAAAGGGTTAATGAAGGCAGAGCTGTGGACATTGTATATATAGATTTCAGCAAGGCATTTGACAAGGTTCCGCATTATAGACTGTTCTGGAAGGTTAGATCGCATGGGATCCAAGGAGAGCTAGCTGCCTGAATAGAAAATTGGCTTCATTGAAGGAATCAGAGGACGATGGTGGAAACTTGTTTATGGACTGGAGGCCTGTAACTAGTGGTATACCTGAGGGTTTGGTGCTGGATCCATTAGTGCTTGTCATCTTTATCAATGATTTGGATCAGAATGGTCAAGACATGATTAGTAACAACGAAGATGGTTATCAAAGGTTGCAGCAGGATCTTGATCAGTTGGGCAAGTGGACAGAGGAATAGTTAATGGAGTTTAAAGCCAATAAATGTGAAGCGTTGCATTTTGGGATGTCTTAACCCTCATAGGACCTTCACAGTAAATGGCAGGGTAGAGGTATGTAGGAGTGCAGATACATGTTCTTTGAATGTGTCGTCATAAGTAGATGTTTTGATATGCGTCTACTTACGATATAAGTAAAGCTAGCACATATTAGATGGAGAAAGATGGCTCCACACAAACTCGTGTTGGGATCAAAAACAGGAATGTTTTATTTCCAAGTCAAGAAGGCTTTGGGCACATTGGATTTTATTAGTCAGGGTTTTGAGTATAGAAGTTTGGATGTTATGTTACAACTGTACAAGGCACTGGTGAGGCCACAGTTGGAGTATTGTGTTCAGTTTTGGTCACCCTGCTATAGGAAATATGCTGTCAAGCTGAATGCGAGTATGTTGCTAGGAGCTGAGGGCCTGAGTTGTTGGGGAAATTGGACAGGCCAGGACTGTATTCATTGGTGCAGGAGGATAAGGTGTTTTCTTATTGAGGTGTATAAGATTGAGGGGAATAGATAGGGTAGATGCATAATCTTTTACCCAGCGTAGGAGAATCGAGAACCAGAGAATATTGGTTTAAGACGAGAGGGAAAAGATTTAATAGGAATCTGAGGGGACATTTTTTCACGCAAAGGGTGGTGGGTATAAGGAAAGAGCTGCCAAATTAGGTAGTTGAAGCAGGAACTATAAACATTTAAAAGTCATTTGGACAGGTACATGAATAGGGAGGGATATGGAACGATCGCAGGAGTAAACAGGGCATCGTGCCCACCATGGGCAAGATGGGCTGAAGGGCCTATCTCAGTGCTGTATGACTCTTATGATTCAATTCTCCCCCACCCACCCACCCCAAAAAAAGGCAAGAAGCAACAAAACCTGGTTGTGGTTCCATTTACAATGAGAGAATCCAATAGTCGTCATAACGTTGTATACACAGAAATGGCCCTTTGGCCCACCACAATCATGCCAATATTTTTACCCAACCACACTAATCCCATTTGCCTGCATTAGGTCCATGTAAGTCAATGAATTTCACCACAAACATCCGATTCAGCTTTAAATGATGTCACCGAGTCAGGCAAGGGGGTGGGAGATCGCAACCTTCACGTGGTCCGCCCTGTTTCGACGAATATAATCGACCTGGCGTGCACAATCAAATAAGATCAAATAGAATAAGTTTGGTATGCACAACTTGCGTATGGCGTGCACAACATTAGGCTATGCACGCCAGGCAAGCATGCATTTTGCCAATTCTGCCGTTGCCTTCTCCAAATAAAATGTGGCGGTTGTTGTTGGGAGTTTAATTTCAAAGGTCAACTAGTTTTCATTAATTGCAAAATCACTGAGCAGAGTGTGGCTGGTCACATTGAAGAATTCTCATATAATTGTGATTTACTGTGGATGTAAAATAAAATTACAAACATATGTGAGATGAAGGGAAAAGTTGAAATTTAAGATTTTTGTAAACTAAACTAACAGAACATTGAATTCAGTAGTATTTGTTGGAAAGGCCATGAAATTAGACTTTGAGTCCAAGGTGTTGCTAATCAGTAAATTGTGGTATAAAAAAATTATGGCAACAGATGCAGATTTTCAAGACTTGAATTCCTTGTAAACATCTGGTGCATGCATAGGTTCACTGATTCTATGTGTTACACTGGGGAAGGGTACACAACAGTATAACCTGTCGAGCAGCAGGGAATGACTGACAGGAGTTTTTGTATTATTGGACTTCAATGTACATTTTCCAGAAATTGCTCCATTCCTACAGCAAAATCAGTCCAATTTCTTCCCTGAGCTTTCCTGAAATTGTTGCTGTACTGTCGGTAGGCTTGCTGATAAGACTTCTTCAGAAGTCACCTAGTATTTAACTTTATCTTTCATGCCTTAGATCAACCTTTAATCTTTTCAGCTAAAGAAATTAAAAATGAAATGCTATTTCAATTATCCTTGGTATTTTCTCATGAATACATATTTCAGTACCATTTTACTAAACATCTAAAAGTACACAATGCTACCAAATATGGCTGTACTAAATTCGTCATTTTATATTCAGGGCTTCCATATGCAATGCCAACTTGCTTATTTTTAACCACATTATAAGTATCCTAATTTTGAGCTTTATCTGCTTCCTTGCCTTATTACATCTCTTTTCGTTTAATTAGTTTACGTACCCAAAGTGAAGTTGTATTGATTTCCCAGTTTGTTATATTCAGCAGTGTGTTTGAGCTAAACATCATCAATTGACCTGCAGTTACTCAATGTATTCCTTAATTGCTACTGTCACCACCTAATTTGTGCGGCATGGAAATGGAAGTCAAAGATAAATGCTGTATATATGGTTGGATGATGAGCTTGTAATGGTTTAGTTACAATTGGAGATGTTTATACCAGTGATAAGTAAGCAATTGAATGCACGGCAATTTTGGGGTGTGATACAGTTGGTCGGATTGAACACTTGAAAGTGCAATACTGCATTGCTTGTTTTAATTTCTGGCAACGCCTGCCATAGCTATATGTTTGGAAGAGGATTCTCTCCCATAGTCCCTTTTCCATCAGAGCAGCTGAAGATTTGACGCCCATGGCCTCTCGTATTGCACATCATATCAGAGCAAATTCCTTGTTGCAGTCTCACTTCCTGCAGCACACCTGTTATTTCAGAAATGCAAACTGGCTTTGCAGTACAGAGTATCTTAATGCTTGAAAATGCAACCACTTTTTTTCATAAGAGGAATTTGGTCATTTCTGACCAGGACAGGATTTATTGTCGACCTGATTACCCTGGTGCCTTCCTAATATGTGTAATTCAGAGGGGGGGGGGAGGGGGGAGAATATTTCCAATATCTTATCTGGGACATTCAAGGACTTTGATAATGAAGCTGGTCATAATTTCATTATATTCTACGTAGGGCGGGAAACCAGTAATTGGTGATGAACCTGTTGCCTTTACCCTTTTGGTTCGTGTCCAGGTGGTGCTGTTGAACAATGCCCTGGAAGGTTGCTGTACAGCACCTTGTAAATAGTACATTCTGTTGCCCAGCCAGTGGATGGGGGATTAAATGTTGAAGCTGATTTTTATGTTGGCTGTGTTGTCCTAAATAGTATTAAGCATTAAAGCAAGTAAGGTAATCCATAAGACTCTCAATTTGTACTGTGTTAATCAAAAGATGAGTCATCAGATGCTGAGTCGCACTGATTTGAATGATTGTTAAGACCACAAAGAAATTGGAAGCTAAAGGCGTAAAGTCATACAGTATTGTGACAACTGCATCGTTTTCTTTGCCGGGGAGGGGGCGGTGTATTAATTTGCTTCCTGATGGGTTCTGAACGGTGAGTAATCTGGCGAAAATCGTAGCGCTATCACTACCGTTTTTGCGCAAATAGAAAATCCCCGCAAGAGCACAAGATAAGAGTTTTAGTTATTTATGTATAGATTTGTGTGAGTCGATGGTAATTTGCTTTCAGTATATTTTTGTTGTTTAAGAATATGTAGCATATTAGAGCCAAGGCTGCTGGTAGATTTGAGGTGTGGATCAACAAAGGTCCGATTGAGTTTTTGGAATCAATTGAACAATTGCAAAATCTCCCTAATCAGGATTCAAACTTTCAGATTCTCAGTGTGTTGTTTTGGAAATAATTGAATGCAAAAGGCCATGTGGCTTGGAGTTAGCTGACATTTGATTAAAATTTATGCACATTCTCTACAGTGTTTACTATCATACAATTAGCTTCGTAAGTGCTATTTATAAAATCAACCTTTGTTTAATTCTGCATAGTAATTTTGCATAACAATGATGTGGCAAATTAGACTGCATTGATTGTTACCCAATTATTGCTTTCTTTGATTATTTGATATCATTCATTTGAAGTGAAAAGAGCAGGGGACATGTCATGAGTACAGACCTTTAATGATAGATTAGGTAACCATAGCAGCAAGCTGCCTTAGTTCAGTCCTGAAACAGCTGCCTTTAGGCTCAGTGAGTCTCCTCGAGAGGGCATTGGATGTGATGCTGCTGTTGCCAAGGGAAACGCCAGTGGAGAAGCGAAACAGATTGCAAAAAGATTTCCTGTACAGATGGACAAGGCTTCCAACCACTGGAAGATTGATTATTTTTTAAAGTCTAAGCACTCCATTGTCAGCAGATTGTAGTACGGGTACAGAGACTGCAGATTTAGATCAAGAATTACTTCAGCTGAGATTTCCACTGAAGAGTTGGATATAGCTATACTTTGTTGTTGTACTCAAACATTTTGGTTATGCATTGTTAACAGTGAATAGTTAGTTGATAGTGCACCATTGAACCAAAAGGTGACAAATGTAAGGGAATTCTGCCTAATTTATCAGCTTCCATCCTAAGCTGGGGAAACCTGCAACTGAAAATATGGGCTGCATGTATTCTGATCGGCAGCAGGAAACAGATCTATGCAGGTTGGTAATTTGCGAATTAATGTCGATAAATAATAATACAGGAAGGCCTGCATCTCGACTCCCAATAATACTGAATGTGATAGGTGTAACGTGTTACAGTGAAGGTGCAGCCTTGGTCTTTGAATACATAAGAGGAATGTCTTTGGTGGTAAGACCATTCACCTCTAGATGGAACAATTTACCTGGTTGTTGTCAGGAACTGTCCTTGAAATGTGGGTATAGGAGAATGGGTAAGCAAAACAAAACATTTTAAAGTGCTGGAAATCTAAAATTGAAAGTTTTGCAAATCTAAAATTGAAAGTGCTGAAAGCTATTCAGCAGGTCAGACTGAAAGAAAGTTAACATTTTGGGTCAATGCCCTTTCATTGGATTTGGCACAGTTCGCGATCAAGCCATTTTCATGCCCCATGTTGCAAATCGGCACAAAGAGGGAGCGGTGGAATACCTTCCACTTGTATGGGCGAGCGCATTGTTACCAACTCAAATCCAAGTACCAAGTTCAACTCCATCCAACACAGCTGTGCTTCATTGGCACCCCATTAACTATTCTATTTGTTTCCTTCACCATCAGCACACAGTAGCTACAGTGTGCGCCTTAAACAAAATACCCTGCAGTTACATCCCTAGGCTAGTCTGATAGCAGTTCTTAAACCCGAGACCCACACCATCAGGAAAGGGCTGTGGTCGCATACGTGCAGGTTTCCCTCCAAATCCAATATCGTGACTTGGAAACCCGGTCCTTTGGCACTGGGTCCAAATGCTTGAAACATCTGTCCAACAGCACCGCCCTAGGAGGACTCGGCGATGTCGCCACCATCTTGGCAAAAATTACTAATTTTTCCTGTGTATCACCTGTTTCAGAACTGAAGGTCAGCATGGTGGCTTGGTTCCAGGGACCTGATTTGTCCCGGACCCACAGTGTTGATAGAGAAACTGATCAAAATGGTGCTGCAGTTGGCTGAGAGAGGATGATGAAAGTTTGTTAAAAGCAAATAATTCCGAGGGGATGTGTACAGAAGATGACTGAGGGGAAAATGGAGGAAAAAAAGATTAAACTGTGAAATAGTGTTAAAATAATCTTTTGGGTCATTGATTAGTTGCAGCATTTTTTAAAGTACTCAGCAGATTAGGCAGCATCTGTGGAACAAAATAATTCACATTTGAGACCAAAGAACATGGATCTGACCTTCTGATCTTAAGCTCTATGAATAGGAACTCATAAATTATTTCTGAATAACATTGGATGAGCTGCTACCAACGATGTCATTTTATGTGGGGCAATAAATCTAAGCACCTCACCAACTACCATACTGAAATTTAAGTCCTGGTAGTTGAGATGTGAATTATCGGGGAATTTTTATTTAATTTGACGTGTTTCGTGATTTGATGCTGCTTGGATAAACCTTCAAGCTATGTTAAATTGCACATCACTGCAAGGAGTGTATTTTCACAGCACTCAGACACGTACTAAGCGGGTGGTTAAAGTGCCGGTGGGCCTTCAAGAGCTTTGTTTCTGTAAAATCACATCATGCAAAGTAGTACCAGGTTAAGTAAGCACCCACTTACTTTTGTATTTGGTGCGCCTTTTAAAGCTGAAGCAGAAATTGAATTTAAAGCATAATTAGCTATTTTAGAATAAATAAAACAGCCTCCAATGAGGTCTGAATGGGACCTGTAGTTGTCTACTTTCTTTGAAGCTTCCTACCTTTCCCAGCAAGCCACACCAAAGATGCCGATTCAACTTTGCCTTTCGTTGATTTGTTGTGATTTTGTTGAAAGAAACATGAGGTGAATGATTTTTGAAAGGGTACATGCTGTAGCCACATAAGGAATGAATACTTAGTGGCTGAGCATCCTGTGTATCACCTGTTTCAGAATTGAAGGTCAGCATGGTGGCTTGGTTCCAGGGACCTGATTTGTCCCGGACCCACAGTGTTGACCGTAGACTTTCTTCTCCGTATGTGCAGTTTTCCTTTGTGTGCTTTCGTTCCCTCCAACATCACAAATATTTGCAGTTATTTTAATTTGTCACTAAGTTACCCTTTGGTCTAGTTTACTAACAAAAATAATAATCAAAAGGGAGTTGATTGATGTGTGTGTCGTGTGTGTGTCGCGTGTGTGTGTGTGTCGTGTGTGTGTTGCGCTGCAGTACTACAAGGAAGTAAGGAGCATGGCCAGAAATGAGATTTTGTGAACGCAGATAAGATATTTAACTCAGCTTGGAAGTTGAGTGAACTGTACAGTAGTTTTGAAAAATACTACATAGTTCCCAAGATCCCTATTCAATCCTGACTTCCTCTACTGTCGGTCTGGAGTGTGGGAGGAAACTGAAGCTTCCCAGAGAAGAACAGGGAGAATGTACAAACTCCGCAAGGACAGCACCCGTAGTCAGGATCGATCCTGGGTCTCTGCCGCTGCAAGTCTACCGCTGCGCCACTGTGCCGCCCCTAAAGGGTTCCCCTGGGTGTTCGTTTCCTCCCACATCTTAAGTAGTTTAAATGGCCACTACTCTTTCCTTTGTGTAGGTGGGTGCCAGAGAATTGGGGAAGAGGGACAATGGGCAACATTGAGGAAATTATTCCAGTGGATTAGGGTAAATGTTATTACAAAAAAAGGGGCATTGCCAAATCTAGAGTTCCCTGGAAGACTAGATTGCCAAATATAGAGTTCCCTAGAAGACTAAAACCTGCTTCAAGAGTTAGAACAAGACAAAAGGCAAATCTGCCTGATGCCAAGAGCTGAATATAGCAATTGTTTGATTTACAAAAGACATACATTTCTGGAAATTATTGAGTTAAGCAAATGTTTGTAAATCGAAAAGTCTGGATGCAATACATTATGGTATGTGGGTACAGTGTAATCCGATGGATGTAAGATACCAAGATACTTATTATGGCAAGAAATTTCTTCATAAGTAGAAGTGCGAAACTGGTTGAAATGAATCATAAAAAAAAACATACTTCAATTAAAAAAAAAAACCTGTGCAGCAGAAAGCCTAGATGAATGTAAAAAGAGAATGGGGGGGGGGGAATTAAAAAAACAATCAAGATTTGAAAAAATAGCACAATTAAAATCTATAAAATTCAGCTGTTGTTTCAATGTATATAAAAAGGCAAAGGTTAATTAATTAACAATTATGGGGGGGACCAAAATGGTAATCTGTGTTTGGAGGCAGGGGACATGGGTAAGATTCTCATATATTTTGAAGCTACCGCCACAAAAAAAAAGGTGCATGATGTTTTAGGTATGGTTAAAGCAGATAGATGAAATATTGGATGTCATAAGCAATTAAAGCTGATATTAAGGGGATTTATTACAGAAAATAGATTAATTACCACACAAGGAGGAAATGTATCTTGCGTACTTTTAAAATAAAAGGCAAGGGAATAAATTATCATCTTCATCAGCTGCAGGAGTAATGGCAAAGGATCGGGGGGGGGGGGGGGGGGGCTGTTAATGTGGCGCTGATCTTTAAAGCAGAAAGGGACAAATCAAGTAATAACAGGTAAGTCAGTTTAACTTCACTGCCAAATTATGAGAAACCATTCCGAGGGACAATATAAAAGAGAGAACATAAACCTTGAAGTGTACCGTTCAGGTTATGATGTTACAGTAATGATTAATTGTGATGGAAACAGCGCAAAATTGGGAGGATGTTGGCAGGACAGACATTATTCCTGATCAGTGGAAGCTAACGTGGCAACAATCGAGGTGTAGGAAGTTGAGGAGCCTAATCAGAAAGTGAGGATCGATTTCCCTTGGAGCGATCAAGGTCCAGGAATTGTGGATTTAAAGCAAAAGGTGGAAGAATTAGACCGGAAACAAATGTTTTTTATCCAGAGTTGAATGGCAGACTGGAATTTGCTCACTGAACAGTGATATGGTTATAGCGCTCATCAAATTAAAAAGCTTCTGTGTGTGTGGTGTGGGTGTGTGTGTGGTGTGGGTGTGTGTGTGGTGTGGGTGTGTGTGTGTCGTGTGGGTGTGTGTGTGTGTGTGTGTGTGTGTGTGTGTGTGTGTGTGTATGTGTGTGTGTGTGTGTGGGGGGGGGGGTGGGGGGGGGGTGTGTGAGTGGGAATGTGTGTGTGGGGGTGGGGGAGTGTGTGTGTGAGTGGTGTGTGTGTGCTTGGAGCTGTGACCTACATAACCCACGGATTATGGTTAACTTTCTGTTCAATATTTCAAAGCTGATGCTTTCAGAAATTATGCCTATTTTCCCCAAAATTAATTCCTAACTGGATCAATGCAATTTGATTGTTATGAAATGAATAATACCATTTTCATTGTGAGTTGGTTACAGTAATTTTGAAAAATAAAACTGGTGACCAGTAATTCATGGTTTGTTTGGAAATATATGCTGTATTTACTATTTATTAGCACACTCCTCTTGTCCCTCAGAAATGAACCCTTCGAAAACATCATCACTTTGACCTGTCACATTAATTTCAGCACATTACTTAGTCCGCATTAGACTCTAGTGCAAGGTTAAGTTGATTTAATGGGTTAGTGCACGTAGAATGTTTACAAGGCCAGAATGAGAAGGGAAGCATCTAGTATCTCCTAGCAGATACGAACCAGATCATGGTGTCGAAATTTTAATGTCGCTGCATTTACTTGATACATGGCAGCCTCTCGGGGTCGGCTGTCATTGGCTTTTATTGCAGATCTAGTGGTCATGTGATTTGTTAGGTATATTGTGAAATATATCCATATAACCATATAACAATTACAGCACGGAAACAGGCCCTCTCGACCCTTCTAGTCCGTGCCGAACACGTATTCTCCCCGTCCCATATACCTGCGTTCAGACCATAACCCTCCATTCCTTTCCCGTCCATATAACTATCCAATTTATTTTTTAATGATAAAAACGAACCTGCCTCCACCACCTTCATTGGAAGCTCATTCCACACAGCCACCACTCTCTGAGTAAAGAAGTTCCCCCTCATGTTACCCCTAAACTTCTGTCCCTTAATTCTCAAGTCATGTCCCCTTGTTTGAATCTTCCCTACTCTCAGTGGGAAAAGCTTATCCACGTCAACTCTGTCTATCCCTCTCATCATTTTAAAGACCTCTATCAAGTCTCCCCTTAACCTTCTGCGCTCCAAAGAATAAAGCCCTAACTTGTTCAACCTTTCTCTGTAACTTCGTTGCTGAAACCCAGGCAACATTCTAGTAAATCTCCTCTGTACTCTCTCTATTTTGTTGACGTCCTTCCTATAATTGGGCGACCAAACTTGCACACCATACTCCAGATTTGGTCTCAACAATGCCTTGTAAAATTTTAACATTACATCCCAACTTCTATACTCAATGCTCTGATTTATAAAGGCCAGCACACCAAAAGCTTTCTTTACCACCCTATCTACATGAGATTCCACTTTCAGGGAACTGTGCAAATTTATTCCCAGATCCCTCTGTTCACCTGTATTCTTTAATTCCCTACTATTTACCATGTATGTCCTATTTTGAATTGTCCTGCCAAGATGTAGCACCTCACACTTATCAGCATTAAACTCCATCTGCCATCTTTCAGCCCACTCTTCCAACTGGCATAAATCTCTCTGTAGACTTTGAAAAGCTACTTCATTATCCACAACCCCACCTATCTTAGTATCCTATCTATAAATCCTGTTCTTTAGAACAACTAATCAGCTAATTGTGATGCCAGAACCAACTGTTGTACCTTCCTGAGGTGTTGTGGACCTGACTCAATGAAACAGCAATGAAGGGAGCTGCCCACTTGATGACGCCAATGATATACTTGTATCTACAGGATTAGTTTTTTTTAAAGAACTAATTAATATGTAGATCGTTTTTTTTTGCTTTTTGAGTCATTTATTGTAAGTTGGTATGTTTAGTTAGATAATACTTTGGCTTTGGGCTTGGTTTTCTTAGTTGAGTGCTTATCCTGGAGTTATATGTAATTTTCCCCACTACATATGAGGGATTGTGAGGACTTGGTCTGAGCCTTAAAATTTGGCATCCAGTCATTCAAAGGAATGGAACACTTGCAAGGTTAATGATTGCTCAGCTCTGAGCTCCACACCTTGGCACTGAGAGGGGCACACTCTGGTCAGCCCAACACCAACCCTCATGCAATTTCCCTGCACTCTGGGGGGCAAGCATTTGGACCAGGTTCTCAACACAGCAGTGTGCAGCCCAGTGAATGCCTTTCTTTTAAATGTATAGAGGCAGGTAACTAGTTGCAAGTGATCAGATGGAAGTAAAACATAGTTAGAACTAATTAATGCCGTGTTAGGTTACACTAAACCATTTAGGTCGAATTGATGACTAGAATTGCACTCTGTGATATCAGTTAGTTGGGGAACCAATAAAGATTGTTGATCAAAACTTTCAATAGCATATCTTGGGACAAGGTTAAATAAAAGCTATGTGTGATTTGACTATTGCTGTCTATTGCTGTAAATTAGATAACCAAGAGATTAGCTAAAGGAAATCCTGTCAGTCATTGAGCAAGTATGATTAAGACATGGATCAAAAATAAATGTATTAAACAAATATTGCAGAAGTTATTGATCAAATCTCATGCTTAACTAATCAAGTTTCTGTTTTTAGAGCACAAACAATACGAGAAACCAGCTTCATTGAAAAAATGAGGAAAACAGTAAGTGCATTTTCCACGTTTGATATATTCTGGGGCACATGTAATCCCACAGACCTGATGGGGAGCAGAACAAATGGAGTTAATTCCCTCTGCTACCACTTTTGGTAGTTGTTTTCTACAGGTTTCTCATTGGGTTCACTACTTTCAAGAGACCAGTACTGCTTTCTTTATATTGTGTAAAATGAATCTATTTTTTCACAAGATTCCCGTGCTTTATGGCGCAATTTATTTATTTATTTATTTAACTTCATGCAACGTCCACTTTATGATCAATTCCCTGAGATTAGTTCCAAATTATCTTTTGCTCCATCAGATTTTGTGAACAGTTGTTTGAAATTTGCATTCTTGATTTACCCTTGCAAGTTACTGTTTTGACCACCTGCTTATCACTTTCAGCCACCACGGCAAGCTTTGAAAACTAATTTATTCCGCTGCCCTTCGTTAGTCAATCTTGCCTTAATAGTTTGCTTCCCTTCTCCATACCATCTTTGAAGCATAAAGTCAAAACACATTCTTAAAGCTCTATTTGGGCTTGACTTCCTCTGTTCCATGGAGAACCATTCTATATTTTTCAACATCCATCTGTAAATTAGAGACCTTTAACCTTGCAAACATTTTTGTAATACTCCTGTGTACCCTTGTAATAATTCTCCTGACGTGTGTTCAAAATTCAATTGAATCTAGCCTGTGAGATATAAACGTCTAGATTGATATGCTTTTATTTTCCATTCCTCTTTTATGGTCTTTCCCTATTAATCCAACAAATGTGCTTTTTTCTACAAGAACTCCCTGCCATGCTTTGTCTGCTTCATTGGCCTGAAGCTGTATTAATTCCTCCTGTATTTTTTGGAAACTTGTTTTGAGGTTACTTTTGTCAATTAAGAATGTTTATATAATAAAATGGAAAGGCACAAATGTCCCAAATGAACCCTGCCAAAGACATTGCATGCCAACCTTCCCCAAATATCCCTCCACCACCACAACTTTTTAGCCATTTGAGCCAAATATCTGTATGTACACCACATCACATGGCCTGATGAACTGCCTCTGATGCCTTGCTAAAGAATTCCATTAAATTGGTTTAAATTATATACTTTCACCTTAAGCAGGCTGCGTTTTTCTAAATTTTCTGCACGTGGCTTCAATTAAATCACCACCAATGACATTTAGGCTGTCTTTATTGGCTGTCTTCTTGTTGATCTCATCCGAATTGGCTACTCTAGGTATAATTTGAGTGGGGCACTGTTTTACCCATTTCTACAACCTTGCTAATTTGATTAGGAAATTCCAATGGTTTGACATCTGGCTCGTCGAGTGTTGATTGCTGCGCTTCCTTCCTACTTGTCGCATTGACCTAAGCACTTGTGTGTGATAATATATTCACAAAATAGTTTTATTGTTGATGACGACAAGGTGAAATTTATGGTTCATCGGTTTGTTCTCCTTGAGCACATTTTAATGCTGTCTACAGTATTTTATCTAAGAAACCTGGAAAATTTGTGAATAACAACTTCTAATTCATTTTACATTCAGCACAATAACATTGTTGCTGTACATGTATGTGTGAACACTACCCTGACGCTTTAGTGTGACAAAGAAATAGAGAACTGGCTGGCAAACAGGAAGCAAAGAGTAGGAGTAAACGGGTCCTTTTCACAATGGCGGGCAGTGACTAGTGGAGTACCGCAAGGCTCAGTGCTGGGACCCCAGCTATTTACAATATATATTAATGATCTGGATGAGGGAATTGAAGGTAATATCTAAAAGTTTGCGGATGACACTAAGTTGGGGGGCAGTGTTAGCTGTGAGGAGGATGCTAGGAGACTGCAAGGTGACTTGGATAGGCTGGGTGAGTGGGCAAATGTTTGGCAGATGCAGTATAATGTGGATAAATGTGAGGTTATCCATTTTGGTGGCAAAAACAGGAAAACAGACTATTATCTAAATGGTGGCCGATTAGGAAAAGGGGAGATGCAGCGAGACCTGGGTGTCATGGTACACCAGTCATTGAAAGTAGGCATGCAGGTGCAGCAGGCAGTGAAGAAAGCGAATGGTATGTTAGCATTCATAGCAAAAGGATTTGAGTATAGGAGCAGGGAGGTTCAACTGCAGTTGTACAGGGTCTTGGTGAGACCACACCTGGAGTATTGCGTACAGTTTTGGTCTCCAAATCTGAGGAAGGACATTATTGCCATAGAGGGAGTGCAGAGAAGGTTCACCAGACTGATTCCTGGGATGTCAGGACTGTGTTATGAAGAAAGACTGGATAGACTTGGTTTATACTCTCTAGAATTTAGGAGATTGAGAGGGGATCTTATAGAAACTTACAATATTCTTAAGGGGTTGGACAGGCTAGATGCAGGAAGATTGTTCCCGATGTTGGGGAAGTCCAGGACAAGGGGTCACAGCTTAAGGATAAGGGGGAAATCCTTTAAAACCGAGATGAGAAAATCTTTTTCCACACAGAGAGTGGTGAATCTCTGGAACTCTCTGCCACAGAGGGTAGTTGAGGCCAGTTCATTGGCTAAATTTAATGAATGAATGAATGCCATTTTATTGTCACTATACACATGTACAATGAGATTAAAAGCAGCTCCTACTCAGTGCAGACATGTAATTAATCAAAAACAAAAACAAAACAAAGTGGGGGGGGGGGAGAAGGGGCACAGTTCTGCGGCGCTATATACATATCTATACAAAGACAATGGATGAATAGAGTGAATAAATAGGATTCCTATATACAGTTTCAGTACAAATTACACTAGGTGGATAGATGGAAGTCTGGGGGTTTGGCTGTGAAGTCAATACATGTGTGAGTTCAGGGAGGTTATGGCTTTTGGAAAGCAACTGTTCTTGAATCTGTTTGTCCTTGTTCTGATGCATCTATAGCGCCTCCCTGAGGGCTGCAGGTCGAACAGGCCAAATGCAGGATGGGAGCTGTCCTTGATGATGTTCTTCACCCTGCTGAGGCAGCGGGAGGTGTACATGTCCATCAGAGAGGGGAGAGGGCAGCCAGTGATCTTCTGTGCTGCCCTAACTACCCTCTGAAGCCTCTCCCTGTCTGCCATGGTGCAGCTGCCATACCATGCTGTAATGCAGTATGTCAGCAGGCTCTCAATGGACGAGCGGTAGAAGGTCAGCAGCAGGTTGGAGTCCAGGTTGTGCTTCCTGAGGACCCTCAGGAAGTGCAGCCGCTGCTGAGTTTTCTTGATAACCGCTGTGATGTCGTCTGTCCAGGAGATGTCAGCGGAGATGAGGACGCCGAGAAACCGGAAGGTGTAGACCCTCGCCGTTGATGTATAGGGGGGCTAAGTCGGTGCTGTGCCTCCTGAAGTCGACAATGAGCTCTTTTGTTTTCTTGGTGTTCAGAGCCAGGTTGTTTTCTGAGCACCAGGCTGTCAACTTCAGGGAGGCTGCCTCGTCTCCCCTTGAGATGAGTCCGACTACTGTAGTGTCGTCAGCAAACTTGACGATACAGTTGTTGTTGTGGGCCGGACTACAGTCGTGGGTGTAGAGACAGTATAGGAGGGGGCTTAGCACACAGTCCTGTGGGGAGCCGGTATTCAACATACGAGTGGAGGAGAGGTGGGGGCCGAGTCTCACAGTCTGGGGCCGGTTGGTGAGGAAGTCCTTTATCCAGGCACATGTGAGAGTGGGGAGGCCAAGAGTGACCAGTTTGTCGATGAGAATGTCCGGAATGATAGTATTGAAAGCTGAGCTGTAATCCACTAAAAGCATCCGGACGTAGCTCTGCCCCTGCTCCAGGTGGCTCAGCACAGAGTGGAGAGCTACGGTAATGGCGTCTTCTGTGGATCTGTTTGTGCGATAGGCGAATTGGTGGGGGTCGAAGTCTGGAGGGAGATAGTCCTTGATGTGCTGGAGGACCAATCTCTCGAAGCACTTCGTGATTACCGGAGTGAGGGCCACAGGACGGTAGTCATTAAGGCTGGTGATGGGAGACTTCTTCGGCACTGGGACGATTGTGGCTGATTTTAGGCAGGACGGGATAACTGCCTGGTCCAGGGAGAGGTTGAAGATTCTGGTGAAGATGACGGTGAGCTGGTGGGCACACGCTTTGAGCACCTTACCAGGTACTCCATCTGGGCCGGCAGCCTTCTTGGGGTTCACTGCCAGGAGCACCCGTCTGACATCGTGCTCCCTTACAGTGAGTGGAGTAGTACAGGAGCCAGGTGAGGGTGGGAACAGGGCTGTAGCAGATGAGTGCTGCTGTTGTGATGTTTCAAAGCGGGAAAAGAAGCAATTTAGCTTCTCTGCCAGCGACGCACTCAGGTCTTCTGTCGTTGTGGCACAGCCTCTGTAGTTTGTGATGTCTTGTATGCCCCGCCATACCTCCCGTGTATTATTGCTGGACAGGTGGGACTCTATGCTCCTCTTTTGGTCCGCCTTGGCTTTTTTAATTCCACTTTTCAGATCGGCTCGAGCAGCCCTGTACAGAGCTCTGTCACCTGACCCGAAGGCAGCATCGCGGGCTCTGAGCAGTGTGCGGACCTGGCTGGACATCCAGGGTTTCTGGTTTGGGAAAACCCGTATGTTTTTGGCCACAGTCACGTTTCCAATGCAGAACTTGATATAGTCCAGTACCGTTCCTGTGAATGTTTCCAGATCCTGGTGTTCGAAAATGTCCCAGTTTGTTTGTGTAAAGCAGTCCTGTAGTTTGGAGAGTGCATTTTCAGGCCAGGTTGTAACAGACTTTATGGTGGGCCTGGCACTGCGTCTGAGGGGGGTGTAGGCTGGGGAGAGCAGGAGGGAGAGATGATCTGACTGGCCGAGTTGGGGGAGGGGAATGGCTCTATACGCGTGCTTGATGTTGGTGTAGACATGATCCAGCGTGTTCTCCCCTCTAGTAGAACACTTGACATGTTGATAAAATTTTGGCAGTACACTCTTCAAGTTGGCCTTGTTAAAGTCTCCTGCAATTATGTGGGAGTTAGATGTGGCCCTTGTGGCTAAGGGGATCAGAGGGTATGGAGAGAAGGCAGGTACGAGATACTGAGTTGGATGATCAGCCATGATCATATTGAATGGCGGTGCAGGCTCGAAGGGCCGAATGGCCTACTCCTGCACCTAATTTCTATGCTTCTATGTTTCTAAATGCTATGTTAAGACACCCTGGACCTTTTTCACCTATTTTGTATTCTTCTCTGCAGGGAAAAAACATAGTTGTATTTTATGGCTCTCAAACAGGAACAGCAGAAGAGTTTGCCAACCGACTCTCGAAAGATGCACAACGTTATGGAATGAGAGGGATGGCCACTGATCCAGAGGAGTACGATATGGTTAGTACTTTATTTTATGGGTCAATTGAAAAGCATTTGAAATTGAAGAAACAAAATTAAATTTACTGAATATAGTCCACCCCTGGATTATGAATGCCTAATTTATGGACATCGCTACAAATGTCTGTAGCGTTCAAAAGTCTGATGCATTCATTGCGACGAATGGCAGAACTAGTTTTCTCTGTCCACTTTTCGTAATTATTCTTATTAATCTTACGCAGTAGTTTTTGTCTTTCATTGCAATACTGTGGAGGTGTGGTTACCGTAGCGAGTGGTTTTCATGCATTTTCCAACTGATGGATAAAATCGGCTGAAGGACATTAGTAAAAACTAAACCGTTTGTTACATGGGGATGTCCTATAGTCAATATTTTTGGAAGGAATGAACATATATTTTCCACTTTTGATTCTTTTTAAAAAGAGAGCAGGAAAAGAAAGATACAAATGAGTAAAGAGCAGGAGATGAGGGCCGGATGAGGCAGGAAGATTTATCTTAGCAGATCATCAACCATGTTAGAAATAAAAATAATCAAAGTGGAGCAATTTTACATTGAATACATTTAGAAATTATTTACTCCATCTGTAACTGAAGTGTTAGTTAGGCAACTTGGCTGGCATGGACGAGTTGTGCCATAGGGACCACATTAATCTTTAAGGGGCCACATTCTCTCCCTAGTTACCCTTTTGCTTTCAGTATAGTTGTAGAATCTCTTCAGATTTTTCCAAATAGCTAAAGCTATCTCATCCTCTCTTTGCCTTCCTGATATCCTCCTATTTCTTTTCACCCATAAGATCAAATTGCATTGTTGAGGGGTGTAAAAACATCAAGATAGGAAACCACTTGTCATATAGCCAGCATGGATCATAGAAAAGTTTGAATTTTCAGGGGGTAGTGAAATTGGTATTGTATGGAGGTGATTGGGTAATTGAGTAAGAGTAGAATCGATTCAACCATGTCTGGCAATGATGTTTAGATTAGAGAAGAAATATCGATTACAATCAAGGAATCGGTTTTCTTGATTTTCTTCCAATCCAACCTGTACCATTGTCAGGCAAGTGATTCCAGATATCAACCATTCTCAGTTTATGCACAAAACCTTAAAACTCCTTTCACCTTAAATGAACCCATTATGTTGACAAAGGCCTTCTTCAATTTATCCGATACAAAAGCCAAAGAGAAAAACCAGTAAGCAAGTCAGTTGGGCTTGGTTAATTTGAAGCCTTGAACCGGTTCAATTTCGTACCTTGAGTCATATTTTAAGAGATATAAACCAAATTATCCGCTAAGTAGCTTTAAGTACATCCCATTCCAGGATGCTTGTCTAAAGCATCATAGTACAGCACACTAGGCTTGTCGTATGCCGAGCTGCAATCTCATTAGGAAAATGGAGAAATTCCTTATGGTTCTGGGCCTCTTGCAATCTTGGAATTCAAATATTGCAGCAAATGAAGTATTTTTGAAGGGAAACCATTGTTGCAATAAACACAGCAGTTGATTTACAATCACCAAACACTCAAACCGCATGTGTTTTATATGGTGATTAAGGAGTATTGTCATGGGTTATGGTGATGTCTTCAGGGAAATTGAAAAGTCCAGAAGGTGTTCTGCAAGGAAGGTTTAACCGCATCATGCTAGCAATTTTCCCACAACCAGTACCTCCAAAAATAGTTTGATTATTTATTTGTTGCTTGAGACTTTGAATGCCCTATCCCCTCCCTATAAATTGGCACCATTAGTTGTCCTTCAGAAGCAAACCAGTGGTTGTGAAACAGCTTTACATTGTACTGAATTTACCAACGATGCACTTCCCGTTAATTATACTTTAGAATTATATTTTAGAATCTAATGATTAGTATCTAATGGAGGTGAATGGGTAATTTGGGAAGAGTAGAATCGATGATAATACTAATGATATTGTGATGCAATTTTCTATTCCTTTCAGTCAGAATTAAGTCGACTTACTGAACTAGAAAACTCCTTGGCAGTCTTCTGTATGGCTACGTATGGAGAAGGAGATCCCACTGACAATGCACAAGACTTTTATGACTGGATGCAAGAAACTGATGCTGATCTCTCTGGCATAAAATATGCAGTAAGTATCTTGAGGCGGGCACTTATTTGAGATTTGCAAACCTTGTGCATTGTCTAATCATCCACAGATTGTTGAGTTTCATGTATGTATTAAAACAGCCTTGAATAAATGGTCATGCAGTCTTAAAGCTATTTCATGGAATAAGTTAATTACTGCATAAATCAACCAGTGTGTGTGCAATAACCCATGCTGGGAAAAGAAATAAGGAGGAAAATTTCAGAATCTTTGACCATTTTTTAATCATCCCTGGCTCGAGAGGAATGTTTGCAAATTCCTGCACCTAAAAGAGAAGAAATAATAAATTAATTACAGTTAATTAATTATTTCTGTTTAGTTTCAGACCTGGGCAAAGTACTGAAAGCAACTTAGGGACATGACAAAAACTTAATTTGGAATATGTTGTGGACAGTCAGCAAGGATTTATGGGGAAAGTCATGTCCGACTAATGATTACATTTTTTGAGTATGTAACAATGACGCTCAAAAAATATTTAATTTAGTAGAGAAAAGGTTGGATAGATTAAGGTTAGTTAGACTGGGTAGATTAAGATTGTGTTTGTTAACTACACTATTATAAGTGCATAAGGTTTATTTGATACTTAATTTATATGCGACTGTCCTCTACCCACTGGTTTTCAGGGGAATTTTTGCGAGAGTTACTGTAGTTTTCTCGCCTCCTGAAGCAGTCTGATTCCCGAGTAAATTGATTGTGTACTCTTTAATATGCAGTGTGCCAACAATCAGTTGGTGTTAATAAATATTATTTAATTAGCTATTCAAGGTTACCAGTCTGAAAAAATATTACATTTTTTAATAGGTCTTTGGACTTGGAAATAAAACTTATGAACACTTTAATGCAATGGGCAAATACGTAAACAAAAGACTGGAGGAGTTGGGAGCAGAAAGGATCTTTGAGCTCGGTCTGGGAGATGATGATGGCAAGTGAGTGCAATTCCGCAAGTTTTTTATGAATGTTATGATTTGTAGAAGATATTCTTTTTGCCTTTGCTTGGTGTACTTAAAATAATAAAGGGTTTGCTTTTCTTCCTGCTGAGCAGAAGGCCACTTGCTTTGGTCTTGCTCCATATCTGAACTGTTATCCTTGAATGCTGCGGCAGATGGTTGGAGAAAGGAATAAATGACATGTTAAATGTTGTTGTTTATAAAAATAAAAGCATTACCTTGAATGACTCTTTCAAGTCCGAGTCCAACATGTTGAACAAGTAATGTTGTCGTAATTGTAGCAGTGGTAAAACCTTGAGCAGAGACCAAGCAATAAAATCTGAAATATTGACCTGTTCATTCTTTCGAACAAAGTTAGACCTTTAATGCTGATGGTAAACAGAGGTTGCAACAGATGGCATCCTGCTGCTGTGTTTGTTTTTGGCATATTGACATGCTTTAAAAAAAAAGGTTCAGTTGACACAATTTCAATTGCACCATATTCCAACCAAATCAGAGTGGAGTTGACTTTTCAGGAGGTGTGTGGTGGGGGGGGTGCAAGTCATGTTATTTCATTATCAAATCTGGTTGAAATATCTAATTAGAAAGTAAGCGATAAAGGGATGTCTGTGGTTTAGTACATTTAGAATGCTGAAGGTGGGGTAATGAGGTGCCCATTCTCAAATACAAGACTGAGTTATAAATGTGATGGGAAAGCTATTGCAGGGAATTTTGAGGGACGGGACCTACTCGTATGTGGAAAGGGAATTAGAGATAATTAGAAAGTCTTTGTAGATTGGATGTGATGGCTGGACTGAAGCCTGAACCCAGGACTCGATGAATAGTCATGTTCTCTGACCTACAGACCTATCTCCTAAGGTGTATTATTGATCGTTTATCCTATTTTTCTACTTTCTTTCTTTCTTTCTTTCTTTCTTTCTTTCTTTCTTTCTTTCTTTCTTTCTTTCTTTATTTATTTTTCCTATCTATAAATATAAATAAATAATTAGAGGCAATGTTAATATGTAACCGATAAAGGAGGATCCCAGCTACTTTGGTAACTGGGTCCCTGGAAACCTGGATATTTAATATGTAACCGTTAAACAAAGTCTGTATTGGTTTGGACTATGATATGCAGATGCCTCTAATAAAAATTTATTAAAAAAAAAAAAGAAAGTCCTTGTGCGTGAGAATTATGCCTCCCAAATTGAGAGCCTCAGTAAGGCGTGGCTGCAGTTTATGAAAGTTGGGACTTGATTGAGACATGCAAGATCCTGAGGGATCATGATAATAATAATAATAATAATAAAATAATATTTTATTTGCGGGCGCCTTTCAAAGTCTCAAGGACACCTTACAGAAATTAACAAGAGTAAAAAAGACATATAGTCGGAGTAAAATAAATAATAAGGACATCACCAATACACAAATTAAAGACAGAATTCGCCCCAAAGACAAAAAATCGAAAACACAATGTGAAGAGAGAGCAGCGGCAGCTAAACCGCGCCAGCGTACACTCTCCCTTCCGACAGCCATCTTGGACACAGACTAAAATATTCACTTACACACAAAAAATCATCCCCCCACAATGGTTACCACTGTGGGGGAAGCCATAATGTCCAGTCCCCATCCCCAGTTCTCCCAAAGTCAGGCCTACGGAGGCCCGATGATCCTGGCCGTTCTGGCAGGGTGCTGTTGCCCCAGCGTCGGGAGAGTCCTTTCAGCGGCTGGGCCACCTGGAACAGCCGCTTCCTAACTGGAGACCGCGGCTTCCGAAGCCGACAAGGCCGCGCCGGTTTGGAGCTCCCAGGCTCCTGATGTTAAAGTCGGCGCCGCCCTCTCTGCTCCGAAGACCCGCAGCCCCGCAGCCCGGAGGTGTTGATCTCGGCAGTCAAAGCTCAACGGAGCTCCAACGCGTCGATCCAGCGCGGCGACCCAGGCAAGGCATCGCCCGCTCCACTTCGCGATAGCGCTCCAGCGCTGTGCCGCCACCGAAGCTGAGGTGCTGGGCGGTCCCCACCAGGAAACGGTGCTCCACGCCTGCTGGTAGGCCACGAGGACGGGTCGACGGGGCAGCCGGGAGAAAAAGCTGCCTCACCGACCAGGTAGGGACCTAGAAATATTGTTACCCCCTACCCCCCACATTAAAAAGTCTATCTCTCCCACAAACAAAGCACAGGACTCAGTAAAACTACAAAAAAAAAGTGAATTAAACGGACGGCTGCTGGTTAGCAGCCGTTCCCCAAGATGGCTCCCCCCGCTGTGGTGGATTTTTCTTCTTCTGGGAGAAGTTAGAATTGAGTAACTATTTAAAAAAATAAGGGACTGCCCATTTCAAACGTTGATGGGTAAATCTTTAGTGTGCCAGTATTTTTGGAAAATTGGAAGGGCCGAACTCCTGCTATTTTCTATGTTGTGCCTAAATGCTAAAATTCTGTTAAATATCTGGGATTTATTTTCCAATCTATTAGCCTGGAAGAGGATTTCATCATGTGGCGGGAGCAGTTCTGGCCAGCAGTGTGCGAGTTCTTTGGAGTGGAAGCCACTGGTGATGATTCCTGGTGAGTCTCTCTATGAGAATTTACTGAGGCCAATTCTTAATATGCTGATTTTTCTTGAAGGGACTTCACCCTTCATAGAATCGTACTGCGTGGAAACATGTTCCACACTGGCCAACATGTCCCATCTACACATTAACATGATCAAAGTCACTCTGTTATCTATGCAAAGCTTTCAGCTGCTCTATTTTGTGTGGTTATTAAATATTGCCATTTAGTTTTACCAAATGCTAACATGATCTGGTGATCAGTGCGAACGATGTGATGCAAAATCATCAGCTGTTTTCCCAATTGCAATCGTTGTTGTACTTGGTGATTTGTGACTCATGAACATTTCATGAGTGATTTCATGGTGATAATTTTCCAATGTTCTGTAGATTCCGGGTCAGTTCCTGTGGATTGGAGGGTAACTAATGTTATCCCACTTTTTAAGAAAGGCTGGAGAAAGAAAACAGGGAATTATAGACCAGTTAGCCTGACAGCGGTGGTGGGGAAGATGCTGGAGTCAATTATAAAAGATAACATTGCGGCACATTTGGATAGCAGTAACAGGATCGGTCTGAGTCAGCATGGATTTACGAAGGGGATGCTTCACTAATCTTCTGGAATTTTTTGAGGATGTTACTAGGAAAATGGACAAGGGAGAGCCAGTGGATGTAGTGTACCTGGACTTTTAGAAAGGTTTTGATAAGGTCCCACATAGGAGATTAGTGGGGGAAATTAGAGCACATGGTATTGGGGGGTAGGATACTGACATGGATGGAAAATTGGTTGGCAGACAGGAAACAAAGAGTAGGGATTAACGGGTCCCTTTCAGAATGGCAGGCTGTGACTAGTGGGTTACCGCAAGGTAAGGTGCTGAGACTGCAGCTATTTACAGTATACATCAATAATTTGGATGAAGGGATTAAAAGTAATATTAGCAAATTTGCAGATGACACAAAGCTGGGTGGCAGTGTGAACTGTGAGGAGGATGCTATGAGGATGCAGGCTGACTTGGACAGGTTGGGTGAGTGGGGAGATACTTGGCAGATGCAGTTTAACGAGGATAAATGTGAGGTTATGCACTTTGGTGGCAAAAACAGGAAGGCAGATTATTATCTGAATGGTGTCATGTTGGGAAAAGGGGAAGTACAAAGAGGTCTGGGGGACCTTGTCCATCAGTCACTGAAAGTAAGCATGCAGATACAGCAGGCAGTGAAGAAAGCTAATGGCATGTTGGCCTTCATAACAAGATGAGTTGAGTACAGGAGCAAGGAGGTCCTTCTGCAGTTGTACAGGGCCCTAGTGAGACCACACCTGGAGTATTGTGTGCGGTTTTGGTCTCCAAATTTGAGGAAGGTTATTCTTGCTATAAAGGGAGTGCAGCGTAGGTTCACGAGTTTAATTCCCGGGATGGCTTGACTGTCATATGTTGATAGAATGGAGTGGCTGAGCTTTTATACTCTGGAATTTAGAAGGATGAGAGGGAATCTTATTGAAACATATAAGATTATTAAGGGATTGGACATGCTAGAGGCAGGAAACATGTTGGAGGAGTCCAGAACCAGGGGCCACCGTTTAAGAATAAAGGGTAGGCAATTTACAACGGAGATGAGGAAAAACTTTTTCACCCAGAGAGTTGTGAATCTGTGGAATTCTCTGCCTCAGAACGCAGTGGAGGCCAATTCTCTGGACACTTTCAAGAGAGTTAGATAGAGCTTTTGAAGATAACAGTCAGGGGATATGGTGAGGCAGGAACGGGGTGCTGAATGTGGATGGTCAGCCATGATCACAGTGAATGGCATTGCTGGCTCGAAGGGCCGAATGGCCTATTCCTGCACCTATTGTCTATTGTCTATTGTCATCTGGTCTCAAATATTCACTTGCCACTTCTCTGCTTAACCTGAATGTTATCATGTACACTACACTCTTCATTTCTAATTGCAAAAGGAGATGTATTTTTATTCTCTTTGCTCCACTCTCTCTGTACATATGTAATTTGTATTCCTCAATTGCATGCACTGTGCAAATGGCTGGTTGCAAATATATTTCATGGATTATCTTTTCAATTTTGTACTGTTTGAATGTCAGAATCACTGTGTGATAAACTAATATGTAAATTATAAGTAATATTGTAATTAAGTAACCACGTGCTTATTCTTCCGCAGTATTCGTCAATATGAGCTAGTGCTGCATAATGACATCAACATGAATAAAGTCTACATGGGAGAAATGGGACGTCTCAAAGCTTATGAAAATCAGAAACCGTGAGTGTTTTGGCCAATGTCCCTGCAGTTATCACTATAATCTCAACTGTAGTTATTTGTGTAATTTCACATTCTCCTAGTTGTAGTACAAATAGTGGAAGATTAGCTGTATTGCTTATCGCCAAATTCATTCCAGTTATTGATTTAACTCTGCACAGCATGTTGCAGAAATGTGCCATCATAACTTGCCCCAGATGTAATTCCTCAAAGTTCTTATTGCTGGGTCCCTAGCAGAGACATTTGTATCATCATTAGCCACAAGTGGGGTACCAGAGGACCGGAGGGTGGCTAATGTGCCTATCATTTCAGGGCCACAAGCACAAGCCTGGGAAATATAGGCCGGTGAGCTGAATGAGGTGGGAAAGTTACTGGAGAGGATTCTGACTAAAAACAAAATATGGTGTGTGGCCAATGAACTGGGGAGTGGGCCAGATATGTACAGGCACAATAAATGAGCGTTTTCTCCTTTGTTTTTGCTCCGAGGTTAAAGTTATATGGTCCACATCAAAGGGAATGTAGTAATGATTAAACGAGTTAAATCTTTTTTAAATAAAGTGGCCTTAATGTGGGTGACGTGAACTCTTTTAAAAACGTTGATTGTAGGAAGAAGGGAGCAATAAAGTTCATTGCTTAAATCAAAAGATAGCTGGACTGATACATTTTGAAAAAAATCAGTCTTCCTGGGTTCCTTTACACCTTCAGCACCGAACAATACTTTTTAACTGATGTGGTTTTCTCATTTATGGTTTTATGTCCACTGTAGGCCTTTTGATGCAAAGAACCCATTTTTGGCACCTGTGACAGAAAATCGGAAACTGAATAAAGGAGGAGAACGGCACCTCATGCACCTGGAGCTGGACATCAGTGGTTCAAAGATAAGGTAAAGTGAGGACTTCAAGCATATGGCTCCCCTCTGGTTTTTAAGACTTTGCATACGATCATGCTAATCTTATCTTTAATTCTTCTTCACTGAATGATCCCCCAACCCTGAATTTCCTTGCAGTCTGAAATTCGGACTGGGTTAACCTTAAGTATACTTTGCAACTAAACCCCATACAAAGACCAAGGAGCTCATTGTAGACTTCAGGAAGTCCAGAGGCGGCACGCACACCCCCATCCACATTAACGGGACGGAGGTGGAACGTGTTTCTAGCTTCAGGTTCCTGGGAGTCAACATCTCCAATGACCTCTCTTGGACCCACAATACCTCTACTCTGATCAAGAAGGCTCATCAGCGTCTCTTCTTCCTGAGGAGACTGAAGAAGGTCCATCTGTCTCCTCAGATCCTGGTGAACTTCTACCGCTGCACCATCGAGAGCATCCTTACCAACTGCATCACAGTATGGTATGGCAACTGCTCTGTCTCCGACCGGAAGGCACTGCAGAGGGTGGTGAAAATTGCCCAACGCATCACCGGTTCCACGCTCCCCTCCATTGAGTCTGTCCAAAGCAAGCGCTGTCTGCGGAGGGCGCTCAGCATCGCCAAGGACTGCTCTCACCCAAACCATGGACTGTTTACCCTCCTACCATCCGGGAGGCGCTACAGGTCTCTCCGTTGCCGAACCAGCAGGTCGAGGAACAGCTTCTTTCCGGCGGCTGTCACTCTACTAAACAACGTACCTTGGTGACTGCCAATCACCCCCCCCCCGGACACTTATTATTTATTTTTTATTCAAATCGTTTGCTATGTCACTCTTCAAGGGAGATGCTAAATGCATTTCGTTGTCTCTGTACTGTACACTGACAATGACAATTAAAATTGAATCTGAATCTGAATCAGAAGAGGATTCTAAATATTTACAAGCCTTCTCTGCATCTAAATCTTATATGGCTTGGGTTGCCTTTTATTTTAAAAGCCTTTGTTCTGTGCCCCAATTCTAGAAATCTCACTGGTGAAATATCCTCCCCTGGGATCTTTCTTCCACATCTCAATGAATGTCTATTCTAGTCAATCTTTCCTTGCATCTAGCGAGCCTACAATGTACCATCTAAGTATGTGCTTCCTTAAACAAAATCAAAAGGGGTTAATCTTAAGGGCTTGGACAGGCTAGATGCAGGAAGATTGTTCCCGATGTTGGGGAAGTCCAGAACAAGGGGTCACAGTTTAAGGATAATGGGGCAATCTTTTAGGACTGAGATGAGAAAAACATTTTTTACACAGTGGTGAATCTCTGGAATTCTCTGCCACAGAATGTAGTTGAGGCCAGTTCATTGGCTATATTTAAGAGGGAGTTAGATGTGGCTCTTGTGGCTAAAGGGATCAGGGGGTATGGAGAGAAAGCAGGTACAGGATACTGAGTTGGATGATCAGCCATGATCATATTGAATGGCCTACTCCTGTACCTATTTTCTATGTTTCTATGTAAAACTGTACGTGATGGAACTTGCTATGGTCTCACCAAAGACTTGCATGTGTTGCAAATGTAGGATTTCTTGGGGCTGTGTGTTGATCTCAGGTCCTGGTGTTTGGGGATGAGTTTGGTTTGGATTATGGTGATGAAGGTGGAGCTATAGTCAATCGATGGGAGTCTAATATAAGTGTCCTTGCCATCCAGATGTTCCAAGGATGAGTGCTGTGCCAGGGAGATGGCATTTGCTTTGGGTCGGTTGCCATGATAGGTAAATTGCAGTGGCTCTTGGTTGCCTGGAAGGTTATTAATCTGTGTCATGACCAGCCTATCGAAGCACCTCATGATGATGGACGTCAGAGCCACCAGCTGCCATTCATTGAAGCATTTAATCTTGCATTTGTTTTGGTAATGGGATGATAGTGGATTCTCGGGCTTCAATTGCTGCATGTCAGCAGAGAGAAAGTGCACTACCCGGGTGTTAAACACCCCCAAACAAACAATCCAAGCAAATAAATAAACTGGAAGTGGGATAACAATCTCAACATTCCAAAATTATATGTTAAACCTCATAGAGTGCAGTGAGAATGAGGGTGAGATGAATGAAGCAGTGATGGAAGAGTTGGCAGCACATTTTTTTTTATTCGGAAGGATCCCTTTGAATTGAAATGACGGCTCGCATGGGTCCTCTGTGATTGGAAGCATCTCTACATATTAAAATAATTTCATATCGGAGCTATTAATTTCAAACACTAATAGAGTGAATACACTAAATACACCTAATTCACACTAATACCTTCAGTATTAAAAAGGTTATGGCCATTTTCAAACTCGGAAATTAGCATCTTGTTCTCTATTGCTTTTCCATTGACTTAACACAAAAGCAGTGATCGAGGACAGTCAAAAGCCCATAATTTTCTTAAAAATTAAGGGAACTGAATGAAATTTTCAGTTATTATAGATTGAAGCATTCTGAAACAAATATAAAACATTTTACTTGGATGATCTGAAATTAAAGCATATAATTAGTTAATTACCTAATTGTAGTTAATTACAAAATTGACCATTGTGACGGAAATAGTAATAAACACCCAGACTGCCTTGAAAATTCAAAAATGTGATATTCTCAAGATCAGAACTAATATTATTGTATTATATGCTGTAAGTCCGTTACAGATAGGTAAATTATAATTTCTAGCAATAGACCAAATCTTTATGGATAAGATCAGTTGCTAGCTGGTACATTGGCATATCATAATCCTCATATTGTAACCAATAAGCAACTCTGTACACCTTGTTTTTCCTTAACTTTTCAATTTTGGCATTGGAAACTACAGGTTTTTGCTCTTCAAACCACGCCTGACATGCCTTTCTGCCCACTACTTTCCCATTAAGAATGTCCTGTAGATTCCATTTCTAAAGAAAAGGATATTTTAAAAAAAATATCTTAAATATCCAAATAAACTAATCCCATTCACACAAGAATTCACAATATAACATGATTTTTAAATTTCACTGTCATGAATTTATATGCCAAATGGAAGGAATGTAATGTTTAATTCCCATAAATTAATCAAGAAACATCCACTCAATATAATAAAAAATATTATTATTTTGCACAATACATGGGACTAAAACTGATATTTAGTATAAAAATATTGACTATGGATAATAATAATAATAATAATACATTTTATTTATGGGCGCCTTTCAAGAGTCTCAAGGACACCTTACAAAAATTTAGCAGGTAGAGGAAAAACATGTAAGGGGAATTAAATAAATAGTAGAGACATGACTAGTACACAAATTAAAGACAGAATTCAATTCAAAACACAATATGAGGCAATTAATGCACAGATGAAAAGGGAGGATAGACAATAACACAAAATATAGATGATTTAGATACTCTTATGACATGATTGTCCAACAAAAAGAGCATTTAAATCATCTTGCGAGTGGGTTTTTCTGGAACGCGATCGATTGGAACGTTGCATTTGCGGTGAATTTGAACTCCATATCAGCAGCAGAAACACTGCCGGCTCATATGGGGCCCAAATCACATTTTTGCAACGTAAAATTAGATTAAAGCCATCCCAAGAAACAAGATTACATGTAAAATAAACGATTTACCTTTTTTGACCGTTCTTGCGATCTGTCACGCTGTAGGCGTTGAGGGCGTTAGGAGTCGCTTTTTATTTTAACCTAACTATTAAATTGTCTCGCCATTTGAAGAAAACAAAATCGGGAACGAAAGACGGATCGATTTTTCCTCAGCAGCTAGCATCCCGAGGAAATCTGCCTCAGTCAGGCAGGCAGTTTTAAATCCCGTTTCCCCCCGCCAAAGTCGCGCACACGGCTAGTGGTAGAACTGCAGCGCCGCTGAAGGTAAGTTTTGTAACATCGCTAACTTGTGCTTTATTTCCTTTGTGTTGTAGATACGAGAGTGGAGACCACGTGGCAGCGTTCCCTACAAACGACTCCACCATGGTCACTGAGATTGGCAAAATACTGAACTCTGACTTGGACGTAGTCTTTTCCTTAAAAAACCTTGATGGTGAGTGGCAAGTAAACTTCCTAATTCAATGAAATGGAGAAAGTAGGAGGAAGAAATAATTATCAAATAACAGTATATTAACATATTATTCAAACTGAGGCATCTGTTGTTCATTTCTGTGAGGGGAATGGGTTTTAATGAACATGTAACCCGTATTCATTGTAATATTAAAATATAATGTTTCATGTAATCAAGGACATAATGTGGCACAGTGAAAAGCTCCCCCTGTGTAAGAATTGTAAGAGTTCATTCTCATTTGATTATTACATCTGGTCACAATGTGAGGCATTGGGGAAAATAATTCAAATTTAATCTGTATGTGCCTGTAGTTTCCTGCGTAACCATTGCTGAACTGCTGTATTTCTCCAGCAGAGATGATGCCTAAAAATCTTCCAATCTTTTATTTCTGCATGTTAGTGATTAAAAATAAATAGACCAACTGAAATATGTTGTTGGTCATAAAGTGTGTAACTCCAATAAATCTGGTCAAAAGTAATGGAATCAGCTTTCCTTCTGCTAAGAAATGTGGATCTTCATCGGGACCTGATTTTATCACCCTCCTATAATTGTCTTGCAGGTCACTTTCAGGATGAACATGCATTAACTTTAATCAACAGCACTTTGCTTTGTTTCAGATCAGTTATCCATCAACTGCTCCAAATTCACAACTTTTTAATTCCCATTACAATGAATGATCTGCTGCAACTATACATGCATTCTATTAATTTATCCTGTGTGGTTGTATGTTTCAGAGGAGTCCAGTAAAAATCACCCATTCCCATGCCCAACCACGTACCGAACAGCATTGTCACATTATCTGGATATCAGCAATCCTCCACGCACTAATGTCCTCTATGAACTGGCACAGTATGCATCAGACCCCACAGAGCAAGATTTTCTACGGAAAATGGCTTCTTCCTCCCCAGAAGGAAAGGTAGAGTATGCCAGTTTGCAGAGAACCTAGTTAGGCAAGCCCTGTTTAGGTGGCAAATGAGCTTCCACCTGTGCGATTTGTTTTGTATTCCCTCTCTCGCCTGCTCTGTACTGTTTTCGTTTTTTTGCCCATTAGTTACAACATCTGCCTTTCTTTCGGTGATCTGCTCTCAACACTGTAAACTCTAAACTTTGCAGTTCTTTCCCTAGAATTGTTTAGCATCTGATTAAACTTGTTTTACGCCGACCTATTTGATTTAACTTTCATGCACATAACCAAATATGCAGTTGAGCCCATGAAGTGTTTTCAAAAACTGTGAGATGTAAATAGTGCTGGATGAATTAAAAAATATGATCTTTGTTCTGTTTGTTGGTGTCCCCAACTTACAAAAGACAAAACCAGCGCAAATCCTGTGGTCATTAGTGTCATATCATACAGCACGGAAACAGAATGTTAAGCCCAATTCATCCATGCCGACCAAGATACCCCAACCAAGTTCGTCCCATCTGCCCCCGCGCATGGCCTGTATCTCTCTAACCCTGTCCTATTCATGTACCTGATGTAATGTGTATGTTTCAATAAAATGTGGGCTATAATATTTTGAATAGTCGGGTCCAAATTAAATGCAGCACAGGACGCCACTATGTGGCCAACAAAAATATTTGCTAGCTCTCGAGTTATTAAAAGTTTTTATTTTGTGAATTTTATGAGTTAATCTGCTGACCAGCAATTTTGGAGAATGGCATCTGGTAAATGCTAAATCTGTCACTAAGATTTTGAATGAGGGCTAGCGTCTGAGTTAAGAGATTGTTGTATTGTTTTTCAGTCACAATACTTAAAGTGGGTGGTTGAAGCTAGAAGAAACATTCTGGCCATCCTCGAAGACTTGAAGTCCCTCCGCCCTCCCATCGATCATGTCTGTGAGTTGCTGCCACGGCTACAGGCCCGCTATTATTCCATTGCTTCATCTTCAAAGGTGAGACTAGCTGAGAAGACTTGCCAATTTTTTATTTTAAAATGATTGAATATTGGTATGCATGCACTTGATCATTTTGTAACAACTTTTTTCTGACAACTGGTTTCTTATTATTAAACTAATTAAATGGGTAATGCTGCATATAAACCAAGGACTAAAATATGACTAAATTCATCCAATTGACATTATGCTGGAATGTATTATAATTAATGAAGATTATCAGAAAAATTCCCTTTAAACCATTTGGGCCAACATAGGGGGCACCTGGTTGTCTTAATTTCCTGCTGTGGCCTGAAGAGGGATGACTGGATCCAAGGCAGGCATTTGTGCTGGCAGTCTAATTAAAGCATCAGCCTTGAGTTGGAGGAAAGTTGTGGGTTCACGCCTTTATCCAGAGAACTGAACACATGTAAAGTTTGACATTCCACTGCACTGCTGGGGGAGTGCTTAACTCAGCAGTATTTTTATGAGGTAAAATCAATGCCTTGTCTGTCCATTTGGTTGGATAAATCCTACAGCATTACTTTGATTACAAAAGATTTCTGTTTCCTTGGCCAATATTTTTCATGCTTCCATACTACAAAGAAGGAAGCTATTCTCAGCAATTCAATTAACCAACTAATTTCCCTGTAATCTGTTCTCGCATGTTTATTAACTCCTTATCCATCTACACAAGGTGGTAATTTACTGTAGACACTTAAGGGCCTGTCCCACTTGGCCGTTATTCGCACGCCATTTACACGACCTGCTAGCGTGTGGGTAGCGCGGGACGTTTGCCTGGAGTGGTGTGGAGTGGCGTGAAGGAGTGTGGACTTCGTCCTGCACAAAATCTTCGTGCGCCACCAGCCTGTCGCGTAACTGACGGCCAAAGTGGGACAGGCCCAAGACCCTGGCACGGCGCAACATCTCACCTCCAACAGCAGCAGAAGCAGGCAAACGATCGCCGAGCTCGGCCTGGGGCTCACGGCCGTTGCGGATCCGGATCCGCCCCCACTCCTATTGGAGATAGACACAAAATGCTGGAGTAACTCAGCGGGACCGGCAGCATCTCTGGAGAGAAGCAATGGGTGACGTTTCGGGTCGAGACCTTTCTTCAGACTGAAGAAGAGTTTCGACCCGAAACATTATCCATTTCTTCTCTCCAGAGATGCTGCCAGTCCCGCTGAGTTACTCCGGCATTTTGTGTCTATCTTCAAATGATGTCACGCGCTCCAGATGGCTGTGCGGACGCATGATGACGCGCGACCGTCACGTGTAAGTCACTACTGGCCTGTCGTGTAAATGATGGCCAAGTGGGACAGGCCCTTTAATCTACCAATCTGTATGTTTTTGGGATGTGGGTGGAAACCAGGGCATAGAGGGGAAACCCTCACAGTAACAGCAGAGGACACGCAAACTCCACACAGGCAGCACTGGATTATTTATCTCACAGCCAACCAAACTTGTTAGTTAGTTTTATATGAATTTGTACGTTTTATATGATTTACCAAAGAATATGCATATTACAATGCTGTTTTTTTAGTTTTTTTAACCGGTTTTAAAATGTCTGCTTTGTTTTAGGTTCACTCTGATTCAGTTCACATCTGTGCAGTTGTAGTAGAGTATGTATCTAAAGCAGGTCGCACCAACAGAGGTGTTGCAACAACTTGGCTACAAAACAAGGTGCCAACGATTAATGGTCACAAGCCCACTGTCCCAATGTATGTAAGGAAATCTCAGTTCCGGCTGCCCTACAAATCGAGCACGCCCATTCTCATGATCGGACCTGGCACGGGCATCGCTCCCTTCGTTGGTTTTATTCAGGAACGAGCTTGGCTGAAGCAGCAAGGTACAGGATCAAAATCATACTTCTAATGTTTGCAGGCATCTCTGCTTCTTCCACTGCAGGTGAGCCTGGACTGATTTTGGCAGTCAGCATCCGAGATGTAATTTCTCTCCTACATGCTGCTGCCTTGCTTAGTACTTGGATGCATTCTCAACAATGAGAACATTACTCCAATCTGCACTTATAAGGGCCATTATGTTATTTGTGTTAGTGACTGTGCTGGGAACCTGATACAAACTGTGCACGTTGCCGTAGTCATGTGTGGTAAGATTGTTAATTTGTGGGTTCGGGAATTCCAGTGGAGGGCAGTGATCTGTGTACCAAGATTCTCACACGGCAGCTCGCAGTCCACATGGGTGTTTATTGCAGTACATAGGGTTACAAGCTTTGTTTATACGGAGGACCAAGAGGGCTATAATGAATTGGCACACCAGTGTAACACTTAAGTGGGGTACAAGGTATGTATATGATTTTTGAAACATTCACGGTATAACGAGATAGTCACAAGATGTCTTCCTGCTAAGAATTCTGCTGGACATTTTCATAGCTTGGCCTTATGCTAGACATTTATAACTTGTTTGAGTCTTTTTGCATCAGTTGATATTTGCATCAGTTGCTTTTGAATCGGAAGATTTGCATTTGCGTAACTAGACCCAACGTTCAAACTGGGACGCATGATCTTGCATGAGACTGTGCTTCAGAACTGAGGGAGCATTAAGTTGTCATGGTGGCTGACTTTGAGGGAAATATTAAACAAGGGATGCATATTTTTGCTGATCATTAGAGGCCTCGTGGCACTATCTGAAGGAAGTTAGAACACCTAAGCAAACAGAAGCAGAGTTGTGCCCTTTATCCTGTCTACTCACTTCACCCTTCAGTCCCTTCAATCCAATCTTTTATCACGGCAACACTTTCCTGCTCTAACCCCATATCTGTTGATTCCCAGAATACCTAAAAATCTATCAATGTCCTTTTATAATATACTCAGTAGCTGAACCGACACAGCTCTTGGTAGAGACTTCCAGATTCATCGTATCTGAGTGAAGAAACTTATTTCCTGAGTGGCCAACTGCTACTTTTGAGACTTTGGCTCCTGATTCTAGATGCCCGACTCGAGGGAAACATCTCTGCATCTTTATATGAGACTTGTATGGTTCAGTGAGATTACACCTCATTTATAATTTGAGAGTTAACCTCTCTTCGTATCACAAATGTAGCCACCCAGGATTAAATTTGATAAACCTTGACTCATCTTTCTCATTCATAAGCATGTCCTTGCTTGGCAGGAGAAAATAAACAGCACAATATGTCAGATGTGATCTCGCCATGGCCCAACAATTGCATCCATTTCCTTCTGTTCCTGGACTTGTGCTCTTGCAATTAAAGTCAATGTTTGAATCGTCTTCCTGGTGCACAAGCATGCTAATTTTCAGTGATATGTGTGCAAGAGCATCCAATTCCTTTAGAACATTAGCATCTATCAAATCTGCCTTTCACCTTTGATTTGTGGACACTGGCATTTTTAACCCTGGAATGTGTTGAGTTTACCTGCGCTGGCTTCCCACCATATTGTTTGTTTTTTAGTCATCTGTTTTATCTGTAAAATAAACTCCTAACTGCTTAAACCTGTGTAGAATGCGTTGGTGATGAAAGATCTATCCTGTGGTTTTTACAGGGAAGGAGGTTGGCGAAACTGTGCTGTACTATGGCTGCCGGCATAAGAACGAGGATTACCTTTATCAGGAGATGCTGGAGCAGTTCCAGCAGGATGGTGTCCTCACTCAGCTTAATGTAGCCTTCTCCAGGGACCAGGGCGAGAAGGTAAATCAGTCGCAAGCCAAATTGTGGATCATAATCATTATCCTGCCCCTACATTATCCTGTGGCCTTCTATGTGTCCTGAAATCCTTTCTTTTTAATGCACTAAGCAATGCAAAGTTTGAAAATTGATTTTATTGTTAAAATAAAGACAAATATTATTGTTTCTTCACATTAAGGCCCCTGATGAAGTGGGTCCTTCGTTTTTAACATTTAATTTAGTATTATGATCGGCACATACATCCTAGACTGAAGAGCCTATTCCTGTGCTGTTCTGTTCCAATTTCTAACATGCTACCTCCCAGGGTTTGCTGCTGGTGCCATTCTGTTCCAAACAACTCTTGTGGGTTCATTGCCATTAAGGTCAGATAACCTGGGCAAGTGGCTAAAATTTTGGACCTTTGTTCCAGAGGCATGAGTTTGAACCCAGTCTTGGAAAAGGGGAACTTGAAATCAGGTTGTAAATAACTCGAAGTTAGACGCAAAATGCGGGAGTAACTCAGCGGGATAGACAGCATATCTGGAGAGAAGGAATGGGTGACGTTTCGAGTCGCGACCCTTCTTCAAACTGATGTCAGGGGAGTGGGAGCGACATTAGAGAAGTCACAAGTCCAACCTCCGCAGTTTTGGGGACAGAGCTTTCTCCGGGGCAGCTCCCAGGCTCTGGAACTCCCTCCCCCAACTGATCCGCAATTCCGTGTCCCTCACCATCTTCCAGTTCCGCCTCAAGACCCATCTCTTCACCTCTGCCTATGGTGTCACGCGTTTGAGTCTATTTGCATCAGTTGATATTTGCATCAGTTGCTTTTGAATCGGAAGATTTGCATTTGCTTAACTAGACCCAACGTTCAAACTGGGACGCATGATCTTGCGTGAGACTGTGCTTCAGAACTGAGGGAGCATTAAGTTGTCATGGTGGCTGACTTTGAGGGAAATATTAAACAAGGGATGCATATTTTTGCTGATCATTAGAGGCCTCGTGGCACTATCTGAAGGAAGTTAGAACACCTAAGCAAACAGAAGCAGAGTTGTGCCCTTTATCCTGTCTACTCACTTCACCCTTCAGTCCCTTCAATCCAATCTTTTATCACGGCAACACTTTCCTGCTCTAACCCCATATCTGTTGATTCCCAGAATACCTAAAAAATCTGTCCCACGTGCCGTCACTTTTCATCTGCATTAATTGCCTCGTACTGTGTTTTGTATTGAATTCTGTATTTACTTTGTGTACTAGTCATGTCTCTACTCTTTATTTCATTCCCCTTGCATGTTTTTCCTCTACCTGCTAAATTTTTGTAAGGTGTCCTTGAGACTCTTGAAAGGCGCCCATAAATAAAATGTATTATTATTTATTATACCGCTGGGGTGTAAGCTAACCCAAACAAAATATGAGGTGCTGTTCCTCCAATTTGCGCTGGGCCTCACTGACAATGGAGGACTCACTGACAGAAAGGTCAGATTGGGAATGGGAGGGGGAATTAAAGTGCTGAGCAACCAGGAAATCAGGTAGGTTTGGGTGGACTGAGCGGAGGTGTTCAGTGAAACTGTCGCCGAGCCTGTGCTTGGTCTCACTGATATACTGGAACAGCGGATACAGTCGATGAGGTTGGAGGAGGTACAAGTAAACCTCGGCCTCGCTTGAAAAGACTGTCGGGGTCCTTGGATGGGGTCGAGAGGGGAGGTAAAGGGAGAGGTGTTGCATCTCCTGCGACTGCAGGTGAAAGTACCTGGGGAGGGGGTGGTTTGGGTGGGAAATTGACCAGGGATTTGCGGAGGGAAAGGTCTCTGCGGAAAGCAGAAAGGGGTGGAGATGGGAAGATGTAAATAACTCAAGCTGTTTTTTAAAAAGCTAGTGCAAGGCTAATTGTCATTTGACGAGCCATGTGGTGCAGAACTATTCCTCAGGACATCTCTACATGTGACTCCAGACTCGTCTGTTGACCGTTTTACTTCCTTAATATCGGGATAATGAATGCCAGCCTTGCTAAAGACATCAAATTTCCATTATATCTTTAAAGAATCTTTCATAGTCCCTTGACCAGGCTTTCAGCCACCACTCCTAATATTGTCTTCTCTGTATCAGATTTTGTTTAATAATGGCCCCATGAAATATCTTTGCAATGTATTTTTCAGTGTTGCATGTGCATCATAAATGTTAGTTATTGTTAGAATTAGCTTTTGATAAGGTGGTGGAAGAAACTGGTTAAATCATTTAAGAGGTGGATGCCCTGAAAAGAAATGAGCTAGTGGAGGTAGCCACTTGTACATTGTGGTTTGAATAATTAATTTTATCTGTTTCTCCCCTCTTCCTTCCATACCCCGCCTGCACCCCAACACCTTCAATAAACTTTAGGAGTATGTTCAACATTTGCTGAAGAGAAATAAAGAGCATGTGTGGAATCTGATCCAGAAGGAGAATGGGCATATTTACATTTGCGGGTAAGTGAAGGGCATGTGTGTGCACAGCTTCACACTTGCATTATATCAAGGGAAATTCTAAGTGTACTATTTTAAGTGGAGAAATATGCGTTTTACAGAATATATCGCATGGAACAGGCCATTTGGCCCAAACCATGCTCCATGTGAGTGTCCTTGCATTTCTTTTCTCCAAATTCCTATCAGCAGAAGCCCCAGAACATAATTGCAGGAGTTGGCTTGGACCATTCAACCACTAACCGCTTCATCAATAATGTTCCTTCCATCATAAGGTGGGAAGTGAAGATGAATGTTGTGCATCAATCCCATTCGCAACTCCTCAGAAAATGAAGCAATCCATGCAAACACTTGAGCATGGGTTAATATGTGATGAGTGATGTTAGTGCCATAAAACTGACTGATGATCGCTAACAAAAGGTAGTCTAACCACCAATCCTTGCATTCAGCGCATTACGTTGTTTCGACCCCACCAACAATATCCTAAGGTTAGCACTGACCAGAAACATGACTGTCTCTCGAAAATCAGATGCGAGGTATTCAGTAGCCAGAGACTTTCCACCTGATGCTCCAAGGCCCTTCCTCTATCTAAAAGGTGCAGGCCACGAGCTTGCTAGAATACTCTGTGAGCGACCTGGATGAGTGTGGTACCATTAGTGCTCAGAAGGTCAACACCATCCATTTCTAATCTAGATTCAATCTAAAAACAGTTGCAATAATGTGCACTTTGGTTGGTAAGCAATAATTCATTTTTGGAGGTGTTAGGCTGAAAGCAATTTTGCCATCTGTACAAATTTCTTGACCAATGGCTATATCAATAAATTTAAGTTATGATATTCAATAGTGTAGCAATGTTACAAAATTTTGAGATTTTAAAAATCAAGTCTGCAATTTATCCCATCAGATAAAGCATAAAAAGAAGTTTAATTTGACACCTAATTCACTTTCGTATCTCAAGTATTTAAAAAGTTATGGCCATTTTCATACTCGGAAATTAGCATCTTGTTCCCTATTGATTTTCTATGGACATAACAAAAAAGCTGTGATCGTGGACAGTCAAAAGCCCATAACTTTCTTAAAAATTAAGAGAACTGAATAAAAATTTCAGTTATCATAGATTGAAGCATTCTGAAACAAATATAAAATAATCTTACTTGGATGACCTGACATTAAAGCATATAATTAGTTAGTTACCTAATTGTAGCTAATTTCAGACTTAAATTACTAGATCTAAACATCTATCCATTTCTTAATAAATGATTAACATTTTTAAATAGCCTGTGTCCAAATAATATTCACAAATAATTCGCAATAAAACATGATTTTTAACTCTAATTTACATTAATTTATAGGCCAAATGGAAGGAATTTAGTGTTCAATTGCTGTAAATTAAAGTCCATTTAAATCAGCTTTCTAGTGGGATCCTGTGAACGCGCTGGTTTAGAACGTTCACATTGCGGTAGATTTGTGCCCTCAAATGCCCAGAAAAATACTGCAGGATATAATGGGCCCAAATTAGCTACTCGCAACATTAAACTTTGTATAAAGGGATCTTAAGAAGCCCTTTTTAACGTAAAAATAAACAGCATACCTTCCGTTTTCCCCTGTATGAGATCCGACCCGTTGTCGGCGGTCGTGATTTTGAGGTTAATTTTTAACCTACTATAACAAATAAAGATAACCCTTAAAACTAAAAATAGCTCTAGCTACGGAATCTTCCAGCGATCTTTTGTTAATAATTAACTAGGCTGAAATACCTCGATTTGAACAGCCTAGGGAAAATCGCGTTTTAAACCCGCCCCCCTCTAAACGGCGCCAAAATCGCGCAGACGGGCTGGGACAGATTTTCAGCGACGCTTCAGGTAGGCTTTGCAACATACCTAAATAGTGTGTATAAGTATGAATAAAAAGAACAAGAGATGAAGATGAAGAAAAGTTGAAAATATTTCTTCAATCTCCAACAATAATTCAGAGGAGCAATATGCTACACTTGTATAAGTTTGGTCTGTCGGGTTTATTGACAGGCATTAAAGGTAAAGATTAATTTAAAAAATGACTGGTACTTGACATCTGCTGGCATATTTAATGGGGAGTTAAAGACCTTCATAAATTTCAACGCATGAACCCTATTACGGTTCTGATATGTAATAGATCAAGGCAAATTGGGCAGCAGGTTCAGTTCTTTTATTGAGGGGGACAGACACACTTCACTAATTTACTCCAAAATAATTGTGATTGATAATGTCTTCATAAATCAATAACACATGAGGTGTTCTGGTGAATATCCCTCAGCCTGTACCATTAAGTCAATTTGCATTAAATATCTATAACATGTCCTACATTACCGTAATTTAAAAAAAATTAAATGGCTGCAGAGTGCTTTGGGATTTACCAAGGGTGGGGAAATACAGTAAAATGCAAGTTCTTCTCTTTTTATTTCAGTGATGCAAAGAATATGGCAAGAGATGTCCAGAACACATTTTATGAAATTGCCGCTGAACTTGGAAACATGATGCATGAACAGGCTGTTGATTACGTCAAGAAACTGATGACAAAGGGCCGTTACTCATCGGATGTGTGGAGTTAAAGTGGAAAGAAGGGGCAGTAAGCCTTTGCTGCTTTGTGCATATGAACAGAATATCAGATGTTCACAGTGGGTGACCTACCATAATCAATGCAAAGATCATTAAATGAAACGATTTTTTTTTTAAACAATTTGAAACCTGTGAAGAAAATCCTTGTGCTTTATTCAATACCTTGCTCCATTAGAATTGATCAATATTTAACGTTAGATACTTTCTGTAGCTGTCTTTTAAAAATTGCTTTGAATTACAAATACCCAAATTCTGGCAAAATTGTTTTTGATAGAAATAATTAAAATGGTCAGCTGCCACACACAGTGGAGTTTGATTCCCAAGGCCAAGTACAGTGTGGGCCTTTCCTCTGTTTATTTTTTACTTCAATATCGCAAATAAAATATGGGAAAATGTAACAAGTAACATTGAAAACAGCACCAGGTTTTCTGTAGAGAGGATCATTTCACATACATTGAATAGGCCTTTTCATTTGTGTAGGAAGGAACTGCAGATGCTGGTTTAAAACAAAGATACAAATAGCTGGAATAACTCAGCGGGACAGGCAGCATTTCTGGAGAGAAGGAATGGGTGATGTTTATCCTTCTCCAGAGATGTTGCCTGTCCCGCTGTTACTCAGGCCTTTTCATTTACTCAGTTACTATTGTATCTCCATCTGCTCTTTGTGTTTTGAGAGGAAAGTGGGTGCTGGGCAAGGTTCTCAGACTGCATTAAACCCCAGAGTTTTCTTTGTTCTTTCAAATTGGTACAGTCTGCAGATTTTTATTCAGCACCCTATAACTAACACAAACGTTACTAAATTATGCTGATTTATGGTGTGCTTGGATCGATGAACATTAATCTAGTTCCTAATCCTTAGACATGAAATGTTATCTCGTGTTATCCTAACTATCTTCATAAGATTTAAGATTTGGTTTTGACACTTTATTAGGATGTGGTGTCAATAGGAGCAAGCGCAACCTCTAATCCAATGTTTTACCTGGAAGCCCTCAATCCAGACATAAATTCTGTAACTTGATAGAAGACGCAAGCTGAGGTTAATCTCCACTGCATTGCTGCAGTACATCAGTAAAATATATTGTCCAGTCAATACAACATACCAGAGACATCCATGGCTAGCAAGCTCATATACTTGCAGTAGAGGAAATAGAATGGAAGTGTGAAAAAACTGAAGAGATGCCACAAGTGAAATTTGCAGACACCATTCTATGAAAAGCCATCGCTCAAAGCCTGGCATCTCTACACAACACAGCACTGTGATGTATTTCCCTCTGTTTTCTGTTGATACTGTAAAATCATCTTTGGCTTAGAAACATTAAATCTCTGAATCCTTGATCCTTAAAGAAGGGCAAAACGTGGCAAACATCAGAAAGCAGGTCAAGGTTCCCTTCATTCACTTTAGTCATGAGATTCTTTTTTTTTAATCTCAGCTGCAGTGAGTAAACTTTAAAAGATCATTGTTGCAGCATGCAACTAATGTTGCATAGATAATCAATTTCTGATGATTACCTCAGAGGCAATAACTATAAGTTCAGGTTTTATAAATACTTTTAATTGCCATGAAGAGTCATTTCATTTGATTTGATTTGATTTCTTGAGCCTCAAAGTAAGTTTATTGTCTCATTTTCAAATTGTCTGACAAGGTCGGAAATCTGCTGTTGGGTCTCCGCCAATACTTTGTGAGCTGACTGCTGGAGACCTGAGACGTGACCCTGAATAACATGTCCTGTTGATGTTTCATGTGTTTTTATTTCCTGTTGCTCTGTAATTTCTGGCCACCTCGTCCTTCCATTGCCTCTGAGTTCTCAACATCAACATCCTTGACCCTCTTCTCAGTCTCCAATGTTATATTGCTGCCTTGGGTCTTTCAGCTCTGCAATTCTTGATGTAATGTTTAATTCCCTTTTGGGTCTAATTTGATTCTCATAGGAAGTGATCATTACTGACTATGGGGCACTTCTAAAACTAAGGATGCAATTGATTGGTACTCATTTTTTAACTTGTTGGTAGCTCTTCATCAGGCAACTAATGCAATTAATTGGATGTAGAAAGATTTCTGTGAACACATATGAGTGACTCTTTGGGTATTTATTTGATGTTCCTGTAATTTTATTTGAGACATTTAGTACCCGTATTTACCATTTTAACTGGTATTTTGGAGCAAATTGCCATTATTAAATCTTTATCTTAAAATTATAAACTTTCAGGGGGAAGTAAATTTTGCAATTTAATAGTGCATCTTTGCACGTGGGTCCTTGAACTGAGGAACGCCTGATTTTAAACCCTCTAAACTGCTCATTTTGTCCACACCAAGCACTTTAAAATTACCTGCGCTGCTAACCCGGTCACAACAATAAAAAGGAAAACCTCTTGGGCTTGCATGTACATTATGTAACAATAATCCGTGACTCAGAATTTGAAGGAGTACTTTCTTTTGTAGGTTAGAATCATTCACTAACAATTAAGGTCCAAATAAGTGCCTTGTACTAACATTGTGTATTGTAAGTCAGCCTTTTAAATGTGGGTTGCTTTAATTAACTAAAAACAAAATGTTTTTTTGATAGCCTCAAAGAATAGGCTCTTTGAATAGCCTTTCCATGTGTAGAAGAATGGAATAATTTCTATTGGTGCTTCATGCTGGCAAATCTGTTGAACCTTTTGTAATGTGTAGTAAGATTTTGTGGAGATCAAATAACTCTCCCATGGTCTTTTATGCAGCGTCTATTTCCATTGTTCACTCGTGTATTAGACATCCTATACCTATCCGATTCCTTGATTATTAGCGGATCTGTCCGTACACCAACTTAAACCTGATGGGCTTGTCTTTGAATAGTGCCAAACAGCAGTGCTATTTTAGTTTCCTGCCTAATGCCAGGCAAGGAATGCTAAACTCTAGTTTTACTTTATTGAAGATAATGGTCAATTTTTCAAGAACATGGAGGAAAAAGGCCATCAATGCAATCTCTTGACTGGTGATAAAGTAAATACTGAATACTGTGATACTGAACAAACCAAGAGTGAAGAGTAGACGAGTTCCTAAGTCTCTAATTGTGTTTTTAAATATTACTGGGCAAAGTTTATTTGAGGCAGCACATTTCTTAATTGTTTGGATTAGATTTAATTAACTGAATGTATGTCTCGTTGGGCGAGGCCCAATAAGAGTGGAATTGGATGCTTCATTTGTGGTATGCTGTGGTGCCTGCGGAAAAACACTAATTTCAACAATGCAAAAAATATCGCAAGTTGGGCTAGAAATGGGCAGTTTTCCATGGTATCATCTGTGTTAACCACCTTCAGCAAGCTGGAGCATGTCCAAACAAACAAACTTTAAGGGACCCAATCAAACCAGTCAGTCAAACTACAGCAGTTTGTGAGAAAATTACTTCAGAGGGAGGTAACTAATAATGATCATGAACTGAATGCATTGGGATTATTACTTAGTAAATTGGCCCTGGTGTGTAGGATAATGTTAGTGTGTGGGAGTCACTGGTCAGTGAGCCAAAGGGCCTGTTTCCAGCTGTATCTCTAAACTAAACTATGCAGAAAACATGGGAACCTGCCCTGCCCTCTTCTGCTTGGTCCTTCCTGATCTATTCTTTGGAAAGTAAGATGAAATTGCATAGTATTATCAAATATGTTTGCCCATTCAGTGACTACATCCTTGTGTGCCAGCAGTTAGCATTTCATCCAATCGGCATATTTCCATAATCCCTTTGTGTATTGACCTCCATCTTAAATCTAGCTGGACCATTTTCCTCGTCTCCGGGCGGTCCACATTCGCATCAGTCTGAGTAGAGTTTCTCCTGAATTGCTTGTGACTTGCATTTATGACAGCTAATTTTGGACTACCCCTGGGAAGAAATGCCTATACTGCATTTTAAGAAAGATGCTGAAGAGCTCTATTGGGTTTCAGAAGCTTCTAGAAAAGAGCCCCCTTGTTTAATCTTTGAAAGTTTAAAAAAAATGTCTCCATTAGTTTGATCATGGCCATTTTATTGATTTACACATTACTTTTTTTTTACAATATGCAGAGCAGAAATTTACCCAGAGGTTCAGGTACTTGCACCTGAAATCTAATGAGATAAAGAACTAACTCCATCTTAATTGGTGAAAGGCATTACATTGAGTTGACCCAAGTAAGTGCCTATTAATATTACATTGTTTGGATCATCACTTTGTAATAGGGTTGGGTGATCTGTACATACTTTGGTTCAATTTGGTCCAGACTGTTCTGTACTCATTTGTACTGATTTTCCTTTTTGGTTGGAAACTGGTGATTAAATCCACATCTAAAATGTATCTTAAATTAACATACTGTAAACAGGAACTTGAAGGAACATTTTGAGGTTTCATTGTACACCTTTTAAGTAACCCCCGGACCTTAGTTCTGAACACCTTATCACTTTGAGGTTCTGACATCTGTTTGACTGGAAGGTGTAAAGGGATGAATTGGATCTCTTGAGCAGTCATCCCAGATGGATGCTCAAGTTAGTTTGGCCGTAAGGCTGCTCGCTCAGCAAAGCAAATGACATTACTTTTAAAGTAATGATATTAACTTCTCGGACTATCAATATATTAATTTTCATGCTGGAGAATGCAACTGGTACTTGCCTTTTCTCCAAATGCCACAGGCAGATGGACCCCAACTGCATTTATTTCCTTGTGAAAGGCCAGGGTTATTTGCTCAGTTGATTTACATGCTGCAGAACCTCAAGCTGCCCACTTGACTGACTTGGTCTGAATGTGTTTGTGCCAGGGCATTGCTGATTCCCCCTGAATGACTCGTAACCTGTGGGAAGCTCTAAGGAAGCTAACAATGGTCTTTGGGGAAGCTCCAGTTTGTTTCTGTGGCCGTCTAATTTCTAAGCACATTAAATTGTGAGTGACCTTCCTGTTACTGGAGAACTGCCTGTCATGGTGAGCCAATTAAGGTATATGTTAGCGTCCATGCAGCGTTGTACAAGTGGACCTGTTTGTAATGTAGAATTTTAGACACACGTTTGTCCTTGAACTCATTAACCATCTTGTACATCAATTAGAAATTCTATTCAAATTAACAATATGTATTAATGTAAAGCCTTAGTGTTCCATTACTAATGAATTTATTTTTTTCCAGACAGTAGGCAAGCACAGCATCAGTTTTAAAATATCTAATCTCTCTTGACTGGATGGATATAAGATCATTATCTTTGTCTAACTCTCACTTGCTCTGGTTCCTAATGGTTCCGGCATGTTTTCTTTTTTGTGGACCTGTTATCATGTAATTTGTCTTCAAAATTATTAAACAGTTTATAAAAATCTGGACTGATTTCTTCACTGACTACTTGGGGCCCAAGGTATTGTAACCCACCTAAATAATTGCACGAGGCAATAGTGATCTTAAAAGACAGTATCGAAAGCTGGTGTCCATTGAACTTTGTGTTCCAGAGAGGCCACTGCCTGTCGGCTGCAGAGATTCTGAACCCTGTGCAACAAAAGTAAGTTTGGGCATTCAAAACATCAAAAAGAAGGATGATTTCCTTAAAGATGATTTCTGTACAAGAGTTCTTGCCAAAGTACTTTATCAATGCAAAGTGTTTTTGTGTGCAAATGCAAGAAACAAGGGCATTAAATAGCAAATTTCCATTCTATAAAAGTATCTTATGCAGATCTTGCCATTGATTAAATTATCAAAACAAGAAGCTATTCTCCCTGGATAAGAACTGTCAACAAAATTTCCAGCTCCAAATTTTTGTTTTGACCATCTTCTACAATTAAAGGCATTCGCTAAAAATTGCATGAACAAACAACATTTTGGATACACTCAGCTGGTCAGGCAGCTGCAGTGCAGGGAGATGTCAATGTCAAAGACCTTCTGTTTATTTGTTCTTGGAAAATGAATGACAAGTTAGGGTGAATCTAGAATGTACTCTCTCTTCCCCATGCATCCCTTCACTACAATCTCTTCCCAACCTGCCTGATTGCCATTCTATCTACATTAGGGCAATTTGCAATTGCAATGCCCTTGATCCGTTAGACCATCCTTCAGCTACACCCTTTCAGCCTCCAGGTAGAGCAGTAATCAAATCCACGTGACAAAAGGCCATTGACCTGTGACGTTAATTCCATTCGTCTCTTTCCACAGATTCACCTGCCCTCTTGTGTAATGCTTTTATTGTCTGATTTCCAGTATTAGAGGTGGACTGCTTTAATCAGCCACTCACTGTCCACAGTCTCCTCTGGCCTTTCTCCAGAAGGGAAGGGTGCCTGAATAGCTTGAAGATAAGTGTACACCATGGGGAGATTCGATGAGCACCTGCCCTGGATCAACCTCAAAGTTGGTGCAAGCTTGAGTGAGAAGAGGCAGTGCTGGAGTAGCTCAGTGGGTCAGGCAGCATCTCAGGAAAACGTTGGAGAGGTAACGTTTTGCATCAGGACCCTTCTTCAAACAGCTAAACAAAGTAATGAAACATCATCTATCCAGGTTCTCCAGAGATGCTGCTTGACCCGCTGAGTTAGTCACCACTAATGTCTTTTGTGAACTAGCAACTGCTGTTCTTTGTTTCTGAAGTTTTTTTTAAATAACACAAAAGACATTAAAAACAAAATTAATTATACTTTATTCAAAAACTTTGGTTTGGTTTTCAATGAGCACTTATTCTTGTCCACAGCAACACCATTAAACATGAGCATGGCCATCCCCAATGTAAACTTCATCAGATGCATCCAGCCCCTCTCCTCAACACACCAGGGCCATGTTGATGGGCTGAAGGAGAGCCTGGAGATCTATGATCTGACCTTCACACTTCAATGCGTGTGTGTGTGTGTGGAAATCAAAATTGTAATAGACATAGAACAGTTAAAAACATTGCTGCCGCAGTCGAGCCACATCGTGTCCCCACCAATATAGCTGTCAGTAGTGCAGCAGAAACACTGGACCGCACTTCTGATGTATGCTTCAGCGGGCCTGTACAAATTTATTGGGTGATCATTTAAACACAAGTCAGTTCTTGAATTGACATGTCCCCGAACACACACACACTGACAGTTCATGATTAGTGGTGATCTGGCTAGAATGGACGGAGGTCAGTGAAGGTGAAAAGCCACACGGTACTTTAAACAGTCACATTTCACCGGAGTGGAACCATAACTGGAGCAGCTCGCTGTCGTGCCTCACAACTCTTTGTTTTTATTCTCCCTCTGCTTCTGCTTTTGGTAGATGACACGAACGGTTGTGAGGAAATTTCCAAGGAAGAGAATGAGAAATGTAATGCCACACATGGAAACCTGCAGCAAAGAAATGAGTGCAGCGGGTTAGACCGAGGCAAACTGACGGAAATGGTCATCACAACCTTCGAAGATGGAACCAGGGGCATTAAAAATCTACCCCTTGTCAAACTCGAAGGCAAAAGTAAAGCTAGACGTGCAGCTCAAACCTTCAACTCTAATCCCAATGCATCGAGTTGCAAGACCTGCAAAACCTGTAGTACTAGGCAATGCTCATTAACTGCACAGCACTCTGCACTTGCGGCTTACCTGCTTATTAGTTGATATTTTCTCTTCATAGGAAACCTATCCAGTATATGTCATGAAGGCACTGCTGAGGTTGGTCGGAGAATGTTACCAAAGATAACTCTCCCTCATGCTTTGCTTACCTGCCATTCTTTACATTCCGGGTGGTCTGATAGCTTGAACAAGGTGATTGCGTTAAATAACTGCCAGAACTGCAAAGCAAGAGAAGCATCAGGTCAGCAGGTCTACTGACAGTGATCTAGGGATAGGCTGTATATGATCCTAGTACCTGGTAACGAGTAAGGATGCTCCTCTCCCCACCACCAGGCGGCAGCGGCAGCAGGTGCCTCAGCGACATCGTGAACCTCTACGGCAATAGGAGCCCCAGCGGTGGTGGGAACCTCGGTGGCGATGGGGCCTCGCGATTACCCACGATCAGCGGTCGATGAGCGTAAAGGGAGGGGAGGGAAAGATGGCCGTGAAGAACAATGGGGACCCGGTCTGGGGCAACCGCTGGGAGGGACAATGGGAGAACAAAGGGGTACCCGGTGTGGGGGAGGGTGTAGAATCCTCTGCCCAAGGGATAAAGTCTGTTCGTTTGTTCCATGAGTCAAGAGTGTTTTATTGTGGTATGTTGCGGACGGGACAATGAAATTCTTATTTGCTGCAGCACAACAGAATATGTAAACATTGTATATAATGGGGAAAAGAAATAAATAACAAATATAGTGCAAATAACAAATAATAGTATAGTCTTTTGCAGGTGAAGGTGCTGTGCACACGGCAACCAGCCAACAGTTGTCGTGTACATTGTGTGTTGTCACTTGGCAGACCAATTTCCCTCCAGGATTGAATAAAGTTTTACCGTACCATATAGGCCCAATTCTGACTTGATCAATGAATGCATTTCCCAGCACTGGCCACCAGATGGGGCAACATGTGCCTTGACCAAAGCCTGGGCCATTCTCCCAAGAACAGGACTTGGCTTCAGCTTCAGATCACACTATACAATATTTAAAAATCACTCACGTGGCCAAAGAACAGGAATGGGAGGAGAAAGGTGAGGCCTCTCCACATCCATGACTGGAAACCTTCTGCAAAGACAACCCCAAGAGCTCTATCAGTACTAGATATAGACTTGCTCTTACCAAGAACCAAAACATATTTGATGTTGGATTAAACTGAATGTCGTCTTTAAATGTGAAAAAAAAAGTTGTTGTATCATTAACATTATTGCAGCCTGTAAAATATCAAATTTGTACCAAACCACTCCTAGCTCCAGGTCGAGTAACAGGAGCAGAGGTAGTCCATGAGCTTTGAATCTGCACCATCATTCACAAGAATTGAATTGGTTGACATGCCATAGTCTGGGGTACAGAGAAAGGGTTTGCAAGCTCAAAAGGAACAGCTCAACCCTGGGGTCATGTGATTAATTGGCCACTTGTAAAATACCCCTAATGTTTGGCGAGCAGGGAGCAGTAGGAATCTTGGTAGTGTTGTAGAGTAGAGGGATTTAAGAGTGCAGGTGCATGGTTCCATGAAGGTTGAGTCGCAGGTAGATAAGGTGGGCAAAAAGGCTTTTAGACAAAAGACAATAGGTGCAGGAGCAGGCCATTCAGCCCTTCGAGCCAGCGCCGCTATTCACTGTGATCATGGCTGATCATCCACATTCAGCACCCGTTTCTGCCTTCTTACCATATCCCCTGACTCCGCTATGTTTAAGAGCTCTATCTAACTCTCTTGAAGCATCCAGAGAATTGGCCTCCACTGCCTTCTGAGTCGGAGAATTCCAGATTCACAACTGGGTGAAAAAGTTTTTCCACGTCTCCATTCTAAATGGCCTACCCCTTATTCTTAAACTGTGACCCCTGGTTCTGGACTCCCCCAACATCGGGAACATGTTACCTGCCTCTAGCGTGTCCAATCCCTTAATAATCTTATATGTTTCAATAAGATCCCCTCTCATCCTTCTAAATTCCAGACTATACAAGCCCAGCCGCTCCATTCTATCAACATATGACAGTCCAGCCATCCCGGGAATTAACCTTGTGAACCTACGCTGCAAGAATGTCCTTCCTCAAATTTGGAGACCAAAACTTCACACAATACTCCAGGCATGGTCTCACTAGGGCCCTGTACAACTGCAGAAGGACCTCTTTGCTCCTATACTCAACTCCTCTTGTTGTGAAGGCCAACATGCCTTTAGCTTTCTTCACTGCCTACTATATGCATGCTTACTTTCAGTGAGTGAACAAGGACCCCCATATCTCTTTTGTACTTCCCCTTTTCCCAACTTGACACCATTCAGATAATAATCTGCCTTATTGTTTTTACCACCAAAGTGGATAACTTCACATTTATCCACATTAAACTGCATCTGCCATGCATTCGCCCACTCACCCAACCTGTCCAATCACCCTCCATCCTCATAGCATCCTCCTCACAGTTCACACTGCCACCCAGTTTTGTGTCATCTGCAAATTTGCTAATGTTACTTTGAATCCCCTCATCCAAATCATTGATGTATATTCTAACTAGCCGAGGTCCCAGCACCGAGCCATGCGGTACCCTACTAGTCACTGTCTGCCATTTTGGTATATTGGCCCTCATCATTCAGAGTATTGAGTATAGAAGTTGGGAGGTCTTGTTGCAGTTGTATAAGATATTGGTGAGACTGCATTTGGAGTATTATATTCAGTTCTGAGCACAATGTTATAGGAAGGATGTTGTCAAGCTGGAAAGGGTACAAAGAAGATTTAGGAAGGATGTTGCTCAGGACTGGATGGTCTGTGCTATAGGGAGAGGTTGAGTAGGCTGGGACTCTATTCCCAGGAGCGCAGGAGGATGAGGGGTAATCTTACAGAGGAATATAAAATCATAAGAGGAATAGATTGGGTAGATGCACAGAGTCTCTTGCCCAAAGTAGGTGAATCGAGGACCAGAGGACATAAAGGTGAAGGGGAAAAGATTTATTAGGAATCCGAGGGGTAATTTTTTCACAAAAAGGGTGGTGGGTATATGGAACAAGCTGCCAGAGGAGGTAGATGAGGCTGGGACTATCCCAACGTTAAGAAGCAGTTAGACGGGTACATGGATAGGACAGGTTTGGAGGGATATAGACCAAATGCAGGCAGGTGGGACTAGTGTAGCTGGGACGTTCTCCGGTGTGGGCAAGTTAGGCCGAAGGGCTTGTTTCCACACTGTGTTACTCTATTACATGGGGGGGAGTTGATAGGAACGTGAAAATAATAAAATGGGAATAGTGCAAGTGAGTGCTGAAAGTTGGCATGGACACAGAGCTCAAGGGCCTGTAAATGAAAATAAATCAGTTTAGTGTCTTGAGCAAAATTAAGAGTTTAATCTAGGTCTGTGGAATTACTACACCTATTTATCCTATACAGATTATCTGTGCACAAAACATTATTTAGACATTAAATATGCTATTTAAAAATAAATGTTAATGCAGGAAAATCAATTGAATGGAAAGACAAGTGGTAATGACAGGCTTGACTGGTGGTATTGTATTTAGTTTAAGGCTGCAGAATACAATTAGCCTCATGAGTGACTCACCCAAGTAAGGTCCATGTGTACCTAAAAGAACTCGAAGTCTGTACAAATGCCACTCTGAAATAATACTGCAGTTTAGGACAAAAACCTGCACAATACAAAGTCATGGAGTCAGAACCCTGGCCAGGTCTTTGGTATATTTCACTGCAAGCAGTTGGGTTTAAAAGTATTGTATCACTGTACCATGAGGGACAGCATCTCCGAGACCCCTTCACACAAGGAGGTTTACATGCGGCCTAAATGTCAACACTAGATACAAATTATCAGTCCACGCACAGCATTGCAGCAGTGTTCTAATCCAGGAAACTCAGCTGAGTTTTCATACAGAGTTTCACACCTGGCTACGTACAGCTGGCTCCAGTTGAGTATGAATAGGATATAACATTGTGTGATTGCTGCACAAATAGCTGGAGTAACTCAGTGGGACAGGCAGCATCTCATGGAAGGCTGAGTGACTCACCCCAGTAAGGTCACCCTGGTGTGTGTCTTTCTCCCAAGCGCTCGCCAGTCTGTATGAACAGAGCCACTCTGATAATAATACTGCAGAAACTGGACAAAACCTGCACAATACAAGCAGTCATGGGTCAGAACCCTGGCCAGCCAAGAAACACAACCTTTTGTGTATCTTTCACTGCAAGCAGTTGGGTTTAAAAGTATTGTATCACTGTACCATGAGGGACAGCATCTCCGAGACCCCTTCACACAAGGAGGTTTACATGCGGCCTAAATGTCACACTAGATACAATTATCAGTCCACGCACAGCATTGCAGCAGTGTTCTAATCCAGGAAACTCAGCTGACGGTTTTCATACAGCGAGTTTCACACCCGGCTACGTACAGCTGGCTCCAGTTGAGCAATGAATAGGATATAACATTGTGTGATTGAAGATAGACACAAATAGCTGGAGTAACTCAGTGGGACAGGCAGCATCTCTGGAGAGAAGGAACGGGTGACGTTTTGGGGCGGGACCCTTCTTCAAACTTCACACCTGGTGTAATTGAACCTTTTACCCACCCAGAGGAGTTGTCAACTGCACCACTATGTGTGCCAGAGCTTTAGTGATGAGCTCAGAGGCCACTCTGTCAGAGTGGATAAAGGAACCCTGAACTGGTAGAGCAACACATCTTCAGAACTGTGTGGTTCAAACTCCAGACTCAACATGTCTACGTGACCTTGTCTCACCCCTCGGAAACCTACCCCCAAAACGTGAAGTTCACAAAGACAAAGGGAAAACACAGCACGTTTACACAAAGCCAGGTAGCAGCTCTGGCATGGAAATGGATCCCGAGGCTAGTGGATGGTTAGAGAGGAGTTGCAAAGTTACTAGGCTCGGCAGGAATGTGGAAATGTTACAGTCAGATCAGCCTATTGAGTGATAGCACAAATGCTTGGGGGGAGGGGAGTGGGGGGGAAGAGAGGGCACTCCTACTTTGTCTGTTCTCATGATGCCACGAGGAGCGACTGCACTGAAGGTACATGTTAGGGGTTATGGGGAGAAGGCAGGAGAATGGGGTTAAGAGTGAGTGATAGATCAGCTATGATTGAATGGCAGAGTGGACTTGATGGGCTGATTAGCCTAATTCTACTCCCATCCCTTATGATATACAAATGGCAGGATGGCCGTCAGGCAATTTCAGAAACAGTATGGAGTCTTGGGATGGGAATCGGTTTTCCAGCGATGAACTTCAGCAGGATTATTCAATAAAATGCCACAGGTTCAGCAAGTTGAGCTGTACAAATCTGGGCACAACGCCATATATTCCCAGGTATTACACACAGAATGAGATAGCACCTAGAACTGGAGTTTAGCAGTTGTGGGTTTTTTTAAATGGTATAAGGGCCAAATGCAGGAGATATCGGACATTTGGTAGTGCTGAGTGAGAGGGGAGGAACGGTGTGTAAGGAGAGTGGAAGCAATAGAGCACTTACTCTGGTACATGGAAAATGAGAGAAACTGGTTTCGAAAGAGCTGGTACATCTTCGAGTCGGGCCTAAACACAGTAAAGTTAAAGTTGTAATTATGCATGTGAAAACCGTGCTTCAAGGATTTCAGGTTTTTTTTAACTAGAAGCCCAATACACAACAACAGTATGAGGAAACAGTTGAATGTGGAAAGGTTATGGCTTATCATTAGACCTCACCTCCACCTTCCTGCACTAACCCCACACCTTGATTCAGTGGATATCTGTGAGTTCTAAGCAGTGGAGATTTGCGTGCGATTTATGGACTGGACGGGTTTAAAGGCCCACAAACCAAGGCGGTCTGTTGATGAAATTCCACATCCCATCGGATCAGTGCTGGGGACATTGAAGTGAATGCATCCAGTTCCCACAGGACAACATTGTCATCTCCTGAGATTACTAAGGGATCATACCCCAATCCCTCCCGACTCTGTGAAGTCAATTATTCATTGTTGGCGCAAGTGACTAAGAAAGAGGGTGAGGAAATTAATAGAGTTGTGGACAAAAGTGAAAAATGAAAGGGGAACTATGAAAAGAATTGAGAGTTGTGGCGAGATTGAAAGAGTATTCAAAAATGCTTTTACCCAGGACTGTTCCTGAATTGCTGTTCTAACTGATGCAGATATTGTGGGGAAACTGTCACAAGTCTCTGACCAAGATCAGAGGCAAGATCCATTGTTCCATGTCTCTCCCCACAGTCCCCATGCATCCCGACCCCTCTCCCCCACCCCCACCCTCACCGCACCCCTGCTGCTGCTCTGCATCATACCCTCATGTCATTTATAGAACAACGGCCCTGTGTCTAAAGGTACGATCCGGTGACGCTGCCCCCGATCTGGTCCATCACCAAGAAACGTGAACTCACCAGGTTAACATGACCCCCGAGAGGAATGCCGAAATGTAATGGTGAATCACCCACCAGCCTTTAATCCTGAGAAAAATGTAGAAAAACAATTAAATTAAATAGCAATTTAAAAACAAATTAAATGGCAATAACTTCCATTCCACAGAGAAAATGTTGCCCCCCACAAAACTGAGCCAAAGTGAATGAATCAGCTTCGGGTTGGGTTCCCTGTCTATTAGCTGATCACAGACAGAGAAATTATGCACTTGTGTGACGGTGACCAAAGTTACTGAACATATTTTACAGCTCACCTCGTGTACCCCGAAGGCTTAAAACCTACGAGTAGGCTAGGTACCTATCAGCTACGGACCAACATCTTCCAGTGGTACCGCTCTGTAAAGATACTGTTTCAGTTCTAGAGACCCAGGTTCAATCCTGACCTCAGGTACTCCACTGTGTGGGGTTTGCATGTTCTCTTCGTGACCACGAGGATTTCCCCCGAATGCTCATCCCAATGAGTGGAAGGTTAATGTTTAGTTGCCCCTAGCCTGCACTGTAGGTTTGTGGCAGAATGTGGGAAACGGCCTAAATGTTCTTGGGGAATAGTAAGAGCTCACCTGCAAGGAGCTGCTAACCTGGTCAAACGTATCCCTTAGTGCGAAGATAAACACAAAAAGCTGGAGAAGCTCAGCGGGCAGGCAGCATCTCTGGAGAGAAGGAATGGGTGACGTTTCGGGTTGAGAGCCTTCTTCAGCACATTACCAACAACTAAGATGCTTCACAGGTGATGGCAGTCTAACATCCAACAGTCAGTGATAATGTGACAGAGATGAACAAAGTTGATTGCACAAGGATTAGACTGTCATGGAACATTAGGGCACAGGAGCAGGCCATTCTTGTGCCAGCCATGATGCCACTTTAAATAATCCCATCTACCTGTACGTGGTCCTTCTTTCCCCACTCCTGGCTTGTTCATGCATCTGAATAAATGCCTGAAATGCCTATTGCATCTGAATCAATCACCTCCCCTGGCAGCACCTTCCGGGAACCTACCACAACTTAGACCTTTCTGCCTCACCTTAAAGTTACGCCTCTAAAATTTGGCATTTCCACCCTGTACCTTGCAGCGTAGGAACAATAAAAAGGGAAATTCAGCTGCAGGACAATGACCATTCTGGGTATTATTAAGGCATTGAAATAGAAGCAACAAGTGGGTCAGTAGAGAACAACGGTTCCTTCTGCAGGTGAGGGAGTGCCCAGTCTCTAGTCCTTACCTCGATCCATTGTTAATGAGGATGCTCTCCCTGATTGTCAACGTACAGTAGTACCACACCAACAGGAAGTTGAACACTGAATCTGCCACCCTGTACAAGAATAAATCCAAAGGGTAATAAGTTAATGCTCCTGCACCATACCCGTATCGACAGAGTCACCTACAGGTTGAATGCAGACACAGAATTAATAATGTGTAAAATCTGAGTTGCTGTCATTGAGGTGTGGAGCATCAGAACCCAGTCTAAACCACCACCGAGCCAGAGTGGACAACCTGCAAGATCCCAGACACCCTACAGAGCTCTGCAACTTTATCCAGAGGGCCTCTCTGCCCAAGATTTAATCCCCCATGCTGACCAAGGAAGCAAGGCTCTGATGTTATCATGGAAGAGATCAATTATTGAGACACAAAAGGCCATTTGGCCCATTGGGTCCATGCCAGCTACGTCACTCCCATTCTCCCTGGTGAGTAACAACGAATGAAAGGGAATGGTTGAGCCCATGTGTGGGTGAAATGTTCAAGAAAGAACTGCAGATGCTGGAAAAATTGAAGGTAGACAAAAATGCTGGAGAAACTCAGCAGGTGAGGCAGCATCTATGGATGCTGTCTGCCTCACCCGCTGAGTTTATCCAGCAACAATTTTGTCTACCATGTGTGGGTGAGTATAGTTGTAAGCCTACAAGGGAATACGTTATTCTGGTGTAGGCTCCCAAATATTCCCTCCCACACGTGGACTCAACCACCCCCTTCCATTCTTTGTCACTCACCTTAACCAAAGGGTACTGCACTATGACTGATTAACCTGCCATCTCATCATTGGGTTGTAAGAGGAAACCAGAGCTCCCAGATGGAACCAATGTGATCATGCAGGCAACACCCAGCTGCGTCACTGAGCATTCATCATCCTATGACTGGTCTCAGGATTGATGAGTTAGGAAGGCCGAAGTCTGCCAGCGTTTCTGCCCTGGGGTTGAGTTGTTAACACAAGTGCCACGCTGGCCAAGGGCAGTATCTGGCACAACCATGATGCACCTGAGGGTAGCACAGTGGCGCAGCAGCAGAGTTGCTGCCTAACAGCACTCGGGTTTGATCCTGATTATGCGTGCTGCCTGTACAGAGTTAGTATGTTCTCGCAGTGACTGCGTGAGCATCCTCCAGGTGGTCTGGCTTCCTCCCACACTCCAAAGATGTACAGGTTTGTAGGTTAATTGACTTGGCATAATTGTAAATTGGCCCTAGTGTGTGTAAGTGTGCAGTATTGCTGGTCGGCATGGACTCGGTGGGCTGAAGGACCTGTTTCTGTGCTGTATCTCTAAACTAAACTAAAAAGTTAATTGCACAGGTAACACACTAGTGATCCCTACGCCAGCTTTCAATGGCAGCTGTGCATACTCCGGGCATCTCCCCATTTACTGCAGTACGGTTAGAGGCCAAATAACAGCTCACCTGGAATTGAGCAGGAACCTGCAGCTGAAGGAGATGAGCAGAAGGATGATGGTGAGAAAGAGCTTGAATTTTTCATACTCATCCTTGTACGCAAACCTGGAGCGTGAACAATTAGTAGAAAATGAAATGGAACACCCAAGTTCAAAAAGGACAAAGGAATGGGGCCCTGCAGATACTCACTTGGCCTGCTTGCTGAGCAGGGTGACATTGACGTTTCCCAATACCAGAGTCAAGTACAACCTGCAACAAAAGAAAACAAGCCAGTGACACAGCCCCTCCACTGAGGTGAAGCTCACAGAGCCATGATACAGCTTTCCTTTCCACAGTGAACTGAATGGGTAAAGCACTAGCCAACCATCCCTACTCCAAAGCTGCATAAACTCCAGGCAACCTGCAACACCATTCATTCACAGGACCCTGATTGAGCTTCTCAATCAAGGAGACCACAGGGGCCATTCACGCTGAAAGGACAGGACTTCAATTGTAGATTTTTCTTCTCTTGCAACTACAGGAGATGGATCAGTGAAGCACATTGCATGGGAGTAAATCGAGCCGGAACCCCAGTGCGTGGCCTCCAAATTCCCAGCTGTTTAATTCACACTTGAATCTGTGATTGGGATCACTCCCTGATCGATTGCCCTGCGCACTGTGGCCAGAAACTCACCACAATCAGTGCAGAGGAATCTTTCCCAATAATCCATGGGAAACATACGTAAAGCTATAGGCTAAGTACATTTACATTTTATTCTCGATTGCAATGTTTAATTTCAATCTTTTCCTTGTTAAATGGAAGCAGCAGAAATTTGTAATTATTCAGAAAATATGTTTTGACTGATGATCTGTTCTAATGTGATTTTCCAACTGACCAACCGCCCAGAATCTAAGTTAATATTTGGGTGACTTAAGGCTGTAAGTAAGAGTACATGGATCGGACAGGTTTAGAGAGATATAGGCCAATGCAGGCGGGGGGGCCAGTGTAGATGGGATATGTTGGTCAGTGTGGGTAGAAAGGCAATTCTGTATGACTCTATGAGAGCTAGTATTCCATGGAAACTTGTGTGTTGGTCCCCATCCCCACAGTGCAGTGTCTCCCATGTTGCCCAAAAGCTTACACAGACAAGGTCACTCATAATCATTGCTTACCCATTTCTCTTTGGGAGGAAAGCTTCCATTTCAAAGAAGATGTTTTGTCTTTCCTTCATCAATTCCTTCATGAACTCAGTCTCTCTCGAATGCTCTTCACTGTCCAATGGCTCACATCTGCGAGAACAGGGAATGAATGCATCAGCAGGCAGCTTGACAAAGATTACCCAATCCCAGTGCACTGCGAGACAGGCAGCTGAGGCAGCACAGCAGCACGCTTGGCTCTGTCGACTGAACCTTCATTTCTGAGTCCAAAGATCACAGGTTCACTCCTGGATCATAATCTAGATTGACAATGAAGTGCGTCGCTTAATACTGCTCTGTCAATGTATGTTTTTTTGGCTAAGATTTCAAGAAGGCTAATTGCACCAGAGGATGTGGAGGATCACAGGGCCCTGTGGACCACTCCTATTTCTCAACTAACACAAAATTTGTCAACTCTTTTCTGTTAGGGACACTCTGAGAATATATGATACAAGATACAATTACAAGTTATTTTCCCCATCATTTAGTTTCCTTTCCTTCTCCCCCATTGCAGTGAAAGACAACAACATTAATTTAAACAAGGAATGGGTGCAGGAACAACTGAAAATTAAGCTAAGGAGACCCATCTCCTGAAAATATTATTTACCGTTGAAGATTGTTGGCGAGTTCCTTGTATTTCTTCTTCTGGCGTTCAATGGAAGTGAGGCAGGTATTCTGAAGTTTGATGACCTCTTCTAACTGCTGCTTGTAAAGCTTGTGTGTTTCCTGAGGAGCAGAGGCAGGAAAAGTGCAAATATTGCTGTAAATTTACCACCCATCAACCTTACATTGCACTTGACAATTAAAACATCACCCCACAGATTAGCGATTGCTACAGGCAGATGGGAAAGGCAAGTTTTCTCGTGGGCCTACAACTTTCCAATGTCTCCACGCTCTCCATGCTGCAAAATTTGAAAAGATAAGAAATCGTCAACTGTTTTGAAGAAGAAGAATCTGCTGCAGTCAGGATCCTCAGTGAAATCATGCAGAAAAAGTCCCTCCACCGCGATCTTGTGTTTATAGCTTCCAATTTTGCAAACTTCCCACAAGCTATCACTTCCCTTGAGAAACGTGGCGATACATTAGTGAATAACTTTTCAACAAACTGACGGTATTCGTAAAGTTCCTGGCGATGTAGGTAAAGATGTACAAGGAAAATGTGAGAGAGTGATTTTAGCTACCAAAGATCTTGAAGAAATAGAAAACATAGCAACAGTTCTCAAAGGTAGTTGTAATGCACAAGATATCAACATAGATTCTATAGCTTGTTTCGGGTATGCACCAGTGACCTCAGGTGAGGTAGAAAGAAGTTTTTCATAACTGAAGCATATTCTGTCTGACAGATGGCATCGCTTAACACCACTGGCCAACAAATAATCCTCCAACATTTTTGCCACGTCCAACGGGATCCCACCACTGGCCACATCTTCCCATCTCCTCCCTTGTCTGTTTTCCACAGAGACCGCTCCCTCCGTAACTCCCTGGTCAATTCGTCCCTTCCCACCCAAACCACCTCCTCTCCTGGCATTTTCCCTTGCAACCGCAGGAAATGCTACATTTGTCGCTTTACCTCCCCCCTTGACTCCATTCAAGGACCCAAGCAGTCTTTCCAGGTGCGACAGAGGTTCACCTGCACCTCCTCCAACCTCATCTATTGCATCCGCTGCTCTAGATGACAGAAATAAGGCTCTGCACAATGACAGGGAAATATGAAGATACTTGCACAGAAATATAGAAGTCTGCATTAAGATGACTGTTAAGACCTTTCATTAAAGGCAAAATACATCAGTAAAAATAGAGGATGAAATTTAAGATATATGCTGTTTATTGCTAGTGGTGTTGAATTAAAACAAGTCCAACCACCCTCTCCCCAGGTACTTTCCCCTGCAACCGCAGGAGATTCAACACCTGACCCTATACCTCCTCCCTTGAGCCCGTCCAGGCACCCCGACAGTGAGGCAGGTGAGGCAGTGCTTCACCTGCACATTCTCCAACCTCTTTTACTGCACCCGTTGTCCCAGGTGTGTACTCTTATATATCGGCGAGACCAATCGTAGCCTCGGCGATCATCTCACTGAACACCTCCGCTCAGTCCTAGGCCTAGGCGATCTCCCGGATGCTAAACACTTTAACTCCCCCTCCCATTCCCATACTGATCATTCAGTCCTGGGTCTCCTCCACTGGTCAGCGCGGAGCACGCAACAAAAGCTTTTCACTGTGCCTCGGTACACGTGACAATAAACTAAACTGAATTGAACAACGCAAATTGGAGGAACACCACCTGATATTTTGCTTGGGCAGCTTACAACCCAGCAGCATGATATTTGATTTCTCTAACTTCAAGTAACCTTTGATTTCCCTCTCTCTCCATCCCTCCCCCACCCTGGTTCTCTGACAAGTTTCACTGTCTTCCTAATTAATGTTACTGTTGTATGCCTCGTTGTCACTTTCCACCCAGCTAACAATGAACCATTCAACATTCTCTTAACATCGCCTGCTTTGATCTGTCATTTTCACCCCTTAACCTTCCATGTCTCGTTCCCCTCTCCCCTGATTCTCAGTCTAAAGAAGGGTCTCTACCCGAAACGTCACCATTCTTTCTCTGCAGAGACGCTGCCTGTCCCGCTGAGTTACTCCAGCATTTTGTGTCTATCTGTGTCTACACTAGCAGTACAGATGGGATGAAACGATGCTGTATTTGGGGAGAAGGAAGTGTTTGAAGGGCTGCATTCCTCTGGAAGATGGGACACGTTGCAGTTCTTAATCCAAAGTCGCTACACTTCGCCCTTTGCCTCGCCTCTTCAACAAACGGCCTGAGTGACGGCGGCGTGGCCAAATGGGAGGAGGAGGCCCCGGCCAGTGGCCAATCAGAAACAGGCAGGGGGCGGGACGTATGGGTATGTGACGCTGAGCGGTGGAGACCCAGGGCGGACGCGGGCCCTGCTCACCTGCAACATCTGGTAATCCTTGTCCAGGTGCTCCCACTCCTCCCAGCACTCTTGGAAAGCCATGTTGTTGCCGCCGCCCGATCCCCTTCCCGGACCCGGATCCGGCTGCGTCTGTTTCTACGCTAGCGCTACATCAAAACAAACGGGCGGCGCGCTTCCGGGGTAGACGGCAGGTGACCAATCAGCGCGGCGGCCGGCGGGCGAGGGCCCGCCCTTTCCAGCGCTGCCCAATGGCGACTCAGAGGGAACAATCGCCACCGAACGCGCACGCAGGCCTCTGGCCAATGGGCTGCCGGCGGCCTTGTGTCAATTTCATGGGCGGGGCCTCGCCGCGCACGGGGCGTCACTGTGGAGCCCAACGTCACAGCGGGGCCCGGCGTCACAGCGGAGTCCGGCAGAGCTGGGCATCACAATGGGACCAGGCGTCACTGTGGTATGTGGCCGGGGTGGTCAGAACATCACAGTGGAGTCACAGTGAGTGGCTCGTTGCAGAAGGACAGAGTGCTGGAGATACTCAACGGGTCAGGCTGCATCTCTGGAGAACGTGAATAGGTGGCTTTTCGGGACCTTCTTCTTGCGTATGGCGTGCACAGCCTAAAGTTGGTGGACAACTTGGTCTATTTGATCTTATTTAATTGTGCACGCCAGGTTGATTGCATTCGTCGAAACCGGGCGGACCACGTGAAGGTTGCAATCTCCCACCCCATCCTTCAGAATGATGGGATTTGGAGGGGGGGGGGGGGGGTTAGAATAGGGGGGTTGCACGCAAGGTCATCGAGTCAAAGGGTGTGACGCACAGAGCAGCTCAATCCATGTCGACGGGCAATAAAGGGCTTAGTTTATTGGTTCTTTCATTAACATTTCCATTTTAACATTTGTGAGACATTTCTACCAGCGTTGGAATCAGGGTTACATTTCTTATTGAAGCAACCTACATATGATGGCCAGGACACCAGAGTGACATACTTCAGATCTGAAAACGTAATCTGGTCAGGCACTCTAGGGTGATACGGAGGGAGTGCTGATGTCTTCAGAATCACAAAGAAATCATAATCCCTGTAGCAATACCTAAAAACAAAAAGTTTTAAAAAGTGTTATATTAATGGTGTTCTTTTTAAATGCAGAGGTTGTTTCAGCAAAGTATGCAATTTGGCTCCTGTTATTAATTATTAAGCAAGTGGCCCTGATCTGCTTTAATCCTGAACTACAACTAATTTGTTGTCATTCATCTTTCCAATCCATTCTTAAATAGTGACACTGCCTTAGCAATTAACCAGAAATGAATTCATGGCCTCAATTTTCTGTGTGAAGAGACTCCAACAGCCTTTCATTCTATTTCACTGGACATTTAAACCTGCATCTTATGTCACTCGACTGCTGAACATAATTTGTTTCCTTCCCAATCATTGTTTAATTATTTGAAACATTTTTATTGTATATTAGACTAAGTAGGACCTGTTGGGTCCCAGTCACACGGGAGGCCTGGTCCCCCAACGCAACCCATTCCCCAATGCAATATTCCACCACTCACCTGTTCCCCCAACGCAACCCGTCCCCCCAACGCAATATTCCACCACTCACCCATAGCCCCTAACTGTGCAGGAGCGGCTGATGGCTTCCCGTTGCGATGCCCCGATGGGAACTCACAGCAGATGCTGGTCGTTGGACGTTCTCCTCCGCCGGAATCAGATTCTCTGCTTTCCGTTTGGCGACATCTCCCAGCGGCGCGCCAGGCTTCCAGTCCCTCCGAAAATTGTGTCCGGTTGGAAACCTCCACTGGCCATCCTCAGCTCCAGTAAAGACGCGATGGTGCAGGAAGGGGCGGACCGTCCCGCAGAGTGACAGGAGAAAATACCAATCCACCCGGCGCTGACTGACTGGAGAGCAGATCGATCTGCGCATGTGCGGTTTTTAAGGCTTTTTCATCCTTGCTACCTTTTACAATAGACCACCGATCGGAACGAAACTTGGTGCACTCACAGCATGGTGAATGAAGTGGCCAAAAATCATATTGCGTACTATTTTTGCGTAAATATAAAGGCCGCGCAAACCGGAAGATTACAAGATCAGCGCTTTAGTTATGTATAGATAGATATTCAAAAGGGTGTGTTGTACTGAACAAGTTTTCAATCAGTGTATTTGTATTTTTTCCATAAGATTTGTATCCTAAATTGAACTGCATTGAATATTTTTCTACAGCATCAATCATATGAACCCAAAACAGCAAAACTGCAGTCCATTTTTACACTGGTATTAAGAAGCAAGCTAGTCTCTTCACTCTCAGAGTGCTTTACAACCCTGGCTCTGCACAATACTGGGCTCCCTATTTAAGGATGTCAAAGATGTTTAAGGTTACAGTGAGAGAAGGCAGGAGAAAGTTCAGGGAGAAAAATAGATCATAATGATAGAATGGAAGAGCAGACTGGATGTGATGAATGGCCCAATTCTGTTCCTGTCTTATGGCCTTATGTTAATGTGGAAACAGCTCAAAGAACATTTCTAGATTAATTACTGGAGTGGGTGGATCATTTTATAAAACAATGTTCAATAGACTAAGGTTGAGGATTAAAAGTGCAAAAGGAGATTTGATTGATACGTTAAGATCCTGAGGGCTTTTAAGAGGGTGGAATATGAAGGGGATATTTCCTATAAAGGGAAACCCTAGAACTGGAGGTTATTGTCTAATGATAAGGGTCATCCATCATAGATGATGCCATTTATTTTCCTCAGTGTTTGGAAGTTCAAGGGGCAATAGAAGCAGAATCTTTGCATGTTTTTAAGGCAGAATTGGGTGGATACCTGATTAGTGAAGGGTGAAGAATTACTGGGAGTGGTTGGAAATGTGGAACTAAGATTAGTTATGATCTAATTAAATGGTGTAGCAGGCTCAAACATTTGAGTGGTCTGGCCCTGGACCTAACTTGTATTGCTGGTGGCACAGCAACACTGCTAGTAGAGCCACTCCCTCACAGCACCAGAAAATTGGGTTCAATTCTGACAGGTGCATTTGGTGTGGAGTTTGCGCCTTCTCCCCGACGGGCTTCCTCCAGGTGCTCTGGTTTCCTCCCACAAACCAAAGACGTGGGTTGATTTGCTGCTGTAAATTGCCCCTGGTGTATAGGTGAGTGATAAAATCTGCGGGATCTAGTAGGTGGGATTAGTGTAAAGTGGTCTACGGTCATCACTCACCACGGACTAGGTGTGCTGAAGGGTCTGGATCCATGCTGTATCGGATTCTGAAAAATGAAAGTCTTTTCCTTTAATAGTTAAAACATTAAATCAAACAGAAGCTGATAAAAAGTGTACCTTCTTTTACTTACCTTTCTTCCTTGTAATCTTACGGCCTGCAGACAAATGCACGGAGACTGTGGATGCCATGTCAGGTCTGCTGTCGTGCAGTTCTGATAATGATCAGCCTAAGTGCTGGGGATTCAAATTCCTGCTCCATTGCCCAACTCTGTGGGGAGTTCAGCTTCAGGCTGCAGCTAGTTAATTGATGCCCAAGCTTGACTAGTTCTGACTTCCACATTTTGCACAGGTACTGAAACTTAATGGCATTTACTTCCGAGAAATGCAGAACTGAGATAAAACAAAGCACAACTGATCAATTCACATTTTTTTTTGTCCTTGAACAACCATGACCTCATCAAGACTTAAAAGGCTCGCTCACTCTTTACTATACTCCATGTTATCTGAAAATATCAAATTTGACTAGAGATCTTACACAATTCTTAAGGGGTTGGACAGGCTAGATGCAGGAAGATTGTTCCCGATGTTGGGGAAGTCCAGGACAAGGGGTCACAGCTTAAGGATAAGGGGGAAATCCTTTAAAACCGAGATGAGGAGAACTTTTTTCACACAGAGAGTGGTGGATCTCTGGAACTCTCTGCCACAGAGAGTAGTTGAGGCCAGTTCATTGGCTATATTTAAGAGGGAGTTAGATGTGGCCAAGGGGATCAGAGGGTATGGAGAGAAGGCAGGTACGGGATACTGAGTTGGATGATCAGCCATGATCATATTGAATGGCTCGAAGGGCCGAATGGCCTACTCCTGCACCTAATTTCTATGTTTCTATCTCAATACAGATCATTAAGGTTAATAAAATATGTAACTGATCAGTGACAAATCATTCATCCTCCACAACCCTCTTCTCTTTTTACTTTCATGGAGCAAATTTGACCCATAAGCTTCAATGTTATCAATTGGCCTAATATACGTATAGATAAATCTGCTTTAAAGCAATAGTTATGGTTCTTAGAAACCTTGCATTATAGGTGGAGACATTATAATCTATCTATATAATATTAAAACGGTGTGTGGGTGTGTGTGTGTGTTTCTGCCTGACTTGTGGCTGCCAGCCTTTGATTCGTTGCTACGCCAACACCAGACCCAGAAACGCCGAGATTTTTTCCATTTCGGTAGAGATTTCACTTTTCATTCCAAATATCCACTTCTGATTAAATTTCGTCATGTTTATGTACACATTTTTAATAAAATCCTCCCCCCCCCCCCCCACTCACTCATTTTGTCGCCTCCTGCTGGCCAGCGACCATAACGGCTGCTGGCGCCTGCCTCTCGCCTCAAAGACGCCATTTAAAAACAGCCGCACTGCTGAGTGCTGGTATGTTCGGGAACGGCTTGAGTTGGAGGACCACGTCTCCCGTGGGGGCTACTGGTAGGGAACGGCTGCGTTGGGGGAGCAGACCCAACGGGTCTGCACTTGGTCTAGTAACATATAATATCTGTAATCGTGTTACAGCGAAAAAATGGGTTATGGTATACTGTTTCAGGCTCAAAATTACAATGATATTTTCTCTCCCACAGGATTTTCAAAAATCGTTCAATAGAGAGTATCATTGCACAAATGTCACTAGAAGCGGTTGCTGTCAATAGCCACCTGCGGTGAGACCCACAGACTGCTCTTACAAGACAATAGTGTCTGATTACTGCGGGGACGTTACATGGAAGCAATTACTTTTTTCATAGACTTTTATTTTTTGCAAGATATTTTCTTCTCTGCTTGTCAATTTCCAAAGTAACAAGTTCCCAATCAAAAATTGCATTATAACCAATTTGGCCTGTATTGTACAAATAGTGTCCCTTAATTCATCATCCATGTGTCCAATTTGAGGCATTATCGCAGAATAACCTGCATTTTCTAAAATACCGCTATAAGCAATTTCAGTGTTGCACTACCCACAATCATCATCTTTGTTTTACACTAACAATCTCGATCGTTTATGAAACAGAATGACAGATTTGGTCCCTGCTCATCCAAATGTTTGTTAATTGCTTCCTGCACGATTTAAAAACAAATGGCCAATGTAATAATGAATGAATTAATCTCTTTATTGTCATTGCACATGGTATAGCGAAATTTAAAAGTCAATCCCACGGTGCGATTCACAAGAGCAATTTTAAATATATAAGAAAAGGTAAAAATATATACATATTAAAAAAAAATTACAGATAAATAACAATAGCAGCTGAGGTAGAACCATTCAGTTAAATGTGAGTGTTATTTCTTATTTTGCATTGTTAAGTTCACGTATGGCTATGGGGTAGAAGCTGTCTCTGAGTCTGTTTGTGCGAGTTTTGAAAGATCTGTACCATCTGCCAGAGGGCAGCAGGTGGAACAGGTTGTGTCCAGGGTGGGAAGGGTCCTTTAGGATGTTGGCTGCCCTGCCAAGGCAGCGAGAGCTGAAGATGTCCTTCAGGGAGGGCAGTGGGCAGCCAGTGATTTTTTGTGCGGTGTTGATGACCCTTTGAAGGGCTCTCCTGTCCGCTGCAGAGCAGCTGGCATACCATGTGGTTATACAGTGCGCCAGCACACTCTCCATGGAGCAGCGGTAGAAGGACACCAGCAGCTTCTCCATGTTGTTTTTCCTGAGGATCCTCAGAAAGTAGAGTCGCTGCTGGGCCTTCTTGACTGCTGTGGTGGTGTTTGTAGTCCAGGAGAGATCCTCCGTAATTTGTGTGCCCAGGAATCTGAAGTCTGAGACCCTTTCCACACAGTCCCCATTGATGAATAGGGGTTTGGGGGCTGCACTGTTCTTACGGAAGTCTATAATAATTTCCTTTGTTTTTGTGGTGTTTCGGATGAGGTTGTTGTCTGAACACCACGCTGCCAGTCTTTGATGACAATAATGAGGCATGCTGAGCTGTATTTGCCAAGTTTATCCTCTCTTTTCTTGAGCAAGGATATTACACTTGCAATCCTTGCATCTAAGGAGAATTAGAATAGGGAAGGCAGCACCTCTGTAATTTTCACCAATATTTCACCAGGCTGTAAACCATTTGACAAGATGTCCCATTAATTTTAAGCATTGCTAACCTTTCTTATACTGACCACCATCTCAGTTACCGTAGCTTTGGGAAAGCCCTTTTCTTTGGTAAATCCTTCCGATAGTTCCACTCACCCTGGCCACCCTCATTGTTTCCCTGGCAATTGGGATTAAAGCATCAGAGTGAAAGCTTCATATATTCAAGGAATTGTATCAGTTTGGTTGGAACTAATACACGGAAAGGCAGAAAATATTAATTGGTGTTATTAATAGATCCTCAAAACGGTAGTGGTAATGCATCAGAAATTATAAATGCAGTATAGACTATATAATAATCGTGGAACTTTAATCTGCATATAGTTGGGGAAGTAATAAGTATAGTTGGGGTAGTAATTGGGGAAGGATGAGTTAATGAAATGCATACAAGATGTTTTTCTAGATCCATGTGTTCAGGCTATTTTACATACATTATAGCACAAGATAAAGGGTTAAGTAATAATCTTGTAGCTATGAGGCCTCCAAGAAGAATTAAAATGTGATATTATTTTATATTAATCTAGGAAGATTTACTTCAATCTGAAACCAGGGTCTTAAAATGTAAATAAAGCAAACTGCATGAGCTAACTGTGATAGAGATAGAAAATCGAGTAGCCTGCATTATAAATAAAGCTTTAAACAGACAAGAAGGGTGCAGGGAAACTTGGAAGGATAATGAGAAAGGACCATACCATAGTGCTAAATGATGAAATGGGTAATGGCTAGAGCATGTCAGGAATGGAACAGAGTACAAATATTGATGTTTGCCTCTAATTAGAGTCAAAATGTGGAAATACATTAAACAGATGTTTCAGTATTTTCTCCGCTCAAAATTCTGAGTGGGGGGGATTTTAAAAAAATCAGACAAAGTATATTGATCCAATAAGTTACAAAATATAAAACACGGTGGAATAGCCATTACAAACCATTATCAGCACGGTCCATCCAACTAAAATCCCTGCCAGCTATTTTAAATGCCTGTACTTCGGTATTATTTGTAATCTTATTCTGAAGTTACAATAGGGGATAAAAATAATGCCTCGGTGCGATAGAAGGACTATACCATGTTCGAGTAAGGTTGAGGGCAGTAATAACTGCGTTCTGCATTATCCGTGATGACGTACATTAAACTGGCAGTTCTGGATAAAATGCACTTTATTCTTTGGAGATAACATCACTTGAGAGGCACATAAACTTTAAAAAAGCAAATTAGGTTTCAAACTATGGAACATTGAAGAATAACGAGCGCAGATAAGTTACATGTATCAAGGAGTATTTATACTCTGCTTGCAATTAATCTACTTTTTCTGATGACCATGTTAGGACTAAACTCAGAATAACTAATTTTGGAGCACATGAGAACTAGCTTGTCAACATAAGAAGCAAGAACTGGGCATTGGGACAGTCCCAAACATTTCTCAATCACCCACTTCCTCAAATGGCCATTCAATTCTCCTTCAATTTTATTTGCACTGTGTAGTGAATACATCCGAGAAGTTTATAACTTCGCCACTTTGAATGCAAAATAAAATTTGGGAGCAATTGCTCATATTATAAACTCTCTCTTTTCAGCATTTTGTTTTGAAATGAACTGTTCAAGTCCCAGTCCATTTATACACTAAAGCTGGCATTATCCAAGCTATTTGTTCTTTTTATACATTAAAGTAGTTGAACTTGCAGCACCGTTCACTTACACATCCCCTTTTATTAGCAGTTGGGATGCGGATAGGCACTCAAATTAGAGCTGTGACCGTTCCATAGTTTTGGGTTTACTGAAGAGAAACGTGGGGGAAAAAAAGCACATTGTTCTTTTCCAAAAAAGGCATTACTGGAGCTTGCACAGTAATATTAAAGTATTAAAGAGCAGCAACAGTCAGAGAGAACAAATTTGTCCTGCAGATAGACACAAATTGCTGTAGAAACTCAGCGGGTCAGGCAGCATCTCTGGAGAAAAGGAATAGGTGATGTTTTGGATTGGACCCTTTCTACAGACCCTCTCAGATTCTTCAGTCTGAAATAACCAGCATCTGCAGTTCTTTCCTACACAACATTCATCTTTCAGTTTATTTTCTGAAAAGACAAATGTCAGAAAGAACAGTCATGTAAATCGTATGGAATTTCGTTCCAATGTTTAGAAACATCTCCCTGTTGGATTGCAACCTTGTCGTGGTCGGGGAGCTTGTGTGTCTCAGTGACCCCTAGAGCTATGCCAGTGGGAGATTCATCTCCTGTTAGGGTCTCCCATGCTGGACAGGTCGAAGGGTAGAGGCGAGACGAAGAGCGATCCACTGGTCCTCCAGGTTGGAGGTTCAGCACAGGGCTAACAACCCTGTCTCGTAAAACAAATGTGTTACGGAAACAGCAAATGAAGGAATCAACACTGCTGGGTGTGATGGGCGTCCAGGGCTATCGACAAATACTAGGATGAATGTCGACAAAAATGCTGGAGAAAAGCATCTATGGAGCGAAGGAACTAGGCAACGTTTCGGGCCGAAACGTTGCCTACTTCCATCGCTCCATAGATGCTGCTGCGCCCGCTGAGTTTCTCCAGCATTTTTGTCTACCTTCGATTTTCCAGCATCTGCAGTTCCTTCTTAAACACTAGGATGAATGTCAATGGTGAAAGCCGAAAGGAAGGCGCTGGAACTGGATTGGCCATATACTGCGAAGAGAGCCAGATAGCATCCCAAGAATAGCCCTGCACTGGACACGGGAAGGGAAAAGGAAATGAGGGAGACCCAAAACCACCTGGCGTCGAACTATAGAGGAGGAAATGAAAACAATGGACCTGACCTGGGGTAGTGTCCAGACGCTAGCCCAGAACAGACAGGAGTGGAGGACCTTTGTTGCTGCCCTACATGCCAGGAGGTTTACTAGGCAGTAAGTAAGTTTAGAAACATAGAAAATGGGTGAAGGAGTAGGCCATTCGGCCTTTCGAGTCAGCACCGCAATTCAATATGATCATGGCTGATCATCCAAAATCAGTGCCCCGTTCCTGCTTTTCCCCCCATATCCCTTGATTCCATTTGCCCTAATTTTCTTGTTTATTTTCCATGTTAAAATCAATCCCTTTAGATGCAATTTAACCAGGTCTGTCTATTTTTAAGCTGGTGCCTAACAGACATGATAATGCTGAGACAAGATAAGTGACCACTGGATGCATGGCCCACCACACCTTATAGTTTGCATTTTCAATCCAACATGAAGGTTGATAGCTCCTGAAAATGGCATTGTCATTTCTCATCTTATTCAAACAACCCAAAATGCTGCTCTCACTACAACACCAATCTGACAGTATTCCATTTCTCTCACCAATTTTGCAGAAATCTTTCTGAGTCAGTTGACCATATTAAGATAGGGCTGAATGCTCCAGCCAGTTGGTTGGGGGAAGCAGCAAAAGGAAAACTTGCACCCTAATGTCAACCATGTTGCCTATATTTAAACTACTTACCGAAGACAACCTTTGTCTGTTAAGTATCCTTTCGGCAAATTATTTCAAAGAGAACACTGCATAATTTGTGTTTGCCTGTTTGACAGTCACATCCTTGGTTTTCATCTTCTACTAAACAAGTAGCTTTCTTTTGAGCTTCCCATCCAAAAGCCCTGGCTCAAATGAAGAATGCAGCATTAAGGGACTGTCCCACTTGGGCGACCTAATTTGCGAGTTTAGAAGAGTTTTTAAAAAATGACATGTTGAAGACCTCCTTCGACTATGTAGAAGACCTCCTTCGACTAGTTACGACTAACTTTGGGAAAATTGGACACCGAATAGTGGAGAGTGAAAGCGACCTCCTTCGACTTCCTTTCGACTATGATGAAGACTATCTACAACTACCTTCGACTACCCTCGATTACCTACGACTAACATGCTGACCTACTATGACCTACTACAACTAAACCTACGAATAAAAAAAGTTTTAAAGTTACGAAGACCTCCTACGACCTCGTGTCGACCATGCTGCGAGTATGAGTCGAGGGCAAACTCGCCAGAACTCGCAGATTAGGTCGCCCAAGTGGGACAGGCCCTTTAGGGAGTGGCTGGGGAAGTAGACCTTTGGTGTTCTGTGGGATATGCAAGCTAATTTGGTTTCAGGTTATGGGCTATGCAAAATCTTAAACACACTAACATCATATTAGCACAGTTGCAATTCAATAGCAGAGAATAAATCATGAACATGTCATGGGAGAACAAACTACTTACTAATCATGCAGTATTAATGGAAAAAAAGCCCAACCCTCAGGAAATAAAGTTATCAAGCCTCTGCTGTTACAAAATATGTTTGGCAACACTTTATTTCAAATGCATTTTCCATTGCGTCAACAGGCACCCAACAAACTAATAGGTGGTTAAATGATGCCACAATGTATGTACAGGATTTGCAAACAGTAAATACTGGTCAAAGTACCAGTAAAGATTTACATTTTAAGAAAAAGCAACATCTGAATAGCCCAGGGCTGTGTTTTATAAAATTAAAAATAACAATATAGCAATTGTTGCCTCACTTACAAATTATTGTAACTTTATGTTTGTAAATGCCACACTGGGAAGAGCTACTGGTGCCACTACTGCCACAAAAGTTTACAAACTCAAAGTTTAAGACAATTATTTGTTCAAATATACAGTGCCCTCCACAATGTTTGGGACAAAGACCCATTATTTATTTATTTAACTATGTACTCCACAATTTGAGATTTGTAATAGAAAAAAATCACATGTGGTTAAAGTGCACATTGTCAGATTTTAATAAAGGCCATTTTTATACATTTTGGTTTCACCATGTAGAAATTACAGCTGTGTTTATACATAGTCCCCCACATTTCAGGGCACCATAATGTTTGGGGCACATGGCTTCACCGGTGTTTGTAATTGCACAGGTGTGTTTAATTGCCTTCTTAATGCAAGTATAAAGCACCTAGTCTTTCCTCCAGTCTTTCTATCACCTTTGGAAACTTTTATTGCTGTTTATCAACATGAAGAACAAAGTTGTGCCAATGAAATTCAAAGACGCCATTATGAGACTGAGAAACAAGAATAAAACTGTTAGAGACATCAGCCAAATCTTAGGCTTACCAAAGTCAACTGTTTGGAACACTCTTCAGAAACACTCTTCAGCAGAGTCAGGTGTGGCTATTTGTCAAGATGACCACTGTTGGCCGCAGAAGACTTCAGTTTGAACAAAATACAGAGAGCAATCACAGGTCTGACAATGAGATGCAAACTTATATCAGAGTGATGGCAAGAGGTATGGCCGCAAAAATAGGATGCCCAAGCCCAAAGCATTACAGTTTTGGCCCAATCAATCACCTGATCGGTAGCATGCCTTTTATATGCTGAAGAGAAAGGAAAACTGAAGCAGACTAGCCCACAAAACAAGCATAAGCTAAAGATGGCTGCAATACAGGCCTGGTAGAGCATCAGCAGAGAAGACACCCAGCAACTGGTGATGTCCATGAATCACAGACTTCAAGCAGCCATTGCATGCAAAGGATAGGCAACAAAATACTAACATAACTACTTTCATTTACATGACATTGCTGTGTGCCAAACATTATGGTGCCCTGAAATGAGGGGGGGGGGGGGGGGGGCTATGTATAAACACTGCTGTAATTTCTACATGGTGCAACCAAAATGTATTAAAATGGCCTTTATCTGACAATGTGCACTTTAAACACGTGATTTTTTTAATTACAAATCTTAAATTGTGGAGTACAAAGGCAAATAAATAAATGATGGATCTTTGTCCTAAACATTATGGAGGGCACTGTAAAGCACAGTGCGTGGTATATACCATATATGGGAAAGCTTAAGACTACACATTGCTTGATTCAAAGTACAATTGAACAATAATGTGTTTAATGAAACACCTATCATTGTAGAATGAAGCAACTGTAAGTCACTGGTTTCAGTAACAAGGCCACAATTACACTCAAGTCAAAACATGCATCAACTGCTCTGGTAATTGGAGTGTGCAATCTTCTTCCCTCAAGGACGACTTTCTCCTTACAGGGCTGAAAAGTCTTATGTGGGATCTGTAAACTCTGCCACGTGGAACAGACAATATTGACAGGATAGATAGAAGGATGTTTAGGCTGTTTTTTTCTGTTTTTAATGTGTGATCCTCACATTCTTTTGTCAAACAGTCTGGAGGTAATCACCGGTTACACAAAAAAGCTGGAGAAACTCAGTGGGTGCAGCAGCATCTATGGAGCGAAGGAAATAGGCAACGTTTCGGGCCGAAACCCTTCTTCAGACTGATCGGGGGCGGGGGTGGGCGGCGACAAGAAAGGAAAAAGGAGGAGGAGCCCGAAGGCTGGGGGATGGGAGGAGACAGCAGGGGGACTGAGGAACGGGAGGAGACAGCAAGGACTAACAAAATTGGGAGAATTCGATGTTCATGCCCCCAGGATGCAGACTCCCCAAACGGAATATGAGGTGCATATGAGGTGCAAATAGAGGCAATCACCGTTTTTCCAATTCTCCCTCCTCCATTTTGAGCAGTAATGGTCCAGGATTACAAAGAGTCACCGCGGATGTTACACTTCTTCCAGACGACTTTAAGAATGCCTCTGCAGTGTTTTCTCTGTAATCTTGAACATTTCCTGTGGCAGATGTAACTTTGGCTAAATTGGTAGCTTTCCAAATTTGTATTATAAATCCTGTAAACCAATGAGTGCACTTAGCAGTAAATTACTTGTGCCTTCACCATCTGGGAACTGTGGTTGTGATGGCAAGGTCTCCACCTTGCCTATTAATATCTAAAGGTAACATAGGAGGTACTTAATTCCTATCACCAAAAAAAAATGTACATTTTAAATGCAGAATTCCCCCAAACACAACAAAGAACATAATTAGGTACAAAAAGCAACCAGTCCTCAACCATTCACTGCTACTGCCTTCAATGGGTAATAAAAATAGAATCCAAAATTCTGTTTTGCATTTCATAATTAGTATTGGCTCAGTTATGATCACTTGTTTTCTCCAGATCCCATACAAGAAATTTTAATCTTTACAGTTGATATTTTAAGCCCCCCCCAAACATGTAGCAGCTAAATTAACATGCAACAAATGATTGCTCCGTTAATAAGATTCAGTAATCAAAGTACTGAAACTGTAACAGAAGAAGAAAGGCCAAACTCCACAGAGCAGAAGTTGAGGACATGATAAATAAAGCATGGTTTTCGGACAGCAAAATGGCATGGTTTTAAAGTTAGATTTAAAAAAATCTCTTCCTCTCATGGTTGTGAAGCTCACACACAATGACTAGAGTAAACACTTGTTTTACTCAATATCATCTGTGAAACAGTCCACAAAGGTCAATATAAATTGGACAAAACCGCACTCCAGGATGTAGGGGATTAGATTAAATAGGGTAGCAAAGATCAGAATTTTAAATTGCTCACCATTAATCATGTGGTGGTGCTTGTACAGGAGTGTCAGTCTGTGGCATTACAGATTGGAGCATCACTAGCCAAGCCCCACATCACTGGGTTCCTGGTGGCTTCAGGTTATGATGTCTATTGTACTGTTATATTAAAGGTGTGCCAGGTTAACTACAATTTGGATCTGGGATGAAGAAAAAACAGGTTTGACTTTGGTAGCTACTTAATAATTTTGGTCAATTATGATTGTGAATGGAGGGATCGACTGTAAACTCTGTGACCTTCCAGAACCAGGCCGAACATCAATCCTGTTGAAACTCAACAATTACACTCTCATACCTCTTCTGTTCAATTACAGTTTTTCAATATTGATCTGATCAATCCATCACTCTTTGTACTACTTAGCAAGTTACCTGACAGATGGTTACAGACTCTATCACCATTGATGACAAGATAAACATTATCCCGGTTGTCCAGTTTATTCTAAGTTGGTACCTCTGATAATTTTAGCCCCATGAGAAACTGTCTCTGTTTAAGCGACAATTTGCTGATGGCAGGCCTGGTATCAGTGCAATCTGAACCATTATAGTACATGCTTCCATTTCAGCCTACACCTGGATTCCTTAACAAATAGAAAAAGTTTTCTAATAAGACAAGGCAGAAAATATTGTAACCATAAAGCCACTTAATAGCCATATTTGTAAACTTGAATTCCTGAAAATAACAGGATAGCCCATTTGATACTTGCAGTAGAGATCAAGTGGACTGCAGAAGCTCAGAATCTCATGGTTTCAGACTAATTAATTTATTTTCCTTCTTGATATATTTTCAAACCACTTGCAGGGATCGGTCATGACCATCCAGCTGTACCTTCAGCTTGTGCAACTCTTCAATCTCCTGATTGTGACGCTCTGTTTTGTGCCCAACCAGCGATCGGTAGAAATGTACAGCAAATATCACAAAAATAAGGCCCACTGGTGCCATGATAATAGTAGATGTCAAGGCTGCATCCCGTCCAGCGTGTCCTTCTCCAGGCTGGGCTGGAACAGGCTTGTGCTTCTTCCCTTTATTGTCAACTGGGAGGAACTTAATCCAACAAAGCAGAACCACCTCCAAAAGGAAGAGGATGATGCCTAGAGCCGTTGAGAAGCCCCAGGCCAGCTCGATGTAGTAATGCATGCGCTCATGGGGTGACTCGTTGACAGAGTTGAGATTGTGTATGTTGCTGACTGCCTCAACATTAGGGAGAATGCAAGTGCTGATCAAGAGAGCGAAGAGGTGGACAGCGACTAACACTGTTGTGCAGGCACTGAAGGCAATCAGCAGTAACTTGGGATAGTTGTAGTCCATCTCCAACTGAACTTCAACCATGGCGACCTGCAAGAAATAAATGTAAACACCTTTGTTAAAGACCATCTGACATATACTGGCTGTTCAATGGAAATCTCACAGGGGAACCACATTGCATCAAGGAAAGAGTGTTCACGACACGGCCCTGTTTCCACCAATCTTTCCACCACCGCGTACAAGAAAGACACCATTGTATGCAGATGCCGAGAAGTGTGTTCAGCTCTGGCTGAACAATTTCTAATCTTATGTGTGGACTCGATAAGAAGACGGAGAAGCACATGATTAGTAAGGGCAATGTTAAATTTGTGCAGAAGGGGGCTCTCCTCTATGCTGGGACAGTGCAGGCGGATGCATATATTCTGTCCTAGATACTGTTACTGAGTGTTTCATATGGAAGGTATTCCATTCCCTAACATAAACTTTAAAATAAATATTTTAAATTGAGGAAATCTTCCATTTCATTTTACACTAATGCTTAACTTTGTCTCCAAAATATGCAGGCTAAGCATGGACTACGAATATATTTGTTGCAGGCAGTGGGCAAAAATGCAACAGAAAAATCTATTGTATACACAGCAAAAGGAAGACTTTTCTTCATAGGAAGCTCGTACCTGGAGGGTTTTAAAGCAGTTTTAACATTAACAAGTTGTTTTATTTTGTGGTACATCATCTGTAGTTTGTAGTACATCATCTCTAGACACTTGGACCAATTATCTCATAAGGTAATTGGGAAAGATTGATTAATGTTACCTTACTACAAAATATGGATAGAAGGACCCGGGTTCCTTGGGAACAGAGCACCATGTCATAAACATGAATTAACGGAATGTGTGTTATCAAACGTCATTTCGTTTGGACCTCAAGGGGTCCAAATGACAAATAAATTGAATCTTGAATCTTGAATTAATACCAGCGACAGGACAACGTACTGTGGCTGCTCAGCAACCCAAAATAGCGTTGCCAAAGTGACAGCAAAGACTATGGTGTTAAACCTTTCATGAAATTGTGAAGAATGATGATGGGATATCTCAGATTAATGTAACTGGATCAGTTGCTAGAATTTTAACTTTGCCAAGCTAGTCTCTTCACTGTTCAGTAATCATATAGATAATATTACAGGGTCTGGTTTATTTTAGCTCCTTTTTGTCAGCAAAATTCTGGAGCTAAAATTAAAGACGCTGATATAACTTTGAATAAGACCCACAATGCCTAAACATGGACTAACGCCAGCACTTTTACGTGAATAAATTGCTGGATTGCTCATTTTTAGCATTTTCCCACCAGAGTTCAATATTCTTTTTTTTTTTTTAAACTAACCACATCAAGAGAGAAATGCATAATGGAATAATTCATAGTAATTTCCCTAAAACTATGACAAGATCAGCTATTAAAACAGTTGAAAATCTAAAATAAAAAAGGACAAATATTGAGATTTACGGCTAAGTGCAGGAACAATGCTCATCATGCAGAGGTAAGTGTGAGGTAAAGCGAAGATACAAGGAAATGCAGATGCTGAGATCTTGAGCAAAATACATGTGCTGGTGGAACTCAGCAGGTCAGGCAGCATCTGTGGGGGGGGGGGGGGGAGGGGTAATGGGACAACTTTTTTTGGTCGGGACTTTTCTCTGATGGATTGTAGTGGGGGTAGGGAACCTGTTGAATCTTTGCCTGTTGAATACTCTCCTTTCATTTGCAGCTGTTCCTCAATACGCAAGTGCACTTGAACACGAGAATCAGCAGTAGGCCATTTGACCCATCAAACCTGCTCTGCCCTTCGATAAGATCAATGCTGGTCTGATGTTGGTCTATTGGAGATGGTCACAAGTTGGCATGCATGCTTGTTCCCCATTCTCCATATTGACTCCCCAAAAGAGCAACACTGTCTGCCGTGAATGCATTTGTTTATTCAATCTTCACAATTCTCTGATATAAGAAATGTATCTCTTCCACCTTGAGGACTAATTATTCAAAAAACATGCCTCAGTAGATTCCTCATAAGGATTTATCCTGTCAAATTCCCTCAATTTTGTTTGCTTCAATAAGATGCCTCTCATCCATCTAAACATGAATGAGCATGGGTCCAATCTTCTCTTAGTCTACAAAGCAACCAATTTCCTTCTGAAATAATGTTACCAAAATTGTTCCCTGCATCCAACTGTATCTAAATGTGAAGATAGACACAAAATGCTGGAGTAACTCAGCGGGATAGACAGCATCTCTGGATAGAAGGAATGGGTGATTTTGGGTCGAGACCTTCAGATCCATGAGGTCTGAATCTAAATGTAGCCTCATGAGCATTCTGAAAGACTTACCTACTTTTCTACATCATTCCCTTTAAATAAAGACACTTTTTAAATTTAATTTCCTAATTTTCCCACATGCTAACATTACTTCATGTACAAAAGTATCTAAATCTCGTTCCATTAAATGATTTCACATTTCTATAATAAAACTTACTCAAATTAACACGTCATATTTCACATTATTATCCATCTGCCACTTGCTTAAGCAAGTTAAGCTAACCTCCTCTGCCTACATGTGATCCATATCCCTCCATTCTCTGCCTATCCAAAATCCTCTTAAATGCCACCATTGTTTCTGCCTCCACCACCACCCCTGGCAGCTCATTCTCAGTCTGAGAAGGCATTGCAATTTATTAAATGGGCATTGAAAACGATAAGATAATAGTACCACGTACGATAACCAATGTGAACCATTAACCAACATTGGATAGCAAAGTCAGTCTCCATTTTATGAGGATCCTTTTGAGAATGATAGCATACAAATGTTTTGCTATTTAATAATGGCAGCCTTTATCAGCATTTCTATGGGTAATCAATCCGACGTGGATCACATGTCCACAAAGCATGACAACATCAGATGGAAAGAATGGTCATGTCATAGAATGTGACAAACAGAGCTAAGATGCACAGTGCAGAACCACGTGAACGACATGTTCTTGCATATCCTCATAGCCTTTGTAGACCCATTTTAGAAATACAGACTAAAGGGAGGGTGCGTGATAGAAAACGATAGACATTTAGTGCTTCAAACCTGTTTCAACATTCATTACTTCTTTAATCTATTCAATGACGTGGTCTCCACTGCCTTGAATGGGCAAGGATTCAACAGGTTTATCACAAAGTGGAGAAATTGCTCTTCTTCCCAGTCCCCGTCTTCTGACACTGTGACCGCTTGTTTTCAATGTCTTCCACCCCCACCCTCCCACCTCCACGCATCCAGTCTGTCCAGCCATTAGACTTTTCCAAATTAAGTGCATATTAGGGAGCCTAACATGAAATGAAAACTTCAGTTTAATTCAGTGCTGGATTGACTGTTGTTAATGGGACGGCAGAAGGGATACAACGACTGACCCAGTGACCGGAAATCCTCAGGGTCATCAGCCACATCCAGGGATGGAAATTTGCTTGGGAATACCTGCTACCACTGTTTCCAGCTCCAAAGTATGTGTGGGCACATTACAGCATGAACAGTGTCCACTCTAGCCCATATGGTAAATAGCTTGGGCAGACCCAGTCAAAATTTATACACGGGGCAGCTGTACACATATAAAGCAGAAGCATGCAAAAGCAATTGCTTACATTTTTTATGAGCCACATACAGTTCACAGGAGAAATCTACCCCCAATAGCTCTTTCATGCAGACTTCAGAAACATGTGGAAAACTGTAAATACAAACCAAAAACACCCGAACAGATCACTCAACAAACTAATCTGATGGTTTCTTTGGATAACACAAGTTTTGGACCTTCATGTTGATGACAACTGGATCCATAGTGCATGTTTAATAATTGTGGATCTAGTATGCAAATGTAAGTATGTATCCTCTTCCAGCTTTCTTCACCCTCCCAACAATCAACGATTGAAGGGGTCTTGGCCCAAAACTTATCCATGTTCTTCCGAGATGCTGCCTGACCTGCTGAGTTACTCTGGCATTTTGTGCCCTTTCGTGCAACTCTGACCCTCAATTTGCTGTGCTGGAACAAGGAACTGTGCTTCACTAGGGTTGATGTCACAATATGTCTGCTGTGCTGGAGCATTTCATAAACTAACATCCATCACACGTTACCGACTACACAAAGAGAGTGCTACAAATTCATGTGCCCACATGCACATTATCCAGCACAGATACACTGATGGATTAACTGACAAAATTATGCACTAGAGTAGGATGGGCATGTAAGAGACAATAAGTTGCAGGGCCACATGAAAAAGTGGAATCAATGGGATTGATCTGCTGGGAGCCGGCATGGACCCAAAGAGCTAAATGCCCCCCTTCTGTGTTATAATTGGTAGTTAAGCAAATACAATCCAGACTAGCACCAATGACATCCAGACCGTATCATGATCCCAAATTTTAATGTCTCTTGAAAGAAGCAACTATAAAGTAAATGTACAATAAAAATTGAAAGTGGAAGAGATTTAACATTATCAGGCTGACTCTTCTTGAGAAACAATATGAAACCAACATTTTCCACTGATGAAAGATATTAATATCCTTTATATAAAATGGAAACCACGATGAATGCGGAAACCTTAAATACAACAGAATATTCTGAAAATATTGGGTCATTTGGCGTCTAAAGACAGAATATCAGTATTTTTTTAAAAAATGCTGCAGATGTGAATGTAGAATAAATTATTATTTAGGTACCTGCGACCTTGAATCAGTTTCCTTTGATAGAGGATGGGAATATTTTAAGTGCTAAATTTGTGAATGCTACACAAGACATTTTGTTCTAAACTGGAATCTTACGCTGATTAATTACTTGTTAAGATTTCTATGGCACTTCATCTCCACAATAGTTAAACAAACAGAACCATTATGACTGTGGTTTATGATTATAATTACATTGGATAACAGCTCATTGCTATTCTTCCCAATATAATAAGCAATGCTTGCAAGAGCATACCTAATTTACAAAAAAATGATAACCTCATTCTTCTTCCTAATCATACCACAACATAATACAGGGAAGATACATCACTCGCACCCTCCCCAATCATTATTTCTCTTTTTGGTCAAGAAAATCTTACTGTAGGTTCTTTCAAAACAGCTAACTTACTTGGTATAAAATGTGTGTTGTGCTGATTTTGTTTTTGTTTTTTTGCATCATTTGCATGCAAATGTGAAAGCTCAAGACATTTTAATCCTCAAAGTGATCCAAATAGTGATCAACAACTTTTATGTTAAAGGCATAGGAAGGAACTGTAGTTGCTGGTTTACACTGTAGACACAAAATGCTGCAGTAACTCAGCAGGACAGGCAGCATCTCTGGTAGAAGGAATGGGCGACGTTTCGGGTCGAGACCCTTCTTCAGACTGAGAGTCAGGGGAGAGAGAGACACGTAGATAAGGTAGGGTAAACAAGACATCAAAAGAGATGAAGCTCAAGGAAAATGTAGAATTGATCATTGTTAGCTAGGAGAAGATGACAACAAAGCAAACAGAGATAAAATGTAATCAGGGAGAGTCAGACTGGTTGGAAAACAGAGAAGCGGGAAGGATGGAGAAAGAGGGAAAGCAAGGGTTACGGAGTTAAAGTAGTCAATATTCATACTACTGGGATGTAAGCTTCCCAAGCCAAATATGAAGTGCTGTTCCTCCAATTTGCACTGGGCCTCACTCTGAGTGAGTGTCAGAGTGAGGCTCAGTGCAGTGCCTAGGTTAGATTTGCAAAGGAGGATCAGGATTATTATAGGTGCCAGGGTAACTGGTGAACAGGACTTGTGAATGACAACGCAAATAGCAAAGCTTCTTTATTTTAGCTGGAAGATTTGTCGGGGGTGGGAGGGGAGGGCACATGAACTGAGTTGTGTCATTTACATGGACAATTGTTTAATCCTGCATATGAAAGTAAACAATATACCTTGGGTTTTAGCCACCACCACAACAATTCACCTGATTTCTCCAGCATTGAAATGTACTACTTAGCTGAGCAATGTCCAATCTTTCCAGTATCAGTGCAGAACAACTCTCATTGAATTCAACGGCCCCATAGCAGAAGTGTCCACATCGTGGGCTGGAAACTGGAAGTATCCTGAACTAATTCTGCTACCACCATCATCTATTGCGACAAGTGATGGCTTCCACTGATTGTGGCCGGAAGCTTGCGTCCTTTTCAGGACGGATTATGACAGCGAGGCCAACATTTGTAGAAAATGGACACGAAAAGAAGAAGATTATTGAATTCAACAGCACAAACCTGGCTGAATATAGACAAAAATGCATCCTCTGCAGGACCAATATATTTAAAAACTGTTAGAGGTTTGTACATTTATAAACCTCAATCATTGAATAACTAGCTTAATATGAAAGGGTAGATTCATAATTATCACTTTTGCTTTACCATCTTATTGTCCTACTTATGGGGTTACTGCTATCTCATAATAAACTAAATGTAAATTAATTCTTATGTTGAATTGAATGCCATTAACAATTTATTGTTTAGACCAGATGAACAGAAGGTAAAAAATTCAGTACAGATTTCACACTGATATTTATCCAGCTGGAAATGTACTCACAATGTGACTGCAGAACAAGATCCACTAGTTTCGCCACACTTGGAGGAATAAAAAAGGTACAACTCATGAATAAACTCATGAATCTCTAAAGTTTAATGAACGAGTAACTGGAAACTGGTTGGGGTTTGGGAAACCAATACCACCTCACATCAACACACAAGGAGAGAAAGCTAAAAGGCAAAAATATTCTTTTTTGTTAATGGTGAGTTAGGTTTCAAATTCTAATGTTTTTGTTTTAATATTCAGTTGGTGACATGACCCCCATATGTTTATATTACAGATCTATGAAATCATATATAACAGATGGAATAGGCCATTCAATACTATTTTGAAAACTGTCCTACATTTGATCAAAAGCTTCTATTAAAGGGCTCTACTAATCACAAAAGTACATATCCTCCTGGCCAAAATGCTCTCAGAAGTTACAATCCACAATATGAACTGTAGTGTTTAAGACTTGCATTAAATCCACAGGTACAATTGAACATTGTAGCATTATATTCCAAAAATATTTGTCGTTTTATGACAAGCTAGCTCAGAAAGTACAATGCCCAATCACCACTACTCAAAGAAACTAAAGAAAGTAACTAGTGGAGATACATTATCAGTACAGCTAGTGATTATCAGGCTGCACCTACTGACAAGCCATAAATAGCAATAAATCACCTTCTTATTTGGCATTCAAGGAAAAACATCCAAAATGTTTTTTTGCTACTAAGAATTTCTATTTCTTTCAACGGCCACTTAAACAGAATTTAGAATCCAATAATAAATATAATCAATTAGTTCTGTTTAACATAGCCATCTGTTAAATTTCATTTTAAATGAATAAATAACTCTTCACTGCAATCCAACCAAAGTGAAACTTCAGAAACAGACATTCAGAAAGTGGAGATTTCCTTATAAGGCTTCCTGCAGAATACATTATTTATTAAACTCTAACAGTACATAAAAGATAGTTTACAGCAAGATACAGACCACATCAAGCTGTATTGAAAATCCCTTAGATCTTTTCATAATCACTAGTGAAAAGGAGAGCATATTACATTAAAAACTCGTCAGGTTGTTGTTTATGGACTACAGCTTGGCTTTTAATACCATCATCCCTTACAAGCTGGTTACCAAGCTCACGGAACTGGGTCTCTGCGCACCCCTCTGCAATCGGATCCTCGTCTTCCTCATCCACAGACCACAGTCTGTTCGAATTGGATAAACCACTTCATCCTCAGCAACAATTAGTACAGGAGCACCTCAAGGCTGCGAGCTCAGCCCCCTGCTTTACTCACTCTCTACCCATGAATGCGTAGCCGGACATAGTGCAAACTCCACCATCAAGTTCGCCGACGACACCACTCTTGTTGGACGAATCACAGATGGGGATGAGTCAGAGAATAGAAGTGAGATCGACCGACTGACCAAATGGTGCCAGCACACCAATCTGGCTCTCAAAATCAGTAAGACCAAGGAACTGATTGTAGACTTTTGAAGGGGAAGGATGAGGACCCACAATCCTGTTCACATCAGTGGGACGATGGTGGAGAGGATCAAAAACTTCAAATTCCAGGGCCTGCATATTTCCGAGGATCTTTCCTGTACCCAGCACACCGATGCAATTATAAAGAAAGCACATCAGCGACTATACTTCCTGAGAAGATTACGGAGATTCGGCATGTCGAAAAGGATTCTCCTAAACTTCTACAGGTGCACAGTAGAGAGCATTCTGACTGGTTGCATCATGGCCTGGCTCAGCAACTTGAACGTCCAGGAGCGGAAAAGACTACAAAAAGTTGTGGTCATCACCGGCTTTGACCTCTCCACCGTCAGGAATCTATCGTAGTTACTGCCTCAAAAAGGCAGCCAAAATCATCAAAGCCCCACACCATCCTGGCCACACACTCATTTTACCATTGCCATCAGGAAGAAGGTACAGGAGCCTGAAAACTGTAACGTCCAGGTTCAGGAACAGCTTCTTCCCTACAGCCATCAGGCTATTAAACACAACAACAAATAAGCTCTGAGCTCTGAACTGCAAAAGACTATTATTATTGCACCATATTTGTTATTTATTGAACTTTTTTTTCTCTTCCCCCGTTATGTACTATGTTTACATATTCCCATATTCTGTTGTGCTGCAGCAAGTAAGAATCTCATTGTCCCATCCAGGACATATGACAATAAAACACTCTTGACTCTTGGCCTTTATGTTGAAAGATGGATTAATCAAGGCCAGTCTGCATGTATTTGGTAAGTGAAGGTCATATCTGACTAATTTGATGGGGGTTTTTTAGGAAGTAACCGGTAGGGTTGAGGACAGAAGTGCATTTGAAGCAGTTTGTGTGAATTTTTGCAAGGGTTCGCTGAGACCTTACATGGCAGTCTGGTCAAAAATATATAATCCCATAGGATCCAAAGAAGAGGGTTAATTTGGATCCAAATTGAACTTCTACTTCAGCATGAAATTCAGAAAAATTAATACAAAAGGATCTGTGACAATGCATATAAAAAGGCATGGAAAAAGAATCAAATAGGAAGATCTTGAGAAACGTGGATTAACTGAAAGACCTTGAATATCCATATTACTAAAAGTCAGTTCTTGACCGGTTTTGGCTTTCTGTGCTGCGATTTCCGAGAGTACGCCGCCACCTACGGCTGACTTTTTTGGCCACCTCTCTCAGAGCCCCCCTCCGCCGCATGTGTGCCGAGGATTTTTCCCGTCGATGAAAATTGACAGAGATATTAATGTTTTTACAAAATTCCCCATTCTCTCTGCTGCCCCTGCTGGAGGGAGGGGGAGGGACTATAAAACCAGGAAGTGGTGTGCCTCAATCAGTCTCTGCAAGTGGTGTGCCTCAATCAGTCTCTGCAAGTGGTGTGCCTCAATCAGAGCTTTGAATGACACTGACAAACGTCTACAGCACTGTGAGCACCCTTAATTTGGTTTGAAAATGCTGAAGCAATGAAGACCAAGGCGGAATCAGCTAATTTAATAGTGGTGGGAACAAGAATTAGCTATAAAAATCTCAAAAGAGACCTCAATCAGTCTCTGCAATGTTCGATGGTGTGCTCTCAATCATAGATTATATTATTCTTTGAATGTTTCACCATCTGTGATAAATGCCTGTGTCTACCAGCACTGTGAGTACAAAAATAAAATTCTGGTATTAATATTTTTTCAAAATTGATCAAAATAAAATGGTACCAAAAAAATAGGATTATCTTAGATATCGGGTAAAAAAAGCACTGTTTCTGAAGAAAATTTAATTACGGGCTAATTGGGGCTTATACTTAAATTTGGAAAAATGCGCCCACACCAACAATAAAAATGTGGATATCAAATATGTTTGAAACATCTCTCCTCTTAGCAGGTAAAGCCCCCCAAAATACGTGGTCCCTGGACCTAGTACAAGTATGAGGTGCAATAGTAATTTAAAAAAAACAAATATATAAATAAGTCCCAGGACCCCCCGGGAGGTAAATCAACAAAAACAGACTTGGTTGGTAGTCCCCTTTCTGCAGAGTTTAATGTTATAATCTAGAGCGATTGTTTCTATTTTCTCCCCCCTTTTCTAGGGTCTATTTTCTCACTTTACTTCCTTCTCTAACCTCTTTTCTAAGGGGCTTTCTTTTTCCCAACTCTCTTGCCCCCCCGCCCCTTCACCTCTTTACTCTCCTTACTTCTACCTTTTTCTTAAAGCTCAAAAAAAATGAAGCGGTACAAAAAATGTATTAAGATATATGTGTTGTGTAGGATTGTAATTTACCGTACTTCTAATAAAAATAAAATTAAAAAAAAAAAAAAAACCCCCCTCTCTCTCTCTAAATATGGTTAGAGGTAAAAAAGCACTGCACCTTACGAGGGATGTCAGCGAAAGACGAGTGAATGGCACCAACGTACGTTCCCCTCCCCTCTCCTCTCCTCTCCTCTCCTCCCCTCTCCCCCCCCCCCCCCCCTCCTCTCTCCCCCCCCCCCCCTCCCCCCTCCTCCCCCCTCCTCCCCCTTCTCTTTCTTCCCTTCTCTCTCCCCCCACTCTCTCTCCCCCCCCCCTCCCCCCCCCTCCCCCCCCCTCCCTCCCTCCCCCCCACCTCTCCCCTGCTCTCAGCACACTCCCTCTCTCCCCCCCCCTCTCCTCCCCCCCCCCCCCCCTGCTCCCCACCTCTCCCCGCCCCTCTCTCTCTCCCCTCTCTCCTCCCCCCCTCTCCTAACCCCCCCCCCCCCTCCTCTTCTCCCCCTCTCTCCCCTCCATTAGCGCGAGTGTGGGGGAGGAGGGGGGGTAGTTAGTGTGTGACGTTGCATGCCGCCTCCCCCCCCCACAAACGCACGTTGGGGGAACAGACCCAACGGGTCTGCAGTTGGTCTAGTACATTCATATATGTTGCAGTTCGAAACGGTGATTAAAGGGGCATGGGATGCATTCCATTACGAGTGGTGACATAAAATGCAAGAGCCGGCAGGTTATGCTAGAATTATGTGCAACATCTGTAAGGCTGCAGCTCGCTTCTTGTATGAATGAATTAACAAATCTCTTTATTGTCATTGCACATGGTACAACAAAATTTAAAAGTCAATCCCACGGTGCGATTCACAAGAGCAATTTTAAATATGTAAGAAAAGGTAAAAATATATACATATTTAAAAAAATTACAGATAAATAACAATAGCAGCTGAGGTAGAACCATTCAGTTGAATGTGAGTGTTATTTCTTATTTTGCATTGTTAAGTTCACACATGGCTATGGGGTAGAAGCTGTCTCTGAGTCTGTTTGTGCGAGTTTTGAAAGACCTGTACCGTCTGCCAGAGGGCAGCAGGTGGAACAGGTTGTGTCCAGGGTGGGAGGGGTCCTTCAGGATGTTGGCTGTCCTGCCAAGGCAGCGAGAGCTGAAGATGTCCTTCAGGGAGGGCAGTGGGCAGCCAGTGATTTTTTGTGCGGTGTTGATGACCCTTTGAAGGGCTCTCCTGTCCGCTGCAGAGCAGCTGACATACCATGTGGTTATACAGTACGCCAGCACACTCTCGATGGAGCAGCAGTAGAAGGACACCAGCAGCTTCTCTCCTCCAGGTTTATTTTTCCTGAGGATCCTCAGAAAGTAGAGTCGCTGCTGGGCCTTCTTGACTGCTGTGGTGGTGTTTGTAGTCCAGGAGAGATCCTCCGTAATTTGTGTGCCCAGGAATCTGAAGTCTGAGACCCTTTCCACACAGTCCCCATTGATGAATAGGGGTTTGGGGGCTGCACTGTTCTTACGGAAGTCTATGATAATTTCCTTTGTTTTTGTGGTGTTTAGGATGAGGTTGTTGTCTGAACACCACGCTGCCAGTCTTTGGACTTCCTCCCTGTAGGCTGTCTCATCTCCTCCTGAGATATGTCCAACCACAGTCGTGTCGTCCGCAAACTTGACGATGGTGTTGTGGATTGGGCGGGGGCACAATCGTGGGTGTAGAGGGCGTAGAGGAGGGGGCTCAACACACAGCCCTGTGGGGAGCCGGTGCTGAGTGTGATGGGGGTGGAGAGGTGATGGCCCAGTCTGACAGTCTGTGGGCGGTTAGACAGAAAGTCCTTGATCCAGAGGCAGATGGGTTGGGAGAGTCCTAAATCCATGAGTTTGGTGACCAGTCTGCTGGGGATGATGGTATTGAAGGCGGAGCTAAAGTCAATGAAAAGCATCCTCACATAGCTCCCCTGGTGTTCGAGGTGGGTCAGTGCAGTGTGAAGAGCAATGGCGATGGCATCCTCAGTGGACCTATTTGCTCTGTAGGCAAACTGGTATGGATCGAAGGTGGGCGGGGGCGGCTTTGAGGCTGGACCAGCCTCTCGAAACACTTCATGATGACTGGTGTGAGAGCGACCGGTCGGTAGTCGTTAAGGCCGCTGATAACAGGCTTTTTTGGTAGTGGGATGTTTGTGGCAGACATCAGGCACGGTGGGATGATGGATTTGGACAGGGACAGGTTGAAGATTTTCGTGAAGACCTCGGGAGAGCTGGTCTGCACATTCCTTCAGAACCCTTCCTGTCACGCTATCCGGGCCGGCAGCCTTCCTCGGGTTCACCGCCCTGAGCACCCGCCTCACATCATGCTCCTGCACAGAGAGGGTGTAGTTGTTGTTGTTGTTAGGGGCTGGTGGGAGAATGGTGACGAGCTCTTCTGGTTCTGCCTCGAAGCGAGCAAAGAAGCAGTTCAGCTCCTCTGCCAGTGAGGCGTTGCCGTCGGCCGTCGTGCTGTTGCTGGGCTTGTAGTTGGTGATGTGCTGGATGCCCTGCCACACCCGCCGTGGATCGTTGTTGTTAAAGTGGTCCTCTATCTTCCTCTTGTGGGCCGCTTTGGCATCCCTGATGCCTTTCTTCAGGTTGGCTCTAGCAGCGCTGTACAGGGCTCTGTCGCCAGACCTGAAGGCGGTGTTGCGGTCCTTGAGGAGAGTTTGGACCTCTTTTGTCATCCACGGCTTCTGGTTGGGGTACACCCGGATGAGTTTTGTCGACGGTGACGTTGTCAACACAGTTCTGGATGTAAAAGTGTACCGTGGATGTGTACTCCTCCAAGTCCTGATTTCCAAAAATGTCCCAGTTTGTCCTTTCAAAGCATGTAGCTGTCAAAGCAAAGTCCTGTAGCTGTGAGGAAGCTCCTTCAGGCCAAGTTTTAACAGTCCTGGTGGCGGGTTGAGCTTTTCTCCTGAGGGGTGTGTATGCTGGTGCTAAGTGAATGGATAGGTGATCCGACTGGCCTAAGTGTGGTAGTGGTGTGGCTCTAAACCCCTTCTTGATGTTTGAGTAGGCCTTGTCTAAAGTATTTTCTCCCTTGGATGCACATTTGATGTGTTGTTCAAACTTGGGGAGTACTGATTTTAAGTCTGCGTGATTGAAATCACCAGCTATGATATGGGCTGCTTTGGGGTAGGTGTTCTCATGTTTGCTGATAGCACTATGGAGGTAGCCTAGGGCTATGCTAGCATTAACATCCGGTGGAATATACACAGCTGTAACTATGACCACTGTAAACTCACGTGGAAGGTAGAAAGGCCTGCATCTAACTATCAGGTACTCCAAATCAGCAGAACAGTGTCTGTCTATGATTGTGGTATTTGTGCACCAGTTGTTGTGAACGTAGATGCATAACCCCCCTCCTTTGCTCTTACCGGAGTCTTTGTTTCTATCCCAGCGAAATGCTGTGCGGCCTGCTAGCTCAATGGCTCCGTCCGGTACAAGAGCGTGTAGCCACGTCTCTGTTATTAGCAGAATGCAACTGTCCGCGATTAATTTGTTTGCAGAGACCTGTAGTCTTAGTTCGTCCATTTTGTTGGTGATAGATCTGGCGTTGGTGAGAATGAAGCTGGGTAGCGGTGGTTTATGTGGTTGTTGCCTTAGCCTAGCGAGTAGACCGGACCGGCGACCACGCTTTTGCTTCCTGTGCCTCCTCCATCTCCGGCGTTTGCTGGGGCCGACAACAATCCACGGAGAGCCCGGTGTCCTGGCTATCTCCTCCAGTATGTTGCGTGAATGCAGAAAAACACACTTAACTGCCTGTTTACACTGTAATCCGATAATCAGAAGATCCTGTCGGCTGAAGGTGAGATTCGCACGACAAAACGTAACATTGTCAAACAGACATACAAACAAAAACACATTAAAAAAGCACCGAAAGGGAGAGCTTCGAGCCGCTGCGACTGTGCGCGCCGCCATCTTGTAATGAAATGGATATAGAACAGGTCATGACATAATTAGAAAAATGATTGATGAAGTGTTACCAGGATAGGGAAAAATTTAGCTATGAAGACTGGATAGGTGGAGTTATTTATTGGGAACTGAGGGGGTTGAAGCAAAACTTGAATGAGTTATAATAAATTATTAAAGATCGAGACAAAGAGGAACGATGAATTTCCCTTAAATGGGGGGGTCAAAAACCAACCATAAAGACAGTGGTAAACTAGGTACTCATTGCCGGAAGAGGTTGTTGAGGCATATTTAAGAAGTGTTTTTTTTGTATACTTACAGAGCATTGACCTACATTGCAAGGATCAAACACTGGAAGATGGGATTAGGTTAGATAGCCTTTCTTAAGAAAAAATGAATCCGTTGGTGCAGATGAGATGGGCTGAACTTGAACAGATATAGTCTGCAATAGTAAACATAATTGAAGTGATCTACGTCTCAAACATACATCTAACTGAAATTAAATTGCAGCATTATAAAATAAATGTACTATTAATTCAATGTACAATTTTGCAAAAATAGTGATTTCAGTTAACAATTCTTTAGTGTTTTAAAACTGGTGTTGATCCTTTCATAATACTTCAAACTTGAACCAGCTACATTCACTCTGGATGAAGCAGATAGGCTTTCATAATCGAGAATCTCTCCTCAGGAAGCAAATGGATTAAAATGTTAATAGATACAACTTGTATCGGAAGGAAGTGTTGTTTCTAAACATTTATTGCTGAAATAGGAAGGCAGTTCTGGCAGGAAATATTGCAGTTGCAAGATTTCAAGGCAAACAAGTCAACCAATTATTTCAGATTACTTGAATTTTGATCAGCATTTTAGTACCTTTCCCAAACCACTTCTCACCCATCCCCTGCTCAAAGTGCTTCATAGACAACTGTGAATGGTAATATCAAAACACATAGCAGGTTTGTACCTGCCAGTGAGGTAATAACTAGATCAATGGCTTTCAAGTGTTGAGTCAGGAAAGATTCCTTTGAAACAATGCTGTGCTGATTTGAAGACATATTGTAGTTCAGTTTTTGTCATATATGCAAGCTGGTGCCTCAAAATTAAAGATGAAATCATGTGGTTAAGTCTTTCAAGCTATAATTGAATCCAGTCAGAAGTGAGGATAATAGGCACAACTAATGGATTTCTAGGGCACACAAAAATGCTGGAGAAACTCAGCGGGTGCAGCAGCATCTATGGAGCGAAGGAAATAGGTAACATTTCGGGCCGAAACCCTTCTTCAGACTGATAGGGGATGGCGGGGAGAAGGAAGGAAAAAGGAGGAGGAGGAGCCCGAGGGCTGGGAAGAGACAGTCCGAGGGCTGAGGAAGGGGAGGAGACAGCAAGGGCTAACAAAATTGGGAGAATTCAATGTTCATGCCCGCAGGATGCAGACTCCCCAAGCAGAATATGAGGTGCTGTTCCTCCAATTTCCGGTGTTGCTCACTCTGGCAATGGAGGAGATCCAGGACAGAGAGGTCGGATTGGGAATGGGAGGGGGAGTTGAAGTGCTGAGCCACCGGGAGGTCAGGTAGGTTCTTGCGGACCGAGCGGAGGTGTTCGGCGAAACGATCGCCCAACCTCCGCTTAGTCACACCGATGTAGATCAGCTGATATCTAGAGCAGTGGATGTAGTAGATGAGGTTGGAGGAGATACAGGTGAACATCTGTCGCACCTGGAACGACTGCTTGGGTCCTTGAATGGAGTCGAGGGGGGAGGTAAAGGGACAGGTGTTGCATTTCTTGCGGATGCAACGGAAAGTGCCCAGGGAGGGGGTGGTACGGGAGAGAAGGGAAGAATTGACAAGGGAGTTGCGGAGGGAGCGGTCTTTGCGGAAGGCAGACAGGGGGGGGGGGGGGGGGAGATGGGAAGATGTGGCGAGTGGTGGGGTCATGTTGGAGGTGGCGGAAATGACGGAGGATTATTTGTTGTACGTGACGGCTGGTGGCGTGAAAGGTGAGGACTAGGGGGACTCTGCCCTTGTTGCGAGTGCGGGGATGGGGAGAGAGAGCAGTGTTGCGGGGTATGGAAGAAACCCTGGTGCGAGCCTCATCTATGGTGGAGGAGGGATGCCCTTGTGTGGAACGCCTCATCCTGGGAGCAGATGCGGCGTAGACGGAGGAATTGGGAGTAGGGGATGGAGTCCTTTTAGGGAATGGATTTCTAGTTTGGTTTTAAGAAGTTATTGTAATTTACCATTAAAATTGATTCCGAATGTAAATGCAAGAAATAGCACGTCCTCACTCGCCACCTCGGCTTGTCATCCAAGTTGCTGCCAACTGGCATAGTTCAGGATGCAAGGGTCCTTGTTGAGGGATCTGCCCTAGTCCTAGGGCTCTAGAGTGTTGCCAAGGACAAATATCAAATGCCACGAGGAAATCATCAACCATGTGAAAGGCACAATTGAGTCTGCTGAAACTTGTTGGTCTTCTGATACTAGATCTCCATAAAGGGATGCTGCCATCAGATACATACCAGGTTATAGGAATACATGATGAGGGATGCACTGAAGATTGGTACAGCCAGCACAAAGGACTGCAATCCAAGGTTCCGCCACCACTAGACACAGGACCTGTGTCCTGTGTACAGCCCCACAAACATTTGAAATGCATATCGTCCAAAGAGGGCTCCAGAGTGGCCCTGGTGTTTTGTATAATGACACCACCAATGTCCTCCAGAATGTTTGGGACAAAGACCCATTTATTTATTTGCCTCAGTACTCCACAATTTGATATTTGGAATAGAAAAAAAAAAAAATCACATGCGGTTATAGTGCACATTGTCAGATTTTAATAAAGGCCATTTTTATACATCTCAAATTGTGGATTTCAGAGGCAAATAAAAAAATGATGTCCCGAACATTATGGAGGGCACTGTATAGGCCTGACAATATTATAAATGTATAGGCTGGACAGCATAATGAATGGAAAGAAAGCCATACACTGTTCTTGCATTTCTTGTATACATTTATGAATAAACTATTTTTGAAATAAAAGAAAAATATCATGGCACGAGAGACGGATTCAAATGAAACGGTGCAGACACCACAAAGGGTTTATGGGGAAGGACAACTGTCTGAGGTCCAACTTCCACTGGACGTTGAGGGACTGGCCTCTCAAACACATCATATGTTTTTGAAGAGGAGAAATGAATGGCATTGGTGCATTATAAACAGTGTATTGACTTAATGGCAATTAATGTACAGAATTACACGTACAGATGATATTATACTCTTATATACAATTCTATCATAGTATATTTTATTATATTATAACATCATATGGATAGTCAAAAAGTAAGTGTGTGTGTGTGTGTGTGTGTGGGGGGGAAACAGAACACTTGCCCACCAAATCTGGAGTCAGGCAACACCAAATCTGGAGTCAGGCAAGGCTGCCCAATTTCCTTTGCCTTTTTTGCATGTTATATCGAGCACTTTCTCAAATCAGGAAGGAAGGAGATGAGTGTATGAGGCACCAATCCCACAGTGGGGGTCACTCAGATCAGAGCCTCTGTACGTGGACAACATCAGTGCCTCCCTCTCAGACCTACAATTGGTTTGTAGATTAATCGGCATCTGGGACCAGTTTGAACTGCCCTCAGAAGCAGAATCAATTGCAGCAAGAATGAGGCAAAGTCTTTTGACCATTGGCCCAGCTAAACTTGTTTTTCCTTCATCTGAAGGGGCTGGGAATCAAATTGGGACGCAGGGCATAGTTGTCTGGAATGGATAGCCGAGGTGAATTGGAAAATGGGAACATAGGATCGCCTTTCCAATGACAGACAAGAACTTGGCCATCGGATAAAATATACTCTCAGTGTCGCTGTACGAGGTACAGTGTAGCCCATACCCCACTTCTGTGCTATCTTATGATTCAAGTGGAGATCCAGAATGTATTGTATCTGTGATGACCAACTGCCCAGAGGAAAGAAGTACCCAACATAATCCTCATTCTAATAACCATCTTTGTGTGTGCCTGCATAAAGCCGTGGTGGACCCGAAGTGCACAAATATCAGGTGTTGCCATGTGCCAAGGTTTGACTTGTCCCTGATCTCACAAAGGATGGGGTTTGCCTTGTAATTGCAAAATGTTCCATACAGTTGGCCCTCGCCACAATGCCTTTACTTCATTAAAAAGTTTCTCAAACAAAACAAAAAGCACTCAAGCAGTGTTCAGTGCAAAATTCCCTACAGAGAAAGGACACGATAAATCCTGTGGCATGTTTTCCCAAGCAGACAGTCGGTCATTTGGCAGAATGCTTTATTGCTAAAATTAACAAACAAACACCAAGACTGGCAGGAAGAGGGACCCTCCGTCAGATCTCTCCTGCAAGATGGAATCCCACTCTCACCGTATGCTGCCGTTAAGATGGCTGTAGTAGGAGAGGGATGATCATCAACCTTTTTGTAGATTGTGCACTTGCCAAGGTGGTTTGAAAAAGAATGCCTGGTCAACCTGAGCAGCTGAGTCACAGAGTACACTGATCTATGGATTGTTGCCGATGTTGACGAATCTTGAGACAAACGTCAACTGGCAGACCATCAACCTAGTAAATGGTGCACTTTGAACTGCCCGACCGTGTGGGCTTTGTTGTGTGAGTAAGTGTCTGCAAACAAATGAGGCCAGCTGGTACATTCCAGGATACAGTTGACGTGCTGAGAGAAGCACGGAAGGTTGGTGCTGCCACCACAAAAATTTACAGGGAAAGACCAGTCGAGGGTCCTATTGCCACTGGGCCCTGAAAGGCTGGTCCCTATGTAACAACCTCCCAAACACTTCATGTTTAAGCAGAAAAAAAGAATGGCGTAGATGCGTAGTAAGAGAGTGATTTGATGGTGCAACAAATGTAGGGAAAGACCTATTCTATTTGTGTTTCTCGTACATCTTGCGTGTATTATGAATAAAGTATATATTTAAAATCAAAATTACACATTTTGTAAGCAAATTGGATATAGTGCTGTATACTGTGTGTTGGTTTGCACCTCTCAATTATCTTTAACTACAAATAACACTATTTTTGTTAATTAAGAGTGGCACTTAAGTGAAGCAACTAAATCGTAAGAGTAGAATCTCATTACACACCAGTATGTTAATTGTCGCTTGCAACAATTACAATCTCCAAATTAAACTAAACAAACACTTCTCGCAAATTATACTGAAAATTGCAAATGCTATTAAGAAATCACTTTGTCACAGACTTTGTGGAGAAATACTGACGGCTAAATATGTAGAAATTCCAATGTTCCTGTCAGATGCCGAATTAAACTTCTGTAGTCAAAACTGGAGTACAAAGTTACAAAGATCCTCTATCACTAAAGCAAAATACAGCTGATGCTAGAAAGCCAAAAATAAAATTGCTAGTGATGCAAATTTTCAGCAGGTCAGGTAGCACCTCTACAGGCAGAAACAAAGAGTTAATATTGCATGATGATGATGATTTTTTTTTAATAGTGTTTTATTGTCATGTGTCCCAGTTATAACAATGAAATTCTGGTAGCAGAACAGAATATGCAAATATGTAATAGATGGTCATCAAACTGGTTGGAACATTAACGCTTTCTCTAATTTGAAGTCTCAATTTTTTTTAATGTGATCTTTAAACCTGTGCTAAATTCAGGTGCATTTTTAATTGTCTTTTTAACTCCATCGTGATCTGGACACTCATGGGTACATAGATCAGGCTTGTATGCAACATTTTTAGAACTATCAAGAGAAAAAGCAAATAATGAACTTTTTATAAAATTAATATCACTACTGAAATTTGTTCACCAAATAATCACATGCAACTTTACCCTTCAATAGGTATGATTTGTTTCCTACTGTCATTAATGTATGGCGTTATAAAAGCCACACCTATAAGAAGTCAGGAATTCTGCCTAACCTGTTGTGCACATCCAGCATTTTCAGTTTAATTTTAATCTGTCTCCGAATGTCTTCAAATATCAAGGCTTCCTGTCGCCATTGTCAACAAATTTTGGACATGGCTTGTTCTGAGTATACTACCCAAACATCTGTGAAGGAAGGAACTGCAGATGCTAGGTTACATCAAAGATAGAAACAAAATGGTCGAGCAACTCAGCTGGCCAGGCAGCATGTCTGGAGAGAAGGAACGGGTGACTTTTCGGGTTGAGACTTTCCTCAGTATCATAAACATAAGTGAAACTGTTGACATCAGTCGAAGGTACACAAAAAAGCTGGAGAAACTCAGCGGGTGCAGCAACATCTATGGAGCGAAGGAAATAGGCAACGTTTTGGCCCGAAACGTTACCTATTTCCTTCGCTCCATAGAAGCTGCTGCACACGCTGAGTTTCTCCAGCTTTTTTATGTACCTTCGATTTTCCAGCATCTGCAGTTCCTTCTTAAACAACATGTTGACATCAGTCATTGATGATTGAGCCAGTTTCTTACAGCTAGTTCCTACCAGGACTGCAATGTAACATGCAAAGCAGCTCACTTCTGACCAATAACTGGTGCTTCTCACTTGTTTTTGGCTGCTCGTACATCTCACTTCTACATAATCGAAACCGGTTCCACAATCAGTCTAGTTTCGATCAAGCGATCTTAAGGAATCTAATGCTGTATGTGGAATATCCACAAACTATGAAATCTCCCTTAAAACAAGTAGGGATGCTACCCTTCTAAACTTGGAGTGCATCTTGAGATATAAAAAGTTAGCACATATGTTGATAGTTACATATCAAAAACAACGTAATCAAGCAATTTATTTACAGGGAGCCCAACCTTCATTCTACTGTGCAACAACTTATCCACAGATTGGCAATCACTTTAATAAATCCCATTTGAAGAACTATGCACCCTTTATTGGGATGATACAGGCATGGTAGGCTCGAGGCACAAGAAGACTTTTAGAACATTAGGATTTTTTCCCTGTGAACAAAGTTTCAGGAGTTAACTAACAGATAAGACATTGTGACCAAAAAAACATATTATCCCCATCAAGTAGATCGTTAATTTTAGGTCATGGAATTTATATATATTTTTAAATGGTGGCAAATTATCTGGATGTGACACGATAAGAAATCTTTTCAATGAGTTACTGAGACCTGGAACATCTAACTTGAAAATCTAAGCTGATCCATAAATGAAGACACAAGAGACTGCAAATCCTGGAATCTTGAACAAAAAAAACAAACTGGTGGAGGAAATCAGTGGGCCAGTCATTGAAGAGTGATGTGGATAGATGGCATTTTGCATTGGGATCCTTTTTCAGACTGATCCATAATCGAGTTTAGAAATGAGTTAGAACATTATTTATGGGCAATTTGCATGCTATTTTAAAGAATTAGTAGTACCACAGCTTATGTATGGACTGTTCTCCTTCAGTACATTTTTATGATTCCATGATCCTTATCTGCTGAGCAAACAACTTATTCACTACTTTTGATTTTTTTTTAAACTGGAGCTTTTTTATCATGACACCATGATAACTTAAATCTTCTTACCTTGAAATGGTAACATTTGAAATCTAAATTGCAAACAGACTGTCACAAATCTGCCAGTATAATGCCAAGAGTCTGGGGTCAGACTAGGCAAAAATAGAAGACACCTTTCCCTGGAAAGCTTTGGTGAAACAGGTGGGTTGTGATGACATTTTGCGTGTTGCTTATGGGAAGCATGTTGCCTGGACGCTTAGAAATACTTGTACTTTTTCTAAAGTGTGTCATGGATCTTATAGCTCCAACGGAACAATAAGAAATATTCGGCAAAGTGCCATACGGAAGTTCTGCCTGCTGGCGCAGGTAGAAATTCTTAACAAAAATGGGCTGCTGAACACGACATGCATTAAAGCAATGCTGTCTAACATATTACATAAATATCTAATAAGGATTCCCGTTGTGGATAAATGCATTTATAATTAGTCATTAAATGATGAATGTACCACTTTCTTAGATACATGTTTTCAGTAATTTCACTTGCATACCTTAAGCATTTGCTGACAAAATATTAATTCAAAAAGTTGAGCGTACATGTCATTTTTTGATCAATTAAAGATTTATACGTTTTTTTGACCAAATATTGACGTGCTTGGCTGCAGTTCACTGGAACTGCAAACATCACAGTCCATCACTGTATCTTTGGCAAAGTATCTTTATATGTATTGCGAGGTGTATGCTAATAAAATTATTGTATGCCGTTACCTTGACACATCCATGACCAAACATTAACTTTTCAATTTGAACATCACAAAGTTAAAGAAACAATTAAGGAATAATTTATCTGGCAATCATGGCAAGAGATCACATAGGAAAGAACTTGACAATCTACAGGTGAGTTAGAAACTGATCAATACAAGTATAATTTATATTCAGAGACCAAAATCACTTAGATTAGATACATTTAATTTAATTAGGTAAATGCTAACATAAACACTACCTTTAGTATTTCTTTACGATTTGAAAGTGGCCCCAGCGACTGCACACTGGCAGTGCATGCACACAGTCTGAGCAGTGATGGACTGTGATGTTTGCAGTTCCAGTGAACTGCAGCCAAGCACACGTCAATATTTTCAGAAAATGGAAAAACTGGCAAAGTAACATTGATTGCATCAGCTATGAGACTGGACCTGTTAGGAATAACTAAATATAAACAGGGGTTACATTAATATTTAGAAAAGGTGGTGGTGGTGGGGATGGACTGGTGTGGATGGGACACATTAGTTAATGTGGGCAAGTTGGCCCGAAGGGCCCGTTTCAATGCTCTATGGCTCTCTCCAGCAAAATTCCAGGTGGCTTATTACTCTCTCATTCCCTCTGAAAATAACCTCTCTCAACAGTCATTTCCCTTCTGGAGTTTTCCCAATTCTCCAGTAGCTCAGACTATCTTTCAAAGCACTCATGTTGTTTGGAGTTTTTTCTTCTGCATTCCCTTTTGCTAAAGCACCAAGCTTTTAGTTTAAATTCAGATATTACTAAACTACCGCAACAACCTGGTATTTGGTTGCTACTTTGCGTTTGAAAATGTAGTAGAATGGGCAGAGTAGAATAATCGCTGAAAGACAGCAACACTTTCCCCAAATATTAAACAGCTTTCAGTTTTGTTCCACAATATACCAACCCCACATCATATGCTCTGACATGGATTAGAAATTTAGCTCTTCATAGTTCATGGATCATGAAAATGACTCTGTTGGCTCGAAGGGCCAAATGGCCTACTCTTGCACCTATTTTCTATGTTTCTATGGAAATAAAGATGCACCAAGCCCCCCAATCAGGCGTATTAGTGGGCTAAAAGGTAAAAACATTTTGCAAAGCCCCACTGACACTAAATTGATGGCAAACAAGATCTCAGTCGCAAATGAATTGTAATACATTCGGACAATGATCAAAGCAACCACTGTTCTATTGCAATCTCCTTTTTGCCATTGCCCTGGGAGTCCATGATTAACACCGCTCCAGCACATAGTTAAGGAAGACTAGATTTCTTAACAATTTAGCTTATTGTGCATTTCTCTCAAAAGGGATTGTGATTCATCACCTGCTGCGATTACACATAAATCATACCCTGCATAAGAAGGATGAACCCATCATCCTATCAGGATTAAATTAATTACCGCTGCCAAGTAGATTTCCAATGAGATGTTAAACCAAGACGTCATCTGCCCACTCTTGCATGTAATAAATGTGAGTTCTACAGGTACTCTGGACACTATTTATTATTCACTCTCATCATTTGTAGTACCATGTTGTCCATAAATCATCTGATATGTTTATGAACATTGTAAAAGTGAGTATGTTTTAAAAGCGATGAACTAGTTTATTAAGGTCTCCGCGGAATGCGAGGGGAAATAACTTTTTTTCAAACATATGCCAACTGTAAGAACTTGTACCTGTTTAAAATTCTGTCAACTTTGTTACAGGGCTGATATTGGTTGATGTACAAGCTGCATAAGCAGGACTTCTTAGCATTGTGGTCACTAAAAAAATCGACTAGTTAATAATTCACTTGGCAATTTCCCTGTACCTGTAGCACATATACTTAGATTAAGACAGATGAAAGCTACATTTGTATTAGTCTTAAGCCATAAATTATACAAGTAAGGTGGGCTGTGGATTGAGTTACGGCCCTACTGACTACTTGGAAATGCAAAATTCAAATTGTTGGCAGCAAGGATGATGATGTGGCATGTTGAATACAACCAAATATTTTAATTGGCTTGTGACTGACCAAGCCTATCCAACTGAAAGCCTATGCGTGACAACATTACCAAGCCTATGCAGTCAGAGATAAAGATCAGAGGTGCATTTACAATGATTTGGCCTAAGTGAATGGATGGGGACATGGCAGATGGAACATTAAATGGACAAAAAGGGTGGAGTTAAATTTTTTTTTAAAAATAGTGCAAGATTGAATGTGCTGGTGTCCAGAGGAACATGGGGTGTCCTTCTAAGATCAATGAAAATCATCATGCAGGTAATAGAAGACATTAATAAGGTATGTTGATATTTTCAGGGGAGGATTGGATAACCGGAACTAAGTTGCCTTGCTCCAACAATATGTAGCCCAAGCTGGGCTATTTAGAGTCTCCTAGAGGAAGGATATATTTAGCATCGTTTTTTGTTTAGTTTAGTTTATTACTGTCACTTGCACAGAGATAGAATGAAAAGCTTTTATTTGCATGCTATCCAGTCAAAAAGGATATGTATGAATGAATATAATCAAGCCGTCCACAATGCACAGATAAAGGATACAGGGTACAACATTAGTGCCAGATATAACACTGAAGTCCGATTTAAAGATAGTTCAAAGGTTTCCAACGAGGTAGATGGGGTGGTCAGGAACTGAGAGGACTGTCCAGTTGCCTGATAACAGCTGGGACTGTTCCTGAAGGGAGTATTTGCAGTAAAAGTTAGTAAATATTTGCAATGAAGGGTTAGGGAGTAAACAAAGGTTCAAGCTAATTCTTAGGATAGCAGGCTTGTCAGATCAGGGGAAATTAAGTAGACTGGGCCAATGTGCTCTTGAATTTAGGCAACTTCAGGGCAAACAGAGGAATGATGTTATCCTGGTTGGGCTGTCCAGAGCCTGTGGCTACAATAACAAAATAAGATATTAATCATTCAGAACTGAGATGCGAAGAAAGAGCAGCAAATCACTGAGATTTTCCACTTAAAAGGATTGTGGAGACTCAATTGCTATATTCTAAACAGAGATGAATTGATTTTTTGATATTAAAGGAATCAAGGAAAATGGGGTTGGCAAAGGAAAGTGTTGGTGAGTCAGAGAGCAGCCATAATCTTATTGAATGGCAGAGTAGAGACAAAGGGCCAAATGGCCTATTCCCGTTTCCTTTTTAAATACTCTGAGAAAGTTATCAAAGACAATCTCAAAGCAAACCCTGCCTGGCTGTGGAACCAAGATATTACGGAGCAATCCTTTGGCATACCAGGTATACACATCACAAGTGGGATGACTAGAGCAGCCAAGAATGGAAAAGTAATTGAAAAAAAGTGCATGTCACCTGGCAACAGAACTTTGTGAGCCACGCGAGACTGAACAGACTAGACTGAGAACAAACAATGGGTCAAGCAACATCTGGGCAAAGATGAGGGAGGGCGGGCGGGTGGAGGGGTCTCAAAGAGGGAGAGAAAATGGGGTGGGGGGGGGGAAATAGGAATAACAACAGCCCTGCCTACACCCCAAAGCTTTTCAGATTTCCAAAATCAATTAAACAAAAGAATCTTGAAGCAAGGTTCAAGTACAGTTGTAGTCCGACACACAGGTAGAAATGAGAAAATGATGCTCATGTTCATTGTTTACCATTCGAAGTTAGAGCTTTGAGGTTGCTCGAACAAAATTCAAAGTAAAAGCAACTTAGAACTGAAAAGGGAAGTGGCTGGATGCGTTCCTACAATGCATCAGTATAAAGCAAAAGCTGGAATACATCATCACCCCCTCAGGCCCCAGATGTGATAAGGATGATTCTTGTTACAGGGTAATATGAAATGCCGGTCAGGCTGCAAACGTTAACTCATTTAGTGCTTTATCAGATTAACAGTTTGTGCTGAGAATAGCATAACATTTATGATGATATTATTAGCAGGCATCATGGGAGATAGCAAGCATCTTATTCGACAACGTTAAAAATGACCAATGATTGTGCCACGTCACAACAGATAAAATCATGTTGACACAAATTAGAGCACTACAGAGTGAATGTGATCTCTCTCTCTCACTGGATTACTGAAAGGAGCTCAGGCACTCAATGCACATGCCTACAAAATAACAGCTTCTTGTTAAAGAAATAAATATTTCCACTTTTTGCAGGCACAAATTCTCTGGTGCTCACTGTAAGGGGAAACCATCAGCATGTATCTCAGCTGACAGAAAATATTTAGGTGGTAAACACAGCCTGTCCGAAACAATGTCAGTTAAATTCCACCTTCAACTCTCATATACCAGCTTTCCATTACTTCCTTGCCACCCATCCCCACTTCTCGCAAAATGTCTCCCTCACCCTGCAAATATTTGGCCTACAATTCATCTTCATTCCAAAATAGTCAAGGTCCATTTCCACCCTGGGTTCCCCTCACCCTCAAACCACCTTTCCCTTGACTCCCACTCACCCCCTGCTACCTGACCACACGATTTCACTTCACTCCCAACCTGACCTCTATCTCCCTCTCATCACCACCACCCCCCACTCCACTCTCTCATCCTTAACACCCTGCTCCCGATCTCCCCATCAACTCCCAACATCCTGATCCCCCCCCCCCAGAATTCTGCCCCACGTCTCCCTCAAGTATGCCCTATCACCCCCTTTAACCCCAACATTCTGTCCCCCCCCCATCACCTCCCAGATTGTCTGACCCCCCCATTCCCACATCCACCAACAACCTGCCTCCTCGCCCAACAGTCTGCCCCCTGACCGTCACCCCCACCACTCTAACCGTCTACCTCCCCCAGTCTCCCCCTCACCTAACAGTCCGGCCCTCGTCTTCTTCCCCACAACAATCTGCTTCCTCTACACCCCCCTCCCCCCCCCACAACCCTCTAACAATATGTCTCCCCCTCACCCAACAGTCTGCTCCCCCCGGCCTCTCCCCCCTCCCCCCTCCCCCCTCCCTCCTCCCCAACAGTCTGGCCCATGTCTCCCCCTCCTCCCGTTTGATCCCTCAACCCACAGTAATCTGGCCTGCCCCTCCCCCTTCAACTGCCTGCCTTTTATCTCCCCCTCCCACCTGCCCATCTGTCTCTCATCCCCCAATAGTCTCCCCACCCCCGCCCCCTGGTTTTGTCCTCCATCTCTCCCTCACCCCCAGCCGTCTCTCCCTCACCCCCAGCCGTCTCTCCCTCACCCCCAGCCGTCTCTCCCTCACCCCCAGCCGTCTCTCCCTCACCCGCCAGCCGTTTGCTTCCCCTTTTCCCGGCGCCATCTCCCGCCCCTCATCCTCCCGCCGGAGCGGCCGCCGACGTGGTCCAGGCTGCGATGCTGGGAATGGATGAAGCGGGCGGGGAGCCACTCACCATGGCGAAGCCGGAGAGCAGCGCCGAGGTCCGGCTCGACGCCTTCAGCTTAGCGCGGCTGAGGTAGAGCTTCCTCCAGGACAGCGCCTGCACCGAGTGATGGTTGGAGGACACCAGCTCCAGGTAGCTTCGCCTCACCCAGTCTCGGTAGTCGGCCCCAGCGGGCTCCGAGCAGAGAGGAGCGGGAGAGCCGGCCGTCGCTGACCGCTCGGAGCTCATAGCAACGCCGGATGGGACCTCGTCTCGCCGCCGACCTGCGCGCTTCGGGGACGCGCCTTGATGTAATCCTGCTGCCGCCTGGGGGAGCAGTGTGATCCTGCTGCTGCCGCCTGCTCCTCGGCTGCTCCGCACCGCACCGCCATTAGGGGGCGCCACCCAGCCACTTCTCTCTGCCATTAGGGGGCGCCACCCTGCCACTTCTCATCGCCAATAGGGGGCGCCACCCAGCCATTCCGCATTGCCATTTGGGGGCACCCCACACAGCCACTCTGTATCACCATTAGGAGCACCACCCAGTCGTTCCTTATTGCCAATAGGGGCGCCACACAGCTACTGCATCGCCATGAGGGGGCGCCACTCTGCACCGCCATTAGGGAGGCACCACACATCCAATCATCACCGCCATTAGGGGGCGCCACCCAGCCACTCCGCACCACCTTACGGGGGCACCCCACACCGCCACTCCTCACCGCCATTAGGGAGGGGGGGGGCCTTCAACCAATCCCTGCCTCTGTGAAGGGTCATCCAACCAATCACTGCACTGCTGTTGAGGGGTAGCAATCAACCAATCACGGTTTCAGTGTGGGGGGGACAATCCAACGAATCATGGTTGTCTCATGAATTGGGCAGCGGGTGTATGGAACAAGCTGCCGGAGGAGGTAGTTGAGGCAGGGAATGTCACAATGTTTAAGAAACAACCAGACAGGTGTGGAGGAATATGCGCAAGTGGGACTAGTGTAGATGGGACATGTTGGTTGGTGTGGGCAAGTTGGGCCGAAGGATCTGTTTCCATGCTGACTGTGAGTCTAATTGGTTGGAGCAAGAGTTAAGCACCAGCATTCGGTGAGTTGGAAGTCGTTGGTTGGGATCAGTTGAGCAATGGTCAGTGGGTGTCATTTCTATGGGTTCTCCAAGTTGAGAGATATTGATGTGATCAGGACTTTGGGGTTGGTGGGTTGGATGATTGTGGTTAGGCAGGTTACCTCAGCTTCACAATGGTGATAGTTGTGCAGTGGAGGACTTGAACACATAAACTAGAGAAGGAATAGGCGGCTTGATCTTCCAAGCCTGCTCTGCCATTTAATAAAGGCATAATTTTGTGATTCCAACAGCACATTCCAATTTTCCCTAGCAACCTTCAATCCCTTGCTAAACAAGTATCTTTATACTTCTGCTGAAATGTTCAAACATTTTGTTACCTTCTCCCCTTTTAGAAGGAAGTTCACAGGTCTCTGGGAGAAAATATTTTGCCTCTTCTTTGTATTAATGGTGCCTTATTTTTAAACAGTGACACTAGGATTTTCTAGCAAGGAAATATTTTCTTCTCCATATATTCCCCCTGTTGAGATTATTCAGGATCTCACTTGTTTAATCATGATTGAATGGTGGAGTAGACTTGATGGGCCGAATGGCCTGATTCTACTCCTATTTCTTCTGACCTTATGAACAGATTAATGAGAAGCAGTGGATTGGTGCATTTGATTAAGACCCTCCACTAAAGGTCAGTTTTCAAAATTGGAAGCAAATGGGATTGGAGGTAATATACTAAAATGGCTTGAAAATTGATTAAAGAGAGGAGACACGGGGTAGGAATAAAGGGAATTTTCTTAGTGTGACAGGCAGTGGTCAGGGGGTTACTGCAGGGTTCAGTCCTTGGGTCTCAGCTCTTCACAATATGTAGCAATGATAGGAAGAGGGAAATATTTCCAAATTTGCCTGCACAACTGTGTGGCGTCATGAGTTGTAAGGACACAAACAGGCTTCATGACCATTTAGACAAGTGGAGTAAGTAGGCAACTATCAGGCAAATGCAGTATAATGTGGAAAAATGTGAAATCATTTGTAATGGTAGGGGAAAAAAATGTATCATATTAAAAAAAAAGAACATGACTAAGCGGCCTGTATGACTTGAACCCCATTCAGCATAAACACTAATTCCCTTCGACACCAATGCACATTGTCAGCAGTGTGTATGATCTACAAAATATACTGTAGTCTTTCACCAACAGTACCTCCCAAACCCGCAGGTTCTATGATTTGATAGGATATGGATTACAAGTAGATTGAAGTACCACCATCACTAACATTTTCTTCTCCAAGTTGCATACCATCTGACTTGGGAATATATCACCAATCCTTCATCATGACTGGGACTAAATCCTGGAACTTCATCCTTGACAGCAATGTGGGAACAGCTTCACCAGAAGGAGCAAAGTAGTTCAAGAGAGAAGCGCACCACTAACTTCTCAAGGCAATGAAACACAAGCAATAAATGCTTGACTATAGGTAATAAAAATATCATGCCGTGATACTCCAAAGATGTTATTAACATTCTCCAAATATTTATTTCACAACCTGAATCGTTAATAAAAATGGTAAGAGATTAAAAATGCAGATATCGAAATTCTGAAATAAAAATAGAAAATGCTGGAAATACTTGGCAGGGAAGGCAGCAGCCATGGAAAGAGCAGCAGAGTTCATATTTTAGCTCAATAAATTCTTCATCCCAAAACATTAACTTTCTTTTTTCCACAGATGCTGCCTAACTTACTGCATTTAAATTGCGCCTCAGTTGGAACATAACTGGAATACTGAATTGTTATTTCGAATGTCTATTTCCACAGGTGCTGTCTTATCTGTTCAGTGTTTCTAATATTTTCTAACTATTGGCCTCTAACGAAATTTTGCTGTAAAACACAGTGAATCATCTGCAAATTCATGCATCATAGTTGTCACGTACTGACCACCACTCCCAGTAACATTTGTTATTGTATTGTCTCTGGCTTTTGTGTGACTTTGTGGTTGAGGAATTGAACATAATGGCCTGTTTATTCCAAAGGCCTCTACAAACTGATTTGGCAAGCATTTACAAACAAATGTTTCAAGCCCAGGACCAGATGATTGCAAGAAGCGCTCGGCCATATAACAGCTTTAAAGCAACATCCACTGTTTGCAGCCAGTACTAAATCCACTATGTTTAGCTGGGATTAATTCATCTCAACAAATTGTTCTGCAGTGCGAATATTAATGCTTTGAACTGATTTTCATTTTCCATCCAGGTGCAAAAAATCGGAGAACTGCCTGAGGAACTCAAGGGTTCAGGCAGCATCTGTGGAGGGAAATGGACAGTCGATATTTCAGGTTGAGACCATTCATCTAGACGAAGAAAGGTGCAGACCTGAAATGTCGTCTGTTCATTTCCCTCCACACATGCTGCCTGACCCCTTGAATTTCTCCAGCTGTGCTCCTTTTTTCTGCTCCAGTTTCAGCATTCTGCATTCCCCAACTGCGATGGTCGCAATTTTTTTCCCCAAAACTTCCAGCGGGCCGGAACCAGAATTGCTGGTAATTTCCGTCAAAGTGGAAACGCTGATTGCGCTCCAATTTTTTTTTTTCTCTGGATTTTTTTTATTCTTGGAAAAAAACATCTTGGCCGGAGGCCCCTAGATTTTGAGGCCCTAGGCTTCAGCCTACGAAACCTATAGGTAAATCCGGCTCTGCCCATTGGGAATGCACGTTGCATCGTAACAAACAACTCTGTAAATGCTGTCCCACAATGTGAACACATTGCCAATTTCCTGTGTGAATATTTCTCACCTCAGTTCTATCATTCAATACTTTGCTCGAGCAACAGACAGGTATAAATACTGTGATTCAAAATTAAATCGTGCAATGCTGGTTGATTGGGCACAGTACAAGTAATTATCTACTTAACAAAACTATGACAACATTTCTGGCCCAATTTGCATCACAATGAAAATCCGACCATGCATTTCCTGGTGTGTGTTACACTAATGTGTTTAACTTGATTTCCATATCCGATGCACATCAAATTATAATATTCCCCGTGCAATGCTGCGTCTTAGAGCTTTGTGGGGAAATGGTGTCAAGTTGTGTTGGGAGCAACCATGGCTGGGCACACCCAGGACAAATGAGTCCTTACTGTGCAAACACGGACTGGAACACTGCCAAGGAAACTCCCATATTTACCTTTTATTTCCCCCACCCCACATGAGCCTCAACCCCTACTCCCACCCACTGACTTCCCATTGCCCCATAGAACAAAGAACAGTGCAACACATGAACAGGCCATTCCACCCAGTCCCCTGACTGACCAACCTCCTGCCTCCACTCCACCTAATCGAGCTCTGATATGAAACCATAAAGTGCTGAAAACAAGCAGTAGGTCAGGTAGCATCTGTGGAGAGAGAGAAACAGAGTTAACATTCCCAGGTCGTCAGCCTGAAACATTAACTCAGATGGCATTGGTATTGGTTTATTATTGTCACGTATACCGGGATACAGTGAAAACTTTGTTTGCTTACTATCCAGTCAAATCAAACAATAAGGGGAACCATTCGGTGCCATTGATACTGATTGGGTATGTACTACTGATTGGGTATGTGCTTCCTGAACTCAATAAATAGCTCCTTCATCTTGCTGACAACGAGAGGTGGTGCCTGATCCAATTCAACAATTCAATGACACTATACTGTCACATGTACCTGGGTACAGTGAAATTATTTGTTTTGCATGTAACCCGGTACAATCATACAGCAGACCTCACCTAGACAGTACACAAAAGTCGCCACATTTCTGGCACCGTCAAAGTAACAAAAGTTCACCGACAGTCCTATCTCATACCTGCCGTTCCCCCTTCATTCTCGGCGCCCCCTCCATGGTCCCCCTTCGTTCTCGGTGGCCTTGGTCCGCGGCGGACGAGGCGGGCCTACTGGTGGGCTTAGCTCTGACTCGCTGGGATACTCACGACGCATGGCTCCTAAGGAATCCTGAGTTCTTGCAACATTTAATTTTTTATACATAATTCTATGAACTGGATCTGGACAGAATGTAGACAGAAGATATTAGTGAGGACAATCAGTAGAGATTTAAAATCCCACAGTTCTTGCAAACCTCCCAATGCATGTTGCAAATCAAGTGTCAGTCTGTAATATGGCACAGGAAACGCACAGTGTGATCAATCAGCTTACATTTTTTATTCCTAATGAAGCTACGCAGTGACTGCCCAATTTCTCTCTTGAAAGTATGAATTCTGCCAAGTATTATTATTACTTTATTGTCATTGTAGTGGTGCATACAACAAAATTCAGACACACTGCCTGAGCGGAGCTCAAATGTACAAGATAAAAATAACAATAAAATAACAGCAAAAAAGTGAGAAAAATAAAAATTGCTCACATGCACATACTGTGACACATACACCCAGATTCACACACGCATACGTATTATGCCTGCTTATGAACCCTTACCAGAATATAAGATATTGCACAGAAGGTCATTGTCAGAATATTATTATTAAAAAAATATTATAAATGAATGTATCAGTATTGCACAAAGGTAGGTATTGTACTGTATGGTCGGGCTTTCCCTGGCTCCAGTGGGGGGAGGGGAGCAGAGGAGTGCATTCCACTGCCTACTGCATGGAACATTAGTCTGCACTTCTCCTTTGCTTACATTTGTGAAAACATTCATTTTGAGACCTGTTGCATCAAGAGAAAATGCAAGCAGGAAATGTATCAAATTCGCAGTTCCACCACGATTCCAGCTGCTGCGTGCTAGCAGCATTTGCTGCAATTTTAGATATTCAACACAGGCAACTTTTTAAACATTTTTATACAAAAAGAAAAAAAATGGTGTACAAACCACGAGAATTACGGATTGCAATCTAGATGTGGTTGCATGTAAACAAGATCAGGGCTCGAACTCAGCCCACGTCGGTGCAGTGTCTCGACCCTAAATGTTGACCATCCCTTTGCCTCCACAGATGCTGCCCAACCCTCTGAGTTCCTCGGGCAGTTTGTTTTTGCTCCAGATTCCAGCATCTTTAGTCTCTTGTGGCTTTGTGTGTTTTCTTAACCTAACAGAGATAAAAAAAAGACTTGTGGAATCCTTAAGAGACAAATGAGGCTAGATTCCTGAAGCTCCCAGTAGAATTATTCATTCAATCATATTCATCCTTTCTTTCTCTGTAGCATGGTTTGGGAAGTGCTTGATGCAAGAAATTGGCAACTAAACCATCATCAACTAGAGTGCTGTGCTGACCTACCATCTGCTTCACTGGAGACCCTTGGATTACTTTTAATCGAACTTTACTGGACTTTTATCTTGCGCTAAACGTTATTCCCTTCATCCTGCAAAGGGATATCATGTATCGATACACTGTGAATAGACACAAAGTGCTGGAGTAACTCAGCGGGACTGGCAGCATCTCTGGAGAAAAAGGATGGGTGACGTTTAAGGTCGGGACTCTTCTTCAGACTGTGGATGGCTTGATTGTAATCATGTACAGTCTTTTTGCTAACTAGATAGCACACAGCAAAAACTATCTCTGTACATCTGACAATAATAAACTAAACATTGAATATTATTTTTCCTCCGTGGTGCCTCCATCAAAATCCCTTTTGAAACACCTGATGGTTCCTAATCCTGCACGTTACAGGCAGTGAATCTCAAATCATAACAGTTCCCTGCATTGAAATATCTCTCCTCACAAACCATCGGTGCCTTTGCCCATCACTTTGAATCTGTACTCTCTGGTCTATCCATCCGCTAATGGGCCTATGCTGGCTGCAGGCAAGTACTACATCAATATACACCAACACGAAGTTGGGAGTCTTTTCTGTGTGTTAAACAAAAGATGCAGGTTAAGTTTGCCTCATAATCCATATGCCAGTTTTCAGAAGTTACCTAATGTCATTTAAATCTTAGCTGATGAGCAGAGATCTCACTGGGTTAAAAGTGCCTGATAAAAATGGATTTACTGCTAGTTTTTGCATTTGACATGGAAATAAACTATCAAACTAATCTCTTATACACAAATGTCTGATCTGACTTACCCAGGCTAATGTGATCCTTACTGTTGTTTATGCATCTCCAAGTACCTATAATTCACGATTTGGTTGTAATTATGTGCACTAATACACATCATTCCCACTCTGAGTGTCTTCATGCACTTTCATAACTGCTCACTATCAACAGGGGCTAGTACTTTCACTATTTATCAAATGTAATGCACACAAAGAATTACATCAGCCTTGACAGTGTAAATCTTGTGCAATGGCACCGAGACAAGCTGGCACTCAACTGCTGAGCTGCATTATTTTACAACTTCTCTCACAAAATTGTATTCCATGCCTGTGTTATCGAGTAATCGAGTGATACAGTGTGGAAACAGGCCCCTCGGCCCAACTTGCCCACACCAGCCAATATGTCCCAGCTATACTAGTTCCACCTGCCTGCGTTTGGTCCACATCTCACCCCTCATCCTCCTGCGTCCCAAGGAATCGAGTCACACCCTACTCAACCTCTCTCTATAGCTCAGAACCTCTAGTCCTGGCAACATCCTTGTAAATCTTCTCTGTACCCATTCCAATTTGACAACATCTTTCCTATAACATGGTGGCCTGAATTGAACACAACTGTAAGCTTGAATACTCCGTGGACTTACCAATCACGCCCAGCAAGCCAAAAGCTCAATCCATCTGTTACACCACTTACAGGGAATTATGTACTTGCCCCCCCGCCCCCAAGTGCTACAATACTCATCAGATACCGTGGTTCACTATAGAAGTCCTTCTCTAGTTTGACTTCCCAAAATACAAGACCTCACACTTATCTGAATTAAACTCTATTTACCATTTCTTGATCCAATTACCCAATTGATCAAGAACCTGCAGTAATCCACAATAGCCTATAGGTCAGAATATTTCGTACAGTGTATCTTTAGACATTTATTGGAGTATTCAGTTAAATGCCAAATCTATTTAAATATCTAAGAAAGTAGAAGTGCTGGTATGCCTCCTTTATGATTATATCCATGCGCTGGGTTCAGGGCAGGTCTTCAGAGATGTTAATGTCCAGAAATTTACAGCTGTTAACTCTGTCCACCACTGACCCACCAACTGAAACTGACAGGTGGCCTCCTGACTTCCCCCTTTCTGGTCAACAATTAGTTCTTTGGTCTTGTTGACACTGACTGAGACATTGATGGTGTGGCAGCATTTAACCAGGATTTCCGTCTCTCACTTGTGATCCAATTATAACAGCTGTGTTTAACTTTGTTAAAATGTGGTTCATGGACTTGATTTCGTCAGAGTTCAGTAAAATAAGTCAATGTCCAGAAACGGTTGTGTGGTGTTTTAAACAGATGAAGGGCTCAGTTTTTAGGTTATTTTTCATTACACAGACTGGTGCCTTCTAATCCCTCAGGCCATTCCCTCACCATTTCTCAAAAGAGGATTTGGATTGTTTTGTTAAACTCGTCCAACCGAAAGAAACTTGGCTCCTTGCCGCAGCGTTTGTTGATCCTGCTTAACATCCGAGCAATTTGTCACTTAACCTCTGTCTAATACTCTGCATTTCCAAGATTCTGAGATGTCTGAAGAGTAAAGCAGTTAATAATGAAGACTTTGGCAGGAGTGAGTAGCGTAGGTGGGAGAGGAGGTTGCAAGGACTGTGCTACTTCTTAGGGATTGAGAAGGGCTTGTTTCCATCTGGTTTTGTAAGTTCTGAGATGGTTAATGAAGGCCCTGTAAGAGTTGCAGCCTCTTCCACAGATGGGGCAGGAGATGACCAACTAGCCATGTGTTAGTTGGTCATCTTTCGCCATAGCAAGCAAGAGGATGGTTTGTGACATGGTGGGTGGTTTGTGACATGGTGCCCTCCTTCTGACAGCTATACAGGGCTTGAATGTTGGCTTCATGCATGGCCCCAAGTTCTCAATACCATCCCAAATCCTCATCTCCATTTCAAACAATCATGGGATCGAGGTTCCCAGGAGTCAAAGGCAATGTTGCATTTCTTAAAAGAAGAAGAAGCAGATTATTGAATCATTTTCTCTGTCCACCTGGTGACTTCATCCCATGACAGAGTTCAGAATAGACCGTCGGTTTCTGGAGGCTGTTGTTGACAGCGTAGTGAGCTGTAAGTAACCAGGGCCCCAATGCTGCGATATGATTGCTTTGATTTTCCTTCCAGTGACTTTGGAGGACTTTGCTGAAAAAATTAATAGTACTTTTCCATTACAGCTGTAGGTAGTCCAGATTTCAGTAGCATATGGGAAAGCAAGGATCACTGCCTACCCCATTGTGCCAAATCGGAGGTCTTGGTCTTCAAATGTCTCTTTCCTCAGGCCTCCAAATGCCGTTCTGGAGTATTTGGTGAAGGTGAAATTCATCATCAATATTGCTTCCTCTAAGGTAGCTCCTGAAATATGGGATGTGTCCATGTTTTCCAGAATCGCAACATGAATCTTCATTGTCTCTAGACAGCGGGGACAGGTTAATGGAGATCGTTGTTCTTACAGAGAATGTCGGACCCATCCTCTTGCTTGCTATGGCGAAAGCATCAATGAGGTCTTGAAGCTTGCATTATGCCAGCAACGCCAGTAACAGTTTGACTGATGCCAGAATGTGGTTTGCAATTTCAAGTCCATTTATTTATTGAACTTACTCTCAACAAATGCAAGGGGGGGGGACACAATAAACCCGTCTCTAATTACCATTCAACGTGTGTTGGAGAATCAGCTGCAGGTTTATACACCGATCCATTGGCAGCAATGGAACCAAACATTATGGGATGAATACAACTGGCAGTTGATATTTTTGAACATATTTATTGCCACCAAGGAGAGGGAAATATCTCGACTAACATGTTAAGTAGAAATTATAGTACGAGGTGCTGTTGACAACATGACCTGTGAAATGAAATATTTTCTTCAAAACAAGTGATGCTGTTTTCTTATCTCAAAAGTGCCTTGTCCGGCTATTGCAAAAAACTGTTCTGAAAATTGACAAATCATGCATCCTGTAACTTCTAAACCACAGCTAAGTTTAATTCCACATTAACAATATTTCACTTCAAGGGTCATGCCAATAGCACATGGTACCATAATCGAATATTACAAATAGTATTCATGGGGACCCAGCAGAAACATCCTCAGCTGTAATAGTCATGGAGTCCTACAACAGCCCTGCTGTTCCTTTGGATCGATCAGCGACGTGGAGAGGGGGGACGTGCTGCATGGGCAACAGCCTGTCCTCCACATGACATTGCCCAGGCTTGCATCCGACCACACATCACCTGTGCACTAGGATGGTCAGTCATGACTGAGGGGGGGCCTACTAGACTAGACTTACAACACAGAAACAGGCCCTTCGGCCCATTGAGTCTGCATTGACCATCAACCACTCACTTACACAAACAAATTAAACCCCAAGGTATCTTCTAAATGAGAACATGTTAATCAATTAATTAATTAATTAAAAAGAAACCAAAATCCATAATCACACAAGATTAAATCAAAAGCTAATCCTAAATATAGGTATAAATAACAAGAATACGTGATATATTTAAACTGTTATTCATTTCTATGGACTTATGTTCTGCTCATCTATCCCACAAGTTCATGTCCGAATCCCAGACATTTTTTTGTAAGAGCTGCAGCGTTGAGTGTGTTTAGGGAAAACTATTCCTCGTCATTCCGTTCCAGTTGTCTGCAGTCTTTGAAGAGGTTGACCATGCCATCTTCCCCGGCACCTGGCCATCGGTTGGGTGGTCCAGCCTCTGTTGCTTCCTATCTCTCCAGTCATGACCAGGAAAATACTTTACTCTGTGCATCTGCACCAATACCTTTGGAGTCCTTCAGGAAAACCATGCCTTTTCTCATGCTTTTCTCAATGTCCTCTCAGTAACTACCTGAAAATGCATGATCCATTATGACATTCTACCATGTCTATCTAACCGTAACCTTTCCACTGCTTTTGATCTGTCACTCTGGTAACATTGTACAGAAACAGACCCTTGGGCCCACTACATTTGTGCCAAACATCAAACACCCATTTACACCAATCCTACATGAATCCCATTCCTTTCCCACTACACTCCCATCAACTGCCCCTCTCCCCTATTCTACCACTTACTAACACTATGGGCAATATACAGTGTACAACTAACCTACCAACTTTCACATCTTTGGGATGACAGAGGAAACTGGAACAGCCAAAGGAAACCCGTGTGATTACAGGAAGAACGTGCAAACTCTACTGTGCTCCTCATTGCCACAGCGTCGCTCTCTCTGCTTATCATTCATAATACACTTGTGAAATACCTATTTCAATATTGACAGGTTTATTTCAACTAAAATGTAGGAAGACATTAAGCCCTGATATTGATGCTAAACATTTATCTGCAAGCAAGCAAGTTTGTTTATATAGCACATTTCAGCACTAGGGCAATGCAAAGTGCTTTACACAAAGCATTAAAAAGCAATCAAAAGCAATTAAAAACTGTCATAGAAATATAGAATAGAAAATAAAAAGCTAAAATAGAATAAGACAAGTATAAAATACCAGAATAAAAGTTACAGTGCAGTGTAAGAAATAAAAAAATATTTAATTTAATTAAAAGTAGCGTCAAACAGAATAGTCTTCAGCCTTGATTTAAAAGAACTGTTGGAGCGGACCTGCATTTTTCTGGAAGTTTGTTCCATATATGTGGTGCATAAAAACTAAACGCTGCTTCTCCATGTTAAGTTCTGGCTCTGGGGACAGAAAGCAGACCTCGAAAGGCCGAATGGCCTGCTCCTGCACCTATTTTCTATGTTTCTATGACCTGCCCCAGACGCCATCAGGTCTGGATGGTTGATAATGGAGCAGAAGGTCAGAAATGTATTTTGGCCCGAGACCATTCAGTGCTTTATAAACCAACAGTAATATTTTGAAATCAATTCTTTGACAGACTGGAAGCCAGTGCAAAGGCCACAAAACTGGAGTGATGTGATCCACTTTCTTGGTATTAGAGAGGACTCGAGCAGCAGCGTTCTGAATCAGCTGCAGTGTTACAATTGATTTTTTAGGGAGACCTGTGAAGACAGCATTATAGTAATCAACTCGATTGACGATAAATGCATGGACAAGTTTTCTCCAAATCCTGCTGAACCGTAAATCCTTTAACCCTTGATATATTCTTAAGGTGATAGTCGGCAAACTTTGTAATTGTCTTAAAGTGGCTGTTGAAACTCAGGTCTGAGTCCATGATTACACCAAGGGTTCTGGCTTTGTCCGTGGTGTTTAACATTGCCGATTGAAGCTGAGCACTGACTGCGGGGAAGTCCAGAACCAAGAAGGGTACACAGTGTTACAGCTGTAGTGAAGGAGACTGATGGGTGACCTGATTGAAATATATTAGACATGATGAGGAATAAATAGGTTACATAGAATCTTTATCCCATGGCTGGAGTGTCAAAGACAAGAGGGGATGCTTTTAAGGTGAGAGGTAGATCCTAGGCCTCAGACCACTGCCCTATAACTCTTTTTGTAGTGCATCATGCTTCAATCTCTGTAAGTAGCATTGACTGATGATCAGCTAGATTGAAATAACGCGAGGGATGGAGGCGTGGTCCAATGTGTTAACACCTTGCAAGGGGCAGGAGTCATGCTGATGGGATTTGGGGAATAAGATCCAGAAGTTAGCTTGATTGAACAGGACATCAGGGTTTGTTGTTTATGGGAGTTGGTGACTGAGTACAAGTCATCCAGTGCCATCTTGGCATTGGCTTGCTGTGGTATATAGACCAGCAACAAGATAACGGAGGTGAATTCCCTCGGTAGGTTAAAGGGACAGCACCATATGGACCAGTGTTCCAAGTCAGGGGAGCAGAAATGAGCTAAGACCGTCACATCAGTGCACCATGAAGCATTTACCAAAAGGCAGACACCTCTGCCTTTCCCCTTGCCCGAGGATTTCATTGGATCCATATGATGAACGGAGAAACAAGCAGGTTGTTTGCAGGATGAGAGGAGTCATGGGGGAACCATTTTTCTGTGAAAAATACATAGCAGTCGCTGATCTCCCTTTGAAATGGTAGCTGTGCTCTCAGCTCATCAAGCTTGTTCTGGAATGACTGAACATGGCTTGATGTTTGCTGGGGAGAGGTTGGGGCTGAAATCCCCACCGTTGCAGGTGCACCTGCAGTCCCCACACTGACAGCCATGCTTTTGTGGTTTGTAAGCACTCCCAGCTGTGCCGGTGAAGTCGAGACTAAAACAGATCATGGTTCTGAGAGTTCCTTTAAAATAGTGACAATTCACAGGAAACTTTCAGTGCCGAACGGACAGATAATCGGTAAGAACGATCATAAGGGATCGTCTTCAGAGTTGTCAGAGGAGAAACGTGCTCCTACTCTCAATTTACAGAACACTTCAGTAACAACTAAAACCCCTTTTGAAGAAATTGTTCCAGTAAATGGGCCTGTCCCACTTAGGCAACTTTTTAGGCGACTGCAGGAGACTTTGCAGTCGCCACATGGTCGCGGGTGCTTGCCAGAGAGTCGCCTTCATGGTCGTGAGGAGTTCCCACATTTTGGGAACTAGCCAAGGCCTCATTATGGTCGCCGAGAATTTTTCAACATGTTGAAAAATTAGCGGCAACTAGAATGAAGTCGCCATGGAGATAAGTGAGAATACTCGAGCCATAGGTGGGTCACAAGGAGGTCCTAATGGGTTGCCAGGAGGTCGGAGGTTCTCGTAGGTTGGAGTCGGTGCTGACCGGTGAATTTCATTGGGGGAAAAAAAAGGCAACCAGTAGTTTATAGAACCAAGGAACCGGCCGGTAATGTTAAATGTCTGCCGAACGTCACAGCCGTGTATCTCTGGCTTCTTAAAAGTTGTCTCCACTCCTTCTTCCCTCCACCACCCCCCCCCCCCCCCCCCCCCCCCCCCCCCCCCACCCCCTCCCCCGCCCCCACACACTTTTAAAGGACTTACTGTACACTGTGCTTTAGATGTATTAATTACAGCGCCAACCTTCCTGATCATCACGGTGTGTGTCTGTATCACCTTGGCTTTGCTCTGTGGGAATTATTTAGACAGCGCTACCCCGCTTGCCCTGGTCCCCGCCTTTGCGATGTGTTTGTGTGTGTTCCACTCTGACAGTCCGCTGAAAAATTGCCTAAGTAGGACAGGCCCATTAGTCCTAAACATTTGCATTTCACAAAACAGATGTTGTCCTGGCACTTTACACATCTGTGATTGCTCTCTAGCCACAGTTACTTACTGTAACTAAGCCAGACATGGAAGGATACTGTCCTAATGCAGGCAAATGGGATTAGTGGCTGTGGTGGGTCAAAGGGCCTGCTTCTGTGCTGTCCAATATGGTTCTTAAGGAAAGTGCAGGCTTAAATTAGATTTATTGAGACAGTTGAGGGAAATCTCATGTCTTGTTTTCGTAACAAGAATTTTTCCCCCACTGACCGTGAGATTCTAGAGTCCTTTTTCTTTGTTTTGCTTCAATTGCAGCACTTTGGCTTTTGCAAATAAATAGCCAGGATTAAAATTATCTTGAAGATCAACACAAAATGCTGGGGTCACAGTGGGTAAGGCGGCATCTCTGGAGAAAATGGTCAGGTGACGTTACGGTTTGGGACTCTTCTTCTATCCATTTTCTCCAGAGTTGCTTCCGGACCTTTAGTTTTAGTTTTATTTTGTTTTAGTTTTAGACCTACAACGTGGAAACAGGCCCTTCAGCCCACCGCATACGTGCCGACCAGCGATTCCCGCTCATTAACACTACCCTAACCTATTTGCACATACACCCATCCTTTTAACCTACAAACCTATAGGTCTTTGGAGTGTGGGAGGAAACTGAAGTTCTCTGAGAAAACCCGTGTGGTCATGGGGAGAATGTACAAACTCAGTACAGACAGCACCCGTAGTCGGGATTGAACCCGGGTCTCCGGCGCTGCAAGCGCTTCTTTTTCTTCTTGCGTATGGCGTGCACAGCCTAAAGTTGTATGACAACTTGTTCTATTTGATCTTATTTGAATGTGCACGCCGGGTTGATTGCATTCGTCGAAACAGGGCGGACCACGTGAAGGCTGCAATCTCCCACCCCCGCTGCAAGCACAGGAAGGCAGCAACTCTACCGCTGTGCCACCGTGTCGACCTGCTGAGTTACTCCAGCATTTTGTGTCTATCTTCGGTATAAACCTGCATCTGCAGTTCCTTTTATTACTTTATTATCATATCTCCTCGAGTGCAATTATATAATGTGACAGAACAACATCTGTTTTGTAAGCTGCATATGTCATCTGTTTAGTATAAACTGGAACATTTTCTTCAGAAGCAGTTATAGTTGGGTTACTAATTTTTTTTTGTAAATTGAGAGTACTCAGCATTTAAGGCTGGTTTGTGAATAAATGTTACTTTAAATGAAGTACAGTATAGTAAAGTTGAAACCTGGGAATTGTTAGAGAAGTGTAACAATTTCTGGGGCTTAGGATTTAGTTGCTTGCTCCCTCTGCTCCCAACTACAAGCCTTGAATCTCATCCAAAAGCATATCATTGGTGGGTGGAGGGATGTACGGGTCTGAAAAATGAACAGTTGGGGTTGTGTAACCTTAATGCCTGCGTCACAACTGAAAACAGAGTGGTGGCAGTGTGGATGAAGTGAACTCATGCAACTGTGGGATTTCTCACCGTGCGGCTAGGCTTTGATACTGGGACAACCAACGTGAAATATTGGGAATCACAAACCACTTATTCAAGAATACAGTGGCAGAGTAGACAGATGTCTTGTTTTGTCAGATGTTTTTGTACTGATTTTTGTTTCCCTGTTAGACTTCAGCTTGGAGTACAGTTGAAGAGGTTTTTCCAAGAGTCCGTGAATGCTGCTGCAACTGAGAGGTTTAAAAGAGCTATTCTTCATGAAGGGAAATGGGATGTATTAAAAATCGCAACTGGTCATGAAATAAGGTGACATGGTCAGTTATACACCCCGACCTTCGTGCTGTGACTTCTCAAGTGTTGTTGACTTTATAGCTCACAACTCTTACAGTAGGACAAGAGAGGAATTCTGATTTATCTGATTAATTGGCTAATTCAAATCTGGAGGAATATATTAAGACTTTGATTAAATGAACCAAACTACTAAACGATCTTATTGTCACAGAGAAAGTATTGTGGGAACTGAACCAAGGGTTTCGGGGGTGGGGGGGTCAGCGGGTCGAGAAGGGGATTGGGGAGAGTTGGGAGGGGGTAGGGGGAAGGGAAGGCATTAGCAGGTTATTACTTGAAATTGGAGAATTAAGTTTTCATACCATTAAGCTTTACTCTGGCAATTAAGGAGGCCAAGGACAGAAAGGTCAGCATGGGGATGAGAGGGGGAGTTCAAATGGATAGAAAACTGTGAGATCCAGCAGAACTTGGTGAACGGAGCATAAGTGTTTGAGGAAACTCACACAACACTTCCTCATCTGTATCCACCTATCACTTGCCTGGCTTTGCCCACCCCACCTCACTTTTCTAGCAATCTTCCCTACTCCCTTCAGTCTGAAGGGACCTAGGCTGAAATACTGTCTGTCCATTCCCTCTGCAGATGCTGCCTGACCTACTGAGTTCCTCCAGCACTTTATATTTTATATAGACCGTGACTATGTATTTAAAATACTGCTTCTTTGTACTAAATGCTACGTACTGGATCCATTGTGCTTGTAACCAATGTTTCTGCATCTATCATGGCATGTGTCCTGAACAAGTCTCTTGAGTTAATTTAATTTAAATCTTGAAAAGAAAACAATTTTATGAATTGATAAATATTACAAGGTCAACCTTAAATGGATTTAACTAACACCGGATATCAGATATTACCAAGTATGAGACAATAGACAACAATGTTGTTGCACAATTGCCATTAGATCTTCGTGGATTGTTATGCTGGCTTAAAGAATCATATTAAAGCATGCAAGGATGCCAAGTGGGGTTCTTTGAGGAGATTTTAAAGCTAAGTTGTGTCAGAAAGACATGGATATGCAACACTGACACTATTGGAGGAAGGTCTGAATAAACATTTGAGTATTTATCAAGATGCCATGGAGGCATTCATGTTTATGTGATCAAAATACTTTCAACATTTCTTTGTTCTAAAGCCATAATCTTTAAAATTCTCCTTCAACTATGTTTTTTCAGTAGACTTGTCTGATTTATCCGTGAAACGTGTCATTTTTCAGACCCAGCCTGGTGAGTAAAGGCTGAGCTGTAAAATGTTGCAGTTTGTAAGATCTTTTTGATTCACACAAGGAGTGAGAGGGAGCTGGAGGGAGGGAGTGGGAGAGCAATAAAGGGAGTAAGAGAGAGAAATGGACAGTGAAAGAGAGTCCATGGACTTGTGTTTCAAATAATGCATTTTGCACTAATTGTTTTTTCTACAGTTTTTTTCCCCATTGTCTTGTAGAGTTTATGATTAGTTCATGTATAATTTATGCTTTTGTATGTCATCTGAGTCTGTGTTGCTGCCGTGAGAAAAATTTACATTAAACCTTTACGTAGCTGTACTTGTGCATGACAATAAAGTTGACGGCTTCAGTGTGGGGAAGGAAGAGAGGGGAAGGGAGAGAGGGGAAGGGGGAGAGGGGAAGGGGGAAGATGGAGAGGGGAGGGGGAGAGGGGGAGAGGGAGGGAGAGGGAGAAAGAGAGAGGGGGAGGGAGGAGGAGAAGGGAGAGAGAGGGGAGGGGGGGAGAGAGGGAGAGGGGAAGTGGGAGCGAGGGAGAGTGGTAGGGGAGAGAGGGGAAGGGGGAGAAAGGGAGAGGGGGAAAGGGAGGGAGAGGGGGAGGGAGGGAGAGAGGGAGGGAGGAAGGAAGAGGAGGGGGAATGGGGAAATGGCTGCATTGAGATGATGTCTGCATTATGTGCCAGGAAATAGGATGTGATCAAAGAAAACTTTCTGAATTGTATAAAGTAAACTAAAGGGGCAGAACAAGAGGCAGTGTTCCTTTAAGAAGTCGTATGAAGTTGACGATTGACTTTTGCTCTCTTGTATGTGAGTTGTGTGAGGCTCCGCCTACTTTTAAAAATCTTTTTCCTTGTTCTTTGCAAAGATGGTTTACGTTTTAATTTACTGTGGAAATCAACAGCTTTGAGTTTTACAGCTATCTGCAAATGAAGGAAAACACAAGTATGTATTTTGTGACTCTTATGAAGGGTCTCAACTCAAAACGTCACCCATTCCTTCTCTCCAGAGATGCTGTCTGGCCCACTGAACAGTCTAGGCCGCTGAAGAATGTTCACCCGACGCCGATGGTCCAGCTTCGTGGCAGAGGGCCTGAGAACATCGAGTTGGCTGAGGAGGCTACATATAGACCCCGACCTCGGGTGGACTATGAGGGGGAGAACTGGATATTTTTAGTGCCTTCCCTCACAGTGAATTCTGCTGTGGGGGACATTTCATGTTGATTTCTATAGTGTACTGTTCTGTGTCTTTTTTCTTTTTCTCTTTTTTGTTTTGTATCGATTTATTGACATTTGATCTGTTCAATTAATTTAATCAATCTCTGTAAAGCACTTTGGTTCAAATACTGGTTTTGTTGAAAAGTGCTATATATATAAATAAACATTATTATTATTATTATTCCAGCATTTTGTCTTTTGTCTATCTCCAGTAGAGGTTAATTTCTCCTCACTGCCATTCCAGGAATCTGTCTGACGGATTCAATTGCAATGTATTCTTCCTGGTGTTGAAGAGAAGAGACCAGAGCTGTGCACAGTATTCCAGGTGTAATCTCACCAGAGCCTTAAATGATTACAAAATCCTCTTGCAATGAAATTTAACATATGGCTTAACTTCCGAAACGCTTGCTGTACCTGTACATTATCATTCAGTGATTTACGAACAATACCCAGGCCACTCTGAGCACCAACAACTTTTAACCTTGAAGAAAAATGATTACATTGCTATAGTGAACTAGCAGGGAAATAGCTCCAACTGACCATCCTAGCTGTAGGATGGCAAGTTAGCTACTAGCTGCTGTCCTACCAGAATCAGCTCTTAATCATAAAGTTAAGGGCAGCACCACGGAACAACTGATAGATCCAGTTCGGCTCAGCACCAGAGAGTCCAATCCTAACCTCGGGTGCTGTCTGTGTGGAGTTTGCACGTTCTCCCCGTGACTACATGGGTTTCCTTCATGCATCCCTTCATGTAACAGTTGCAGCCAACACTCCACATTGCAAAGACACGTGGGTTGGTAGGTTAATTGGCCACTGAAAATCTCCCCTTGAGTGCAGGTGAGTGGTAGAATCGAAGGATCAGGGGAGGGCAGGGGGGGGTAGTTGATGGGAATGTGGGGAGAATTATAAAGGGATTACTGTAGGATAAGTCTCAATGTTGTTTGATGGTAGGTGCAGATTGAATGAGTTTACGGGCCTGTGACTCTCTGGCTCTGTTCTATTTGCTCAAACACTGATGTTCCAAGACAACAGACAGAAAACAGCTTCAGCTTTGCCATGAGTAGGCCAGGCAACGTGATAAGATATTCTCCTGTCTCAATTTTCAACCACATTCTATAATAAAAGACAATATTGAAGTAAATGTATATCAGAATTCCCTCAGGTTTAAAAGAACAATTTGCAGACCAGCAGCTTAACAAAAAATCTGCTGTATCAGTAACTTCCATTGACAACAAGGATTCCCTTTCAGGCTTAAAAGTAATATGATGCATGGATTAAAAAAAACCACTTCTAACAAAGATGCAGTTTTAGCTCAATCGTAGCACATTCCTTGCTAACTAATAAATGAAAGCCGCGTGGATGGTGGGTGGGTGGTTACATTTTTCTGGTCACCGCTACTCTGCGTTTGCATGCTAGATGGTATGATCATTTCAATGTCTGGATATTTTAGATCTGTAACTGTTGTACTACCTGGTACCGTACATGGCAGACTCACCAACAGCCTGTCTCGTCCCTTTCTTCCTTTGTTGTTTTTAGTTTGTTTTTACTTGCATGTTTTAGTGTACCTTTAGTTTTTGTATTATGTGGGGGCCGGGCGTGGGTTGGGGGAAACTTTTTTAATCTCTTCCCTTGACGGAGACGTGACTTTTCCCGTATCGTATCTCCGTCCGCACTGCGGCCTTAACATCGTGGAACTGGCGGTCCCTTTGGGATCGACTTCAGTGGCTCCAACCGCAGGAACTTCGACTGCCCCGATCGCGGGAGCTTCGATCGCCCCCAATGCGGGGGCTTCGAACGCCCCGACTGCGGATGTTTCGATTGCCCCGACTGTGGGAGAAAAGGAGGAAAGAAGGTATACGCATTTTGCCTTCCATCACTGTGGGAATGTGATGTCGCCGAAAATCAAGATGGACGTGCTGCCTGCACTGGCGGGGACTCGGAGGGAGTGCCGTGAGTGCAGTGATCACAGTGTTTGCGGGGACATCGGTCCATGAGGACGTTCCGTAGTCTAGTGCGAGTGTGGACGACTTTCTGACTGTTTGGGCAGACAGTGACTGCAGAGAGAGAGACAGCGGTCGTTACAACTCTGATCACATTACGGTGAAGGAGCGTGTGTGTGGCCCGGACATTGAACTGATGGCTGTGGGTCTCCGCATATGCTGTGTGCCTTGAATATTCTCACATGCCGCTGTGGTGGCTGTTTAAGTCTATGTTTAATCTCTATGTAGTTATGTATCTTGTTGGGTTTTTTTGTATGATTGTATGGTAAATCAAATCTCATTGTACCTCAGTACACGTGACAATAAAGGACCATTGCAGCATTGAAGATGACAGTTCGATTAGGTTTGTAGTTTCTGTTCAACATAAGGACCCTGGTAATGCTTTTTATAGGATTCACTGACCTTCTCAATATCCAGGCTGTCTCATGGGTTTTTGTTTATATCTTGAGATGTCAGGGATCTCGTGGTCATCAGACTTGCAAATCGTTCTTGGAGTTTGCTTTGTTTCATCTGATCCGTGGCTGTTGGCCATTAGTGTCCCTTCCCTCTGCTGCAGGGTGTAACATCTACTTTATTCACCCTTGATCCCCTGCAGATCTGGCCAACCCAACCCCCACCCTCTTCCATTTGCAAACCCGAATCCTTCAGCATTGTTGTTCTTCCTGCTTTGCAACCACAGCCCATCTTTGTCTCCCTCTCGATTATCCAGGCATTATTTGAAAGGTCAGCCGAGACTCCCTGTGGCAAACAGCCACAACCTCCCTTCTCTCCCATCCCACTCACCCTGTATGCTGGCCTCTCCTGCTTTGTATCTCCTCTACTTTGTATCTCCTGCCTCTCCAAACCCCTCCACCGTGTTTCTCCTCCATGTCTCCCATGCACTCACTCCCCACCCCTCTACCCTGTCTCTCCTCACATCTCCCACCATGTATAGGGGCTGTCCCACTGCGGCAACCTAATCTGCGAGTTAAGAAGAGTGTCTTCGGCCTTCAAGCTCGAGGGCATTCGCCTGGAAAACCTCGAGTTGGATCGACCGTCAGCGTGGAAACCGCGAGCTGGATCGACCGCACGCACACACAAACACATCGCAAAGGCGGGGGCCAGGGAAAGCGGGGGAGCGCTGTCTGAAATTCAACCCCGCGATCAAGAGGAAGGAAAGACGGCTGCACAGTGTAAGGTAAGTCCTTTAGAGAGCGTGGGGGGAGACACTTTTAAGAAGTATAGTAAAGTTTAGCGGGCATTTTACCTACCGGTCAGTTTTTCTGTGTTCTGAAAACTCCAATGAGCCAATCAAAATGCCCGGTCACTGAAGGAGATTGCCTACGGCTGCCCTCGGCTGCCTGCGACTAAATAGCGACCCCACTTCACTGCACTACAAGTTAAAAAGTACCATGCCAACCAAATTTTACTTGCGGAAAATATTTCAACATGCTGAAAATTTTTCCGCGACCTAACTGAGGCCGCGAGTATGCGGGAACTTCCCTCGAGCATGAAGGAGAGTTCCAGTGACCTCATAGGACCTCCCAGGGTCACGTGTCGACCAAAGATCCTACAGCGAGCAAGATAGATCACTCGACGAAAAAGATGTAGTATGGTCATGTGCAGATTCATGGGTAATTTTCGGCCCCATTTCCGTAACCGGCTTCCGTCTCCGCACCAAAGATCCCATAGGATACTAGTGCGGAGACGGAAGCAGGTTACGGAAACAACCTCGTTAAAATAAAAGTTATTTGGTAAAAATCTTCTCCTCATTTTAAGATATTAAATTTATTAACACAAACTGTTCACCCGCAACGTTGATTACACTGCGAGTTGGGTTGGGTCGGGTTTACGGAAATGGATGAATAAAAGGCTCACGTTCCGCTCCATTGCGTACTACACGTCAGCCCGTTGCATTTAGAAGGAGTGATCTATCTTGCTCCGCAATGAGATCTTTGGTGTGGACCATGCTGCGAGTTTGAGTCGAGGGCAAACTCTTCTAAACTCACAGATTAGGTCACCGCAGTGGGACAGCCCCTTATCTCCCTACTGAAAATACTGTTACTCCAGTCACTGAGGAACAACTTGAGGGTGGCATAGTGACGCAGCTGTAGAGTCGCTGCCTTACAGCACCAGTGAGCGGATTCGATCCTGGCTACGGGACCTTGCCTGTAAGGAATTTGTATGTTCTCCCAGTGACCTGCGTAGGTTTTCTCTGAGAACTTCGGTTTCCTCCCACACTCCAAAGCCGTACAAGTTTGTAGGTTAATTGGGTTGGTATGAAAATTTAAAGATTGCCCCTAGTGTAGAATAGTGCTAAAGTGTGGGGATCGCTGGTCAGTGCAGACTCGGTGGGCCTATGACCAAACTCGGAACTCTTTTAAAAAGTTTATTAAACACTGACCAAATGTCACAAACTAAACAACACAAATACAAGCACTGCAAATGATATTATGTGCGATGTTACTTGGAATTAACAAAGGCATGGTATAAAATGTTACAAACTATTGCACACAGAGTGCTGCGCCTTACACACTTTTAACCCTTAAATACAGCTGCCGGCTTCCCCCTCTCTCTCCCTATAGAGGTTGAACCCTGCTTACAGTTGCCTTGCAAGCTACCCTTTTAATTACAAGCATTACTTATTCTCTAACTCTGGATGGTGTTAGATGGAATTTGCCTTGCTGACAACTCGGGTTGATCTGCCTCTGACCCTTATGCCCCTGTCCCACTTAGGAAACCTGAGCGGAAACGTCTGGAGACTTTGCGCCCCACCCAAGGTTTCCGTGCGGTTCCTGGAGGTTCCCGGAGGTTTTTGTCAGTCTCCCTACCTGCTTCCACTACCTGCAACCTCCTGCAACCTCTGGGAACCGCACGGAAACCTTGGGTGGGGCTCAAAGTCTCCAGAGGTTTCCGTTCAGGTTTCCTAAGTGGGACAGGGGCATTACACAACTTAACTCTTAATTGCAGCTGCATCTCTATCTCTATCTCTCTCTCTCTTTCTCTCCCTCTCTCTATTTCTCCTCTCTCACTCTGTCTCTCTGAGCACTGCTTACTAAAATCCCCAAATTACACCCGGGATTGATTCAACCCAATTAAAATAGAAAAACGCTGACTAAACATTCATGTGGTATTGAGAACAACAGTGAACAACAGAACCTGACTGGGAACTTGGCCTAGGTTTGCCTCAAGCATTTCAGCAGTGACAGATCCTGTCTACTTAGAATAGGGAGTTAACTGAGACGTCACGTTGGAATTGATTATTAATAGGAAACACACACCAGAATATTTCTCGCCTTAAATTGTGAACAGTAGCTGCAGTTTTAACCTAATCCTGACATCATTGTAGTGTAAAGTCGGACAGCAAGTGAAGGGAAAATTCAGAGCTCGTATTAAGGTCCACATTAGAATCATGTTCGACATGCGATGGCACTGTTATTTAACATCATGGTACTTGGTTTTTTAACATTAGTACATGTGAACAGTGTGCCCACTTAAATGTTAACATCAGAGGAGGGTAGACACAAAATGCTGGAGTAACTCAGCGGGATAGGCAGCATCTCTGGAGAGAAGGAATGGGTGACGTTTCGGGTCGAGACCCTTCTTCAGACTGACGTCAGGAGAGAGGGAGGTACATAGATCAGAGAACGGTGTTGGGAACAAGTGGCAAACAATTCTAACTGCTCATAAAAGTCCTCAATGCACTGTCCTGCAGGTCCAAGGACTAATTGTTCACAGTCCATGTCACTGATGAAGTTAAAAACATCTACAACTCTTATAGAATATTACTTCTACTATCTTTAGTTCTTGACCCCAGGCAGCCATTTAACCTCTTGGAAAAGATGGAAAATTGACCTCTTTTCCTAAATCTGACATTTGTCTTTCCAATATGCTGGAAGCTATCCCAATTTTTGGCAACGACTATGCAACAGAACGAGTTCCCAACCTGCCGACTGAGCTGAGTCTAGCCAGCAGAGTGGTAAGGAGCTACACTTGTTTCATGATAGAAGTCAAGGTTCCTTCTTTTAATCATAATCTAGTGATTGATGTTCAAACCCAATGAGTAAGGATGTTGGGAGACTACAATAATGACATTTACATTTGGACAGGTGAATGAATGAAGTAATTAATTAATTGATTAATTAATTGATTAATGATACTTTATTGTCACATAAAGTATGCTATTTTTTAGTAAAGGTTTAGAAGGACATAGGCCAGGCATGAGCAAATGGGATGAGCTTGGGTGGGGCATTTTGGTTGGCATTGTTGCGCTGGGCCACAGGACTGTTTCCATGCTGTATATTCTATAACTTTCTGACTACATTATTGGGTGTAGCTGAGTTGCTCCATTTTAGAACAGCCTACCAATGCTCCGTGGCATATTAACTTTGCGAGATAGTTACAGAGGAGCAACATGGCCATCTATGGTTCATTATTATTAACATTGCTAGTTTAAATTAAACATCCAAATGTTATGTGATTTGACAGAGTGACGAATGAATCTGTGTGATGTTGTCTGGTAGTGCTCTGTCAGTGTCACGGACTGCCATTTGGTCAAGATCCGATCATAAAGATCCCATGACAGGATCTCATGGGCAGGGCAAAGATGAGGAGTGTTCACTCCTCAATAGCCATGATGGTATGATGGGTGCTAATGGATGCAACAGAGAAGGAATCATGAGTTGTCTTGATATAACCTTGCCATTAGATTCAGATTTTGTCATCTGCCAAGCATCATGTGGTTGAAATGCCAGTGGCTTCCCCACACTAAATCAAATCACACTCAGGCTCTTCTAGTTGGTAGTTAAGCCGATGGCCCCATTTCCTGTAGGGAAATACAAATGTCAACTATTCCAATTACATTGACAATAATCTGGCGATGGTACACTACTGAGGAAGAGGGAATCCAGGTCACGTCAATGATAAGCTAGATGCATAGATGCCTCACATCAGTAGCTCAGTGCAGCACTAAAGTTGTGCTGTCTGTCAGAGATGTTTGTTTTTCAGATAAGACATCATGCGGAGGATCTATCAGTGTTCTGTAAAGGTGGTGAAAGATTCCACGGCAGCAGTTTGATAAAGAACAGTATTCTACCTAGAGAGTTGGACAATTTTCATTCCTCGACTAACATGACTGAAAACAATATGACTCTAATCACATTGCTGTTTGTGAAAGCTGACTGCCAGGATTCTCCAGTGCAACGGGGATTACACTTCAAAACATTCATAATTGGTTTAAAAGTGCTCTGGGGCATGCTGGCGTTATGAAAAACACTGGTAAAATTCCTTCTTTCTTTTGTATTTGTAAGTGGAAAGAATCCATCATTTGAGTGTGGCTGGAGACAATAATAATGAATCTTGTGATATAGGCTTGGATCAGACATGGTTAAAATTAGGAACTATTGGCATGAGGCACTTTTGAAGGCAGATGGGCATTAAAAATTGCTGTGAATTTCTGGGGAAGGGAGGTCAGGAGGATGCTGGTTTGGTTGAACTAATCTCAAAGGACTTTAATTATCCAGAAATTAATTGAGAACTGCTTATCATATCTTCCAATTTAGTTTTACATGGCTGGTTCATGACTGCTTTTCAGAACAGCAAACAGACAACTAGATAGCTTCTTTAGCTCGAGGCTTAGTGATCCATGTATAATACTCATTCCAGTTTCATTTCATTTAATATATTTGTTTAGGGTAAAAGCTGAATCCAATGAGTCCGGATTACTCAGCATTAAAGGAGCATGCAGTTGATTTGAATTAAGAATAAACAACAATAATTTTAATAAAAGCCTTACTGAAAAGTGGTTATATACTTGAAAGTTCTAGGCATTAGTAATGGCTTGTGTAGGTCACATTCTTAGAATTTCTAAATATGTGAAACTAATTTATTTATGCCTTACGGGGGTACCTGGAAGTGAAATAGAATACTTAGAGTTAAATCATTAACAGAGTGATGGATTTTCAGACATAGGTCCAGGAGGTCAAACAGAGCAAGCTGACATAATGAGCTTCAAATCTTTGTCCATATAAAAATCTAACCAGGTTTCAGATTGGAATGGAATCTTTCTTTCCTGTGTACAACACTTGGCTCACAATGCAATAAAAACATTTTTGTAATTAGTATGTAATTATATTAATACAGCAGCAGAAATCTATTGTTACTTTCTTTTCCATGCAAACTAAAACATTATCAATATGATCTCTGGGCACCTATCATGGAGTTACTCATGTGTGCATCATTGAACAGCGATCAATCCATTAAGATGAATGATAGAATAATAGGACTTTCCTTTTTAAGAGAAGGTAAAGTAGATTAAATTGTGAAATGATTGTGAAGCAGTCATTCTTCAAATTAAAAAATGGAAGCATAGGATGAAAAGCAGAATTCTTCCATCTTCAAAAGAAATACAAAGAGGCCATTCAGACACCACAGTAAGCGGCACATCAAAGAGAAGATGGTTTTAAGGACAAATTATAGGAACCTTTCATTAGCAATGTAATAGCGTGTCATTTTCAGGAAATGGATTCGGTAAATTAGATTCAATAAAAGGTTAACAAATAGAAAAAATATGCAATTAAAACAGCAAAGTGCTTTAGAGATGACACATCTGTAGATATGGATGTGGAGCACACTGCTAATAAATCTGTCATAATCGTGCACATGCTGTATGCTTTGTAAATCTCTAATGGAAACAATTCCAGTAGGAATAATAATCTTAAAATATCGCCAAACATCTGCAAAGATTCAATGATGTGCCCTTCGATGGCGTCCCTTTGGGATTCCCAGTGGTAAGAGCTTCCTTAATGTGTGATGCACCCTGTAAAGTTATCCAATCCCAGCTCTGCTCTTTGCACCTCGATTTAGATTTTAGAGATACACTGAGTCCGCACCGGCCAGTGATCACCCTGTAATAATAATATTATAATAATAATATATTTTATTGTCATTGCACATAGGTGCAACGAGATTTGGTGTGCAGCTTCCATCCGATGTCATAACTTAAACAACTAATAACATTTAGATAAAATTTAGATACCCCGAGAAACATGATTTGTAAAAAAGAACAGTAAAACCGTAAAACAGTCTAAAGTGCAAATAGGTCTGTGCCGGGTCGATGTGCGACGTGACCATCCGAGGGAGACAGTTCATGTGGGTGGGGGGCACTCAGCAGGGCCAGTTCAGAGCAGCTATAGCTCTGGGGATGAAGCTGTTCCTGAGTCTGGAGGTGCGGGTATAGAAGCTAACCTACTTACTGAACAATTCTTTTACAACTTACTGAAGCCAATTAACCTAGAAACCTGTACGTCTGTGGAGTGTGGGAGGACACCGGAGCATCTGGAGAAAACTCATACAGTCACTGGGGGAACTCAGAGAAGTTGACGGTGATGTCCTGAAGAGAGTCCACATTCCAGAAGAGGAAGTGCTAGAGGACACAACGCATGTAGTTAGATAAATCCCCAGAACCTGATCAGGCACATCCTAGGAAATTATGGGAAACTGGGAAGAAATTGCAGGACCCCTGGCATGAGATATTTGTATCATCGATAGCTGCGGACGAGATGCCGCTAGACTGGAGGGTGGCTAATATGAACTTCTATTTAAGAAAAGCTGCACGGAAATGCCTGGGAATTACAGACCAGTGAACCTGAGCTTAGTGACGGGGTAATTTATTGGAGGGCATCTTGAGAGACAGATGGAAAGGCAAGGAATGATTAGGGATAGTCAGCGTGGCCTTGTGCATGGGAAATCGTATCTCATGAATTTGATTGCACTTTTCGAAGCAGTGACCGACAAGACTGATGAGGGCAGCACGGTTGATGCTGTCCACATGGACTTAGAAAGGTTTTGAGAATCTAATGTACCACATCCACCAGAGAAGACTTTGCACTTTGCATTCCTCATGCCCTCTCCTGAATCTGCCTTATCAAAGGGGACCCATGTGCATGATGAGGCATTCTCTTTCTCCTTGTAAGCTGTATAAGGTAGACGTGTACATGCTAACTGATAGAAGAGCTTTAAATGAATGGTGGTGAAATGTTGATCCTCAATCCACAATTCCAATCAAGCTCCATGGTCCTGCCACATCTGATCATGAGTGGTGGTGAAAAGGCAAACAGCGAAGGGACAAAAAGATCTGAGGATCTTCCCATCCTCAATGGCATTGGACACAGCACCATAGGCACGGCTGAAGAATTTGCAGCCATCTTTGGCCAGACGTGTCCAGCGAATCTTGATCCCCCCTGAGATCCCCACCATCTCAGAAATCAATCTTTGGCTAATCTGATTCACTCTACAATATCAGGAACTGTTTGAGAACACTGGACCCAGTGAAGGCTACAGGACCAGAGACCATTCCAACTGCAGTAGTGATGACCTGTATTTAAAACACATAGCCAGTTTAGCCAAGTAACATCTTGCAAGATGATATATTGCACCAAACACTTTTAAGCTAGAGAATCAGTCAACATTTCGATCTTGCGCATCTTAGGGACTTTTTCATGAGTAAAGCATGCAAAGAAAATCACCCCTCCTCCATCTGAGTTGAACTCACAATAAAACTTGAAGTATGAACAAGTGTCACTGAAAATGAAGTCAAATCAAGGGGGAACATTCCCACAACGTTAGTCTATGAATGGTAATGGGACAATATCAAAACAAGATTTGTCCATTATTCCAGTGTGTAATTCCTCTCTCCCATCATTAGATGTCAGCAATGTGTTTGCAACTGCTGTGCAAGCATATTTATAGAATACCACTTTCATGTCCACTAACAGCAGCATCAGCTACCATGATTTTTCGTTCTTCAGGATTTTTTCATAGCTTCCCTTCACATTCCTTAACAACATCTTGTAATTTTACAGAGTGATCGGTCTACACATCCTCACAGTCGTGGAAGTTCATAAACCACCAAAGTCTTCTAACATTCAAAGGGTGCATCTTAATATTCCATAACCCTAAGGCAAAACTACCCATCTCTCACCTTCCAGTGTACTTGATGGCCAAGTTTACAACCATTATATAATTAGCAGGCCAGACTCGTGTCGTTTGTGTATACCATAAGTGATGTGCCTGGTGCGTGGGTGAAGAGGGCTCGAATGCCATCGCAGTTAACCATTTGTGTGTTGCTGCTCTTCAGGGATATCCAACATCAGTGGCCAGCAGCAACGTGTAATAGAGAATCAGGCGAGGAAGTCTCACAGTCACAACACAGCCTGTCCACAGGCACCACATGGGCTCAGGGACCGGGCTAAAGCTTCAAGGGAAATCAGCAGAGGGCAGGGCTCCAAAGGTGCAGCAGTTGGTTCAGGAGGTGCGAGGGGTTTCAGATGATGATTTGTTTTAGAAAATGGCCAATAAACTAAACACAGTTATTCCAGACTGTCTCGTGTCTATTTGCACATCACATATGCATTCTGACAGGCCTGACCGCGCATAAGACATAGGAGCAAAATTAGGCCATTCGGCCCATCACGTCTGTTCCTCCATTCAATCATGGCTGATCTATTTTTCCCTCTCAAGCCCATTCTCCTGTCTTCTCCCCATAATCTTTGGTGCCTTTTCTAAGCAAGAACCTATCAATCTTTGCTTTGAAAGGACCCAGTGTCCTTCTCCAGACTGATTTGCCTTAATCTTCTGTGGAACCTTGCCCTCTGGGTGTTACACATTCCTATATCCTGCTTGCTTGCCCCATGATTCACCTGAAAAAAATTCCCTGTCCATTTGAATATTAGACGCAGTGTTGGATGGGAGACGGATTCGCTTGTTTAGGTGGGCATAGAAGAGTAGGGCTAAAAGGCCTATTTCTGTGCCTCTATGACTCCCACCAACCTCCCTCTTTGGAAAACCCTCATTGGGCAATGTTTAAACAAGTTCCACACCTAGCCTGACCAATCCTGCATCATTTCACAAGGTGACCACCCTATCTGGTCCAATTTAGCCCCAAGTGCTCTTCCTCATGCTCAGGCCAATAGATATCTCACATGCAAGACCAATGATACAAATTAATAGGTCATTAGGTTTCAGGAACTTTCTTCATCCTTTTAGGATTGAGGATGATTTGTCCCCACTCCAATCCTGATATGGGAGGGGAGGGACCTGTAAATTCTAACACACGTGAGATAGGAGGAGTTTGGTGGGTCAGGAGCGTGCATCACCGTTTCTGCTGCATTCTCAATTAGAGGCCACAAGGTTCTCATTCCCTCCCAATGCTCCCAACGAGACAAAGCTGGGAGTAGTTACCAGTCCCTGAAGTTCAGTGCCAGGCGCGTAAGTGACATGGCCAGATCATAAGAGGTGACTGATGTGATTAGCCTTTGTGCTGGGAGAGTGCTTCGGAAGATTTGGGCAAGACTGCATTGGTGATGTCTCTCCTCTCAGGTGCCTGCTCAGGGCAGATCATGTCCCAGACGTGTACAGGAGGCCAGGTGTCACTTTCGCCTGAGGACCAATAGTTGGGTCTCTGGCCTTGCTCTTCCAACATCTTCTCCACCTATGTCTGGAGGTGGACCTCACATGCATATTGCTTCCATAATTCTGATAGAGACCACATTGACTATAATTCATTGAAGTTCGGGAGTAACAAATTCCTAGGTGTAAGTATCCCCAACAATTTGACACGGTCCAACCACATCAATGATACATCCAGGAATGCACACCAATGCTTCTACTTCCTCAAAAGACTAAGGAAATTTGATGTGCACCCAATGAACATCAATTTCTATTGGTAAGAATCCTATCCTATCCAAATGGCATACTTGGTATGGTAACAGCTCTGCCCAAGATCTCAAGAAACTGCAAAAAATTCTGGATGCAGCCCAGTCCATCACGCAAACCTGCCTCCTCCATTGACCTCCTCCATCGGGAAAGCAGCCACCAGAATCAAGTACCACCCACACCACAGTCATTCTCTCTTCTCCCCTCTTCCATCGGGCAAAAGATACAAAAGCGTGAAAGCACGTAATACAGGATTCAGGAACAAATTTTTCCCGTTTTATCAGACTCTTGAATGGCCATCTCATACACTAAGATAGACACAAAAACTCAGCAGGACAGGCAGCAGCTCTGGAGAGAACGAATGGGTGACGTTTTGAGTCAAGACGCTTCTTCACATACCAAGGATATATATTACCCATTTTACAATCTACCTCGTTGCGGCACTCGCACTTTTATTTACCTGCACTTTCTCTGTAACAGTAACATTAAATTATGTTAATTCTCTTTTGCACTACCTGATAAACTGCATGGTATGATCTGCCTGGAACGTATGTAAAACAAAGCTTTTCACTGTATCTCTGTACACATGACAATAATAAACTAATGCCACTGCCACTAGAAGAGATCCTGAGAGTGAAATTTACAGTGGTTATCAATGCAGGGTTTTTTTTTTAATCTCTTACTTCAGTCTCCTTGACAACAGAAGATTTGGGGACAGTGGCAGGATAGGGCCTCCCATCCCAGCATTGGCTAAGGTCTAAATTAAAGGAAGATAAGCCTGAAAAATTGGAAGGAAAAAAACATTAAGAATTCATTGGAGGTTGAAAGCGAAACAAATCTTTTACGCATTTGCTGGAAATGGAATTCACTCTGGGGTTGGTTTTAACAACATTATGTTCTGGGCCAGAACTTAACGACTGGTGTATAGATCCAGCAGAGACCTAACCACCCTCATTCTCAGGCTGAACCTTCTCCCATTTTGTGCCTCAAAACAGGAAGTGGGTTTAGTGCAGTCTGATAATCCTGATTAAAATCAGGTGTGAGTTTCTAAAATCTGTGCCTCTGGGAAACAGGATTTGGTTTTCTTTCCAGCAAGTTCCTCCCTTTGTGTCTACTGATTTTCTGTATCTCTGGCTCGCATGTTATCAACAGCAGCTTGATTTAACAAGCATCATTCAATTAGATACATTTCCCACGGCTCTTCACTGGTGCGCACTTGAGCCAAGGAAGAGAAGATAAAACAAAGCTTGGAGCAGGTTTACTTCAATTAATGAAAGTTAAAACACTGCAGATGCTGGAAATCTGAAAACCCCCCCCATAAAATACTGGACACACAGCAGGCGAGGCAGCACCTGTGGAGAGAGGAGCAGAGGCAAAGAAGGGTTTCATTATTAAATGTTAACATTGCTTCTATTTCCACAGATAATGCATGATTTACTACAGTTATAGTGCTTTGGTGATTCCACACCAGGAGCATTGTATACAATTCTCGTTTCCTTATCTAAAAAAGGATATACTTACCACAGAGGTAGTGCAGTGGAGATTCAACAGAATAGTTCCTGAGTTGATTGCTCTGTCATATCTGGTCCTGACTCTGCTCTTTACAATCTTGAAAGAGAAGATCTCACTAAAACACAAAAAATACTGTGAGTTTAGTATAGGATTACCACAGTTTGATGTTTGCTGGCTAATGCGGATGCGACGGGCTGAAGCATTGTATTAGTGTTGTGTGGGTTGACAGGTTAGATATCGGGAGAATGTTTCCCTTGGCAGAGGAGCTGAAAACCAGGGGGTCACTTTCCCCCAAAATGGCTTTGGCCACTTTGGACTTAGGTGAGAAATGTCTTCACCCAAAGGTGGTGGATCTTTGGAATTTGCTACTCCAAGAGACCGTAAGATCTCAGTTATTAAGTTAATTTGCAAAACAGAGTAAAATATCTGGACATGAAGGGATTCAAGTCATATTGGGGAGTGTGCAGGAAAATGGTGCTGAGGTGATCAGCCATGAGCGGAACTGGCCGAATGGGCTTCTGTTTTCTCATTTTTTATGTCCTTATTTTTTAATGAGGGGCAGAAAGAGAAGTAACACCGTTAGGGCACAACTAAAAAACAGACCCCCCAGGTCTTGATCAACCAATGTATCTTTAATTAGGTTTGTGTTTGAACATTTGTTTGAAAACTTGCTGAACTGCGGCTCACACCAACAGCTGCAATTCTTGCTCCATGTGCCTTCCCCTGGCATCGAGCTACCCGGTTATTGTTTCCCACAGTCAATAGTAGTTAACATTTCTAATCATCACAATAAAGGTTTAAACAAGCAGTTAAATTTAATTTTACATCGAGTCACACTTTGTTGCTCTAACTGCTTCACCCGAGGGTCTGACCTGGGTTACTTTCATTGCAGGTGAACTTGGATTGTTGAGCTGACCCCAAATGCACCAGTGCCATTTTGTCACCTTTACCCTACTAAGGCAAAGTAGGTAATGGTAAGCCACTCCTTGAATGCCTTTGGGAAAACAAAATAACAATGCGTTTGGAAACGTGTCCTTGGGTGTTTATTTTTGATATGATTGCAGTGTTTACTCTAATCAAATAGTCAGAAGGCGGACTATCGTAGTTTTACTGTGCATATTGCAATCTTCCAGTTAGAAAAGTTCGAAGGTAATGACAGTATGAATGCGGAATGTGAGCAAGGAAGAGATAACTTTTGTTTTCCATTCTATTTTTTTCCAATTGTAGATTTTTGTGGATAATGGTTTTGATTTTGGGATGGTAGGAGGGAGAGCAAGTGAGAGGATGTATTCTCCCCATAGACTGACTCCAGCAGCTCAGAGGGTATCTCAGAGTTAGGTTGTTCCATTCTTCACAGTAACATCCTCTCTGAACGTAGTAGCCTCTTGTTTCCTGTTCCATCTCCCCAGTCCTTCCGTTAGTGCCCATGGCCACTTTACCACATGTGCCCACCTTGCCCGCTTGTACTCCTCCAACCATGATGGAAGAGTGGGGGCAGGAAGATACAAGGCCTTTTGAAAGAAACTAACCACTAATTTTCTCTTGTCAGTTAAAATGGAAATCATTGCATATTTCTCTTCAGGAAAAGCAACTTTGGAATGAAGGCACTGGCAACTTGTCAATGTGCTGACATCTGTTAGTAATTAGTTTATTGATTAAACATTAATTTATTATTAATGTTTAATGTTTTCTGAGTCATTCGTAACTGTCACTGTATGTCATGTTGCTACTTGTGGGTGGAGCACCAAGGCAAATGCCTTGTATGTGAATACTTGGCCAATAAACCTACTTACTTACTTAATATTATCTAGATTGTGACTTAAAACAACTAACTGCATTTGATGATGTGTCTAAAGGTGAATGCTGCCTTTGCATCTGCATTGGTGATCTGACAGCTTCTGCTTACAGTAAGAGCTACAAGACAAAGGAGCCTTGGGCAAGGGAGTACATGGCAGGATACTCATTACATCATATACAATAATACATATGACCTTCTCGGGCAACCTCTCCTACATGTCATTCTCTGTATTGCTCTTGCTGGATGCTGGCAAGTGCTCTAGTGGGTGGGGTGGGATGAGGGTGGATTCACAAGTGGGGTGGGATGGGGGTGCATTCACTGGGGTCGTTATCTCAGGACCGTGCAGTATGTAAGATGCCAAGTTCTCAATCTGTGCATTAAAGATGCAACTGGTACAATCAATTTTCTTCCAGGACAAGGGGTCACAGCTTAAGGATAAAGGGGAAATCCTTTAAAACCGAGATGAGAAGAACTTTTTTCACACAGAGAGTGGTGAATCTCTGGAACTCTCTGCCACAGAGGGTAGTTGAGGCCAGTTCATTGGCTATATTTAAGAGGGAGTTAGATGTGGCCCTTGTGGCTAAGGGGATCAGGGGATATGGAGAGAAGGCAGGTACGGGATACTGAGTTGGATGATCAGCCATGATCATATTGAATGGCGGTGCGGGCTCGAAGGGCCGAATGGCCTACTCCTGCACCTAATTTCTATGTTTCTATGGGACCCCATCCAACAAATGTTTTTGTTTGCTTGTTCGTGTCATCTCTTTCTCTCTGTAATGTGCCACACTCGCCTGTCTGAGTAATTCAGTCCATTCAAGTCAAATTTATTGGTGCATGCACAAGTTCTGTGAGGTACAGGTACACCTACCTTGCAGCAGCATCGTAGGAACATAGACTCAGACACACAAAAAACATACATTAGATGTAAATAACACATACATTTTGCAAGACAGGAAAAGTAAGACATGGGAACCCTTCATGGGTTTCGGGCCTGCCACTTCTTCACTTGCCTTTGTCTCTGCCTCCGGGCCTTTTCTATTGGAAGGAGTCCTTGCCTCCCACTGGTGACCCCTTCTCCTCTAGGAACCCTCCCTGTTGGCCTTCTACCCTCTCTGGACCTTGTTATTTCCAACTGCCGGCATGACATTAACCATCTTGACTTCTCAACTCCACTCACCGACTCCAATCCCTCCCCCTCTGAATGCACAGCTTGGGTATGAGGAATGGGCCCGATCCAAAATGTCACAGTTTTGGTCTCCAAATCTGAGGAAGGACATTCTTGCTGTAGAGGGAGTACAGAGAAGGTTCACCAGACTGATTCCTGGGATGTCAGGACTCTCATATGAAGAAAGACTGGATAGACTCGGCTTGTACTCGCTAGAATTTAGAAGATTGAGGGGGCGATCTTATAGAAACTTACAAAATTCTTAAGGGGTTGGACAGGTTAGATGCAGGAAGATTGTTCCCGATGTTGGGGAAGTCCAGGACAAGGGGTCACAGTTTAAGTATAAAGGGGAAATCCTTTAGGACTGAGATGAGGAAAACATTTTTCACACAGAGAGTGGTGAATCTCTGGAACTCTCTGCCACAGAAGGTAGTTGAGGCCAGTTCATTGACTATATTTAAGAGGGAGTTAGATGTGGCACTTGTGGCTAAAGGGATCAGGGGGTATGGAGAGAAGGCAGGTACAGGATACTGAGTTGGATGATCAGCCATGGTCATATTGAATGGCGGTGCAGGCTCGAAGGGCCAAATGGCCTACTCCTGCACCTATTTTCCATGTTTTCTATGTCACCTATCCATGCTCTGCAATGATGACACAGAAGGCTGTGGAGGCCAAGTCAATGGATTATTTTAAGGCAGAGAGTGATAAATTCTTGATTAGTAAGGGGTGTATGGGATAATGTGGAGAAGATAGGAGAGTGGGTTGAGAGGGAAAGATACATTAGCCATGATTGAATGGCAGAGTGGACATGAGGGACCAAATGGCTTAATTCTGTACTTATAACATGATCTTATGAAGTTTTGCCTGACCCGCTGAGTTACTCCAGCACTTTGTGTCTTTATGGGTTCATTCCCACCAGGAACTGGACTGAAACTGTCCTGTTGTCAGTTGCACTTTTAAGATCTCACTTGTTGCCCTGTGAATATGGTGGCCCTATCTTTGGACTGCTATGTTCCTTTAGCTATTAGTGTTTGACACAGGCAATTCCAAATACTTGGCCCGGTGACAATTAAGGTATTTGCAATCAATCTACTGATCGGTGATTGATGTTTTATTGATCAATGGGAATGAGGCCCACAGGGCAATAGGTTGGGTTAGACTTGCTGTATTCTTGCAGATAAAACATAAGTTAGGAAAGATCCATATTGTGGGATTGTCACTGGGGCATTGACATGGTTTGGCGCTTGGAACCAAAACAGTCTGTTTGGAGTGAATCCAGGTAATAGCCACTGCAGCATCCAATTCCCACTGCATTCTGTGTGAATTCTTTCCTCAACGCATTGTGTGTGTGAAACTGATTCCCCGGAAAGAACGCAATACTTCGCAAGGAATGAAGGGAGCTGCCAAGTAAAATAGATCAAGATTTGGTGTCTTAACAAAATCTTTTCCACAAGTCTGCATTTTGGCAAAAGAGCAGAAGGAAGGAACAAACTGGAGCAAAACAAGATTGTGGGCTTCTTGGTGGTCCCAATGTCAGAACAGGAAGATCTGTTTTAGCCACAGCTTTAGTTGCAGCTGCCACTGATGTCCTAATTTAGCTGTGATTCACAAATGGAGCAACCACACTTAGCAGAACAGATCCCCGAAATTCAAACAATGGTTGCTGCAAATTTTATGGTCCACAAACCACAGTTGGGATGTAAAGAAAAGTGACTGCAGACGCTGGAATCTTGAGCAAAAAATAAACTGCTGGGGGAACTCAGCGGGTCAGGAAGCATCGGCGGAGGGAAATGGAGAGACGATGTTTTGGGCCTGAAGAAGGGTCCTGTACAGGAAATGTCATCTGTTCTTCATTCTCTACAGATACTGCTTGACTTTCTGGGTTACTCCAAGTTTGCTTTTTGCTCATAAGGTCATAAGTGATAAGAGCAGAATCATTTCATTCAGCCTAGCATGTCTACTCCGCCATTCAGTCATGGCTGATCTATCTCTCCCTCCTAACCCCATTCTCCTGACTTCTCCTCATAACCTCTGACACCCATACTAATCAAAAATATCCACTGAGTTGGCCTCCACAGCCTTCTGTGGCAAAGAATTCCACAGATTCCACCCTGTGACTGAAGAAATTCCACCTCATCTCCTTCCTAAAAAAACGTCCTTTAATTCTGAGGCTATGATCTCTAGTATTAGACTCTCCCACAAGTGGAAACATCCTCTCCACATCCACTCTTTCCAAGCCTTTCACTATTCTTTACATTTCTATGACGTCCCCCCCTCATTCTTCTAAACTCCAGTGAGTACAGGCCCAAACGCTCATCATATGCTAACCTACTCATTCCTGGGATCATTCTTGTAGACCTCCTCTGGACCCTCATCCTTCCTCAGATATGGCGCCCAAAATTGGTCACAATGTTCCAAATGCGGCCTGACCAGCGCCTTATAGAGCCTCAGCATTACATCCCTCATGGATTGGATGTGCCTGAAAAAAGCTTCATGGTCCGTGGAAAGGGCAAAACAATATTTCCTCCTTCCAAAACGACTTCTGTTGCCAAGCAAGAATTTCTCCTCATTATGTAACTGAATAAGGCAAGTAGTCTGAAATTAAAGGTACGTCCAAACGAGCTCACACAATGCTGAAGCTACTTGGGTGTGAACACAATTGTCCTTGGCTTACTTTCGCACTAATCCACCTTCCGACCTAATTGGACTTCTGTTATTTACTTACCTGAAAATTCTGCTCTTTCAAAGATCTCACTTGATCTGATCTCTGGCCCGGAATCAAAGGCATTAATGTGACACCAGGAGATGGATTGTTTAAGCTGCTTTCTACAAATGCACGTGAATGTCAAATTGGGTTCACAGTATTGCCATGACCAAAGGAAGTTCATATTACGTTTCTTTATCCTTTGCCGGAAATTTGAGGATGAGTGATGGAAAAGAAAAGCGGACCTGGAACTATCGCGGTGAAAATGACGGGTTGGAACAAAGGATCCCCATTAGGGCTTTCCCACGAGGGTGTCGACCCACAACCTCACCTCTCCATGTTCTCCGGGGATGCTGCCTGACCCGTTGAGTTACTCCAGCAATTTGTGTCCTTTCTTTTCCAGGATCCCCATTATATTGACAAAGCAACTGGTTAGTTGTCCAAATTGATAAAGTGCTTTGCAGCAGAAGCAAACCACTATTTTTAATAAGTGAAAAGGACAAATCAGACCATAATTTGAACGTAGAACATAGAACAATAGAACATATAAACAGGCCCTTCAGCCCACAATGTTTGTGCCGAATATGTTGCCAAGTTAAACTGATCTCATCTGCCTGTACATGATCCACATCCCTCTATTTCCTGCACTTCCATGTGCCTATCCAAAAGCCTCTTAAACATCACCATCGTACCTGTCTCCACCACCTCCCCTGGCCCCCACCACTCGCTGTCTAAAACTTCCCCACTCTCACCTTATAGCTATGACCTCTAATGTTGGACATTTCCACCCTGCGAAAAGTTGAATTTTGAATTTTGAACCCTGAAGTTTGAGTGGAGTCTCTGAGAGCTTTGCATTTTGAGAGACTTCACTCTTTTTCATTCAGACTCTGCACCTACTGTGGGTGGATCTTTGTTTTAATTAATTCCATGGCAAATATATGTACAACAGCAGGATGAATGTGGTAATGTTGTTAAATGTCACCCACGGTTCATTGGACAGCACTCCCACTTCTCAGTCTAAAGGCTGTAATAATCAACGTTGACACTGCAATGTGTCTGTGCACCTTCCTATTGTCCGAGGAGTTAAGGGCCTGTCCCACTTGGGCTTCATTTGCGCGTTACGCAGGTGGTGCGCGAGTATTTTGAGAATCCCAAAATCCTTTGGGCGCCGCTCGCTACCGAGCGTCACTGCCTACGCCACCATGTTTCACCACGCGCCATGCGCACGTAATGCACGCCATGCGCGGGTCGTGCGTCGTGACGCGTAAATTATGTCGCGTAAATGACGCGCAAATAACGCCCAAGTGGAACAGGCCCTTTAGTGAGCCAATGTCTGCTCTCTCAAGTTAATGTTAAGGATCCTATGGTACTATTTGAGAAGAATGGTCCTCAATGTCACAAATAATTATGTCCGAGCAAGAACTTGCTGTGCTAATTTTTTTTTATGATACTGCCTGTAAGGGAAATTCATTTCGTTGTCTCAAATTGAGACAATGACAATAAATTTGAATACAATACAATACAATAATTGGTTGCCATTGTTTACCACATTAATGCAGGCCCAATTCGACAAAAATGGCTGTGAAGCACTTTGGAATATCCAAAGGTCCTGAATCATAGAGTGACTCATAGAGCATGGAAACAAGTTCTTCAGCTCAACTTTCCCATGCCAATCAACACGCCTCATCTTCACTAGTCCCACCTACCTCTAAACCTATCCTATCCATGTACCTATATAAATGTTTCTTAAACATTGCAATATCACCTGTCTCAACTACCCCCTCCGGCAGCTCCTACCATACACACACCACCCTTTGTGTAAAAAATGTTTAAATGTTCTTTCTACTATTTCTTCCCTGACATATTCTCCTCTTGTGGAGACTATTGAATGTCTGTAATTCTCTACTCTTGAGGGTTGCGGAGGCTAGATCAATGAGGGGATTGCAGGGAAGGCAGTTCATTTTTTGAAAAATTGGGAAATCCGGGACTATTGGCACTGTTGAGTTGACCCGGTGCAGATCAGACATGATCAGCCATGAATGGTGGGGCAGGTATAAAGTGCCCGGTAGCCTATTCCTCTCAAATTTTCCTACATTTTTGAACGCGCACATTTAAAATTCTGCTGGAGGAACTCAGCGGGTCGGGCAGCATCTGCGGAAGGAAATCGGCAGATGATATTTCAGGTTGGGACCCAAATCAGTTTTTACAGCCTCTTGTGTCGACGTTCACATTCTTCCATTTAATCACAGTACATGGAGTTTAGTTTAGTTTAGTTTAGTTTAGAGAGACAGAGTGAAAGCAGGCCCTTCAGCCCACCGAGTTTGCGCCGATCAGGGACGAACTGAGCACTAACATTATCCTACACACTCGGGACAATTTACAATTTTACCAAAGCCAATTAACCTACAAACCGGTACGTGTTCAGAGTGTGGAAGGAAATAAGAGCACCCAGAAAAAACGCACGCAGGTTACAGGGAGAACGGACAAACGCTGTACAGACAGCAACCGTGGTCAGGATCGCACCCAGATCTCAGGCTGTAAGACAGTAACTCAACCACTGCACCACCGTGCCTCCCCAATTGTAATTGTCCCTTGACCTTGCAAACGTATATAATGCACAAGATGATCCATACATGAAGGCTCCATGGACAGGCCTGATTCCCAGGTCACACATGCAGCACAGTGATGGCTAGTAGAGCCGTCGCCTCAGAGCACCAGAGACCGGAGTTTGATCCTGAATTTGATCCTGCTATCTGTGTGGAGTTTGCACGTTCTCCCTGTGACCTCATGGGCTTGCACCACTGCTCTAGTTTCCTCTCACATCCCATGCAGGTTGGAAAGTTAATTGCCTCTTAAATTGCCCCAAGTGTGCAGGTGAGTGGAAGATTCCGGGGAGAGGTGATGAGAACATGGAGGGGAAAAATATTGGATTAGTAAACGATAAGTATAAATGGGTGGTTGATGGTCGGCACAGCCACAATGGACTGAAGCCCCACTTTATGTCCTGTATCCCTCTATGACGAAGATTGCTGTTCATCAGCAAAATTCATTCAGGAAGAAGGTTTACAGTAGGCGTACTCTAAACCATGTCACATAATAAAAGATTAAAAGAACAAGCAATAAACAAGAGCTCACCATATGAATTAAAATATGTTCCACGCACAGAACACATCCCTTCAGGCTCAAGGTTCATCTGGCTGCAGTGTTGTGCTTAAAGAAGACCAGCCGGCAGACAGCACTGAGTCCACACAGTCAGTGCCAACCAGAATGAATGCCATGCCTCTTTGATGCTTCACACCTGGCATGGAAAATGCATATTTTCTAACCGTTGCACTCAGATGCCAAGGCAGATTTACAGGATAATATTTCCTGACTGTGCTTATAACTGGGGTTTAAGTGACTAGCGCTTGTGGGAAACAAGCTGGCTCTGGAAAGGCTGAGTACAAGAGATTGGGCTACATTAAATTATCAGCTCCATTGCTTCAATGTACATTAGTACTGGCAGTATTGCCCTGTAGCCAGAACAAACATGAGATCTAGTATGATGATGTTCACTGAAGACTATCAGCATCATAGCTTTCCTTCATATTAGTTATTCTGACTATCATAACTCATCTTTTATTCAATAAACAGGAATGCGGATATCCAAAACAATGTCTCTTGGCTCATAATAAAAGAAAGCAGATGCATTTACATAGCAATTGGCAACCCAAGAAGTTTGTTTTTAGATTTAGAGAGACAGCATGGAAACAGGCCCATCAGCCCACCGAGTTCATGCCGACCATCGATCGTTCGTTCACACTAGTTCTATGTTATTCCACTTCCGCATCACTGCCAACGCACCAGGGGCAATTTACAGAGGCCAATGAATGTACAAACCCACACGTCTTTGGAACGTGGGAGAAAACCGGAATCCCGGAGTCAACCCTCACGGTCACAGGGAGAATGTGCAAACCTCCAGACAGACAGCACCCGAGGTCAGGATCGAACCTGGGTCTCTGGCACTGGACGGCAGCACTCTACCGGCTGCCCAATAATTTACAGTCAATTAAATACCTTTAAAATATACTTAATATAACTGATGGAAACGCATCGTCCAAGTTTGATTACACAAACAACAAAAGGTGGGCAGCAGGGTGGTCTGGTGGAACTGCTGTCTCACAGCTCCAATGACCCACGTTCAATTCTGAACTCCTGTGATGTCTGCATGGAGTTTGCATGTTCTCTCTTGGAGTTTCCTCCTGGTATTCCAATTTCCTGCTGCTGTGACTTGCCCCTAGTGTGTAGATGAGTGGTAGAATCTAGGGTGGAGTTCATGGGTATGTGGGAAGAATAAAATAGGTTAGAGTAGGATTAGTGCAAAAATGGGTGATTGTTAAACTGCATTGATTTAGTGGGCTGAAGGGCCTATTTCTGCGATGTTTGGCTCGATAACGATCACGATATCTGTACAAATTGATATTGGTTGTGAACCCCCTTGCTCTTCTCCGAAATAATATCTTAGGATCTTTTACAGATTGGACATCCACATCCCACCCATCTATGAATCTTCTTCTTCTTCTTCTTCTTGCGTATGACGTGCACAGCCTAAAGTTGTTGGACAACTTCGTCTAATTGATCTTATTTGATTGTGCACGCCGGGTTGATTGCATTCGTCGAAACAGGGCAGACCACGTGAAGGTTGCAATCTCCCACCCCATCTATGAATCCGTGCATTAGGACTGCACTAGAAAGCAAGGTAGAGTAGTTCCATGCCTTGCTTGACCATTCTCCATGTTTGGCTCATTGCCAATCCACATTACCCTAGAAACTAAGGCATGGTTGCTGGCAGATATATTTATTCCTCTCCTCTTTATGGGTGAGGAGACCAGCTACCTCAGGGTCCAGGGTTACAGGGAACAATTCTATTGGCAACCAAGTCATCAGGGATCCATTTAATGGGTGTCATGTAAGAATTATCCATTTAAATGGATCAGTCACTGACAATTCTAGACATTGTGTTACGAAAGACAGATAACCTTGAAGCTTCTATAACTTCCACTCATTAGTCTTTAAATGGATCAGTCAATGACAATGGCTGCCTCGCCAACAGTTTGTCTGTCCCTTCCTTCTTTGTTGTTTGTTTGTATGTGTTAAATGTATGTGTTTAGTGTTCTTTAGCTTGTTTTATGTGTGTAGGGGTGGGGGGGGGGGGGGGGTGTGAGTTGGGAGAAACTTTTTCTAAACTCTTACCTCGACGGAGATGTGATTTTTTTTCCCGTATCAAGTATTATAACACAGAACCGTGGCTCATAACTGTATCCATCAGAAGAGATCACCTGCACAAGCAACATACGGGAACACAAGGAACTGCAGATGCTGGCATATTGAGCCAAAAACAAATTGCTGGGGGAACTCAGCAGGCCAGGCAACATCGGTGGAGGGAAATGAACGTGACATATCAGATCGGGATTATTTGTTTTCTACAATATCATGATGTTTTCTGTACATTTTCCCGGCAGTCCCATGACAATGCATCTTTCTGGAAGATGAACATATAAGTGGTTGATGAAGGCTATTAGATTCATCCAGGGATGCCAACTTATACAAGGAGGATACGCAGATTCAAGCTAAATCCATAGGCTGCCTTGGCCTTATAGTGATCTTCTTGGCACGTCAATGCTGTTGGAATCCTGCTTCTTCAGCAGAGTGCTACTTCAGACATTCACCGCAGGAAGTGAACTAAGTCCGTGGGAGAGCGAGTTGGCAGTGGCCAGGAAAGGAATCCTGAGAATCCTGATACTGCTCCAGCATGTGGAGGAGGACGTTTAGATGTTGTTTCAAAGTCCCATTGGGAACTATAAATAGAAATTTAACTTCCTTGAAAATAGCCAAGTGTAACATTATAATGATTTCCAGGCAAAGTTGAACATCATCTGAGACTTAAAAAGTTCTGCATTTATAATTACAAAATGATTCCAATTAGAATAAGATTTGCTCAGGAATTAAATATGAGGTAATGTGCGGCACTATTAACGATCCATTCTTGGCAGCTTTGGTTTCACTGCCCGAGTTTTGAATTCCTTCATAAACCTTTTGGCCTCCTTAACTCTCTCCTTTTTTTAAGACACTCACTAAAAGGCACCTCTTCGGCTAAGGTTTGGATCATCCTGCCTTATGTGGCTCAGTATCAAATTATATTTGACAAAGTTCCCACGAAGCAACTTGGAATATTTTACTGCCTGAGAGATTCAACAAATATACAAGGTTGTTTTATAATGTTGAAAATATCAAATGAATCTACTATACACTGGCACAGTCTTGCATCCAATGGCAATACCGATATATATGATGCTTATTGATTGGTGCAGACTGATATATATTGCTGATTTATATATATATAAATATATACCACTGTCTTCTGCAGAATTATTCTGTGGTCTTCACTCTTTGTACAAATGAGTCATGTTCAGATTGCAGGCTTCCCATGGAAACAGAATGCCTTTGGTTTCAAAAGTGGGCATTCCCTTTGCAATATAACTTCACTATAAAAGTAACTGGACAGCACATGGCGTGGATGTAAGGTGCTGGAAGAGGGGAGAGGAAGAAGAGCAAGGGTTGGCTCAGCAGTGAATTTTACGAGTAGAAAACAAGAACTGCAGATGATGTTTTACACAAAAAGACACAAAGTGCTGGAGCAACTCAGCAGATCAGGCAGCATCTCTGGATAGGTGAAGTAGGGTTGGGACCCTTCTTCAGAATTTAAGGAGCCGTTCTCTTCCCCAAACCTCAGTGGGGAACAATCTGTGAAACTTCGGCACATCCATAGGATGTCCAAGTCATGTGCCAAGGCCTTGTCATTAGAATGACTCCAGTGTATCAAGGAAGGAACTGCAGATGCTGGTTTATAGCGAAGATAGACACAAAAGTCTGGAGTAACTCAGCGGATCTGACAGCATCTCTGGACAAAAGGAATAGGTGACGTTTTGGGACGGAACCCTTCTTCAATCCAGTATGTCTTTGGCCGTCAAGTTTACTGTGGCTTTGAGCTTTTATTTGCCAAGTTCTTTTGTAGTCAAAGATGGTGATGTTTGAAAAACCTCATACCTTTGCTATCCACTATTGCATTATGAATGTTCCTCAAGTGTTCTGTTCAAAGCATAGTGATTACATTTCACTCTGACTTGGCAAAGACAAGCTGGCAAAGAGATCCCCTGCCCCTGCTGGCATTGCTGGCTTCCTTGCGGACAAGAACATCACTGTTGGCACTCGCCTCACTCTGCACCAGTCTTATATAGACTCTTCCCCATACTGGAATGTAAAGTGAGAGCATACCCTCAGTGTCCAGTTGCTCTGTGTCTGTAGGCAGCAAACAATATGGACCAAAGATAGATACAAAAAGCTGGCGTAACTCAGCGGGTCAGGCAGCATCTCTGGAGAAAAGGAATAGGTGACGTTTCATTTGAAGAAGGGTCTCGACCCAAAACGTCACCTATTGCATTTCTCCAGAGATGCTGCTTGACCCACTGAGTTACTTCAGCATTTTGTGTCTATCTTCAGTGTAAACCACCATCTGTGGCTCCTACCTGCACAAATAATCCGGACCATTGCTCTGTGTGCTGCAATCACAATACCTTCATTCTATGATGGTTAGTTGTTTCACCCACATTTGAGTCAACAAACAATAGCTACTGATCTTGGTGTTGCTGTGTAAGCCACACGTACATGGCCAGTATTGACACAGTTTAAACCAGACTGAATTTCAAAGGAGCAGGTTGCTAGTGTGCTACCACGTCCGAGGAACAGCCCCATGTTGCTAAAATACATGATGGTCTGCTATATCCTGTGCAACCTCGCCATCTTGAGGACATAGCCCTTGCACCAACCAGGTGAAGAAGAGGGGGTGTCACTGCCTGGGCTATCCACAAAGAACCGGTTAGAGACAGATTCCAGTCTCTGGGATTACAGATTCACAGTCACTTGGATTATAGCATTATTTTCTCCAAAGGCATTCATTACTATACTACTACACAAGGTAGCTGTGAACTTGCTGAAAGTGTTTGTGTGTCCTCCATGGATGGGGTCACAGTTCTCCTGGAGAAGCAGTCGTGGTACTGTGTTGGAGGACAGACTCCTGGACAGCTACATGACCCGGCATCATGCTGGGACCATGGTTCCAGGTTGGAAAAATGGGCTCTGAGGATGGAGCAAGAATGCCAGCCCACTCCATCCTGCTTAAACTGGGGCCTTCTGGCAGGCTTTACAACGCATCAAGCATTTCATTAATTAAATAAAAACACAAAAACAAATAGAAGCTGGAGCGGGTTATTTAGTGCTCCGTGTTCGTTCTGCCTCTTACCTTCCCTGCATTTACGCCATCTTTCTAAACTCCCATATCTAAAAATCCATCAATTCCCATCGTGAATATAAACTGTGGCTGAGCCTCCACAGGCCTTTAGACCAAATATCACCAACCACTGGATAAAGCAATTTCTCCTCATCTTGGTTCTGAACACCAGCAATGGAAGAGACTGCGATACCATGTCCTGGACACTACCGAGAAATGTCTATCATGTCAAGCCCTGAAAGAATTGCATACGTTTCAACGAGATCTCGTTCTTCTCAACTCAAAAGACTCTGTCCCAGTCAGCTTTCTTCAATGGGCAAATGCCAGGAGTCACTTTACAATTCTGTCTGCCTCGCTAATGAGTATGAGCAATTACCTATCCATGTCACCTGTCCATGTTCTCCAGAAATGCTGCCTGACCCGCTGATTTATTCCAGCACTGTGTGTCTTTAAAAAAAAAAAAAGTTTAACTGTTTAAATGGAGTGGGCAAGTTGGTGGGGGTGGGGGAGTGGGGAGAGGTATTGGTAATAATAACCCTTTATAATAGGTAATTATTTGCATTAGGAAGATGGAATATTATGTTGCCAACCAACATCTGCTTTTCCTTGTTTCAACATGGCAATTAACCTCGAATCATAGATTCTAAAACCTTGGCCACAGTTAATGTTCAACTAAGTATTCTGTATCAATTGTTTGATCTATCTTTTCCTCATGAACATGGATGTTTCTTCAGCCAAACTCCAGTTTAATTATCTGATCTCAATACTAAATTGAATTGAAAAATTGTGGTCTTAGTTCCTATTATCACCTATCTTTCAACTGTCAAAAACGTCTGCCAAGGCCCTGCAACGAGTCCTGCTTAATTGACTTAGCACAACATTAGTTATCATTAACTACAGTTCTGTAATCTTTGCATGTTCTTCCTTCTCAATTTCATGATCATTTGCCAACATAACTGCAGATATGAGGCAGATATATCAGCACCGACTCCTGACTGACACAATTATAGCAAGATTTAAAATTTATGAGTGCATTGTGGTTGAGGGTGGACATCACATTTCTCTTGTGCTCTGAATGTTACTCAGAAGGCATGTGTTCTCAATGTGCTTGTATTAACCACCCATTCTACGCCAATCCCTGAGATATGACCACAGGGCGTAGACATTGTTGGCCAAAAGACCATCCATGAAGGGATAATGATACAAAGAAACATATAGGACAATATTACTGGTAATGGTGTGGAAATGGGTAGAAATATGAAATCACTATTTTGCTTTGGTACTTATTGGGAAGGTAGAAAAAGTGGATGTAACATTGGAAGACAATTTTTTTTAATTTAGAATGGGAAAAGGTGAATGAATTAATCAGAAGTATATAAAATTATGAGAGGGATAGAGAGGGTAGACAGTTAAAACCTTTTTCTCAGGGTGAAAATGTCAAAGACTAGAGGGCATGGTGCTAAGTTCAAAGGAGGAAAGTTTAAAGAAGTGCGGGACAAGCTTTAAACACATGTGTCTGCGGAAGGCGGTATGGGGTGAGGATGGGAAGATGTGACTGGTGGTGGGATCACGTTGGAAGTGACGGAATTGTCAGAGGCTGTTGGGGTGAAAGGTGAACACCAGGGGAACTCTATTCTTGTACAGGAAGGAACTGCAAATGCTGGTTTACACCGACGATAGACACAAATGCTGGAGTAACTCAACGGGTCATTCTGGAGAAAAGGAATAGGTGACATTTAGGGTCAAGACCTTTCTTCAGAGTCTGACATGTCACCTATTCCTTTTCTCTTGAGATGCGGCCTGACGCGCTTTTATTCCAGCATTTGTTCTATTTTTGTAAAATTTGGGGGGGTGGGGGGGGGAGAGAGCAGAACTGCAAGACATGACAGGACATGAGGAGAAATGGGTGAGGGAACCATCTATGACACAGGAGGGGGAATTATCTTGTGTTAAGAATTACTTACTGAGGTGACTTAGTAAAGTAGGTAAGGAATCAATCAGTGCAGATGCATTTGCAGACATTTAAGGGGATCAGATACATTCCTCTGAGGAAGAACCATTCCGTGGGGTGATTAACTATAAAAGCTAAAGGCAGCTTTAAACTAAAATAAAAACATATAATTGAGGAAAAGCACATTGCAAGTTCGTAGAATGAATAACAGATTAATCAGAAAGGAAAAATAAACAAATGTATGAGGAAAAAGCTCTGGCAAAATACTATAAAAAGATGCTGGAAAATCGAAGGTACACAATAAAGCTGGAGAAATTCAACGTTGCCTTTTTCCTTCGCTCCATAGATGCTGCTGCACCCGCTGAGTTTCTCCAGCTTTTTTGTGTACCTATTATAAAAAGATACTGTGTTTCAATGTCCACAACCCATCTATCTCTCTCAGGTGAGTCAGGGGAATTAAGAATGGAAAACATGGAGGTGGGAATGATTTAAATAGGTATTTTGCATCAGTCTTCATTGCAGAAGATACAAGTAATATCCCCAGAAATAAAAGCTGTAAATCAGGAATTGGAAGGAAGGGTGGAATTCCGAAAAATCAGAACGTGCGGGTAAATAGAAGGTGAGTAAATAGTTGGAGGTGTGGGCTGATGAGTCTCTCTGTCCTGAGTAATCTAATCCATGCTGAGATAATTTATGTGTCAGCTGTAATTTTCCAAATTTCCCAGATTCGGGAATGGTTCTATTAGATTGGAAATTGGCAACTGTATCTCCATCATTCAAAAAAGGATGGCAACAGTAAGCCGGCGACAACCAGCCAAATAGTGTAATATCTGTCGTTAGGAAAATGGTAGAAAATATTACTAAACATCTCAGAGCAGGACACTTAAAACAAGTCAAGATAACCAGACAGCAAAATCGTGTTTGATTATTTTTTCAGATTAATTTGAAGAAGTATCATGTGCTGTGGATAAAGGGGATGCGGAGGATGCACAAAGGTTTTCAGAAAGTATTTGATATGGTGCTGCATCAAAGGTTATAACAGAAAGTAAAAGCTCATGGCGAACTACATAATATTCTGGCATGGACAAGGACCAGCAGGTTAAAAGCAAACATAGACCAGGCATGGATGCTTTATACTAGTTGTAACAAGTTGTCTGTCACAAAGATCAGTGTTAGGGCCTCAATTCTTTTACAATTTACTGAACTATCTTGGTTGAAGACACCAGAGGCTTGTTTGATGAATTAGCTGGTGACACAAAGATAGATAAGCATGTACTGTATGTAGTAAAGAGGGCACAAGGAGGCCAGAAAGGAAAATAGAAATAGAAATGAAGTGAATGGGAAAGGATACGATAAATGGATTATAATATGAAAAAGTAAAATAAGAAGTATTTACCCAACGATGAAAGGATCACAGAGCTCTGAGATACAGAAGGATCTGGGTGTCCTCATACACGATGTGCAAATGGCTAGTATGCTGGTACAGCAAGTAATTAGGAAAGCTAATAGAAGATTATTTTTTGTTGCAAAGAAAATGTAATACAGAAGTAGGAAGATTATGCTTCAGTTGTACTTTGACAAATTGCACATGTATTGCATACAGTTTTGATCTTCTATTTAATTAATGAGGTTAATGCATGGGAAGCAATTCCGAGAAAGTTTCCTTGACCTATATGTCAAGTGTCTTATGAGGAAAAGTTGAACAGGCCAGGCTCGTAATGCTGGAGTTTAGTGGAATTTAGAGTGAGAGAGATTGATCAAAATTATATAAGATCCTGAGGGGTCTTGACAAGATAGTTGTGGGTCGGATGCTTCCACTTGTGAGGGAATCTAGAACTAGGGGTTGCTGTTTTAAAATAACGGGTCTCCCATTTAAGGTAGGGGTGGTAACATTTTCTGAGAAGGTGATCTCTTCCTTAAAGGGTAGTGGAAACAGAGTTCTACCTTGAATATTGTTAAGGTAAACATTGATAAATTCTTGACAAGCAAGTGGATGAAAAGATAACCATAAGTAGAGGGAATGCAGCTTTGAGGTAATAATCAAATCAGGCATGATCTAATTAATTCGCAGAGCAAGCTTAAGAGCCACGTGACCTACTCCTAAAGCATATGTTGGTACAATTAAATTAATTTAATGAATAATTTGACAGAAACAGGTTGATGTTTTGAAGAGACGATATTGAATGGATAAAAGACAAATAATGGGTTTTCATAGAAACATAGAAAATAGGTGGAGGAGTAGGCCATTCAGCCTTTTGAGCCTGCACCGCCATTCAATATGATCATGGCCGATCATCCAACTCAGTATCCTGTACCTGCCTTCTCTCCATACCCCCTGATCCCTTTAGCCACAAGGGCCACATCTAACTCCCTCTTAAATATAGCCAATGAACTGGCCTCAACTACATTCTGTGGCAGAGAATTCCAGAGAATCACCACTCTCTGTGTAAAAAATGTTTTTCTCATCTCGGTCCTAAAAGATTTCCCCTTTATTCTTAAACTTTGACCCCTTGTTCTGGACTTCCCCAACATCGGGAACAATCTTCAGAAAGCATTTAGTTTAGTTTAGAGATATAGCAATAAAAGAGGCCCTTCAGCCCATCACGTCCATGCTGACCATTGATCGCCCATTCACACTAGTTTTATGTTATCACATTTTCTCATCCACTCCTTACACACTCGGGGCAATTTACAGAGGTCAATTAATCTACAAACCTGCACAACTTTGGGAAGTGGGAGGAAAATGAAGCACTTGGAGGACACCCACGTGGTCACAGGGGGAACGTTCAAACCACTCAGACAGCATCTGTGGTCATGATCGAACCCGGATCTATGGCGCTGTGAGGCATACCAGCTTTGTCACCGTGCCTCCCTGTGCATAAGAATTGCTGGAAAGGAAAAGTTGTGTACATGCCCAGTATGAAAGACAGTTAAATGTCAACAAAGAATTAGAATACAAACATGAAACAATGTAAATATCGAAACTTTGAACTTAAAACAGAAAATGCTTGGAGTGTTCAGCGGGTCAAACAGCATCTGTGGTGAGAGGAGTTTTTCTAGTTAAAGCAGGGTTATTGTAGATTGGGGCTTGATGGTTGTCATTGACTTACAATATTGTGCTAAAGGGCTTGTTTCCATATCGTGTGATGCAAGGGAAGGGGAGAGAGCGCTATGAAATTAGGATAATGGGATGTTGCCTAAACTGAAGATGGATGTGGGTACTGCTCATCAGTTGGTGCTGGTTCCAGTTTTATTCTCCCTGTAAATTGTTTGGATTTTGAAATATAAACACAAAAGCTTGCTGGTATTCTCAGGTGAGATCTGAACAGTGAGGAGGATTGAAAAGTGAATCATAAAGGGTTTGGTGAATAATGTTGCTGAGATATAAATGAGCAGAGGGATGTTGTATTCTAAATTTATGATTTCCAAATTTGCAGTCAAGTATAGTTAAATATAAAAAGGCCAGAGGAAGTAGGGGTTATAAATTAGAGCTAGCACGAGTGATGAATAAGGGATCAATTTACACAACATATTGTGGGCAGGGTGCTAGATTTGATAAGTAGCATAAAAGGGGAACTTATTCTTAGAAGCAATGATGTGACGCATTTTCCACAGCAGCGGAGGATTTAACAGAAGTTTGCAAATTGCAATTCTTTTTTGAAGAAACTGTTGGAAAAGACCATTTGCTCTCGTAGGGATCAAAGACCTATTCAAAAGAGTGAAATGGTGTAAGAAATGTCTTCGCCCAGTGACCTGTTGGGTCATTGGCTGCTTTGTGATGAGGCATGGTTTAACCAAACAATTGTATTTTAAGGGCAAGCAAAATAATATCTAACACTGAAGGAAGATGTTGAGAGAGTAGAGCAGTGCAGTTAGTATGCACAAACATGCTGGACTGAATCATCTGCTTGTTGTTTGAGAGTCTATGATTACTGAGAGGAGAATGCCTTTGGAGAAATCCTATAGATTTCCTCTGCCTCAATATTGTCCTACACTTTGGTTTATACTTTTCTCCAGCACGCCTGCATTTCAATATTGGCTCTATTGTTATTTTAGATATAATCACTAGAATCACCGATCCAGATTAAATCCATCTTCTTTGAATTTTCTCTACGTCATATTGCAGTTTACTTTTAAGTCATTGCTAGACTCTCTTCAGATCTATTAAATCAATTGCCAATTCAGAATTCTTCCTTACTGAGATTATAACTTATTCACAGACATTTACCGATCAATTCTGTTTACTAGCGGTTAACTCTCCTTCTTTCTATGCAATCAGCAGGGATTTCACTGATCAATATCTCTTTGTGGATTGTGTAATTCCTACAGTGAATATATTCATCTTGCTGCTCCCATTAATTCAAACATAATGTGTGATTATTAGTATTGAGTGGTGCTTGAAATGGGGATCAAAGGAAGCAGATTTGGAAAAAAAAAAATACAAATAAATGGCTTCCTTTGTAAGCAACGTCCTAACTGCTGACATTTATTATAAGCCTGAGTGAAAAGTACTTTAGGTTCAATGGTCACCCTTTAATTTTTATTAGTTAAGGTTATATTAGACTCGTCTCTATGAAACTATTCTGCTCCTGACAAGCCTGGCCTATTCAGTCTTGGATATCAACACCACTTGATGTATGCAACCCATGATTACTTGGAATTCATAGAACTGTACAGCACTGAAAGGGCCCTTTCTGCCACCTCGTCCATGCTGAACATGATGCTTAACTACACTAATCCCATTTGTCCACATCAAGCCCATATCCCTCTACACATTTCCTACCTAAAAACCCGTCCAAACGTCTTTCAAACATTGTAATTGTATCTGCCTCCACCATCTCCTCTGGCAGCTCATTCCATTCCAACCACCAACCTCTGTGTGAAAAACCATAGATTTCCTTTACATTTCTCCCTCTCGCATCTTCAACACGTGCCCTCTAATTCTATGCACCACTGCCCTGGGAAAAAAGATTCTGATTTTCTATCCCAATATATCTATCTACGTCCCTCATAGCCTTTATGTCGCTCATAGTCATAATTCTATAAACCTCTCTAAGGTCACCCGTAAGCCTCCCATATTCCATTGAAAATAAATTCCAGCCAATCTAAACTTTCCTTACAATGATGGTCCCCCATTCCAGACACATCCTTCGGAATCTCTTCTGCACTCTCTCTATTGCTACCATTTGTCGTTTGGCAACTAGAACAGCACCATGTGGAGTCTAACCAATGTTTGTTACAACTGTAATGTGATGTCCCAGCTTTCATAAACAATTATTTGTCTGTTGATACTCTCAGTCTTCAGGGAATTCTGTTTTGAGGCCCAAGATCTCACTTCATTGAATAAGACTTCTCTACTTGGCCTGTCATAAAGTCATAGTCATAGAGTCTTACAGCATGGAAAAAGGCCCTTTGGCCCAACTTGCCCCCACCAGCCAACAAGTCCCATCTACACTAGTCCCACCTGCCTACGTTTGATCCATATCTCTCTAAATCTGTTCTATCCATGTACCTGTCGAAGTGTTTCCTCAACCTTGTGATTGTAACATGTTTCACCCTCAAACATTCCTGAAATCTATTGAACTCAACAACTTAAAATATATAGTTTCTACTCTGTAACCAGCGTTCCAGCGTGCTGAGAGATCACAGCAGGGCCGGGCTTCCTGATAGAGGAGGTAGCCCACCAACATGAGGCCTGGGAGATTCAGCCCAAGTTTTGCGACCAGGATCGGGAGAGCAGGCAATCGAATAGGGGACCGCTCACCAATCTCCTTCAAGAAACCTGGCCACCTGTCTTCCCTCGTATCCCTTCAGGAGAGAAGAATCAAAAGTAAACAGAGAAGGAATATAGAAAAAAGCTACACAAAGAGTCGCTGCAAATGAACGACTGGTTCTGAGCTAGGTTGTAATATGAGGAATATACTGCAGAATAGGAGAAAGGAGCAACACTGCCTCAAGTCAGAAATCCCTTTCAAGCAGGTATGGTTGCTAATGGATACAGCAAGTATTCTCAGATGCCGCCCATTATCCACTTGCACAAAAGAACATTGGTTCAGGCAGCGATAGAAGAATTCTCCTGCACAAATTGTGCATAACCCCAGGACACAACCGTTCTCCAGTTGTGATTGTCGGCCTCAATTAAAAGCATAACTATGCATAACTTTGTTGAAAATAGTACTTTTTTTGTGGCAACTACAAAATCTAAATGGTCTAGATTGTGAATCAATTTTGCAAAATGCTCAGCCTGGATAATTGCGTACATTTGTTGAAGATGAAACAGCCCTCATTGTTGGAGATATGTTGACTTCAGGTTCACATTCAGATTAATTCATTGTTATATACACAAGGGTGCAATGAAATTCCTTGGTTACATGAAGCTCACAGGGTAAGCAGTATACATAAGTATTGATGAAAACAATAATATATGAGTGCAAAACAACAAATTGTGACAAGATTGGTGTGCAAAATCTGAGTTGTGCAAAAGTATATTAAATGGAATGACTGAATACAATAATGGAATGACTGAATAAATTAAGCCATCCATTGTCGGGGATGTGCTTGACCCCATTGAGCAAAAAACAAATTTCAGGAGGAACTGAGTGGGTCAGTTAGCATCTGCGGAGGGAAATGGACAGGTGATATTTTGGGTCGGGACCCTTCTACAAACTAATGGATTAGAAGTGATATACTATAGCTGGTAGAGAACGGTAATGGGATGGGTTGGGGCAGGAGCAAGTGGTTTGTGTATCGAGATACAGTGTAAAGGTTTTGTTTGCATGTTGACCAGTCAAATCAAATCATACTATACATGAGTACATTCCAGCAATGCACAAGTTCAACAGGTAGTGCAAAGAGAAAAATACCAGAGAGCAGAATATAGTTTTACAGCATTGTTGCGTTACAGTTACAGGAAAAAAGTCCAACATCATCAATGAGGTAGATTGGAAGATCGGAACGACACCCTAGCTTATGGGAGGACCACTCAGTGGTCTGATAACAGAGGAAGATGCCGTTCCTGAATCTGGTGGTACATGTTTTCAAACTTGTGTATTTCTACCCAATGGGAAAAGGTGGAAGACATAATTACCACAGTGAAAAAGATTCTTGATTATCTTGGCTGCTTTCCAGAGCCAATGTGAAGTGTAGATGGAGTCTTAAAACATGGAAACATAGAAATTAGGTGCAGGAGTAGGCCATTCGGCCCTTCGAGCCTGCACACCGCCATTCAATATGATCATGGCTGATCATGCAACTCAGTATCCCGTACCTGCCTTCTCTCCATACCCTCTGATCCCCTTAGCCACCAGGGCCACATCTAACTCCCTCTTAAATATAGCCAATGAACTGGCCTCAACTTTCTGTGGCAGAGAGTTCCAGAGATTCACCACTCTCTGTGTGAAAAAAGTTCTCCTCATCTCGGTTTTAAAGGATTTCCCCCTTATCCTTAAGCTGTGCCCCCTTGTCCTGGACTTCCCTAACATTGGGAACAATCTTCCTGCATCTAGCCTGTCCAACCCCTTAAGAATTTTGTAAGTTTCTATAAGATCCCCTCTCAATCTCCTAAATTCTAGAGAGTATAAACCAAGTCTGGAGTCAATATTGGGGAGTCTGGTTTGTGTGATGGCCAGGGCTACATCCACAACTATGCAACTTCCTGCTGTCTTGGGGCAGAGCTCTTCCCAAACCAAGCTGTGGTGCAGCCTGATAGTGGTTTGTGTATCAAGATACACCTTTCTGTGGTGCCTCTGTACGTTGGGAAAAGTTGTTGGGAGACATGCTGAACTTCTGTCTCATCGTGAAAGTGGATCCTGGTGAGGAGTGGTTGATTTGGCAAAATAGTTAGGTGGGGGAGAGGGGGGGTAGAAGACATAAGGGTTGAAACGGTGGAATCCAATAAAGAGGAATGTGGGGAGTAAAATGTAGAACCAGAGTGAGTAGATTGTGAATAGATGAGAATGGGGATGGTGGGAGGAGGAATCCATTGTTAGATTCCATCATTGGGAATGTGTCGGACACCGTTGTTGGGAATGTGCCGTACATGGCTGGCTTTGTAGAAATTACTCAGGATGACAGGACAAGTATTTAGACCATGACTCCAGGGAGAACAGTCCCAGCCGATACAATCTCTCCTGATCACAAGGCAAGTTCAGCCTTGTTGTTCAGTGCAGGATATCACAGGTCAGAATGGGAGTGGGATGATGAACAATCTATCTCCAAGACTCAGTATCAAATCCTCCAGGTTTACATATCTCTCTTTATATTTCTCTTTCTGTACTGGCAGATGCTGCCTAACCTGCTGACTGTTTCCAATGTTTTCTTGTGTAGGAAAGAACTGCAGATTCTGGTTTAAATCGAAGGTAGACGCAAAAGGCTGGAGTAAGTCAGTGGGACAGGCAGCATCTCTGGAGAGAAGGAATGCTTGGCGTTTCGGGTCGAGACCATTCTTCACACCCTTCTTCCAACATTTCCTTTCTATTTCAGATTTCTAACATCGGCAGTTTCTTTGTTTTCAATCCAGAGCATTAACTCAATTTTTCTCTTCACAGCTGCTGACTGCCCTGCTGAGTACTTTCAACATTGTCTGCTTTTTATTTATGCTGCACAGCCTGGCTGCCAGATTTATACACGCAAACGCCAGGCTTGCAGACTGTGTTTTTGTCAGTGCTGGGCTTTGGAAGTAGTTGGATTTAGCAGCTTGATGTTCACTGTGAGTTCAGGGAGTGCTCAGTTGTTGTCGTTAGTCTATGTGATGGACTCAGTCAAGTCACATCATAGCAGAAGCAGCATTGTCATGGTGACAGAGATTCACGTTGGGACATGAATCAAGACAGCTGGCTAGACCCAAGCAGTAGTGGACTACCCAAATACTCACAGACAGCGCAATGAAAACATTCCTCTCTGGATTTGCTTAGTCGACATAACAAGCTCTCTCAGAGTCTTTTATGATGCCGGTTGTCAAACAAAAAATCTGAAGACATTGTGGAATCCAATCGTCCAGGGCTTGCAGACGTTTCACTGTGAGTGCCGTATATTACACACTGCACCACCATTGATAGTGGGAAAGAGGGGGGCAAAGAGGGTGTTACTTCAGGGGGACAAATGCCTTGCATTTCCTGTACAAATAGTTTATATCCCCAAAGATGCAGAGCCAATATCAGAGTGATATTTAGATGGGGTGTACTACTTTTTGGCAGGTTTGATAGCACTCTTTCCAACCAATATATACCTATTTCAGGGAGATGTTTAATTAGCCAGGCTTCGTCTTGCCAGGGCAGGATGTTCATTTCCGTATCCACTACTGACAGTGTGGGGTAGGCCGGGCGTGTTTTGGCTTCAACTGAGGGTGGATTTTCATTCCAGATTTCACTCGTGGTAATGCAGACACCTGGTAACAGCAGATGGCAGAGCCCTGCTCTTTGAGAGGTGTCATTTGTTTTCCTTTGACATTGCGATCTGATCAGATTTTTGCATCGCAGGTCCAGAGTCATCTGTGCTGTCAGACGACATGACTTCACAGGGCAGAGGTGTTTCCCAGAGACAAGCCCTCATTACAAACATACTGCTACATAAAACCAAAGACACCGCCCGTGTTTCTGTTCTTTCAAATCAGTACTTAAACTTCCATTGTGACAAGTAGGAAAGACAATTTCATTTAGGAGCTGAAAACATGTCTTTGACCTTGCTGGTACATTGGTAACTCACTTAGCATTCAGGATGTGATCCTGGGAAGAAGTGTGCTAATTATATCAGCCTTAAAAGAAGTCATTAAGTACCACGTTTTCATTGATCAAGCACCAACGATAGACCGCTTTCACAGGTTGAACGAATGTGAACAGCATGGCTTTATTTATTACTAGACCAAGTGCAGACCCGTTGGGTCTGCTCCCCCAATGGTGTGATCCCCCAACCCAATATTCCACCATGCACCCGTCTCCTCCAATGGAAATGAAGCCGTTCTCAAAAGTAAGATTCCAGCACTGCCCTGCCTCTTTAAAAAAAAATCCGATGGCACCTCCCCTGCCTGCTGCAGCAGTGAAAAGTTCAGTGTTCCTCTCTTGCAACATGTTTGTTTCGAAAAGTGTGTTGGAAGCTGACGAAATGAAATGTAGAAATGGAGAAGCCGGAGATTGAGCGTTTATTTTTGAAATACGTACATGCAAATGGATTGGACATCTGCGAGGGGCCATTCTGATTGGACATCTGCAAGTATCGGGGGGGGGGGGGGGGGACGAGAAGCAGACCCGTTGGCTCCCCCAATGGTGTTAAAAACGTGTGAACATTTCAAAAGTAAGATTCCCAGCAACATCCGCACGAACACGACAAAATGAAATGAGGAGCGGATACTTAGAAAGAAAAGCGAAATCTCTACCGAAATGGAAAATATCTCGGAGATTGAGCGTCTGGATTGGACGTGGCAATGAATCAAAGGAAGAAATGCAGCCGGCAGCCGTACATGCAAATTAATCCATTCCGATTGGACATCTGCGAGCATCGGCCATTCCGATTGGACATCTGCGAGTATCGGGCACGAATCGAAAGGCAGGAAGGGCGCCGGTCGGCAGTCGGTCGGATGGCCCCAGAGTTTTATAGATATATAGATAGATAGATAGATGCCCAGTTTCATTTGGCAAGCTGATAAACTAGGAAGGTTTGACCACTTTAACCATTTTCTCGTTTTTCTAGTATTTTATCATACAAATATATCCCTCCAGGCCAAGAGATCTGGAGTGGATCAGCAATAAGTTGATATACCAGCAAAAAGGCATGAAAATAGTCAGTTAGGACTCAAACCTGAAATGGGGAAACCGTTAGTCTCTTCCCTGTACGGGGACCTGACATTTTCCCTGTCGAGTCTCCGGTGTCATTAGACCTAACATCGAGGAGCCGGCGGCGGCCTCCGGCCGGGACCAACCTGAGGGCTCCAGTCGCGGAGAATACGGACCTGACATCGCGGAGTTGGCCGTCTTCGCAGAGGGGAAAGCTGTGGTGGCGCGCTGCTGCGACCCAACTTTGGAGCTTCAGAAGCTCCGGCTACAGGCCCGGTAGACAGAAACATCGGGAGCTCCAGGTCCCTGGGGGATTCGGCTTTTCAGAGCTCCCGCAACGGCAACTTCTCCCGCTGGAATCGCGGGGTTGAAAGGACACGGAGCGGGGCCTAACATCGCCCGGTGTGGGTTAGTGGCCACGGGGACTTGCCATTGTCTCCGGGGGCTCTAACATCGGAGCCCCAGTTCGCCCAGACGCTGCAGTTGGACTGCTGGACCGCTGGTTGGTCTGCTTGAACCGCAGGGTTTAAAAGACACGGAGCCGGGGCCTAACATCGCCCGGTGTGGCTAAATGGCCACAGGACTTACCATCGTCTCCGGGGGCTTTAACATCGCAGCCCCAGTTCGCCTAGACACTGCAGTTGGACCACGGGTGATGAATAAAGGGAAGAGATAAGATTTTGTCTTCCATCGCAGTGAGGAGGTGTTGGAGTCTCACTGTGATGGATGTTTATGTAAACTGTGTTAAGTGTGGGTCTTGGAGGTTTTTTTTGTAATGTAAAAAACTGTATTAAATGTAATTTTCTTCAAACCTAGGTTTGAATGACAATAAATAGCATTCCATTCCATCCATTCCATTTGGCTTTTGTAAAATTGTAAATTGTCCCTATTGTGTAGGATGGTGCTCGTGCACGGGGTGATCGCGGATCGGCATGGACTCGAGATGCCAATAAACAGAAGGGATGTTTCCACGTTGTATGTCTAAAGTCTAAAGTAAATGAGGCAGCTGCACGGCAGATTCCCACCTTCAAAATACCTTCCGACTGCTGCTTTTCTCATTTTAGTAAGCTTGTGGCCTTCAGGTTAAAATACTAAATCAAAGAACCCTTTCAATTTACATTTTTGGAAAAGTGGTAGCCAAAAAAAACCAAGTCATTAGGTTCCACGATGGTGAAACCCCACAACATTGACATTGTCATGTATAACAGATTGCCAGCTTAATGTGTTTTTTTTTCTCTAGCTACTTGGAGAAAGTCTAATAATCGTACATGAACTGTCAGCACAATAACAGTGTTAACAGAAAATAATCCTGCCTACTTCAGCACGTAGCAAAATAGAGAAAACTTACAGTCCCACTGGGAAGTACAATTGAGCAAGTAGTCAGTGTCATAAAAGCCAACTAATAACATGCCCATATTATTGGCACGATGAGCTTCAGATGACACCTTACAATTAGCAGAGATCTGGTCAATTGCCGGAGGAGTAAAAGAGGTTTGCGCAACGTTAAATGGTCTTGCTTTGGCAGAAGACCAACAGGAAATTGTGATTGCCCATTAGAATAGAACGACGTGCTCCACTTTTATATGACATCTGCAATAATGAAATTATCTTAGATTAGCAGAACATGAAAAATGTTTTGAATCACCATTCATGGATTTTTGAGTGGCATTACAAAAGATTGATGCCACAGGTAGAATCAATCAGATTCCTGTCCTTGGCTATGAACTTTTTCACTCAAAAGGTGGTGGGTGTATGGAACAAGCTGCCGGAGGAGGTAGTTGAGGCAGGTACTATCATAACATTTAAAAAATATTTAGATAGGTACTTGGAAGGACAGGTTAAGAGGGATATGGGCCAAATGCAGGCAGGTGGGACTTGTGTATTTGGGTCATGTTGGCTGGTATGGGCAAGTTGGGCTTAAGGGCCAGTTTCTATACTGTAAGACTCTATCACTCAATGTTACGTGAAAGGCTTTGAGAAATCGCCAGAGGAGCAAGGGTCAAAGATCTCAAAACCTAACACACTTCTGACAAAATGGCGCCTGCTCACAATACTCGACTTTGCCTCCGAACTGCAATCTGTGCCATTTAAGACAATAGGACAGCTGCATGGGTACTTCACCACCTCTACATGTCCATCCAAGTCATGCGCCATTCTGGCATGGGCATCAATTGTTTTTCCTTCATCTCATCAGAAACAAATCACAATAACTTACTACCCAGGAGTAGGAATACCTTTAGCACGGTCAGAAAGGTTCAGCAAGGCAGGCCATGGCCACCACTATATAAATGCCAATCCTTCTTTCCCTCATGAGCACTTGAATATGGACAATCTATAATGTTACACCTTTTCGTGATGCCTACAAATCCAGAATTTATAATAACAACGAAAAATTCCAATGAAGATCCCGAATCAGAAAAAGAGTGTGTAGATAGTGAGTCTTAATTATGAAAGCACAAGATGTCATTTTAAAGTCTACTTGATATGTCATGGCTGCTTTGAAAGTTAGAAAATAATGAAGTGATCGTTACAAGTTGCAGCTGTGTATTGATTCACAAAGGAAAGAAATTCCTTGGAGCAATGCTTTATTGTTGAAACTTTGCCAAAACGCCATCAGAGGCTTCAAGAAGGAAATAAACAAGCATTCTGCTGCAATTTATATTCTTGCCTTCTAGGTGTTCTAAGTGATCTTGAATTTCCACTTTACTAGGGGACGAGCATGAAAGGAATTATGTGGAACATACTTTACTGTCCCTGGAAACATGACAATCCCAATCCCTCCCTTTATTGCTTTAAAAAAGCTTTTCATGGCTTATCTTTCATGGCTCTAATTATCTTCCTATTGGAGCCGTATTTGCATTCAGGGGCACAGCTTGTAGAGCCTTTGGCTCACAGCACCAGAGACCAGCATTCAGTTCCAAGCTTAGATGCTGTCTGCTTGGAGCCTGAACCTTAGTCCTGTGACTGCGTGGGTTTCCTCCTGGTGCTCTAGTTTCTCCCACATTCCAAAGGTGTGTGGGTTGATAGGTTGATTGCTCTTAATGTGTAGGTGATGCGGGTGGGGGGGGTGGAGGGGATAGAATCTGGGGGTCGATGAGAATGTGGGGAGAATAGAAAATGGGATGAATGCAGAATTCATGTAAATGGCTGGTTGATGGCCAGCATGGGCTCGATGGGCCGAAGGGTCTGTTTCAGTGTTACACCTATCTATGAGTTCCAGGTGCTCCCAGGGGTGGGTGTATATGTGGTAATTTTGGGGAGGTGTATTTCAACTGAAGGTGCCCCAGTGAGAGATGTGTGAGGGGCTAGAGGGAGCGCCCATTCCACAGATTATTGATAATAAATCAGTGGCTACTTTAATACCAAGGGCTCGTGTGTCGTCCTGGCACGGTGTCACACCTAAGCCAGAAGGGATTACGGAACAGCTGGCAATGCAACATGGACTTGAATAGAACATCGATGGTATCCCAGGGGAACAGTCAACAGAAAAATCTAAAGAATTGCAAGAAGAATAATCAGAGAATATCAGATGGCGATGAGAATGCACGCGAGGGATAGGGCTCCCACTGGTCTACAAGGAGCAATCACGCTCTTCCTGGCAACAAAGCAACCACTGGCCCAGTACCAGTTTCTGGCACACTTTACTAGTGCTTCAGCATACATCACAGTGCTGACAATGTCATTAGACACAGTGCTGCGTTTCTGAGCTGGTCTTGTGCTAAGTTTCGCTGACATTCCTCTCACTGACACATGGAATATCAAGCAAACAGGACTATTCTTCGTTGTAGATAGACACAAAATGCTGGAGTAACTCTGCGGGACAGGCGGCATCTCTGGAGAGAAGGAATGTGTGACGTTCCGGGTCAAGACCAGACTTCAGATTTCAGTCTGAAGAAGGGTCTTGACCTGAAACGTCACCCATTCCTTCTCTCCAGAGATGCCGCCTGTCCTGCTGAGTTACTCCAGCATTTTGTGTCTATCTTCGGTGTAAATTAGAATCTGCAGTTCCTTCCGACACTCTTCATTGTGGTAGTCGCTAGTCGGTCTTCCTGTGGCCTTCAAGCATAATCCAAACTGTGTTATAAGATATGACTCTTAAGTCTCTTAAGGTTGTGGCAGGCCACCAGCCTTAATGTAACCCTGCCCTCAGCTAACAGATGACAACACACTACCCCATCAACTAGGAGGCAATTTCTCACCGCCTCCTACAATGTGCCCTATTTTAGACTTGAGATGATTGCTCAGAAAAACTCTCTTGCAAGTCACCTATTGTTTTTATCAGCCATCTCTTCAACATCAAGACATGGTCAGTCCTCAAATGATGCATACTTCTACAAGCACGATGCAAACATATTACAAGATGACAGGCCCCAGAGTGGCAATCACAGAGCAAACCATTGCTTCTGGTCAGCAAGTGTAAGGCAGGACAGAGTGGCCAGTTGTTGCTCAATGTTGGTCCATCACTGTACTGCCGGTGGGAGCAATCTTCTGCCCGCACCATTCTGCAATCTCCGACTTGGTCTGACAATTGGAGGGACAATTGATGAGGAATGGTGAACACTGTTCAGAGAATAACTTGTCCCAAATACCATTAAAAAAATAAAGGAAATGTGGTTTGGGCAAAGTGACTTGGGTTTGAACCTAATCTCAGGTGCTATCTGTGAGGAGCTTGCAATTTATCGCTGTGACCCCATGGGTTTCCTCTAGATGCTCCAGTTTCACCTTACATCTCGAAGACAGGCAGGGCGGTGAGTTAATTAGCCACTGTAAATAGCCTCATGTTCAGATGAGTGGGGATGCCCTTGCCCTTCGCCGAATACTATCTTTTAAATAGTTTTACTGGAGCACATGGCTGACTGTTGTCGTACCCTTATCCTTTTTTCTTCATAGGAAATAAATTTTTCTTGAATTTATAGCCATGTACGTCTTATCTGTGAGGAATGCAAATTAAGGGGGAAGTTGATGGAAATGTGGGTGGAGTGAAATTGGATTAGTCTAAGATTGGTGTTTAATGCATGCACGATGGTTGGCACAAACTTGGGGGGGGGGGCAAATGGCTTGTTTTTGTGGGGTACTACTGTAGGATTAGCATTACTTTACCATATTGAAGTAAAAACCATACATGACGCATTGCAATATTAAAGAACATGTATTAAATATTTGTGACATTAAAATATTGTAATGTTACTAAAGTATCAGTGCTATATAGGGAAGTACAAGATTATGAACATGAACATAAAAGGCATTTTTTCCTTTTGTGGAAATATGTTATTAGATTAAAGGAATGCAGTGAAATTTGTTATAGATATGAATGACATCTACCCACTCCCCATTGTGCTTTCAATATTTGCAAAGTGTTTGCTGTTATTTTTACAAACTGTAATGTGAGCGTGAGAAAAATTCTGGATGGAATAGCTTTCTCGATTTTTTTCATTCGTAACCATGGGATACACACATATAACCAATCCGAGTCTTCCTGTCAGAACACACCAGGTCATTTCAGGCTGCTCCCTTTAGCAAGATTCTTCATGCTAGAGCCTGCAGTTATACAGAGATAATTCAGTGACCAGGTAGAATTATTCTGATGAAATCACTTAATTATCCAGTTATAACGTGGATACAAGAAACTGCAGATGCTGGTTTACAAAAGAAAAGACATAACGTGCTGGAGTAACACACCAGGCAGCACCTCTGGAGAACATTGATAAGTGACATTGCGGGTCAAGACTCTTCTTCAGTCTGCAGAAGGATCCCAACCCAGAACATTACCCACACATGAAGATAGTCTCAAAATGAGTCAAGTTAAGAGTCAAGAGTGTTTTATTGTCATATGTCCCAGATGGATCTGTCAGGCAAGAATAGGTGTGTAGTAAGCAATGCACAATTGAAAAGCTTATTGGAATAGACTGGAACAGCGAGGCTGAGACACTTATTAAATTGTTACCTGTCAATTAGTCAGCTTGGCCACGTGGGAGATGGTTAATGCTGTCATTTAGTGCACATTCTTTGCATGTTTTGTTGAGGCAGAAGTCTGAGTGGCCCAGTGGAACTCCACACATGGCTACATTTCCAGACATATTATTCCATTCATTATTACAGCCGTAGTTTTTTGTACCAGGGATTTGTTGCCAAGTCTCTTCTTGAGAGATTATTTCCAGATTTGAAGTCTAAGTGATCAATTCATGTCTAGGCAATGGAGCATAACATTTGTATTTAAGGGCCTAATGTTATTGTAACTTCAGTCTGAAGAAGGATCTCGACCTGAAACATCACCCATTCCTTCTCTCCAGAGATGCTGCCTGACGTGTTGAGTTACTCCAACATTTTTGTGTCTACCTTCGATTTTAACCAGCATCTGCAGTTCTTTCCTACACATTATGTAACCACTTTCCCAGGGAGATGAGTAAGTGTAAAGGAAATTTATTAAGGATGTCTTGATTGTCAAACGGAGTAAATAGGTTCTAAAATCTGTTATTTTCTGGTTCTTCCAATGAAAATAAGTTTTCGTTCATCTCGGGATAAGTTTGAAGATCCCCATTGGGTCGGCTTTAAGTTTACTACAATTAAGGAACGTTTAGAGGAAGTTTAACAGAGATGAGTGACTCTTTAGTTGATGGGATTGAAAGGAGAATAGGTTACAAGGAATATTCGTGGGGAATAGAATTGAGCTGATGTTTATTTGATGGGTTAAAGTTTCCTCCTTGTATGTTGTAAGGTATTAAAGAATAGGTTGCTTCACTCTGGGTAGAAAAGGAGAAGAAAATTGAAAAGGAGAACTGTAAGGAAGTATATAAATGATAGCGGCCTGGATTCCATCAAGTTTCATGATATTCGCAAAGAGTAATATGTTACATATCAGGTTTCCTGGCTCAGTGTCATAACTTCTCTTTAACTCCAGCGTCCTTAGGCATTGCAAACTACAAAGCTCCAAGCAGTAACAATGGAGAACTCTTAAAACCTGTTGGCATGAAGTTTAAAAGCAGCCAGCTCCATTTCAACTGTTTAAGTGTATTCTTTACTTATTTAAAACAAAAAGCAAAGTGCTGGAGCACTCAGTGGGTAAGGGGGCATCTGTGGATGAATAGACAGATGATGTTTTGGATCAGGACCCTTCTTCAGATCCCTGCCCATTGAGACATAGTCATACAACATGGAAACAGGCTCTTCGGCCCAACTTGCCCATGCAGACCAAGATGCCCCATCTACATTAGTCCCATTTGCCCGCATTAGGCCCATATCCCCCTAAATCCAATCTTCTCTTTATCTAGGAGAAAGCAACCCAAGTCTGTCTGGTTTCTCATAGCTATTGTCCTCAGAATAATTCAGACTGTATTCTGGACCTCTTCTGCACCCTCTCCAAATGCTCACATTTTCCCTGCAATGAGGTGACCAGAACTACGCACAATATTCCAAATGTGGCCCAACCAAAGACCTGTAAAGCTGCAAGTCCTACCACACAAAATGAAGTGGTTTACACATCATTTAAAAATTTGTATTGTCCAGTGGTGGAGGATGCACGGTAAAGTGTAAAAACATAACCTTGCTTAAGAAATGCACCCACCCCACATCATAAACCATATGTGAATGTTGCAGTGCAAATCATTCTGCATTCCCATTCCAACACTAGGTGGTGCCTGAGAGCAGCCGTAACCCCTCACCTCTCAATCTCTGACCTGCCCATTCCCTCCTCAGCAGCCCAAAGTTGAGCAGCTTTTTACTCTGAAGAAACATTTTTCCATGCAGTGCGCCTCCCCTCTCCCCCTCTCCCCCTCCCCCCTCCCATTCCCCCACCCCCCCCCCCCTCCCCTAATTCAATGACCGATAATCTGCCGGTGAACAAGTCAGCAGCCCTGTTTCTGACATCACACCTTCAAACAAACGTTCTTCTTTACTTCATCTGCAAATGAAAATGTTTCTCTCATATTTTTCCTTCCCCTCTCCCAGTTTTGGGCTTGATGATGAAAGATGTCTGGAGCTCTGTTGTGTTTGGAGGGTTGGATGGATCAGAGGCCTCGTCAGACCATTGTTGGTGGCCTGTTGGACAGAGCAGAGGCTTGTTACACCCCTCAACTCGGAGGGCATTCCTGCTTCTCCCACGCACGTGCAAGATAATCATGCCAGATTTGCTGCTTAGGTTTTTTGCCTTTGGGAACTGGTTCCTCATCTCAGCGTCTGGGGAAAAAGTCAGGCCTGGTTAAACACAAATCCTTCACACCCACATCATTAGCTTTGGTCCCGCAATGTAATCTGGATCATACTGTATAACACGCAAAAATCCAGAGTCACTCATTACACCTCCAAAATCAATGGAAGATTACTGCTTCTGCTTTAAACTGGATCATCGCTGAACATGGCCGTTGGCTCGGCCTGAGGCTGCTGTAGCAAATCTACAGAGTCATAGAGAGCAGCTGACAAGAATCACTGACCACTCTCATTCTATTTCTATTTCTTTCCACTACTCTGTTCCAAGACACACAAAGATTTAAAGCACCGTGGGAATCGATCTTGGTTTGGTGAGTGCTGCTGCACTGACGGCGAAATGCAGAAAATATGACAACACTCAGTGGGATTGCTCTGGAGTTGGGCCAAGCTCTGACTGAACTGTGCACTAATTAGAGGCTGGCAACAATAGCGGAGGAAGCTACTCATTTTTTATAATGGTAAATGCTTCTAAGAACCTTCCATCCCCCAATCTAAGAGCCGCAGCCCTTAATTAAAACAAAGTGTCGATTAACAGGCAAATTGTTCAGAGGAGTCCATTTTCTTTTGTCTCAGCTCTTCTAAGTTGGGGGGGGGGGGTTGGAGGGGGGAGAGGAAAATAAGTCTCCCCCCCCCCCCCCCCCGCTTATATTGCTTGTGATCATGTGGTTGGGATTATTAGTTGTTCTGATCAAGGTGTTTCATATCGTTATAAAGACTTGATAGGGTACATGTGAGGTAAGTGTTTTATCTGGACAGAGAATCAAAATGACAGAATCATTCTCTAAATATAGAGCTTAGTCATTCAGGAGGGAAATCAGGGAGCTCATCCGCATGTGCAGGATGACTGTCTCTTAAAATACTGCATTGTTAAGACAATCTGGATGATTTTAGTGGGAGATTCAAGAGACTGCAGATGCTGGCATCTGGAGCAAAAAACAAAGTGCTGGAGAAACTCAGTGGGCCAGGCAGCATCTGTGGAGGGAAATGACCAGGTGATGTTATGGGTCGGGATCCTTTCAGCAGAATGAAGTTACTGTAGATTTCAGTAACGTTTGGTTGTCCAACAGGACAAAAGGTGTTGAGGTGAAGGTCAGCTGAATGACAGCATGTGAGTGAAGGGCTGAATGGCTTCACTTTGCCCAACCTCATGGAGCATTTTACTGGGACGTGGCAGTTTCCACATGTTCACCCATGGTTTAATGGGCAAAATGGATCTCATTCCTTAGAAGCTAATTTGAAGGGGTGGAGGTAAAGTTGAATAGCTTTGAAGAAGAGATGAAGTGAATTGGGAACTATTGAACAACAGGCTCCATCCAGTAACTGCAGCCTCTCATGTCTCCACCAACCTTGCACTTGAAAATCAGATTGTAGGGGAAGGAAAGGCTGAGAGAAATGAGGAGTAACAGAATACATAAGAACATAAGAACAAATCTTTGAACTGTTTGGCTCTGAGTCAAGTTCAATTGGAATTGGGAACAGGAATGGTTCAACAATCCTGATTCCACAGAGCTCATGATAACTCCTCACTGGAATATCAGGAGCTCTGTGAATCCAGCCAGAAGGTGGAATGTTCTCATAACCTGCGTACAACTTCCTCTACCAAACCATTCCAAGTCCAGACAAGTCATGCACAAAAAGACACTGGGATTCCCGGTTGGAAGTGTTTTGCACTGCAATGGGTATGTCTGCTGCATTTATGAAATAACAAGGTGTTAAGACATCTTTGGTCCGTTCGGAAACAAGCAAAAGATGGAATCCTGACCGATGGAGACCTAAATACAAAGAGCTGGAGTACCTCAGCGAGTCAGACAGCATCTGTGGACGACATGGAAAGGTGCCATCTTCCAGATGTTTACAATTTGTAAACGTCACTTATCCGTGTTCTCCAGAGATACTGCCCGACGTGCTGCATTAGAAACATAGAAAATAGGTGCAGGAGTAGGCCATTCGGCCCTTCGAGCCTGCACTGCCATTCAGTATGATCATGGCTGATCATCCAACTCAGTATCCTGTACCTGCCTTCTCTCCATACCCCCTGAACCCTTTAGCCACAAGGGCCACATCTAACTCCCTCTTAAATATAGCCAATGAACTGGCCTCAACTACCTTCTGTGGCAGAGAATTCCACAGATTCACCACTCTTTGTGTAAAAAATGATTTTCTCATCTCGGTCCTAAAAGACTTCCCCCTTATCCTTAAACTGTGACCCCTTGTTGTGGACTTCCCCAACACCGGGAATAATCTTCCTGCATCTAGCCTGTCCAACCCCTTAAGAATTTTGTAAGTTTCTATAAGATCCCCCCTCAATCTTTTAAATTCTAGCGAATTACTCCAGCACTTTGTATTTAGGTCTGAAATGAAATCTCCTCACGGTCTAGACCTTGTTTTTTATAACCTCAAAGGTGCCACATCATTGGGACTTAGTAGCAATAGTCATGGCTTGGCAAATGAAGGTCCTGGTGCCGGAGTTCAGTCCAGCATGGTGTGCTAAGATTCTACTTACTCCCTAGAGATCTCCGAACCGCAGTTGAGTTAATAAAGAGGAGCCGTCAAACAGGGGGAAGATGCCTCCCAGGGGGATAAGATAGAGAAGTTTTGGTGCAGAGCCAAACTAAAGCTCACTTGCACTTTGTGGAATTATAATCTGTAAATATCTCACAAACATGGCTTCTACCTCATACAAAAGTTTCTTTTTTTTTAAAAAGCAAGCAAAAATTATAGTGAATTAATTATATTCCATGTTTTCAGATACCCAACAATAGTAATGTGTTCATACACTACCAGTAACAGGGTAAATTTCCAAAGACACTAGGTGGAGAATCATCAAATAAATATTGGCAATAAGTTGCACAAGGAATTAAAAGGAGAGAAGGATGGATGATAGAATGCAGGGAATGGAGAGATATGGATCACATGCAGGCAGAGAAGATTATTTGACTTGGCCTCACGTATGGCACAGACAATGTGGGCCGAAAGGCCTGTTCCTGTACTAGGTTCTATCACCAAAACAATTATATATTTCATTACAAGTGCGCTATTGATATTCTGAATATCCAAATGCCTTTACTGATTGGATTTCTGATAAAATCGTAATAGTGTAGCGTTGTGTGACAGAATTCAAAAAAAGGGTCATTCACCTCCCTGCGATGTTTGCGATCCTGCACAGTTTGTAATGTTTAAGTAATAAACTACTGTAGTTTTGCTGCTGAAGTTAAATGTTCTCTAATTGCATTTCAGAAACATCTCTGAGAAACATAAATGTAATCAAATGTTCTTTGGCAAAGGGTGGGGAAAGAGGACGGGGTCACTGATAATGTGGTGTGCCCACATGTTACGCTTCTGCTTGACTTCCATCTTGAAGCTCCAGTTACTGTTAGGACTCTCGCTTCCGATCTCCAATCCACTGCCTGACTAATTTCCACCTTGACCACCGATTGCTTGTCTGACCTCCCACAGTTGATTGCCGGTCAATTAATGTCGACACATAACCGGTCACCTGTCCGCCTGCCCCCTTCGCAAGCCTCAACGCTCGGGCCTGGCCTATTCCTCATTGCATGCAACCTGAATCCCTGGCCACAACCCCCAGCCCACTCTCCATCCCCATCTGCTCTTTGACTCTTCCCTGCAACAGGGGCTGCTGAGCCAGGTCTTTGGGCACACAAAGCATTCAAAACTTTTCCCATCGCAAATTGCCTCAGGCTCTATGCAAAGTAGACCTTTACTATTATGGGCCCCACTCAAAACTGCTTCAAACTTTTTCTTGGTTTATTCTAAACTTCGTTTGAACCTTAATATTTTTGGTTTAAATGGCTCATTCCCACAACTACCTACCAATGACAATTTGACAAAATCTTTCAGGTGACTTACAATTTCTAGTCCACAGCAGTTGCACTTGGTGAAATTTTGCCACCTACATTCATCAACAGGCAAGTAAGTTGCCCTGGACCCAAGGCGTTGTAAATCATTCACCAAATGCTGTGTCCAGTCACCCACCCCCATATTCTGCCTCCTGTGAACACAAGAATATAAGAACAGGCCATAGGCCCACTCCCCTGTCCCCAATTCCCCACAACCCTTAATTACGCGATCTTCCAAATATTTATCTATTCACTATCTCTAACTATGTGTCATGATCTGGCCTCCACTGTTCTTGTGGATAGAGTTTTCGAGAGATGTTCTACATTCTGAGAGAAAAAAAACCTTCATGCCTCAGTTTTAAATGACTGCTCTCTTATTTTGTAGCTCCATCCCTTGTTCATAATTCTCCCACTGATAATGCATATCGATACCTACCCTTAAAGTCTTACTTTTAAATATAGAGAAACAGGCTCTTCAGCCCACTTTGGGCAATCTGTTTCTCTCTGCCCCAGTTCACTCATGTTTAACATTTCCCATCTTGATAAGATGGAATAATTCCCACTGTCAAGTCAAGTCAAGTTTATTTGTCACATACACATACGAGATGTGCAGTGAAATGAAGTGGCAATGCTCGCGGAACAACAAAACAACCAAACAAATTATAAACACAATCATAACACACATATTATTTCTCACTGTTGTGAGAAGATTAGAATAAAATGCCATTCTTATTAAGAAATGAAAGATTTTCACTTACAAACAGTGGCGCAGCGGTAGAGTTGCTGCCTAACGCCAGATCCTGACTACGGGTGCTGTCTGTACTGAGCTTGCACGTTCTCCCCATGACCCGAGTGGGTTCTCCAAGATCTTTGGTTTCCTCCCACACTCCAAAGACGTGCAGGTTTGTTGGTTAATTGGCATGGTATAAATGTAAATTGTCCCTTGTGTGTGAAGGATAGAGTTAATGTGCAGGGATCGCTGGTCAGCAGTGGGCCAAAGAGCCTAAGAACTAAAAAAACTAAATCTCATCACTCAGATCAATCAATGTGCCAATATGAATAGAAATTGGTGATATGTTACCTGGGCAACTGCCTATGAGTCTAATCATATTGTATGTCTATGGGCAATATGTACTATGTGCACTATAATTATGTGCTTTTATTTCTTTACATTTTTCCTTCAAGCCATGTTTTCATGCTGGATTATGGTTAACAGTTGAATTATATTTGATATGTGTGGCTATGGGTGACTACTGTTGGGTTATACTTGATTGATATTGGCATATGGTTAACTGGTGCAAATTATATTAGTTAAAGGTTGATTCACCCTGGGTTATGGTGGAATTGTATTGGAATACAGCTGACTCACTTATACCATTGATTTTGCAGCCCTCCATAACCATATGCAAGTTGGAGGTCTTGGGTTCGATAGAGAATATCAGCAGGACATTGTGACATTGAATAAGGCACCAGTCCATCGCTATTCCTTGGACTGTTGATCAGGAACCAGTATTTGTTCAGGTGAGGTATATGATTTAGCAAACTTAAGTAACATTATCTTGTCTCTACTTTTAAACCTGAAGTCAACAATTCAGTGCAAGGCAGACCTTCTGCCCAGAGCACTGCTGGTTTGGATTGGAAGCCTTCAACATGACGCTTCCAACTGTTGTATCAGTGAAAAGCGCTGAAGGGTCCATTTCACTTCAATGTTTAATTTGTGTGCTTCTGAAGCAAAGGCCAATAATATCTTCCAAAACGATTTAGTAAAATCTGGACAGAACTAAACTTGGGGAATGACTTTAGATGGAGATTACGTCTGAGAGTCAGTCACTCCTGATTTGGAAAGATGGACACAAATGAGTAAAGAGCTGTGGAGATGGAATTTCAAAAAGACAAATCCACATGCCAACAAATATTTGGCTAATATTACAAATTATTGTGGTTGTAGAAGAAATGTATTTTTAAGGCGGGAATGCTTCTGACCTTAAATGGAATTACTATGATTTTACTCTCCTTTTCAAAATAAAGGACCCAAAATTAACTATTGTTTCCCAGCCTGTGAATTCCCATGTGCTCTATGCAGTTCGGACAGCGTGCAGCAGACAAAGCTCAGAAATCTCACTGCAAAAGGATCAGATTAAAGTTCTGCGGTTCAACTTGAATTAACCTGGTGGACCTACGCTGCACTCCCTCAATAGCAATAATGTCCTTCCTCAAATTAGGAGACCAACACTGCAAACAATACTCCAGGTGCGGTCTCACCAGGGCCCTGTACAACTGCAGTAGGACCTCCTTTCTCCTAAACTCAAATCCTCTCGCAACGAAGGCAAACATGCCATTAGCTTTCTTCACTGCCTGCTGTACCTGCATGTTTACTTTCTGTGACTTATGTACAAGCACACCCAGGTCTCGTTGCACCTCCCCTTTTCCTACTCTGACACAATTCAGATAATAATCTGCCTTCCTGTTCTTGCCACCAAAGTGGATAACCTAACATTTATCCAAATTATACTGCATCTGCCATGGGTCTGCCCACTCACCCAACCTATCCAAGTTACCCTGCAGCCTCATAGCATCCTCATTGCAGCTCACACTGCCACCCAGCTTTGTGTCATCTGCAAACTTGGAGATGTCATATTTCATTCCCTCGTCTAAATCGTTAATATATAAGGTAAATAACTGGGGTCCCAGCACCGAGCCTTGCGGCACCCCACTAGTCACCATCTGCCATTCTGAAGGGACCCGTTAATTCCTACTCTTTGCTTCCTGTCTGCCAACCAGTCCTCTATCCATGTCAATACCCTACCACCAATAACATGTGCCCTAATTTTGCACACTAATCTCTTGTGTGGGACCTTGTCAAAGGCTTTTTGAAAGTCCAGATACACCACATCCACTCCCTCTCCCTTATCCATTCTATTTGTTACATCCTCAAAAAATTCCAGTTGATTAGCCAAGCATGATTTCCCTTTCATAAATCCATGCTGACTTTGACCAATCCTGTCACTGCTTTCCAAATGCGCTTCTATAACATCTTTAACAATAAAGCATCTTCCCTTCTACCGATGTATGCTAACTGGTCTGCAATTCCCCGCTTTCTCTCTCCCTCCCTTTCTTAAATAGTGGGATATTGGCTACCCTCCAGTCCACAGGAACTGATCCAGAGTCGAGAGAACATTGGAAAATGATCACTAATCCATCCAAGATTTCTAGGGCCACCTCCTTGAGTACTCTGGGATGCAGACCATCAGGCCCTGGGGATTTATCTGCCTTCAGTCCAACAGTTTACCTTATACCTGACTAATGTGGATTCCCCTCAGTCCCTCCCTCCCACTAGATCCTCGGTCCCCTAGTATTTCCGGGACATTGTTTGTGTCTTCCTTAGTGAGATAGATTTGCCTCCAGTGTGTTAAAGGGAATGAGGGAACTGAGGCCCTGATGTATAAAAGGAAGTTTGGGAAGTGGGCCCTGCAGAAACTGTGGCTTGTGTTGAAGCAAATATGGGAGCGGGGACCCTGTGTGAGACAGACAGTGCAGAAAACAGACCAGGTGATTTTTTTGGGGGAGAAGGGAACCAGAGGGGAGGAAGGACTTCAAAGTTTCTCCCCCATTCATTCTCTGGCACAATGATAGACTTGCTGCCTTACCACGCCAGGAACCCGGGTTCAAGCCTGACTATGGCTGCTTACCTGTATTGAGTTTGTACGTTCTCCCCGTGACCTGCTTGGGTTTTTTCCGAGATCTTCAATTTCCTCCCATGTTACAAAGACATACAGGTTTGTAAGCTAATTGGCTTGATGTAATAGTAAATTGTCCCTTGTGTGTAGGATCCTGTTAGTGTGTGGGGATCGCTGGTTGCCGTGGACTCGGTGGGCCGAAGGGCCTGTTTCCGCGCTACATTTCTAAACTAAACTAAACAAATGATAACAATCATTCAACCTGGATATCTTGACAATCTTACAACTTCATGGTCAGATATTTCCCAGATGTTTTTTAACGGAATTCAAATTCTGAAATGGCCATGTCCTCTCAATTCTTAGTTCTGCAAATTAATCACTGTGCTACTGAAACACAATATTTTGAAGTGCCCCACGAAATCCTTTTGAAACCAAATGAATAATGAGAGCATGATGTGAACAGGGCTGGGCGACCTTCTTCCCAGTATTGACAGCTGCAAGATGGTAGTATATGAAAAGCAGCAGTGGCAGCAACTATCCTTTATAGAGGACCTTTAATGAGGTAAAATATCCCCCAGGCACTTCACAAGACCGTGTTAAAACAAGAGCTAAAGCTATAGAAGCAGTTGTTAGTCACATGATATGTTTTAGGGAGAGTTCGAATTGAAGAGAGGGATTGAGAGAAGCAAGGAGGTTTAGAGAGAGTATTCCAGAACATAGGATTCAGAGGCCGGAGGAAGGGACACCATTGATGGAGCAAAGAATTGTGAGGAGACAGAATGGCAGAATTGGTGCAACGTGGTCTTCTTCTTGCGTATGGCGTGCACAGCCTAACGTTGTAGGACAACTTGTTCTATTCGATCTCACTTGATTGTGCACGCCAGGTTGATTGCATTAGCCGAACCAGGGCGGACCACGTGAAGGTTGCAATCTCCTCCCCCCCCCATGCAACGTAGTCTTTCGATGGTTGTAGGTCTGAAGCAGGGGACATGGGGGATCTTTACTGAAAATTTAGGAAGTGAGGATTTTCCGGACAGGGAGTTAATGTCAGCTGGAGTACAGGGCAGGCACGGTAGTACAGTGGTAGAGCAGCTGCCTCACAGCGCCAGAGACCCGTGTTCAATCCTGACCACAGGTGATGTCTGTACGGAGTTTGTATGTTCTCACCATGACCACCCGCGTGGGTTTTTCCAGGAGCTCGGGTTTCCTCCCACACTCCAAAGACATACAGGTTAATTGGCTTTGATAACATTGTAAATTGTCCCTCGTGTGTGGAGGATAGTGTTAGTGGGCTGGAACCGCTGGTCAGCATGGACTCAGTGGGCCGAAGGGCCTGTTTCCATGCTGTAACTCTAAAGTAAAGGGTAAAGGGTAGCAGGTGAGTGAGGCTGCCTCAGAATCCCAGAGTTTCGGACGATCTTAGGATTCAGAGCAGGCTTTGTGCACGTTGCACTCATTCCTTGATGCTCAGAGCAAACCTCTGACACTTATGTTTTGGGTAGAGCATTTGGAAAAGTGGAGTGAGCTCATCTGCAACAGGGGTGGTTGACAGTTTGGAAGTGGTGTGTGCAGGCCAGACAAATGTATAAAAGAGAATTTATCATAGCAGCCTCCAGAAATAAAGCAAAACCTTTTGTTTTCTGACAAATGTTTTGTTCAAATACAAGTGCTGACAGCATAATCAGCAATAGAAGCAGACAGAAATGTCATGGCTTGCTGTGAACAAATGTAAACTATCATTAGTGACTCACAATTAGAAGCACTGGCATAATTCAGCATCACCTCTGCTCTTGCATTCCTTCCCTCACACTATCCAGTTCTTCAGCCTTCCAAGCAGACTTAACAACACAATGGTGCGTTTGGTAGAGTCGTTGCCTCACAGCTCCGGTGACCCCGGTTCAATCCCTTCATCCCTTCCCTCCAGAGATGCTGCCTGTCCTGCTGAGTTACTCCAGCTTTTTGTGTCTATCTTCCTCATATGCATCACTACATTCCAGTCTTTTGCATATATTTATAAGGTTTCGTCCTCTTAAATCTGCCCTCGACATCAAGACAATAATTGTCCAAGTGTGGCATTAAGAAGCTCTGGTAACACTGGGAATTAATTCGCATCAAGGGGAGACGTTGAAGTCATACCTTTGACAGACTAAGATGGTTGACGTGTTAGAGGTCAATCACGCCAATCGTAGGACATCATTGCAGGATTTCTTCAGGACAGTGCCTTCGGTTCAACTGCTTCATCACTGGCCTTACCTTGGATTATAAAATCAGAAATTAGGATTTCACTGGTGATAGACCATCTCCAACATGAGTGTCTTTGACGTCACTGACAATTTCATCACTAAGCCACCCGATATCAACATCCTGGTGGTCACTACTGAGTAAACATTCAGTTTGAGCAGCCTCATAAATAGTGTGGCTACAAGAACAGGTATGAGGTTGGGAGTCCTGTAGCGAGCAACAGCTCAGGTTCTTTCTGGCATTTACAAACGCCACTGGGAATGTGATGGAACACCCTCCATGCCCTGGAAGAGTGCAGATCCCCTATCACTCAGGAATCCCTATACTATCTAGGACAAAGCAGCGGACATGGTTAGTGTCCCATCCACCACCCGACACATCCATTCCCTTCACCATTAGTGTACAATGGCTGCAGATGGTGCCAGCTACAAAATGCACTGCGGTTGGTTACTTGTTTGTGGCAGCTTGCCACCATCTTCGAGGGCACATAGGGATGGACAATAAATACTTGCTCTGCCTGTGACACTCAGATCCCCAGAAATTAATCAATTAAAAAAAATGTTTGTTATTTCACATCAAATCTATGTTGCTGAAGACGAGACAAAAATTGTGATTTTGTTGTGAATAAGCCATTACTGATTTGCTGATTATATTGAGAACACTCCCTTGGTCCCCACTTAGTTTTTATCTGTTCATAGATCGCACCTGCTTATTTACACAGTTCAGCAATTCGGCCAATAGGATTTTCTTGCCTGCATGCAAGCCATCGATAGCAATGATTAACATTCTAACTTAACTACCTATATTAAATTGCCATAGCTGATTATTTGACTGCATTAACCTTTGACCTGTTATCTCGAAGTATCCAGGAGATTTTGCAACTGAAATCAAAACTGCAATTAATTTCTAAGCTTCATCCATCTGAGAATTTCAGAAATATTCAGAACCCAGCTGAATGATGCTTTCCTTATCGTGGAAAACTAGAGTGACTATAGTGGCATTGTATCTGTTGTGGAGAATTCCATTGTTCTGTTTTGGGACATATGACAATAAAACATTCTTGACTCTTGATACTGCTAGACAGAGAACAACAATGGCCTTGGTTTTATAAGAGAGACACACAGATGTGATTTACAAGGGACACAACACCCGTGTCCAAGAGCATGATAGCTCAGTCAATTATTACAGAAACAGTATCCAAAGCCTGCTGGACTGATAGGATCAGGAATTCAGTTGCCACTGGAAAAAAATAATTGGCCATTGATTTCCAAAGACATGATTGGGCCTTGATTTCCAGATGTGATTGACCCTTAATTTTCAATAAGATGATTGGCCGTCGATATTCAAAAAATAAGATCGGTCTTTGATTTTCACATTTGCAATTGGTCCTTCGTTGGGTACATGAATGGAGGGTGCAAATGTATGGCAGAAGAAGCGCTAATCTCCTATGTGGGGCTGAAAGTGTTCACCTGCCCCTTCTAAACCACTGCAGATGATGCGTAACGGCCTGCAGCCGGGCCTCTGATAGCCTGCGATCCACTTGTCCACAGGTTTGTACTGACAAGTGATTGAGAAGACCTCAGCTATAAAGGGAACGTTGACTGCAAGGTTTGGATCAACAGTGATGAAAGGGGAAAGATACCAGTCACATTTCAGTCACACTGGTGACATGGGTGAGGTAGTCGGGGGCATAGAGAGGGATTAGGGTTAATTTTCAGGTTCATAATGTTGCCTTCATGTGCCTTTTGTACTAATTTAATGTAAAATGGAAACAGAAAATGCTGGAAATACTCAGCAGGTCAGCCTGCATCCGTGGGAACGAGTAACAGGGTGAGTATTTCAGGTTAAGGACCTTCCGTCAAAACATAGTGTTTTATTGGTCCTCTGGGACCATTCCCTTACAAAAGCTACCTTTTGTGCTCAATATGTTGACCCTCGAGAAAGACTCTGAGAATAGAGTCTTCAACAAAACTTATCTGACTCTGAAAAATATATGTTCTTGATGAGCTCGAAAGTGATGTCATGAAAAATGGAGGGGATATTGGGACAGGAAACGTACAAGAAATAGAAGCAATTTGCTGAAATGAAAAGCCACACTAGTAAAATAATAAATCCATTTTCATCCTGTTACCCCTCCACGTTACCTGACGGTGGATGAGGAATGAAGTAAGAGTTAAGCATGGGAATTAGTGCATGGCCAGTACTGTGAGAAAGGCTGTGGCCCCAGGAGGCAGGGAACTACAGGGGATGCTATTAAATCTGCATTCACTGTTCTATTGCTCAGAGCGCACTTAACAAAATTCCTCAGAGGAATACTTCGGAACTATGATGCTATTGTCCACGTGCTGCGTATCCAATTATTGGATAAAGATATTCATTGTGTGAAAGAGCAGCCAAATAGAGGGACTATTTTGAGCTATAAATCTCCCAATCGGCAGAAAGTTTTTTTGCGCCTGCTGATGAAATGTAACATCACCTATTTATTTCTCCCTGCAGTACACACGGTGGCCATCTCTAAATTTTCACGCAAACGTATTGTTTTCCTTGCATTAGGTTCACATGACACTGAATGCAACGATCAATGTGGACACACCAGCCACAATCACTGGAATAGCTTTCCCCCGAGAGCAGAGGTTTAATGGGAGAGTCGGTAAAATTGCTGAAAACAATTAAAGGTTTTAAAGTGAAACTGCTTGCCAAGGTAGGAGGGAGTGTTGGTGAGAAGTAAGGAGTTTAGATTACTGGCCAAAGTTCTTGAGAGATGAGATTTGTTGCCACGTGGAGTCCACTGGTTGAAAGGATGGTGGAGGAAAGGCCAAATGAGTGGTAAAATGCACAAGGTTTTGAAAAAGTTAAAATATTATTTGTTCTAATGAAGATGCATAAAACCTTGACGTTAGAGCTGGGCTATTCTGGATTGATATTAGGAAGCAGTTATTCACTCAGGAAGTAATGGAAATGTGGAACACTCTTTGCACAAATAAAGTTGCTGAGGTCAACTGAGATTATCAAAACTGAGATTGGGGGATTTCTGTTCGGATTTAAGGAGTTTAAAACGAAGACAGGTAACTGTAATTGAATGAAAACGTTAAAAAAAAAACTGCAGATGCTGGAAAACTAAAATAGAAACATAAAATACTGGAAATATTCAAGAGGTCAGGCCGCATCTGTGGGAAGAGAAACAAAAGTGATGTTTTGCCTCACAGACTGCTTGCCAGAACATTAACTCAGTTTATCTTTACACAGATGCAGCCAGTCCTGTTGAATATTTCCAGCATTTGTTGTTGTATAACTGTAGTTAAGATCATCTATAATCTAGCTGAAACACCCTCATATTTTCTTATCGAAGTCCGTTTGGCCCATTAAATCATCTCTCATTTCCCTACTTCTTTCTCCATGATCTACTCTCACTCAAATGCCTAGCAAATGATTGTCCTACCATGCAACTAGAGTAGTGGTGACTTAGCAATCAACATATCATTGATGTGGGAGGAAACCGGAGCACATGGGAGAAAGCAGGCGGTCACGGGAAGAATGTATCAACTCCATGCAGGTGGCTCCCAAAGTCCAGCTCGAGCCAGATCACCACAGCTTAGAAGCAGCAACACTACCTGCTGCACCACTGTGCTACCTCATACTAGGTAGTTCCCAAAACATCTGTTCTTGGGTAACTTGCAGGGCTATGGGGAAGGCGTGGGCTAGTGTGAGGCCGGCAGCACACTGGTCAAGGGCACTCAGGAAGCACCGCTGCATTCTGTGCTGAAAGCCAGCTGCCTGCCACCACCCATTCCACACTGCAGCATTAAACCACACAAAGGCACACATAAAGAAGGTGTTAACACATTGAACGAGGATGATTCACTGAGTTTTTTTTCAGAACAATGCATGATTTGATTTGGAATGTCTATTTTGTGGTGGAAATGTTCTTGCATTGTGGACAAAGTGAAGGTCAGAGTGGGTGTGTTGATAAATGGGGAACAGCCGCACGGTTGCTGAAGTAGTGAGTAGGTCCTTCACTGGCAGCCACGCAATAAGAGACTCTTTCCATCACCTCTTCTCTATTCCTCCTGCATCTTCTGCCGCCTTTGACCTCATTTTGCCACCTGCCTTCTCTGATTCGTACAAATGACAGGGGTTATGGGAAGAAGGCAGGAGAATGGAGTTGAGAGGGAAAGATAGATCAGCCATGATTGAATGGCGGAGTTGACTTGTTGGGCCAAATGGCCTAATTCTCCTTATGACAAGGCTGTGCGTCAATGATGGTGATGTTGCAAAACATCTAAGAGTCTCCAAGCATTGCAGTGTTCTCCAGAATATCAAAAGCAGCAGAAGTATTTCTACAGACTAGCGATGTGGCTGGAGAACTAATTACACCATGTTTTTGCACCTCTTTGTGTTTCCCTTTGTACTCTACATAGTTTGAATGCAAAGGAATGCATCCACACACATATCCATTGCAGAGAGAGCCAGAGGTCAAGTGGAGACAAAATGTAAAAAAGGCAGAGGCCACCAAATGGAAGGAGATTTAGCTCTGCTCCCTGATCTTATCAAGGAGCCCACGGTACATGTGCCATGCCTTAAGTTACGATAGGGTCTACTTCTCGTAATATTTTCAAGCCCTGCATTCTGCATTAATGCCTAATTTATACCTCATTTCATAAACCTGTGCCCTCTGGCTTTGATTCTTCAACCAGTGAAATAGTTCCTCCCAATTTGCTACATCAAAACCCATAGTCATTTCAGAAACCTCTGCTACAATTCATGTTGAGCTTCCCTGCTTAACAGACAAATATCACCGTTGCTCCATTGCTGAAATCATTCACCCTGGTACTAGTCCAGTCAATCTCCTCCAGTCCAAGCATTGATGTTCTTCTATAAGTACGGTGCCCAGAACTGGTCGTAAATTTCCTGCTGTTTCCTCCATAAATCTGCTTCCTCTGATTATAGACCCACCTGCCAGTGGAAACTTCAATTTCAATTGCAAAATGCAGTTATTTTTCTGTCATGAGTCATAAAGTTGTAATGAGATACTGTATAGAAACAGGCCTTTTGGCCCAATGAGTCTGTGTTGACCATCAATCACCCATTACACAGCCTACTTTAATCCCACATTCTCATCAACTCCCCCCAGTTTTCTACCACTCACCCACCCAAGGGGAAAATTACAAAGGCCAATTACCAAACATGTTAATAATAATAATAATAATAATAATAATAATAAACGTTATTGTCATTGTAAATACATACAACAAAATTTCAGGTGCACTGCCCGAGCGGAGCTCCAAAGTATCAGATAAATAATAACGAATAACAAAAATGGCAAGAAAACGTCAAGTCAAGTCAGAATGTGCAATATTCACAGTATAGTGTTGTGGCAGTACAGAATATTGGCTATTGGGGCTGTGTGTTCAGTGCAGAGTTCAGAGTGATGATGGCCTTGGAGTAGAACTTGTTCATAAATCTTGTGGTGTGTGACTTGATGGAAATGTAACGCTTTCCTGAGGGCAGAAGGGCAAACAAGTGATGTGCGGGATGAGATGAGTCCTTTATTATGCGTGATGCCTTCCGCACGCGACAAGGGCTATAGATGTCTTCCAGGGCAGGCAGGATGTGTGTTGGTGATCTTCTAGGCCGTATTGATGAGCCACAGAACTGTTGCCATACCATACCAGGATGCCATGTGTCAGGACACTCTCTATGGCACAACGGTAGAATGACACTAGCAGCTGTTGTGGCAAGTTGACTTTCCGGAGTGATCTTAGGAAGTAACGCCGTTGTTGTGCCTTCTTTACCAGGGAGTGCGTGCTAGTTGACCACCTGAGATCTGCTGAGATGTGGGTGCCCAGGTACCTGAAACTGGAGACTCTGTCCACTCTTTTTCCGTTTATGTGCAGTGGGGGATGGTCACCCTGCTTCTTCCTGAAGTCAATGAGGAGCTCATTTGTTTTTTTTTGTATTGAGTGCTAAGTTGTTCTCTGAGCACCAGCCTATTAACCTCTGTACCTCCTCCCTGTAAACTGACTCATCGCCCTCAATGGTCAGCCCTGCCTCTGTCGTGTCGTCTGCAAACTTTATGATGGTGTTTGTGCTGTGGGTCGGTATGCAGTCATTGGTATAGAGGGAGTAGAGGAGCGGGCTCAGCACACAGCCTTGTGGAGCTCCTGTGCTGAGTGTAAGAGTGGGGGAGTGGTGGGGTCCCATCCTGACTGACTGCGGCTGGTCCGTAAGGAAGGCCTTAATCCATAGGCAGATGTTGTGTTTGAAGCCTAGGTCGGACAGCTTGGAGACCAGTCTACTGTTGAATGCGGAGCTGTAATCCACAAATAGCAGTCGTGCATATGCAGTTGTTCTATGTGGAGCAGTACAGTATGGAGGGCAGTGGCAATGGCATTGTCCGTTGATCGGTTTGCTCTGTATGCATATTGGTGTGGATCCAAGGTTGATGGGAGAGCGGCCTTGATGTGCTTAAGGACCAATCTCTCCAGGCACTTCATAATTATTGGCGTTGGTGCAACCGGCCTGTAGTCGTTGAGGCAGGTTTTGGCTGTCTGCTTCAGAACAGGCACTATTTCCGATGTTTTAAGGCATGTGGGGACCATGCATTGTGCCTGGGGTTGGTTGAACATTTTTGTAAATACATCCGTTAACTCAACAGCACAGCCCTGGGACTCCGTCGGGAACGGCTGCCTTCCGAATGTTAACATTCCGGAGTGTGTGTGACACCAGCAGTCCGTACGATGGGTGTCTGGCTGTTGGGTGTTGGAGCTGGTGTAGTGGGCATGACTATCTCTCTCCTCTCATGTCGGCCAAAGAAATAGTCAATAGTCAATTTAATTGTCATTTGGACCCCTTGAGGTGGTTGAAATGGTTGAGTTGTTCTTCCAGAGAGGCAGAAACTCCGCACAGACAGCACCCAAGATCAGGATTGAACTCGGATCTCTGGTGCAGTTGAGGTAGTGGTTTACCAGCTAAGCTGCCAAATTGAAAATTGATTTTACTGGAGTGAAATGTAATTACAATCCTTTCCAGATCTTGAGAGTCACTCTGGAAATTGGACTGGATACAATTCCTGTGATTTCCTCAGTAGGGGGTCGGAGCTGGAACCGGAGCCCAGCCCTGTGCTCTTGGAGCTCGTGGACCAGTGGGGAGCATTCTTGGGCTTTTCCGGGGCAACTTGGTATTCCGACCAAGTCACAGACTGCTTGCTCAGTCCATGACTTACATTCAATGTAGGGCCCCCACCTCCGAGGCGAGTTCTCACCGTTCCCATCATCCAAAGATTGCCCGTCCACCATTCGTTCCCCACCACTCAGCCCCTCCACAGGCCCAGTGAAGCCTGGCTCCATCCTGAACCCTCGCTTCAAACAGTACTGTTTGGCACATTTCAGCTCCAAAAACATCCAACTTGAAGGAAGGGAAATAAATGCTGGCAATGCCCAAATCTCCCAAAAAGAAAGGAAATTAAAAAAAACAAACAACCTTGGACCTTTGGCACAGCTGACTTTTTAAGCAAGGAGACAATGTCTGAAACCAATTAAGGATCAAAAATCCTCTCCTAGTTGCATTGTGTTTCTCATGAGGAAATGCTCCTATGGGTTGTTAAAGCTGGAGATAAATCAGAGTGAAGCCAAGTTCATTGCTTTGTAAATCAATAAACTCTACTATCTTTCACCAATATGCCCTTGTGCCTCCCTCCCCACTGACAGAAGTTTGCTGGGCTTCCGACATATGTCAACCAACCATGCCAAACAAGTTTGGGTTTGAACAACCCTGCGGATTGATCTTAACTCACCAGTTTCTGAAATGGATATCAAACGCTCAAAACAATTGAGCCTTTGGCTAAATAGGCCTTCTGCGGCTTCTGAAAGTTTGCTATGGATACAAGTTAATATCTGTCTATCCTCTAGATCACTTGCCTTCGTTGTCTAGCCTCTGTCACGTGAGAGCATTTTATTTTTCTGCCTTGCTGAGGTCACTTAACTCATTGACAAGTGCCGTATAAGAGGATTTAGTGAGGTTAAGGCTGAGTTTCCTGTTGTGTGGTTAGTCGGAGCTGTAAATTCAGAAGAAATGCTTGGCAACAGTAACCTTAACGTTGTCAGACCATGAACAAAGGCAGCTGTGAGGGAACGCCATGAATCAGGAGAGATCAAAGGATCCTGAAGAAAGGCACCCTCATTTTAAGAGAGAACGAGGCAGCCACTTAGAAGAAAATAATTAAATCCTGCATAAATCATTTACTCAACAAGACTATCAATTATTTTTGCAATTAGTTGACCACTCTGATATCTTAAAGGGGATGTCAATCTAATTGTACAGTTTGTAAAGGTGATCTGTAATAATTATTTGTTACCGTGTCCAACTTGAAGGTTTTGCCGCCCAAGTCTTGTAATATGTTTCTGAAAGATGTAACGATCTTGGTCCGGTGCTGTCTGGTTTTGTAACAGTGCAGTAAATGAGGGCTAACTGAAGTTACAAGCCTCTTGGGTGGAAGGAGTGAATTAGCTTGGCTTCTTAATTCAATGCACTGATGTCTCCTCCAGTGTGCAGGATTAAAGCAGCATTTTACAGCAGCCAATTAACCTCACTTGAGGGAAATAGGAGGCCCTAGGTGGGAGACCTATAAGAAGCACTCGAGGAAAGCACACCTGGTCACAGGGAGAACATGCACACTCCACCTAGGCAGCACCTTCGGCCAAGATCGAACACTATCTGCAGTGTCACTGCACCGCTATTATTTATACTGACAAAGTGAAGGGCTCAGAGTTATCTCTGAAGTATCAATAAAGGAGAGCTGGGAGCACACAAGTGCTGTAAATGATTATTAAGAGACCTGCCTGTTCCTGAAGTGAGCTGGCTGTGTTAATTGTTCAGCTGGTGCATTCAGTGACTCTGGATCATTGATTCAGAGCCATGAGCCTGAATCCCACTGCACCAACCAAGAAATTCAAGTCATAAATCCCGATTTAAAGCCAGGCTGAGTAATGGTTACTTGTAACTTACTGGGCAGTCCCAGAAACACATCTGGCTCAGTAAAGTCCTCCAGAGAAGAAAATCAACTGAACTCACCAGATCTGGTCAACTTATGAATCCAGACCCATCCACATGATTGTCTCTTAACTGCTCTTTCAGCTCAGGGGCAATTGGGGATGAACAATAAATGCTGGCATTACCAGCTAAGTCCTGTGAACAAGCAAAAAATACAGAGATATCATTACTTGGCCCGAGGTTACAAGAGCAGCTGGGATGTTATTGACCTGGTTTCTTTGAACTCTTGCAGTTTCACTGTTGGCTGGTACGCACCATGCTCTTACATTGCACACAGAGGACTATTAACTACATCTATGTTTTCCTTTGGTTCAGTCCTATAGTGTATTTTGTGGGAACTTAAGTGCCCGACATTGAAATTACCCAGCATTGAGACAGGACAGACTGGAGATGACTGGCCCAAAGAACAAGACAGTGGCTGCCTTCCACAGGGGCAAACTGGCAGAGGAAGACTGTCTTCATGGCTTGGGCTTCTCTATAAAGAGTGAGCTGCTCTGGAGTCCCAGCCCCTCCACTGTGGCCATCTGGCCTGTCCCAACATGGAACTAGCACACTACTGTTGACTAATGTCTTTGTCCCAACCCTGGAATTTATAGCTGAGGTCAAGGGTTTTTGCTCAAAGCTCGAACATACCCCAGCCACTTCCCACAGCGAGGGAACCTGAATCTCCAAGGGTCTTCAATGTCAAGGCAGATGCCCTTGGCTGCAGGTTGTTCACCACAGCCTTAAGTGCACATTCCATACATCTGCCAGCAACAGCAAAAATGACGCCCATGGAGCAAGGGAGAGAACACCGTGTTCCCCCAGAAGAGACATCAAGGTCCTAGTGAGTGATATAGCTGGCAGAAGAGGGATACCAGGTGACCAGCATGGGGCTTCATAAGGTGAGCCTGGCAGAATGTTCTGAGTAAGCACACAACTGAACGACATGAGGAAATGAGGCTCAAAGCCACTGGACATCAACTCTAGCACTGCTTCAAACCACAACAGAACTCTATGCACTGGCCTGGTGTAACTGCTCACGGGATACTGATTGTGGATGATCAACCATGATCACATTGAATGGCGGTGCTGACTCGAAAGGCCAAATGGCCTTTCTGCACCTATTATCTATGTATCTATTGTCTATTTCCTGCACCTATTGTCTATGTATTTATGTATCTAAATCAATGTAAGGTTGAGAAGCTGCACTACCTCACTTGACCTGATCTCTCCAAAATCTTCCTGTCAACAATCATGAAATCTTGTTGTGCTCCTAGCGTCATTCAGCGTGGATACAAGCTCTTCAGCCCATCATGTTTATGCCTCCATCATGGCTAATCTACTACTAGGATACTTGGGGCTCAAAGAATTGAAGGGTCCCCAGGATAAAAGCTTCACCACAACAGCACACCACTATAGAGTCCACAGAGGAATTTGCTGGCTTCAACATACACAGAACCCCAGCGGATGCACCTTGTAGTTCCGGACTAATGTGCAACCTTCTCTTTCATAAATAGTAAATGAAAGAATTGCCATACAGCTGATTTGGTGCAGGACAATCTGTTTGTCACACGTCTGACCACTGTATGCTTTCTCAGGAAGTACTAGAGCTATATAACTGTTGAACTCTACAGTTGGTCCAAACATTTTGCAAAATATTGATCCTTGCATATCAAGTGGCACATGAATAAATAGAGAAGGATTGGCATGGAAAACATTTGTGCCAAAAGCTTCAGCATTAAAAAAAAGTATAGAAATATTGTGTGGACTAATTAAATTAGGTGGCCTTAGTATGGAAACCTTTAACATGAAAGATAGTTTAGAAGGAATTTAAAAAATTACTTCAGGAAAAAGTGTGAACATGATTCCTTATGCCCGTCCCACTTAGGAAACCTGAACGGAAACCTCTGGAGACTTTGCGCCCCACCAAAGGTTTCCGTGCGGTTCCCAGAGGTTACAGGTGGTTGCAGGTAGTGGAAGCAGGTAGGGAGACTGACAAAAACCTCCGGGAACCACACGGAAACCTTGGGTGGGGCGCAAAGTCTCCAGAGGTTACCGTTCAGGTTTCCTAAGTGGGACAGGGGCATTAGTTTTCAAATTTTATTCTAGAAATCAGTTTGGAAAACATTTCTTATGGAACTTTTTGAGGTTGAAGACAACAACAACATATACCCCACCGTTAACTGCTTGACAAGCTTAGAATTTCACGCATTTTCTGTTTTTAATTTCTGATTTCCAAAGCCTGCAGTTTTTTTTTTTACTTCTTTCGGAAGCATTAGTTTATAATTCAGAGGGCTGAAACTTGAATTATGACAAAGATTAATGTAGGAAGTCATAAATTCCAGTTTAGAAACCATTACCACAAGAAGCTTTAGTATAGAAAGCATTCATTACTAGGTTTGAACTGGTCACTTTATATATGCATTTTCAGTCAACTTTTCAGGCTGTCTAGTTTGTTAGAATCTAGCAGTGCAAGTGAGAGATTCAGATTATGCACTGCAAATAGTTTTCTGCCTGGACAACAAATCTGTCAGTACTACATTATCTTGAAGTTTTCTAGTAAATAGTTCATGCTCTTTTCTCACAGGGGTGAAATTGCGGAACCGACTATCTGAAGAAGCAATTACTGCCGTGTCAAACTTCTTCATAAAAGAGCTAGATGACTGTCTGAATAAGGATTGGATCTGAATTGATAAGAAAAAGCATAGATCAATTCTCTACCAAAGCACGATAGTCCCTGTGTGGCTGGAATGATGAACGACTCATGGGAATATGACTGGCTAGGGTTGAACAGTGTTGGTTGTAAAACTAGATTAATATCCTGGAGATTTATTGGATTATCTTTGAGAGTCAGGATTGTGTCAACTTGGGTTGCCTCTGATTGTGCAGTTTCTATGAATTAAATAGATAAGGATTGTAGAATCATACAATGTAGAGGCTGTACACAAAAATGCTGGAGAAACTCAGCGAGTGCAGCAGCATCTATGGAGCAAAGGAAATAGGTAACATTTCGGGCCGAAACCCTTCTTCAGACTGATCTAACCTTGCCTAATTAGCGTAACCTGTGGTTTTAGCTGTCTGTGGAAACAGTATCTCAGTTGTTACTCTATCCGAATCTCTTCCACCAAAGCCACTGTAACAGGTTTATATGAACTTTTATATCTGTCTGAAGAAGGGTTCTGACCCAAAACCTCCTCTATCCATGTTCTCCAGCAATTCTGCCTGACCACCGAGTTACTCCAACATTTTGTGTCTATCTTCGAAATCTATCTGTCGCATATGACCCTCTAAAATCCTTCCAAATGTAAGTAGAGTCCACAGATAGGTTATACATGTCTTGTATGTATCTCATCCCTTGTATGCCTTTGCACCCTGACCAATGTTACTTTTTTTATAAAACGGTAAGCGGACCAATAGTGTGGACAGTATTCAAGAGTCAAGAGTGTTTTATTGTCATATGTCCCAGATAGAACAATGAAATTCTTCCAGGTGTGGCCTCACCAACATCCAGTGCAAATGCATCAAAACATTCCTTATTTTAATCCCTTTGCAATGAAGGCCAAAATACAATTTGCCTTCCTAACAATTAGTTGGACATGTCTGCTTACTTTCTGTGATTCATGCACTAGAAAGCTTAGATCCCTTTGAACCATGCGTTTCCAGACTCTTTCCACTTAGATAATAATCTTCCTTTTGATTTCCCGTAATGAAGTGCATGACATCACACTTGCCACATAAAACGTTTGTCACCTACATCCACTCGCTCAGTTTATCTATATCCTGTCGCAGAATCACGGTATTCTTAGAGTTAACATGCCCTTCCACTTACTTTGATTGCACCATCTCCATTCTGTTTGTCCAATGTAGGAATGCTTGTTGTTTAAATATTGCCGCAATAAAGGATGCTTTGACATGGAAAGGTTTCAGTTGTGCAGCAGTCTAAAAGCAGTTCACAAATGTTTTCCTATTGTTCACACCTGCAAACCCCTATTGAGGACAGACTCACCACAATGGAACGACTTTGCGATAATCTGCAACTTTAGTAATCTTGTCACACGGCAGCGATCCAGAAGAAATACTTGTGTCTGCATTAACAAATTCTCCAGGATTTCCTCCCCAGCTTTAGGCCTGTACAAAAGGTTCAGTAGTGACTTTGGGAAAGGAATTGCAGTCAATTTTCAGTCAACTTCAGTTCATCGTGCATGTGTTCTTGCTGAAGCTGCAACTACAAGCCAAGGGAGATGTACGCTGCTTTAGGGGATTGCAGCAGTCTGGCAATGCTGACTCAAGAACAATGTTCCTTCCCCACACGGGCATCTTCCATTGTGTGGAAAAAATATATAAGAATGATCAAATAGAGGTTTGCATTCTCCAGCTGCAAGCAGGAGAAAGATGAACCAGTTTTGCACAGAGATTCAAGGAAACATGACGGGGCTTTCGGTGCTTCACCGAATATCTTGATGACAATGAAGAGGGGTTTAAAACAGAGAGATCAAAAAGGCATCAAATATTGCACTGGTTAACTATATAATTTAAGTATGATGAATAAGAAACATAAATTCTTGCTCGCTTCCAATCGATGAATTATCGCTGCGTATCTCAACTGCAGTAAAACAGTGAATCCCCTGTGTGGTTTGTCTCTGGCTGATTAAGTGGGTCTTCTTCAAATGATTAATGCAAGGCCTGGCGCAAACACACTCATCTCCATCCCCTTCCAAAAATAATGCTTTCCATAATTAAACAATAATTTAAATCAAATACATTTGCTTTCTCAGTATCTGGCCCCATGCTCTTGCCATTTATTCAGAGATAACACGAAAACATTGCACACTCCATCAGCTTGGCTGTCTCTCCACACACAACTGTTCTCTGGCCGTGACTTACACCCTTGTTCTTCTTACCTCAGGCCCTCCAGCCGCATCCTCCATTAATCCAGCCATTTAGCGCCTTCAAATGTCTCCATTACCATCAGTCTAATGATTCCCAGCTGTCCATCATCACCAAATCCCTTAATTAGATTCTAGTCTGTAATCACTCCCAACTATCCTTTGCTCTATATATATATATAAACCATCAGAGCTCCTCAAGTAGATTTCAGCCAGCCACTCATCTTAGATATCTGTTATTCCACATTAACCTATTCGAACCTCCTGATTATTTCCCAAAGAGCATGCTATTTATATGTACCCATTGCCATGCCTTGAGTTTAATATTCTCATCCTTGTTTTCTAAAACCCTTCCATGTCACTACCCTTCTCAATTTAGGTGATCTGCTTCAGCTGGTCAACCCTCTGAACCTCGGGGCCTTGTTCAACTTGATTTGGATCGCTCTCCCACAGGAACAAACCCAAGGCTTTATGCTCAGGAGTTTTTTCCTTAATCATTCTCCCTCTCTATTTCTATTATCTCTTTTCAGGTGTTCATTCTCTCTCTTGTGTAGTCCCTTGAGGTAGAAACATATATATAGGCAATAGGTGCAGGAGTAGGCCATCCGGCCCTTCAAGCCAGCACTGCCATTCAATGTGTTCATGGCTGATCATTAACAATCAGTACTCTGTTCCTGCCTTCTTCCCATATCCCTTGATTCCGCTAGCCCTAAGAGCTCTATCTAACTCTCTTTTGAATCCATCCAGTGAATCAGCCTCCACTGCCTCCTGAGGTAGAGAATTCCACAAATTCACCACTTTGGTTGAAAACATTTTCCTCATCTCAGCTCTAAATGGCCTACCTGTCATTCTTAAACTGTGGCCCCTGGTTCTGGACTCCGCCAACATTGGGAACATGTTTCCTGCACCTGGCGTGTCCAATCCCTTAAAAACTTTATATTTTTCTATAAGATTTCCTCTCATCCTTCTAAATTCCAATGAATACAAACCCAGTCGCTCCATTCTTTCATCATATGACAGTCCCACCATCCCGGGAATTAACCTTGTGAACCTACACTGCATTCCCCCAATAGCAAGAATGTCCTTCCTCAAATTAGGAGATGAAAACTGCACACAATACTCCAGGTATGGTCTCACCAGGGCCCTGTACAACTGCAGAAGGACCTCTTCGCTCCTATACTCAACTCCTCTCATTATGAGCAGGATTTGCCTTCACTCCAGCTTTGAGGGGTGGTTGATATTGGAGTGTGAATTATTTTAACTATGGGTGGCTGTTGCACTGGATACCACACGGGCTGCACAGAATGGGGTCTTGGTCCAGTGGCAAGGAGGTCCTGAATGACTGGAGACCAGGCTCAATTGCAGGCACATGTACATTTTCACACACACGCACACACGCACACACGCACACGCACACACACAATGAACATACCCATACATACAACACACACTATGAACATGAATACACACACATAAGCACATATACATAAAACCTGCACACAACACACATGCAGATGCATGCAAGGCAGACAGATATTTTCATCTGTCAGAAACTAAGAATGATATGGATTGGTAGGAAGGTGGAGCTGAGGCCAAGATTTGGTCAGCCAAAGGAGCAGGGTGGTGGGTAAATGACTGACTCCTGCCCTCATTCCTGTGTCCTTAGGTTGGTGGCTCTCCTGAACTTTTGAAGTTAACGTGCTCCAACAAAGAATTGCAAGAATGGTCACTCCAGAAAGCATGTCCTGTCCTCTCACCAAACTCAACACCCACAGCACCATCTCAGACTGATGCTCTTCATCAGTTGAACATTTATTTCATGAGCAAATTAATTTCTATGCCAATATGCCTGGCTCTGTGTACTCAGTGTATCCGTATCTCAGAAGATGTGCAATATCCCCCTCCCCTGCTCGGTAATTCCCAAAGGCCTATTTCCTGTATGTTGTCTCGGTTAATTAACATCACTATGTCAAGAAAACAATGCATTGAGTGGCTCCTCAGACCAAAGAATGTCACATATAACATTTACAAACTGAAGCTCTTAACCGTTGCATCTTGAACTATTTATGCACCCAGCCAATGTAGACAATGACAAATTATTTAATCTCATGCATTAAGCCAGAGGAAATGGCTGTGCCTGAAATTGCAGTGGGAAAAAATATTGCAGTGAGCAAGTGCTCGTCAATGGAGAAGACTCCCAAGGTAGTCAGTGGAAGCAGATAGGTGAAACTGGTGTTAAAGGGCACAAGGACAAATCCATGTGAAAACCTGGTATACAACTTAGAGTTCTAATCATTGATTATGGTCATTTGAAATTGTCTGGACACCCACAAAATTCGAAGGCACCCTATCAGATTAATCAATCCTATAGGCTGCAGAATTTGTTTCCAGTTTGAACTGCAATTGTAAGAGCCTATTATGAGAGTCATTCATGCTTGCCAGAAAATTGGACAGCACTGAAGGTGGTGTCAATCCTTGGGGAACATTAGGTTAACCCCAGTCCTGTCAAACTGGAAAACAATAATGTAACTAACATACAATTTGCATTGAAGCCGCAGAAAAAAACAGCCATTTCACTACCTGCTCTTCTTGGAGGGAACCCCACAGGTTTATTTGCATTTATAGACACATGTAGTAGATGAAGGGGCTTACTGAGTGTGCCGAGCATCAGCCACCAACTTACAACACCCTTCCACTCACCCATTCCACTCACCCAGGACGACAGATAGCACAATGGGCTAAGAGTTCGGCTGGCGACCGGAAGGTAGCCGGTTCAAATCCCGCTTGGAGTGCATACTGTCGTTGTGTCCTTGGGCAAGACACTTCACCCACCTTTGCCTGTAATGGAATGTTACGGCGGCAGGCGCGGGCACACCGCGACGCCCTGTGTCTCCCTTTCAAGGGAGATGCTAAAAATGCATTTCGTTGTCTCTGTACTGTACACTGACAATGACAATAAATTGAATCATCATCATCATTTTGTTCACCCCTCATTCAATGGTATGCACTTAGTCATTCATCACTGTCATTTGTTATAGCTCTATAAACTCCACAGAGGGTAGTGCAACTCCAGCTGAGTTTACCATGGGTTATTGTATTGTATTGTATTGTATATATCTTTATTGTCATTTTCCTGAGTACTCACATACCCAGAGGAAACAAAAAAACGTTGCTCAACCAGTGTTGTGCTGTTATAACACCAACTACTTAATGTGATGCCAGGAATGGCTGCGCTGATGACTGTTAGTCCGCATTTCTGACATGAGAGAGTCGAGCAGTTCAACCTGTTAGAGAAGAAGGTGAAGAAAGGCTCTGGCCAGAGGCAAAGGGTGAGGAGATGAAGCAAAGTACTCTTTGCATCTCCTCAGAACTTAGGTGCTTTCCCATCCAGAGCAAAAAACAAAATGCTGAAGGAACTCAGCAAGCCGGGTAGCATTTGTGGAGAGAAATAGACAGACAGGCAGACCCAAAACATGCTCAGTTCCTCCAGCACTTTGCTTTATGTTCAAGATTCAAATGTCTGCAGTTTCTTGCGTCTCTCTTGCTTTCCCATCCACCTTAATGTTGTCAGTGAATTTGGCTACAGTACTGCCAGACACTTTGCTTGAATCATTAGTAAAGGTTGTAAACAATTGACTCATTGTGGCACCCAGTGGCTAAAACTAACCAATGACACTTAATGCCAGGAGATGATCATTGAATCCAACTATTCTTGCAAGTCACTGGGCAAGTAGGAAGCAATAACATCAACGGCAGAAAAAAAATGTGATCAGCCATCCCACTGTTCTGCTGCCAACTTTGAGAGCCTATTGGAAAAGGGAACACGGGAATGAGGCAGAATGCCTGCAGAGACTGCACTTGCTGGAGGGACAGTGATGGAGCCTGAAGCTCCTGCTGCACAGCCGGGCAGGGACTGCACTGCCTGTGGCAGTAAAGCGGCTGGTGGTCCTCAACCTGTTCACTGCAGGGTGATTCCTGACCTGTGCCAGTGACTGCTCCATTGTGTCAAACGAAACAATCTACACCTGGCTTCAGGGACTTTCTACACAAGGAGAGGTAAATTCTTCCCCCTCTCCTTGGCTTGAGAGTAGCTGTCAGCACTGTGTGGGGCATTGCAGACAGAGAGGCTTCATATCGAGGAAGGGTTGACAGGTTACAATTACCTTATATAGTTGGCTTGTTTATACAACATAGGAATACATTGCAACACTTCAGTAATAATCAATGCTTCTGCAACCAGATGTGGAAAGTTCTGAGGACTCATCTACCCTCATCATACAACGTTAAGCTGTGCCTGCTATCATAACACTACTGTTTGAATTAATGTGTGACTACTAGGGGTGAAGAACTATCTCATATACATCTGACCCTTTTCCGCAGTACAAACTCAAGCACCAAACATAGTGGGACTTATATTGAGGGACATATAATGATTTTGCTATCTATGGACAATTTGCGGCCACACCAGGAGCATCACTAGACTAGTAGGGAGAAGCCTGAACAAGATCATCAAAGTTTAGGTAATGAACCAGACCGTGCCCATGTGCACCCACATTTGGGGTACTGTGTACAGTTCTGGTCTCCCTGCTGTAGGATGTCATTAAACTGGAAAAGATGCAAAATAAATTTACAACGGTGTTAAACATTTACACGATATGGGCGATTTGAGTTATAAAGATATACTCAATAGGCTAGGACTGTTTCCCCTGCTTTGTAAGTGTTGGAGGGATGGCTTTATAGACGTTTGTAAATTCATGATAGATGAGGCAAAATGTCAGTATTTTCCTCATGCTAGGGGAGTCTCAAACTAGCAGACCCTGGGCTTAGGGTGAGAAAGAGAGAAGATTTAAAAGATTTAATAGGCCCTTTTCACAAGGAGGTCAGCACATTCATGGAGCATGCATTCATGGATATACAGTGGCTTGCAAAAGTATTCATACCCCTTGAACTTTTCCACATTTTGTCACATTACAATCACAAACTTAAAAGTATTTTATTGGGATTTTATGTGATAGACCAACACAAAGTGGCGCATAATTGTGGAGTGGAAGGAAAATGATACATGGTTTTCAAATTATTTTACTAATAAAAAACTGAAAAGTGTGGCGTGCAAAAGTATTCAGCCCCCATTTACTCTGATACCCCTAAATAAAATTCAGTGCAACCAATTGCCTTCAGAAGTCACCTAATTAGTAAATAGAGTCCACTTGTGTGAAATCTAATCTCAGTATAAATACATCGGTTCTGTGAAGACCTCAGAGGTTTGTTAGAGAACATTAGTGAACAAACAGCATCACGAAGCCCAAGGAATACACCAGACAGGTCAGGGATAAAGTTGTGGAGAAGCTTAAAGCAGGGTTAGGTTATAAAAAAATATCCCAAGCTTTGAACATCTCACGGAGCACTGTTCAATCCATCATCCGAAAATGGAAAGAGTATGGCACAACTGCAAACCTACCAAGACATGGCCGTCCACCTAAACTGACAAGGAGAGCATTGATCAGAGAAGCCGGGCAAGGAGAGCATTGATCAGAGAAGCAGCCAAGGTAACTCTGGAGGAGCTGTAGAGATCCACAGCTCAGGTGGGAGAATCTGTTCACAGGACAACTATTAGTCGTGCACTCCACAAATTGGGACTTTATGGAAGAGTGGCAAGAAGAAAGCCATTGGTGAAAAAAAGCCACAAGAAGTCCCGTTTGCAGTTTGCCACAAGCCATGTGGGGGACACAGCAAACATGTGGAGGAAGGTGCTCTGGTCAGATGAGACCAAAATTGAATTTTTTGGCCTAAATACAAAACGCTATGTGTGGTGGAAAACTAACACTGCACATCACCTTGAACACACCATCCCCACAGTGAAATATGGTGGTGACAGCATCATGCTGTGGGGATGCTTTTCTTCAGCAGGGACAGGGAAGCTGGTCAGAGTTGATGGGAAGATGGATGGAGCCAAATACAGGGCAATCTTGGAAGAAAACCTGTTAGAGTCTGCAAAGGACTTGAGACTGGGGCGGAGGTTCACCTTCCAGTAGGACAACGACCCTAAACATACAGCCATAGCGACAATGGAATGGTTTAGATCAAAGCATATTCATGTGTTAGAATGGCCCAGTCAAAGTCCAGACCTAAATCCAATTGAGAATCTCTGGCAAGACTTGAAAATTGCTGTTCACAGACGCTCTCCATCCAATCTGACTGAGCTTGAGCTATTTTGCAAAGAAGAATGGGCAAAAATTTCAGTCTCTAGATGTGCAAAGCTGGTAGAGACATACCCCAAAAGGCTTGCAGCTGTAATTGCAGCGAAAGGTGGTTCTACAAAGTATTGACTCAGGGGGGCTGAATACTTTTGCACATATGGGAGGTGTCCACTCCCCTCTGCCTGCTACACTGAGACCTCCTGTGCTGATCCACTCCTTCCTGGGATTTGGCACTCTTGAACATCTTCCTGCTTTTTGTGTGCCAGGACTCACCATGGACACAGTTCGTGGCCCTTTATGCTCAGACTGGCTCTGTCCATGAATTTGCCCACCTATTGAAGTGAACAGAGTTGGAAGTGATCAAACTCACACATAGTGATTAGAATCCATAGTCTTTGGTTTCGGCCCGAAACGTTGCCTATTTGCTTCGCTCCATAGATGCTGCTGCACCCGCTGAGTTTCTCCAGCATTTTTGTGTACCTTCGTCTTTTATTAGCAACTCTGCAGAGGAAACACAAGATGCTTTCTTTTCAGCATGCATACCATCAGTCTTCTAGAGAGAGAGAGAGAGAGAGAGAGAGAGCTCTCTAATAAGCCTGTGGGTGGAGCCACAGTATGTGGGACACTAATCTACATACAGCGAATGAAGGGTTGAGTTAGGAATGGCTGCACATAACTACACCAAGTATGGTCAGGATATGGTTTGCATCAAGAGCAATAAGGCACAGTGGGGCAGCCCTTTACAGCGCCAGAAACTCAGGTTCGATCCTGAGTATGGGTGCTTGGCTGAATGGAGTTTGTACGTTCTCCCCGTGACCGGCATGGGTTTTCTCTGTGATCTCTAGTTTCCTCCCACACTCCAAAGACATACAGGCTTGTAGGTTAATTGGCTTGGTGTAATTGTAAATTGTCCCTAGTGTGTGTAGGATAGTGTTGGTGTGCATGGATTGCTGGTCGGTGCTGACTCGGTGGGCTAACAGGCCTGTTTCAGTGCTGTATCTCCAAACTAAACTAACAATGAAATCGCAATCCCTACACCTGGTTTTGGAGGTCAGGGATGGCATAGAATTTACTGCTTATATTTCTCCACCACTAGGGTTTTATCTCAGATGACATTGTCTCTAACTTGATTAATTGCTCAACATTGATCACTTTGACATGTAACGCTTCACCTTGAAGTGGCCAGTCGATGACTTCCTGAGAAACAAAAATCCTCCAGAATCAGCCCCCAATGGACAGGTTGTTCATTGTGTATTTTCTATTGTTGATGTGCTGTGTTCTATAATTTGTCACCTATTTGTAGCTATTCAGCAGCTTGCATTATTGGAGCTAGTGGCTGCAATATCTGTGGCCCATGCGGGTTCTGTTACATCAGGTAGTGGGGTCAGTTGTCTGATTTGGTCAATGATGATGATATTTTAACAGTCTCAGTTATTCAAAGGTAATTCCTTCATCTAACATCTACCTGGATAGATCTTATCAACAAGGATACCAGTGCTTTATATTTACCTTGCAGGTAACATGAACTACACATTGAGCTGCTCTAAAGAGCTCAGTTCATAAAGGTTCCCCATCTTGGCTAATGCTTTGTGTTGGATCAATATTGATTCTATCGAGTCTCTGCCCCATCCAGCTGCAGAATGCTGAAGCTGCATCATTGTACTGGATGCTCTCAGTGCTTCTCTTTTATTGATCAGGTTGCATTTGAAAATTCTATTACGGGGTTTCTGCAACAGTATGAAAGGCATTATTTTAATAACGCTGATCAGGAGTTTGCTTTAGGAATATAGTCATGCCCAACAGGGCACATTGCTCAGTGAGTGACTGGAAATGGTAAGTGTGCAGCTAATTGGAGATATCCAGGAGGTGTTGCCTCACCTCCCTTCTCTCCCATACGCTTTGTTCTACTGTATCTCACAAAGTGACATGCCACTTTCAGCACAATGCTATGCACTTCCTGGGCTCCAAAGCCTGACAGAATTACCAGTTATTCCCCAAACATGACACAAAATGTTATGCTGCCGTACGTGCAATTAACTAAACTTTTAACGGATTGATTGGTCACAATTAATGTTAGGACGGTGGAAATTCAATTTTATGTGCAGATTCTAATTTTTCCAATATTTAATATTGGAATATATAAAATATATACGTTTCATTTGACACATCTGTTTTTATCTCTTTTGTAATCCCATACATCTTTACTAAACCTTTACACTGTTTTGTTAAAGATTTGTACAATTTATACATTAGTTTCTTCTTCCTTATTTAAACAGTGGCAACATTCAGCTTCAGGGCATCTGTAATTTGGTTCCAATTGATAATAATGTTTCTGCAGTGCCAAAGTCCACCATAAATTCCCAGAGTAGGCAAATTATGTGTCAGTTCACCATCAAATGCAGATGCCATCTGATACTGATGGAAATCAATAATCTCTCTCTTAATCTTGCAACAAATAAAAATGTGCATGCAGCATCAAAGATCCTCTCCCCTGCTAAAAGGAACAGTGACTATTGTTCTTGATAGTAACCATTTCACTTCTGATGATTCTGTAAAGGACTGGTGTATTCCTGGGACTATTAAAGATGCACAAGCCCATAGGTTGCAGTATGCAAGGTCTGAGGGAATTGGGAACACCATAGGGAACAAAATGTGGCAACTTATCTTGGGCAGCAAGGACAAGCCAGGGAACTTCAGGCCAGTGAGCCTGACATCAGTGGAAAAGTTAATAGAGGAGATTCAAGGGGTTTCCACTGCAAAAATGTAATGCGATGGCCTCAGAAGCAAGGTATTGCAAAATTATCCAGGTTGATTGAATTATATACTGGTCTGCAGAGGAAATGAACAAAGAAAAGAATGTTGGAAAAGGTAAGACAGCTTTATACTAGATTTTGTAACAATTAGATACTATCAAAAACAAATTTGGAAGTGATTGTCAAAGCAATTAGAGCTTCATATCCCAAAGAAAAGGCTTCCCTTTATATAGTGCCTTTCACAAGCACTTTCTATAAAGCACCTGCCACTTGAGTGTGAATGGCTGATAAAGATGTCTATTTTTTCTCTGCTTTGGCATCAGCTTTTCCCCATTAGTTACATCATATATACAGATGGGACATATCCTCCAATTTACCCCAGAGCTTTAGGATGGGGTGACTCTTTATCACTTTGAGAAACTATCACCATCTGTCTAAAATACACATCATCTCCTGCATGGATTAACACCCCTTTACTATGCTTGTTTCAATAAGGCATCTCTGAAAATGCGAACAAGAGGATCACTCTGCACAACTTCATTTTGTGTAGTGCATGGTTTGTTTCATGGTTATTGAAAGTTTTGATGTTGAACAGACTTATATTGATTCAGAATGTCTGTTTTCTGCAATCCGCTGCACAGATTCCAAGAGAAATAGGAGAAATCAGCACACTATGGTATCATCTAAAGGGATCTGCACTCCAACCTTCATTTAATTCTTTCAACTATTCCATACACAAACACGAACTCACTGCCGAGACTAACAATATTCTAAGGAGCGCATTTCTCACGGTTTGGGCCGATTAGCACAGGAGCCTGCAGATCCTGAAGGCAAATTGCAAAATGTTATGAAAGCTTCTGAAAATTCTTGCATCAGATCAACAGATGAGATGTTAATCGTAAGTGGGTTAAGTTGCCAAGAGTGTCAAAGAATTAAAAAATAATTTTCATATGAGGGTGTTGTGCGTGTGTTTGACTGGTAGTCAGGAAATAAATAATCCCTTCTGATTGCTTTCTGATTCATACGGAAAAGCTATGCATCATAATAATGTAGAACTAGGTGACCAATAGTGAGACTAGGAGGCGGGGGAAAAGACATGAAACAACTGGAGTCAAGGCATTTTGCAATGAAACTTCCAGAGACATGCCATCCCGAGCTGGCAATCATATGAGTGGGTTGACCTTTCTGTCTGCCTATTCAGCCTAGTAATCAGGCACTGCCTATCCCCACACAGAGCAGGAGTTCTTAACTCAACTCTTTATTGAATGAGAAAATACAAAAAATTCAGTTGTGCATGACCTTAAATTTCATTGAGCAGTCGTGCAAAGTTTCACTCAAAAGCAGCAATTCAACATCCGTGCTCTGGTAAAATGGTGGGTCTTCAGCACTAATGCACAGGAAAATACTGTAACATGACAAATATTTCTGGAAATAAATAACACCCAGCATCTGAAAGGAGAAAAGGCCAGGTTATCGCTTCAGAAGTACACTATACGGAACTGTTTTTAAAAGATGGGAACAATTGGACATTCAAAATAAAAATACCGGCTCTCTCGTTTTCTCTGAAACTTGCAAGAGTCCACAAAGTTGGTATTGCCAGAGCTCATTCCCATAATGATCCCTAAATGGTGACCTGATTATCTGCTTACATTCCCATAGTAACCAGCAGTCTGACTAAGCATTGGAATGGGCTGAGACCCTTCCCCCTACAACCCCTGTAACAATAGAGGGTGGAACTCACTTCCTACACCTGCTGGTGTACACAATACTGAACAGCACCACTCAACAAGTAAAGATATAATCTCCCACCGTGGTCCAGCCCCACTCCTACAGTCCCCTTCTGTTAGGTCATTAATGATAGCAATAAGATTCTTTGAAGACAATAATAGACACCAATCTCTTCAGATATTTTGTCCAGTTCCTGAGATATAAAATCATTTGCTTTATTTCTTCCTGTGTAAAATGAACAACGAAAATAAAAGTAAACCACTGAACCATTGATCTTTCGGAAACAAATTTTGTGCTGCTGCTGCTGCTCGACTTTCCATTATTTAGGCTTGCGCTTTGTTATTTCTAGTCATAATTATCTGCATGCTTTTCTGGATGGCTTCTTGTCTTCCACGATCTATAAACTTGAATTTATCCAAATTTCTGCTGTCACTAATGCTAACTGACACCCAGAATCCATCACTTTCCTTCGGCTCCTAGCTCTGCAGCATATCAAATTCAAAACCTCTCACCTTAGTAAACGTCACACATCAGTATTACTACATTCCTCTAGCTCCAGCTTCCTGTATAACCCCCATTTGTTTCATTCCACTGGTTGCCTGCCTTTGCCAGGAGTCACTCAGCACCATATTCTGGAATTCTGTCTCTAAATCTCATCACTTCTCTCTGCTGTTATGTTAATCCTTAAAATATATACCTATGATCAAAATGTTTGTAGCCTGTCTCCTATTAATCATTGCCTAATTACGCATCTGTGAAAGACCCTTGGGAGGTGTACCTATGGTGTATGTGTTGTAGAAATGCAAGGGCCTGGACATTCCTTTACATAGAGCGATATTTTTTCTGTACCACGCAGATGAGTTTAACTAAAATAGTGCTCAGTTTTAGCAATTGGGTATGTGTTGCATGGTTTTGATAGGCCAGAAATTTGATATGATTCACTTAGGCGCAAGTTGCCCTGACTTGCATGGTAGTATCAAATGGCATGCAAAGCACATTTTGACGTGACTCACAAAAATGTAAATTGCTTGAGGTGTGATGGACACAGAGCACATGCAGAAGCAGGTCTGCACAAGGCAAATTGGGAGGACAGGTCTGACCTGCTCCATCACTGTTGGCTCACGCATCCTCCCTTTAAAATGTTTGACTTGTTCCTACCCTACTTGAAGGAGGTGTTCCTCAGTACCCCGGCTCTTGGACCTCCATTCTAATAACCACCTCCTTTCTAAGTAGACAATCACAACCCCTCCTGTATCCCAAACTAATTACGGCAATCCCTCAATGGACCTTCTCAACATTCCAAATCCTGAACCTTTACCAAAACCATCCAATTCATCCTTCATCTGCGAAGCTCTCCTAATAAAATACGGTCCCCAACTCTTATTTGCATCTCAATCCCAAGTACCGGGATCAGTGATCCTCATCCACTACTAATGGCGGAGGTTGTACAAGTGGTGAAAAGCCTTTGTTTCGCTCCATCTGATGTGCATCTCACCTTGGCATTTCTTGCATATTGGACAATAGACAGTGGGTGCAGGAGTAGGCAATTCGGCCCTTCCAACCAACACCACCATTCAATGTAATCATGGCTGATCATCCACAATCAGTACCCCATTCCTGCCTTCTCCCCATATCCCCTGACTCCACTATCTTTAAGAGCCCTATCAAGTTCTCTTGAAAGTATCCAGAGAACCGGCCTCCACCACAGACTCACAGCGCTCTGTGTGAAAAGGTATTTCCTCATTTCCGTTCTAAATGCCTTACCTCTTATTCTTAAACTGTGGCCCCTGGTTCTGGACTCCCCCAACATCGGGAACATGTTTTCTGCCTCTAGCGTGTCCAAACCCCTAATAATCTTATGTTTCAATAAGATCCCCTATCATCCTTCTAAATTCCAGAGTATACAAGCCCAGCCGCTCCATTCTCTCAGCATATCACAGTCCCGCCATCACGGGAAGTAACCTTGTGAACCCACACTACACTCCCTCAATAGCAATAATGTCCTTCCTCAAATTAGGGGACCTAACTGCACACAACACTCGAGGTGTGGTCTCACTAGGGCCCCATACAACTGCAGAAGGACCTCTTTGCTCCTATACCCAACTTCCCTCGTTATGAAGGCCAACATGCCATTTGCTTTCTTCACTGCCTGCTGTACCTGCATGCTTACTTTCATTGACTGATGAACAAGGAACCCCAGATCCCGTTGTACTTCCCCTTTTCCCAACTTGACGCCATTTAGATAATAATCTGCCTTCCTGTTTTTGCTACCAAAGTGGATAACCTCACATTTATCCACATTAAATTGCATCTGCACACTCACCCAACCTGTCCAAGTCACCCTGCATCCTCATAGCATACTCCTCACAGTTCACACTGCCACCCAGCTTTGTGTCACCTGCAAATTTGCTAATGTTGCTTTGAATCCCTTCATCTAAATCATTGATGTATATTGTAAATTGCTGCGGTCCCAGCACCAAGCCTTGCGGTGCCCAACATCGAGGAGCTCGCAGTCTCGGGTAGAGACTGATGTTGGGAAGCTCCAAGCCGCAGGAGGTTCAACTAGCCCCAATTCGGGAGTCCGATCGCCCGGCACGGGGAACTGAGGTCCCCCTGATGCGGGAGCTTGATCGTCCTGATGCGGAGGGCTCGGCCGCCGGCTGCGGGAGCCAAGATCGCCCCGACAACGGAAGGTTCGAGTTCCACGACCACGGGAGAACAAAGAAGGGAAGAAGATTTAACATTTTTTGAGGAATATGGGGGAGTCGCTGCGGTGGATGTTCATGTTAAAAATTTATTTGGGTGTCTTGCTGCTCTTTATTTGTATGACTGTATGGCAAATCAAATTCCTCGTATGTTGCAAAACATACTTGGCTAATAAATTACTTTTATGATTATGATTATTATGACTAATGCATGTGGTTGAAATGTACTTCTGAAAGATTAAGTCGTCAACTTTATTTGTCACATACACATACAAAATGTGCAGTGAAATGAAAGTGGCAATGCCTGCGGATTATGCAAAACAACAGAACACCAGAACAGAACAGAACCAGTATTTACCTATAATTACATTAATTTACATTACATTAATACTGAATCATCAGGCCTTCACATTAAAATCAATACATGACTTCCTGCTGCATATTACATGGGGAAAACAAGGGTGGAACTTTATATTTCTCACATATTAAAGCGTTTCAGTGCAATCACAGCTATTGCTTTGTAGGTAACAGGGATAAACAAAACAACATCCCACAAACACAAGGCAAATTAAAAGATAATGTACTGTATGGAGATCAACAGGGCAGCACAGAACACTTTAGATTGGGACCAGAGGATATCTGAATGATGGTGCCTCTGACACTGCCTGGATTCATGCTTTTTTGATTAAATATATGTTAGATTATGTGGTTGAGATGCATAATCTAGATTGCGTGCAATTTGAGCCCACAGCCTTCAGAAGTGAAACACAACTGACAAACATAGTGGCCCACACCTGTGGCAACACTTAGACGTTCATACGTTTAAGATCCACTTCAGATATTCATAATCTAGCTGCATTTTAACATCAAGCTGTAAAACTCCAATAATCCATAATATTAGGGATAGTTACTGACCAGAGCATTGGAACACAAAATGCTGGAATAACTCAGGCAGTATCTCTGGAAGAATTTCGGGTTGACACCCTTCCTCCGAAATTCTTCCAGAAATACTGCCTGAGTTATTCCAGCATTTCGTGTCTATCTTTGGTGGAACCCAGCATCTGCAGTTCCTTCCTACACCATCAAGACTTCTAAATAACTGTTTGCTGGATTTATTAGAGTTTTAGTGGGATGACAGCAGGTTGCACTGCTCAGGTGAGATCAATAGCATTGTTCCAATGCTCTGGTCAGTAACTATCCCTCACCCATTACCTGGAACCGGTTATTGCAGGTGGTGAGATCCAATATTGTTGCATTACCACCAGAAATATTTTTGTGTTGGTAAAGTGTTTTGGGACACTTTCACATTGTGAAAGTATCTAACTGAGCAAAATTGATAGATAACTGCAGAGGAATGATGCAGCGTGCTCACTGGCTTCAAATTCCAGGCCATTTTCAAATACAAAATTGGGCAAACTCTTGAGGAAAAAGATTAAAAAATGTGTGCATCTATTTAACCTGTCCTATGAAATGGAGCTGTCAGGTTTGGCTTCAGTTGTGTACACTCGGTATTTTATCTCTCAGGAAAATTAGTTTTTGAATAGGGGGAGGACAACTATTTTGGAGACCTTGGAGGCCTGGGATTGTGTTTAGTTCCTTACTCATTATTTTGCTGTAGGTGTAACTGGCAGTAGAGGATGCATCTGACAACCACAGTCATGATGAGTCCCATCAACTCCAGCCCTATTAGATGGTTGGATTATACAGAAAAGAAAAATGTGATTCTACCTGTCTTGCCTTGCAAGAACTGACAAGCAAAATGCAGAAATGAAACTTCCATGTACATTCACCTCCGAGATCTGTAAACAAGGCATAAAATTGGCCCCAAATGCTGTCGCCTTTGATTTATTAAGGGGGGTAATTAGCACTTGCCATCCTACAACAAGAGTAACCACGGTTCTAAGACTGAAGACAACTGAATGACATGTAAAAGGCAGGAATGTCAGATTGTAGAAATGAGGAACTAGATACTCATTTACAAAAAGAAAGGCACACAGTGCTGGAGTAACTCAGCAGGTCAGACAGTCTCTCTGGAGAACACGGATAGATGACGCTTCGGGTCAGGGAGGGGGTAGAAGAGAGGAGGGGCAGGCCAAAGCATAGGAGGTAATAGGTGAACACAGGCATGGGGTGGCGGGGGTTGATAGGCAGAGGGTTGATAGGCAGAGGGTTGGACAAAGGCCAGAGATGAAAGAAGGTGTGAGTCGAGATGGAGAGAAGATTTGTAATTGTGAGTCCAGAGGAAGGAATGGTGTTGTTGTATTCGCTGTTGTTGTATTCAATTTATTGTCATTATCTCATATTAGAGACAACAAAATGAATTTTCCTTACAGTCAAGTATCATAAAAAATAAATAAATAATAAATAAATAAAACATTTAAAATACAAAAAAAGCACAAACACAGAAGTCCATGACACAACATAACCACAACACAACACAGTGGCACCAAAGTTGAGGTACCATAGTCCAGCCAGCCTCCCCTCCGATCTTCCCAGATGTTCACCCGTGGTCGGGGCATCCCAAACACCCGCAGTCGCCACCACGGGCGGCCCGATGCTCAGGCCCTCAAGCCGGGCTGATGGAACACCGACGCCGAACTCCGACGGAGAACATCCTCAGCGGCCCAGACCTCCAGATGAGCTACCTCCCACCGGAGTCCGCGACTCCCGTGTCCGCAGGCCGGGCCGGGCGGAGTCACAGGACTCCGCGATGTTGATCAGTGCCGCCCACGTTGGGAGCTTCGCGATGTCGGTGCAGCAGGCCCAGCACTCCGGGGCTCCAAACGGCGATCCCCGGTAAGGCATCGCCCGCCCCGTGATGTTTCCAACGCTGCGCCGCTGCTGCTGCTGGAGCTCTGGTCGGTCCCGGCAAGAAAGGCAGCGCCAATCCAGTAGGTAGGCCGCTGTGGGGGGAGGGTGGGGGGGGGGCGAGGATGCGACTCGAATAATAGTCGCATCCTTTCCAGGAAGCAACTGAAGGACGGTATCCCCCTTACCGTACCTTCTTCTCCCACATAAAGACATTTTAAAAAAAACACAAAAAAACACACTTCAACATAACAAAAAAAAAAAAGATTTGTTAATCTGAAGGTGGAGGCAGCTAGCACCAACGCCACCGTAAATACAAATGTAGGTGGAGGGGGAGGGAGAAAGGATAAATTAATGTCTAGGTTGGGGGTGGGGGGGAGGGGAAGAAAGGGGAGCGGGTAGAGGGGGAGAGGAGGATGTTGTCAGAGGTCACCTAAAAATTCAGATTTCTACGTTTATACCATTTGGTTGACAGCTACCTAAGCAGAATATGATGTGCTGTTCCTCCAGTTTGCCTGTGGCCTCACTCTGGCATTTCATTTTACAGTGCTCTGTGGCAAATCAGCCCAGAACAATTGAACAATATGTTTCTCTTATCATTCAAATGATTCATCTTACATTAATGTGGCACATTTAATATAATAAAAGTCAATATGTGCAATATATAATCGTAATTGTGAAATATTTTATAGTCACCTCCTACACTCCATGCTTAAAGACTGTACACTTAAAGAACATACACTTTTAAAGTAGATTTTGCAGAGGGACTACAGATAGCTGAATGATTAATGGCAAGCTAAATTAGCCCTTGTGCTGAAGATGTGGTAGGAAGAACATTATGATAAACTGCTTCTGATTAAGCAAAATAGATAAAGCTGTCAACAGTAAGACGTCGACTGCTTTATTTCCTTCTCTCAACCCCTATCTTCCATCCCAAAGGTGGGATAATATTCCTTTTCTCATCATTTTCCTTCCCACCAACATCCGATGGATTATCTTCTGCCAGAATCAACAAGATCATCAGGAAGGCGGGCTCCATCCTGGAAGTGGAGTTGGATTCATTGGAGGTGTTCTTGGAGGGGAGGATGCTCCTCAAACTGCAGAGAATCTTGGACAGTACAGCTCACCCTTCCATGACACCCTGGTCAACCTGAGGAGCACCTTCAGCAACAGACTGGTTCCACCAAGATGCAGCACAGAATGTCACAGGAGATCCCTTTCCCCTGTAGCTATTAAACTGTACAATCCCCCCTCCCCCATCGTCGGGTAGACTGACTTCCCTCCTCCCCAATCTTTGCACATCCCCAGTCCTGGACTTTCCACTCTTCACTTTAATTTCATGTTTCATGTTGTGTTTTATGACTGTTGGCAGACCAATTTCACTCCTGGGATAAAGTTCTATCGTATCATATCGTATTTCTGCCACATCTTCAGACACTTCTTCTTCCCCTCTCCATCCCTTTCAGCATTCCAAGGGGATTGTCCACTCCGCAGCTCTCTGCTACATTCATTTAGCCCCTCCAACACCCACTCACCTTCCCATACTACCATGGTAGATGCCACATCTGCGCTTTTGACTTCCCCTCCGGGCATTCAGGGATCCACACAAATAATAGGATAATGCAGAGTTAACATAGATTTGTGAAGGGAAAATAGTGAAAGTGTTTGACTAAACTGCTGCAGTTCCCTGAGGATGTAATTGATAAAATAGATAAAGGGGGACGAGTGGATGTAGTGCATTTGGTTTTTTAATAACATCCCACACAAAAGGCTGGTCAATGAAGTGATAGCACATGAAATTGGGGGCAGTGTACTGATGTTAATTGAGAATTAGTTAACAGAAAGAAAGTGAATAAACTGATTCTCCTTGGTTTGGCAGTCCATGACTTGTAAGTGTGACAGGGCGCTAGCTTTTCTCAATCCAAGCCAGCAATTCAGCTGTGGGAAATCAAATGTCATATTTTCAAGTTTGCTGATGATACAAAGCAATGCAGGCTGTTTCCGAGTAGGACGAGAATGTAACAAGGCTTTAAGGAGATATAAATAAACTGAGTGAGTGGGCAAGAAAAGAGAAGATTAAATATAATGTGGAAAAATGAGACATAATCCGCATTGCTGCACAAACAGAAGAGCAGATTAATGGTTGAATGATGAGAGGTTAGGTAATTTGATGTTCAGGGACCTGATTGTGCTTGTACTTAAACCACTGAAAGCCAACATGCAGGTCCAACAAGCTATTAAGAAAGTAAATGGTCTGTTCACCTTTATAATGAGAGTGTTTGAGTGCAGGAGTAAGGAAATTTTACTACAATTACCCAGGGCCACAGTGAGATCAGATATAGAGTATTGTGTACAATCTTAGTTTCCTCCCAAAAAAAAAAGATGTCCTCGCCATAACGGAGTCCAGTGAAAATTCAGGGATGGCAGATTTGCTGTACGAGGAGAAATTGCATGCACTGGGCCTGCATCTTTCAGAGTTCAGATAAAAGTGAAATGATTTCATTGGTTTTTACAAAATTCTTACAGGGCTTAACCAGAGTGAATGCAGGATGGTGGATGCTTCCATCAGGGGCCCTCTGCAGAGGGCTGTGGATGATTAGTCAGAGTTCATTCCATCATCTATATGACTAAAAGTAAGATATTGACCGCTTTTGACTCACTGCGATGCGAATTCCGAGAGAATGCCGCCACTTACGGCCGTCACTTTTGGCCACCTTGCTCAGAGCCCTCCTCCGCCGACTGGACTGGAGGATTTTTCCCATCGATGAAAAATCAGAGAGATATTAATGTTTTTTTACAAATTGCCATTCTCTCTGCTGCCCCCGCTGGCGGCAGGGGGGAGGGACTATAAAACCCGGAAGTGTCATGGCACACTCAGTCTTTGCCACATGGAGGAAGTGAGAGGGTCACAGCTCTCTGAGCTGCGAATAACACTGAACGCACGTCTACTCCACGGTGAGTCCCCGGGATGTGGTTTTCAGCAAATGTGTTCGTTGTTTGCAAAGTGTTTGCCCAATTAGGTTGGCTTTTTAAAAGGCTTTCAGCAAATGTTTTTTGTTGGCTTGCAAAGTGTTTTGTCTGATTGGCTTGGCTTTTAAAGGGCTGGCTTGAAACAGTTTTCGGATGGATAAAGCGTGAATAAACATTTTTATTAGATCAGAACTGTGTTTAATTTCAAAATTGGCGCTCATTCTGTGATTTTCGCTTAGTTGCATGATGGCGCCGATGACGTCATTTCCGGTTAGCGGCATGCAGGCGCTGAGTGCGTCATTTCCGGTTCGTGGCATGAAGCGAGAGGGTGACGTCAAGATGGCGTTGAGTGCAGGCGCTGTTGAATAATTCAAGAGAGCTGCTCTGTCTATGGTGAGCGTGTTTGTTGGATGTTATTTAAAATATATTTTTGCTTCAGCAGCCTCTACAGGAGACTTTAAACATTTGTTTTACACACTGTATATTCAACATGTTCTGAAGTTACTTGGCATTTTAGTATTGGGTGTGTGTGTGTGTGTGTGCGTGCTTGCGTGCGTGTGTGTGTATATAAGTCTGTGTGTGCGTGAATAAGTCTTTGTGTGTGTGTGAATGAGTCTGTATGTGTGTGTGTGAATGGGACTGTGTGTGTGTGTGTGAGTCTGTGTGTGAGTCTGTGTGTGAGTGGCTGTATGAGATGGAGGGTGTGTGTGATCAACAAATAACAAATAGTACAAACTAGCGCAACTAGCACAACAGAAAGCCCCCCACTGACCAGCAATATTGGAATTGGTGGAGTGGTGGAATATTGCGTAGGGTGACCAGCCCTCCCGTGTGATGCTGGGACCCAACGGGTCCCACTTAGTCTAGTAGATCAATATATGTCTGGGAGTTAAAGGAATCAAGACATATGGAGTTAGTGTATATGAAAATGGTTACAGAAGGCCACTCAGATCCTCAGGCCTGCCCCAGCATTCAGTATGATGTCCAGCACAAACATTATGGGCCAAAGAGCCTGTTACTGTGTTGAACTGTTCTATGGTCTGTGTTAATGGCTGATTTGTACCAGGCCTCATCTCCTCCGAGTCAGTTCCTCTGAGCCCCCAGTGATTTTGCCTTTAATAACCTTCCGTTTTGAGAAATCCAGAGATTCACTATCATTTACATGACGTTATTATGGGGAACAAGGAAATGGCAGATGAGTTGAACAGGTACTTTGGATCCTTCTTCACTAAGGAGGACATAAACAATCTCCCTGATATACTAGTGGCCAGAGGATCTGGGGTGACGGCGGAACTGAAGGAAATCCACATTAGGCAGGAAATGGTGTTGGGTAGACTGGGGACTGAAAGCTGATATATCCCCAGGGCCTGATGGTCTGCATCACAGGGTACTTAAGGAAGTGGCTCTAGAAATCGTGGACGCATTGGTGATAATTTTCCAATGTTCCATAGATTCAGGATCAGTTCGTGTGGATTGGAGGGTAGCTAATGTTATCCCACTTTTTAAGAAAGGCGGGAGAGAGAAAACAGGGAATTATAGGCCAGTTAGCCTGACATCGGTGGTGAGGAAGATGCTGGAGTCAATTATAAAAGATTAAATAGCGGCACATTTGGATAGCAGTAACAGGATCGGTCTGAGTCAGCATGGATTTACGAAGGGGAAATCATGCTTGACTGATCTTTTGGAATTTTTTGAGGATGTAACAGGAAAATGGACAAGGGAGAGCCAGTGCATGTAGTGTACCTGGACTTTCAGAAAGCATTTGATAAGATCCCACATAGGAGATTAGTGGGCAAAATTAGGGCACATGGTATTGGGGGTAGAGTGCTGACATGGATAGAAAAATGGTTGGCAGACAGGAAACAAAGAGAAGGGATTAACGGGTCCCTTTCGGAATGGCAGGCAGTGACTAGTGGGGTACTGCGTGGCTTGGTGCTGGGACCACAGCTATTTACAATATACATCAATGGTTTAGATGAAGGGAATCAAAGTAACATTCGCAAATTTGCAGATGACACAAAGTTGGGTGGCAGTGTGAAATGTAAGGATGATGTTATGAGAATGCAGGGTGACTTGGACAGGTTGGGTGAGTGGGCAGCTGCATGACAGATGCAACTTAATGTGGATAAATGAGAGGTTATCCACTTTGGTAGCAAAAACAGGAAGGCAGATTACTATCTAAATGGTGTCAAGTTGGGAAAAGGGAGAGTACAACATGATCTGGGGGTCCTTGTTCATCAGTCAATGAAAGTATGCATGCAGTTACAGCAGGCAGTGAAGAAAGCGAATGGCATTTTGGCCTTTATAACACGAGGAGTTGAATATAAGAGCAAAGAGGTCCTTCTGAAGTTGTACAGGGCCCTAGTGAGACCACACCTGGAGTATTGTGTGCAATTTTGGTCCTCTAATTTGAGGAACGACGTTCTTGCTATTGAGGGAGTGCAGCATAGGTTTACAGAAGGGATGGCGGGACTGTCAAATGCTGAGAGAATAGAACGGCTGGGCTTGTATACTCTGTAGTTTAGAAGGATGAGAGGGAACCTTATTGAAACATATAAGATTATTAAGGGTTCGGACACGCCAGAGGCAGGAAACATGTTCCCGATGTTAGGGGAGTCCAGAACCAAGAGAGTTCAGGAGTTCAAGAGACATTTATTATCACATGCACCAATTGGTCCAGTGAGATTTGAATTACCATACAGCCATACGAATAAAAACACAAAGACACGATAGAATTTAACATAAACATCCCCACACAGCAGAATCAATGTTTTCCACTGTGAGGGATGGCAATAAAGTACAGTCCTCTTCCTCTTTGTTCACCCGGGGCCTTCTGATCCCTCCGCTACGGGCGGCCCGATGTTTCAGGCCCTCTCGCCGGGATGATCAGAGCTCCAGCGTCGGAACGGAGAACACTACCAATGGCTTGGAGTTTCCGAATCGGCCACTTCCTACCGGGGATCGCGGCTCCCGAAGTCCACAGGCCGAGGTGGGCGGAGATTCAACACTGGCGATCCTCGGCAAGGATCCCAGGCTCCGCGATGTTAAAGTCAGCGCCGCCCATGGCGGGAAGCTCCGCAAACCACAGCTCCACGATGCTAAAGTCGGCGGGCCCAACACTCCGGAGCTCCAACACGAACATACTTTTAAACAGAATGAAAATAACAAAAAGTGTGAAAGGATGAACTGACTGCTGTTGAGGCTGCCTCGTGCGGTGCCACCCGATGAAGCCACCTAGGGGCCATAGTTTAAGAATAAGCGGTAAGCCATTTAGAACGGAGACGAGGAAACACCTTTTCTCACAGAGAGTTGTGAGTCTGTGGAATTCTCTGTCTCAGAGGGCGGTGGAGGCCAGTTCTCTGGAAACTTTCAAGAGTGAGCTAATTAGGGCTCTTAATGATAGAGGAGTCAGGGGATATGGGGAGAAGGCAGGAACGGGGTACTGATTGGGGATGATCAGCCTTGATCACATTGAATGGCGGTGCTGGCTCGAAGTGCCAAATGGCCTACTTCTGCATCTATTGACTATTGCCGGAAATAGCAGGGGACCGCGGGTCAAAGGAGTTGGAGGAGTTCCAGGTTAGTCGGGAAGTGGTGTTGGGTAAATTGAATTGATTAAAGGCCGATAAATCCCCAGGGCCAGATAGGCTGCATCCCAGAGTATTTAAGGAAGTAGCTCCAGAAATAGTGGATGCATTAGTAATAATCTTTCAAAACTCTTTCGATTCTGGAGTAGTTCCTGAGGATTGGCGGGTAGCAAACGTAACCCCACTTTTTAAGAAGGGAGGGAGAGAGAAAACGGGGAATTACAGACCAGTTAGTCTAACATCGGTAGTGGGGAAACTGCTGGAGTCAGTTATTAAAGATGGGATAGCAGCACATTTGGAAAGTGGTGAAATCATTGGACAAAGTCAGCATGGATTTACGAAAGGTAAATCATGTCTGACGAATCTTATAGAATTTTTCGAGGATGTAACTTGTAGCGTGGATAGGGGAGAACCAGTGGATGTGGTGTATCTGGACTTCCAGAAGGCTTTCGACAAGGTCCCACATAAGAGATTAGTATACAAACTTAAAGCACACGGCATTTGGGGGTTCAGTATTGATGTGGATAGAGAACTGGCTGGCAAACAGGAAGCAAAGAGTAGGAGTAAACGGGTCCTTTTCACAATGGCGGGCAGTGACTAGTGGGGTACCGCAAGGCTCAGTGCTGGGACCCCAGCTATTTACAATATATATTAATGATCTGGATGAGGGAATTGAAGGCAATATCTCCAAGTTTGTGGATGACACTAAGCTGGGGGGCAGTGTTAGCTGTGAGGAGGATGCTAGGAGATTGCAAGGTGACTTGGATAGGCTGGGTGAGTGGGCAAATGTTTGGCAGATGCAGTATAATGTGGATAAATGTGAGGTTATCCATTTTGGTGGCAAAAACAGGAAAGCAGACTATTATCTAAATGGTGGCCGATTAGGAAAAGGGGAGATGCAGCGAGACCTGGGTGTCATGGTACACCAGACATTGAAAGTAGGCATGCAAGTGCAGCAGGCAGTGAAGAAAGCGAATGGTATGTTAGCTTTCATAGCAAAAGGATTTGAGTATAGGAGCAGGGAAGCTCTACTGCAGTTGTACAGGGTCTTGGTGAGACCACACCTGGAGTATTGCGTACAGTTTTGGTCTCCAAATCTGAGGAAGGACATTATTGCCATAGAGGGAGTGCAGAGAAGGTTCACCAGACTGATTCCTGGGATGTCAGGACTGTCTTATGAAGAAAGACTGGATAGACTTGGTTTATACTCTCTAGAATTTAGGAGATTGAGAGGGGATCTTATAGGAAACTTACAAAATTCTTAAGGTGTTGGACAGGCTAGATGCAGGAAGATTGTTCCCGATGTTGGGGAAGTCCAGGACAAGGGGTCACAGTTTAAGGATAAGGGGGAAATCCTTTAAAACCGAGATGAGAAAAACATTTTTCACACAGAGAGTGGTGAATCTCTGGAACTCTCTGCCACAGAGGGTAGTTGAGGCCAGTTCATTGGCTATATTTAAGAGGGAGTTAGATGTGGCCCTTGTGGCTAAAGGGATCAGAGGGTATGGAGAGAAGGCAGGTACGGGATACTGAGTTGGATGATCAGCCATGATCATATTGAATGGCGGTGCAGGCTCGAAGGGCCAAATGGCCTACTCCAGCACCTAATTTCTATGTTTCTATGTTCACCTAATTTTCAAGTGACTCCTCTCAATCCTGCAAAACTAGTGTCAGGAGAATGGTGCTGAGGTGAAAGATTACCCATGATCTCACTGACTGGCAGGGTAAACATGACCTCGCTCACTCCTGCTCTATTTCTAATGTTCTAATTTCTCCACAAATTCTTATTCCACTGTGACTCTGCAACCTACTGATGCTGTTGCAAAGTGGTTATATCACATGACTCAGCCACGATCTTGCTGTAAACAGAAGCAAGCTTGGTCGAATGACCCATTTCTATGTGCCTTACACTTATTCCTACTTCGCTCTGTGTAAACAAGGTAGGAGGCCTTACATTTTTTGTCATATTATATTCCAATGTCTTTTCACTCAGCTTGTCCAGATCCCCCACAAGTCTCTTTAGCGTCCATCTTCACAGTCACATACGTTAAGAAAATGAATGAATTTGTGGTTTGTTACATTTATCATAATGTATATTCATTTCTGTAAATAAAAATTAACTCTACAAGTTCATACATTAAGTGACATGCAATCATTTATCAAGTAGATAGTGGCCGACATGGGTTTATTATTTTTTTAAAGGCATATTCACGTGTGAGTGTGTGTGCCTTCAAGAGCTGAGTGTACCATGTGGTATGTTTCTGATACACTGTTATAATTGAAAATGTAGTTTAGTTTGAAACTCATTTAATCTTCCCTAAGCCCACCGCCCCCCTCTCAGTGCACATTCATTTATTTCACTCTTTTCCCTCTTTTACACCCCCACCCCTTCCCCCACCATTCCCTTCCACCCGATATTCTCCCTCTGACTTTACATTTCGCTCCTCTTCTCTCCTTATCTATTCTCTCTTCTCTCCATAATCTAAATGTAACTGTAAATTAACGGTTTTGTACAAGCTATTATGCAACCATGTGATCCATATGCACATCCCAGACTTTGTTGATGATTGGAACAAAATATCATTCACGGCATAGCAACAGTAGGTCCAATTTCACATTTACAGTATGTGCATACATTTGTTTGGATTTAAAAAAACCCCAAATATAACCACAGATCTGCAATCTTATTTTAGAAAAACAACATTTCTGTTCTCCTTTAATCAAAAAACCTAAACACGGCAGACTCTGGAAATACTCAACAAGTTACAAAACATCTGTGGAGAGAGAAACACTGACCTGAATCTTGAAATCTATTTCTCTCTCCACAGATGCTGCCAGAGTATGCTAAGTGTTTCCAGTATTTTCTTTCTCACTTTCTGTTCTGCTCTTCAGACGTAATAGAACCAGACTTGATGTACAATCATATTTTCATGGGAAGTATTGCTGACTTGTACTCTGTGGCATTGTGTGCAGTATTTCATTGTCTTTATAGGAAAGTTGCCAATCAGAATTGACAACTGATAACAAAGACGAAAATCCCCGAAGCACATGTTTTTTAAGGCATCATTGACAATTGTGATATGTCATTCAACTGTGCTTAGTTTAGTTTGGGGATCAACATGGGAACAGGCCCTTCAGCCCACCAAGCCTGCGCCGACTAGTGATCACCCGTACACTAGTTCTATCCTGTGCACTAGGGACAATTTACTGAAGCCAACTATCCAACAAACCTGCACGCCTTTGGAATGTGGGAGGAAACCGGAGCACCAGGAGAAAACCCACGCGGTCACAGAAAAAATGTACAGATACCGCACCCCATATCAGGATCAAACCCAGGTCACTGCCGTGGTAAGGCAACAACTCTACTGCTGCGCCACTGCGCCATCCTTCAGAATATCAGATGACAAAGGGTTACTAAGGTATATTCTCACAAAACCATTTAACTCTCCGTCGGAGTCTCAACCAGAAACATCACCTATTATTTTTCTCCAGAGATGTTGCCTGACCCGTTGAGTTACTCCAGCATTTTGTGTCCAAGTGACATGAACGACGCCCTGGGTGTGTTGCCAGAAACTATTACCTCTGATATACATGACATATAAAAATTCTTCTTAGCTCACCCAAGGAATGCCGCAACCACTTACAATAGCTTAGAAAAGGTCCCAACCTTTCTCATAAACATCAAAGTATACTCACTGAAGGATTTTTTGACCATGCCCAAATTTGTTTTCCTGAAAGTCGATCTGTACTGCTGACAGATAATACATTGACCTGTCAGCTCCTCGACATCTCAATCCAACCCTAGCCAGTACACTAAATTGCCAGCAATTGCCTTTGTTGTTTCTCTTCCAATTTGTTCCACGTACAAGTCGACAAGTACAATTGGTCTTAAAACAGCAGGAATTACCATAAGCAGGCCATATTTTAAACACCCTTATTTGAATAATGACTCATTTAGGCAGAAATGCAATGGTTCTGGTTCTGCATTTGTGCACTCTTCCAATACCGTCTACCCCCCGATTGCATGTTCATAAACATGACTCACAACTTGAATTTTCTGCGTTTGTTTTCAATTTCCGCAGCTGTCATCAGAAAGTCGTCACCTCACGTGCTTCAGGATATAAGCAATGTTTTCACATTGCATATTTAAGATCTCATGGGGTATTTTAGAGAATGCATCTGCCATTGCATTCTTGTATTCATACTGACATAAGAGAAATGCCACTTCTGGGTCCAGAATTACTGTATAGCAATGATTTGTGGAAAGAGAAATAGAGTTAATATTTCAGGTTGACAACCCTTCATCACAACTGGGAAAGACAGAAAATAAGTCCTCTCTGTACCATTACTCTGAACCTATGCAAACCAGACACCTATGCCCTGGGCAGTTTGAACAAAACTTTGTTTTTCGTCGAAGTGCAGGAGCTAAAAGCAATTTTTTTTTCTCCTGGCCATGATTCATGGAATGCTTAATTCACAAATATATAATGGACAAGCTCCTGACTACCCAACCCATACTGTAAGCATGTTGTTGATTTTGTCCCTGGGTTCATGGGACATTCTTAAAAAAAAGGGCAGGACAAAAATATTATGCCAAATTCAATAAAAGTCATGTGTGGTATTGCACCATTCACGAGAACAATCTCAGTTCAGCTACATTAGCGGGTTTCAGTGTATTTAAAATGGCTTGTACATTTTCCTTTATAGACTGTAAATTATGTGCATCCATTCAGAAGCAAGATGAACCACTTCATATTGTAGTGAAGTACACTTGCTTCTCTTTAATTTCACATTATGACTGTGTAATTGCTTCAATATCTCTGCTGATCTTTGAATGTGTTCATCTTCAGTACACAATGATCAGAACATCTTCCTGATTACACGGACAGAGATTAATTCCGTGCAAAATTTTGTCCGTTGTGGGTCCAGTTAACAATGATTTAATACCATATTAGAAGTTTGTTTATGACAATAGTCACCTGTCTGTAACGCCAGTTATATGCTGTTGGCTATCCTAATTCACACTTAGCTGCATGGGTGTAATGAACAAATCTTATTTATTTAATACATAGTTTCAGCCAGCCATTAAGGTCTTGTGATATACATTGCGAGCACACTACTTGTCAACCGTTTGACTGAGTGTGACCTTCCAGTCACCACACAGTTTGACTGTTTTATCTGCTTTTGGAACCCAACAATCACAATTGATCTGTGATCATTAAAGCCTCAACTTGTACAATTAATCCAATTCCTGTTCATCCTGGACTTTACATGTAGAAGGAACTGGTCACCACTTGCAATAAACACCAGGTTTAATGTGGATGTGCACATTGCGGCCGTTAATACCATCAAAGTAACCTTTAAAGCCAACTTCATACTTGTTAAGTAGGTCAACCAGAAATGATTTTGCCATATTTACATTAGTTGCATACATTTCCTGAACCCAACTTCAATTGGACTGTGGTTTTTCCTCAAAAGGATATTGTTGAGGCAACAATAGAGTACATAGTCAAAATTCTTTTCCCATGGTAGGGGTATCAAAAACAAGAGGACACAAGTGGGAGGAAATAGTTTAAAAGACATTCACAGGGAATGTATGTTTACATTTTACATAGGGAACCAGTTAAGCACTGAATAATTTGTAGAGCTATTGGGAAAATGCAGAGGATTAGGACTGAAGGGATTTCTCTACTAGGAATGGACATAGACTTTGAACAGCCTCCTTTTATGTTATCACAATTCTATTACACTATTCTATGAAATATTTAGCTGCTTCTGATAACTTATTAGGCAAGTTTCATAATTAAGGCCAAGTTCCCTTCACAAAAAGAAACATTGAAACATTGAAAATAGGTGCAGGAGTAGGCCATTCGGCCCTTCGAGCCAGCACCGCCATTCAATATGATCATGACTGATCATCCAATATCAGTACCCCATTCTTTTCTCCCCATATCCCTTGATTCCATTCGCCCTAAGAGCTATTTCTAACTCTCTTGAATACATTGAATACATTGAATGGCACACAATTATCGTGGATCGACATACCATCAAATATATTAATTGCTCAATGAAGCAAGTAATTACAGTATTGGTAAATAGCTAATCAAACCTAGTTTAAGCAATCAATGTAAATTAATTTTAAGACAATTTAATTGTCTATTTGAGTTTCTAAGTTTCTCTCCACTTTCCCTGAAAGCAGTGATTTATTCTTCGTTTGATTCCATGGACACTGGCTATCCTCCAACATCCTCACATGGGGAAAATATTTTCAGGCTATTTCATCATTAGTAGAATCTATCCCATCTTGCCCTGACTTTCCCACACTTGCAGACAGGGTTACTAAATATCAATCATCAGTGAGAAATGGGATCAATATATTTCCTTCTATCCCCAAGTCACAGAGGATAACTAGAACTTCCTTTCAAATCTAACTTGGAATGACTGTAACAATAACACACTCACATATTTTCATTTTAGGCTAAGGGTGATGATTATTTCGACGTCCTACATGGACATTACTGGTTGCTTGTTCAAGGTAAAAACCTAACATTTATAACATTGTCTAAGAATCACATGTAAGGTTGTGACTTTGCTGGATAGAACGCGGAGGATATTCACTAGGATGTTGCTAGTTATGGAGAGAGATTGAGTAGGATTGTTTTCCAAGAAAGAAGGAGGTTGACAGTGAACTGATTGACGTATATAAGATTATGAGAGTCATAGATAGGGTGTACCTAAAACAAGAGGTGCATAGGCTTAATGTGTAGGAAAGAACTGCAGATGCTTTGTTTAAATCAAAGGTGGACAGAAAATGCTGGAGTAACTCAGCGGGACAGGCAGGAACTTTGGAGAGAAGGAATGGGTGACGTTTCGGGTCGTGACCCTTCTTCAGACATAGGCATCGGCTTACGTTGGGAGGGAGGAGTTTTAAATGGGATTTGTGGGGAATGAGTGATTGATATCTAAATGGTGGTGCCAGTGTAGGTTGTGAAATCAAACACAGTTACTTTTACAAGTTTAAAATTACAACTGTACCAAGATACAGTGAAAAGCGTTTGTTGCATGCTATCCAGTCAGCAGAAAGACAATACATGATTACAATCCTCCCTGGATATGGGCTGGCCCACCATCAGTACAGACGTACCAGAGAGACCGGCATGTATACAGGCTAGAGGGAGTAGCCTCATGAATCTTTGACATTGCTTGTAGACCAAATAAAGTCTGTGGTATCCAGTCGAATACGGAAATAGATTACCATCTACATTTTTCCTACATTTGATGAATTAGTGCTCTTCCACGTTGAAAAACACTTGGAAGGAGTATTGGAAGTAGCAAGGACACACAATGAGGGGGATCAATGTCCATCACTAACAATGGTTGGTAATGCCACCACTGTCTGAGCTGCGCGAGTCCGAAAGGTCATATCTCATAGACTGGATTTCTAACATAGGTGAGTGGACCATCACAAGGGATTAACCTACTTGGCCTTCTCTTCACTTTCAACTTGTAACTCTTGCATCTGTCCATGATGGCAATTATAGAAATTATCGGCAAGGGGTCCTTATGCAGACAGTCCACATGAAGGACACTTTCCATATGCCATGTTAATCGTGATAACTGGGCATCCATGAAGCGCTGCGATCATCAGCAGCAGTGGAAATGTACTGTACATCACCACAATCTGTAGCTTTGTGTCCCAGCATATCCCTCGCACTATTTCACTCTACGGCATCTACACGGGAGTATGCAGGGCATACTGAGATCTGCTCCAGATATTCCGCATCTATGAATACGCTAAATAGCAAGACAGCATGCAATAAACTGGGCTAAGCAATTTCACAACCAAAACTACAGATCAAGACTCTACAGTTCTGCCATACCTGGTATTGAATGGTGATAAATAATTACGTGACTAATGAGTTGAGAATCTGCAAGGACAACCTTTCCTCAAAGGTGCTAACGAAAGGGATGTTGAAGCATTTGCTGGCACATTCAGAAAAGGAAAAAAAAGATCCATTGTGACTTCCTGCTGAGATCACTGCGGATCATTTCAGGATCCTGCGGAGCCTGAAATCTGGTACATCCAGGTTCAGGAACAGCTTCTTCCCCACAGCCATCAGGCTATTAAACTTGCCATCAAACAAACTCTGAACTATAACAGTGTATTGCACTTTATCTGTTTATTTATGTGTATATATGGTTCATGCTATATAGACACACTGAACTATTCTGTATTTATGCTTACAATATTCTGTTGTGCTGCAGCAAGCAAGAATTTCATTGTCCTATCTGGGACACATGACAATAAACTCTCTTGACTTGGCTTGACATAGATGCTAATCTTCAGCCAGTTCAATTCACCCCATGTGACATCAAGAAATTACTGAGAATGCTGGATGCCACAACAATGGCTATAGGAGCAGACAATGTCCCAGCTGTGGTACTGAATCTTTAGTACAGAACTGGCTGTGGGTCTCGAGCCGAAACGTCACCCATTCCTTTCCAGAGATGCTGCCTGTCCTGCTGAGTTACGCCAGCATTTGTGTCTATCTTTGGCTGCAACTTTAGCCAAGTTGTTCCAAAAATGCTATACCACTGGTATCTATTCAAGAACTGGAAAGGTTATGTCCTGTTCATAAAAGGGAGGACAAACAAATCAAAATCCAGCTAATTAAAACCCAATTAGTCTACTCTCAATCCCTGAGCAAAGTGATCAAAGAGTGATCAGGGCAGCCATATGAAATGGTAATCTTTAGCCACTTCATGAATAACCTCAAATCCATCCTGAGACCAGAAATGGGGATATTCACTGATTGTGCTGTGGAAGTTAAAAAGATTTATTCTTTACAAAAATGGATTCAGCTGAAATTAAAGACAGGCTATTACTTTTCTCCGAATTAATTGCAAAGCCAGCAGGAAGCTCTTACAAGGCTAACGGTGATGTTGAAATACCTTTCTCCAATAACAAGTGAGATAACAAGCACAGCTTCATGAATGTCTCCTTTATAATATAAACATTTAGAGGGAATTCAGACTTTTGGCACTAACCCTTGCTCTATAAGATTATAATGTGCGTCATAAGTAGAAAAAAAAACAAAATGCTTGTTCTGCAGAAATATAGCCTTCTCATATAACCATATATGGCTAACCCTTCCTCTGTCAGAAGAACCTGTCAATCTTAAGAAGCTGTCAATCTTAAGAAGCAAGAGGCTGTACTATGCTCTGTAGATAAGGTATTGCTGAATCGTTAATTATTGGAGTATATATATATGTAATTAGATCACTGCCCCTTTGTGTGGGGATGAGAACTCTGTATAGTCTGTAATCTGCATACTGTAAAGAGTTTTATCACAACCGCCTGGCAAAATAAAGATTGTACTGCTTGATACTGATTTTATTTGCTTTTTTGGCTTTTTAAGAACATTGAACCACGAAAGTGCAAGGTTCAGTTCAATGTGTAATTTCTCACCAAATGAGGCCACACTAGCCGGCAAACAGCAAGGCCTGAACAACATTAAGGTATGAGCTGATAAGTGGAAGTCGTGTCACAGAAATGTTAGGTAATGACCATCTTGCTAGGTAATGACCATTCCTTAATATTAAGCGGTATTACCATCACCAAATCCCCTAGCACAATTATCTTAGCAGCAACCACTGACCAGAAATTCATATGTATCAGCCATATAAATACTATGGAAATGAGCAAGTCAGTGAATTACTCACTCTTGATACTCCAAAAAGTTTCCATCCACTACAAGGAATGTCAAGACTCTGATAGAATATTTCAAAGGAGAATTGGATAGGTGCTAGAAAATTATGGTGGTAAAGCAAATTAAGAATAGTCATCAAAGGGGAACTGGATGAGCATTGGAGTTATAGAAAAATAATACACTGGGACTGACCAATTTGTTTTATCAATATGTACACAAGGAACTGCAGATGCTGGTTTACAAAGGAAGATACAAAGTCCTGGACTAAGTGGGTCAAAGAGCATTTCTAGAGATCATGAAGAGCTGACGTTTTGGGTCGGGATCCTTCAAGGATCTTGAACCAAAATAGCACATATTCATGTTCTCCAGAGATGCTGTCTGACCGCTGTATTGTTCTGGCACTTTGTTTTTCTTTTGTTCTATATATATAGTCAGCACAGTGCCAAATGGACATTTTCTAGACTGTAATAATTCTATGATTTTATTAATTAGGCAGAGAATTCCAGCCGTATCATAGATTGTTTACTCTCTCCAGCACGGGATTGCTGATGCCTATAGGGCAACACCAATTGAGCTCCCTGAAGTTTAATTGCAAGACTTTGTCTCTGCTACTGTAATCTGATAGTTCGCCAAATGTTCAATTTTTCGATGTGGTGTGACAGCTGTTATCACTCGGATAAAATGATATACAAACAGATGGGTGAAGCCATTGGGATAATGAGTCATTCCTGGCCTCACAAATTAAAAAAGATCAAAATTTATTATAGAGCATTTCATTAATTCTCTAGTGAGGCACAGCCTTGGCTGAAAAGGTCACCTAGAAAGAAACCAAATAAAATCTTTAATAGGGGATCATAAAGGGAAGAGCAATGAGACAATTGTGATGCACTGTCTCATTCAGTAAGGGAAGTGAACAAAGGTTATGAAAAGAGCACAGTTAATTAGTGCAATTCATGTGTTGAGGGATAATTGGTTCTGCGAATGTTTCCTCTAGGATCAGTTGCTTGGTTTAAAATGGGTTCCTTTGATAGCCTTGATGGGGCACAGTATCCCTTTGAATTGCTGGTTGTTAAACTGTAATACAATTTGAATGTCAACATAAGGGTATTCTCTGATGTGGCTGAATGTTTTAACGTAACATTACTGAGCACTTTACCTTGCCAAATATAACATATGCAGAATTTAACAAAAGGCAGCAGTTTGCACATGTACTTTCCTATCCTACCACGTTTAAGACGAAGTTTTCTGCTTTTGTTCTCCAAGGTGTAATGCTCTTTTAAGCATTGAATAAAGAATTAAGGGAGGGTTTGTGGGAACTGCTTCAGTGCACGAAGGGTTTCCATCATCTTCACTTGCAGACCACCCAGTTGGCGTGGTGCACCTCTGCTCAGACCAGATCCTGTGTGAGATGCTTTGATAGGTGAATGGCCTTTGTATTGTCCGGCTGCACACAATGGAATATGGTCTTTTGACTGGTAACAGGATAATGACAGTATAAGTTTGTGAAAAGCAACTCATCCTTTAAGATGATATCAATCTCAACCATAGTAACACCTACTGTACTGTATGTTCACAGATAATAAAATAACTCAAAGTTCTTTATCAGACCCATTACAAACACAATTTCTAAGTGTGCTACATACAGTAACTATGGAAACAGGTGCAATAGAGAAAGGGAAGTGTTAGTGAGGTGTCAGCTTCATCTTTGTTGGCTGCCTTGGAGTCTCAATTCAAATCTGATTCCAGATTTTAGCACATATCTAGATTAGAATTTGATGTGCCACACCAAGAGAATGCTGCCCCATTACATTTGCCATTTTTTCAGTTAAAGTAACTCAGATGAAAAAGGATTTCAAGGCACTATTTCCTAGGAAAGCAGGTGTGATTTCCAAGGTGTCCTTGCAGATGTCTATTTTGCAAACAACATTCCAAGTAAAGATAATTTAATTATAATCACAATGCTGTTTGTGCGAACATGTTCTGTTTAAATTGACTGCTGCTATTCCTATATTAGAACAGTGACTGCACTTCAAAAATAATTCAATGATGGTAAGGCACTTTCGGAGATTGTGTAAAGTATATAGATGAAAGACTTTCTCTTTTTCCTTTATGTCTAATTTGTTGAATCCACGTCTGGCTGTGGCTCAAAAAAAAATAACGGACACATATGGCCAACAGTGGAGAAATGCAGTGATGCTGAAGAAGCCAAAAGTGTAGGGCCACAGAGGCAAAGGTGAGCACTTAAGATTCAGCCAGTACTATGCTGGGAGACAATGTCCACTGAGTACAATGTAAGGGAGGATATTTGTAGAACATTGTCATTCACAGCTTTATGATCTCAGAATCATTCCAAGATCTCTGCCACACCTACATCAGCAGTGAGGCAACCCAAATAAGGGTAGGAGTCCTTGTCGACATTTCCATCAGCTCACAGGAGCAGGCAACAAGCATTACTGGCTTCCCCACAATTCTGCTATTCCTAGACTTCATTCCAGTCCTCAGAGACCAATCTCCTTCTAGGAATCACTAGCTGTTGTCCTGAAAGACTCCATGACTACCCAGACACTAAGAACATATCTCCTGCAGATATGTTCTTTTCCAGCCTGTCCAGGTCTTTTTGACCCTTTGGCAATACCACCGTGAAATCTTGAATTGTAAAGTTCACATTGTCTGTTTTCCACATGCCAGCTTCAGAGTGGTTTTCTCTTTTTGTGTGTTCTAATTGGGAGGATGTAGCTCTTATCGGGACACTCCATTATAGAGGTGATACCTTTCCAGCTCTAACATTCTGGTGTCCTGCAATTCTACTTAGTTCAAAGGTAAAAAGGAAACACGGTGATTCATGATAAAACTAGAAGCTAAAATAAATTAAAGAGAGCACCTTATTCAATCGTGGGTGTGTTTTAAAGTTTCCTAAACTTGTGGGAAAGTAGAATCACTGCAGGAAATAGAGATCATGAGAAAATTTGGAACATTTCCCAGGAAGGAATCAGGGATATGCTAATAGAGATATAAAATACTGTAGTTTGAAAGGTTAGAGAGTATATGTGAGGTCATCAAAATTGGATAGTTATCAACTAATGTAATAGGGAATTGACGGGAAATCCCTTTAGCCATTAACCATCATATATCTTTAAGGGAAAACTAAATAAACATATGGGGGAGAATTTCTGTAAGCACTCTTGTTTTAGCGAATGATAAAAATAGTGAGTTGAATTATTTTTAAACTTCTGGTCTTATATTTGGAAACAAGCCTCACCAGATCTTTGAATCGAATTCTTGAAAGTGCAATTTGTTGGTGTAATCAGGAAAGTCATTAGATGGTATTGAGCAAAATAAGCTGAATATTTCAGGAGCAGAGGGGACCACATGATAATACCTTCATTTAATCCATTTTGGCAGAACACCACGATGGTTGGTGAGACATCTGTTGCCCAGATGGCCAAACTATCTCAATCTTCAAGGTTAAGGAGGTGGTATAAATAGCTTAAAGAAATGAAAATTCGCCTGAATAAAAATACATGAAATCTATTTATCAGAATTTCCAATGGAAGCAATATGATCAGAAAAATGCATGTAAAATTTAATCTACTGTACTAGGTTCTGATGAATGAAATATAATGACATAAATATATTTTCTATTATTAAGTAATAATTAGCTTTGTATAAATTTGACATTATTCCCTCTTCGGTAAAATAACGGGCAAACCTGCTGGCAGCATATTGTGAAAACTGAAAAAATAAAAATAAAAGGAAAATATTTATAAGGCTAATGTCTGATATACATATCAAATCTGCAGCTGAATGATGATAGGGGATGGTGAATAGGAAGGTGGGAGAGCATCTCTGGAGAAAGTAATAGCGGGAATGGGGGGTGAGTTGCATTAAACACTGGCCTAACATTATTTGGACTTTTCAAATATAGCCTTTGTCGTAAAGATCAAAATCTCTTTTGTGTGTCTATTCTGTAAGGGTTCTATATTACATATAATCTTAACCAGGATAGACACAAAATGCTGGAGTAACTGAGCAGGTCAGGCAGCATCTCTGGAGAAAAGGAATAGGTGATGTTTCGGGCCGAGACCTTTCTTCAGACTCGCTTAACCATGTTCCTACTAGGTAGGGAGCCCAAAGTTTAAAAATATGACTATTATTGCAATAGGGGGAGGGGGGGCAGGACTAAAACCCCGGATGCCTGGACGTGACTCAGTCATTCTGCAAGATCATGAGTGAGAGGCCACGACTCTCATTCTAAGCTGTGAATCAACTGAACTGTGAGTCTGCAATGTACTTGCAATAAATTATTTGTTAGCCCTTAATCACAATGCCGTATTGTTTGGCCTGCTGCCCTGCCTGTGCTTGAAACTGCAATGCTTTATTAGGTCCGACTGTGTTTGGAAGGAATAAATGCTTAATTAGGTCCGACTGTGTTTAGTCCAAAAGTCCCGCTCATTTTGTGACTTCCATTTAGTGGACAGGTTGCGCTGATTGCATAATTTCCGGTGAGTGCAGAGGTCTCATTGATTGCGTAATTTCCAGGAATTGCAGAGGTCACGCTGATTCAGAAGTGCCACTGATTGCAGAAGCCCCAAAGTGGAGAAGCCGCGCTCAGCCGTGTGAGTATTCAAGTAAGTTTACTGCCATATATATGGTGTGTGAGTCAGTGAGTGTGTGTGTATGTGTGTGTGCGTGTGTGCGTGTGTGCGCGTGCGTGTGTGTGTGTTTGTCAGTGTATGTGTGGGAGTGTGTGAGTGTGTGAGTGAGTGTGAGTGTGTGTGGTCTCAGTGACTGAGCTGCCAACCCAAGAATCCATTCAGCCCACAATGTCCATAGTAGCCCTCTGGAAACCAGTCCCTTCGGCCCACAACACCATGCTAGAGCTCCAGAAAGCCCCCCGCCCCCCCATTGGCCAGCAATATTGGAATTAGTGGAGAGGTGGAATATTGTGTTGTGGGACCAGCCCTCCCGTGTGAAGCTGGGACCCAACGGGTCCCACAGTCTAGTTAGAGATAAAACCCAGCATATTTCCCCTTTTTTGGTCCATACCTAACTGAAGTATCAAATTTACATTTAATTTAGAATATAGTTTAGAGATACAGCATGATATCTCTTAAGGCCACTGAGTCCATGCCAACCATCGATCACCCATTACATTAGTTCTATGTTATCCCACTTTCTCATCCCTACACATTAGGACCAATTTACACCAGTCAATTAACCTACAATTATCCGCATGTCTTAGGGATGTGAGAGGAAACTGGAGCTCCTGGAGAAAACTCACTTGGTCGCAGGGAGAATGTGCAAACTCCACAGAGACAGCACCTGAGGTCAGGATCGAACCCGGGTCTCTGGCGCTGTGGCTGAGCTGCGGCATTGTGCCCCCTGACTCTTGTTGTTGACCCTTGAATAAATTCAGTTGTAAGGACATCCAAAGGGCACACATGCTGAACTTTCTGGTGGCATCCACATGCTGAGAATGAATAAAAAATGTTAACTAGTACATTCATTCATGAGATTATGAAAAGAGGCAGTCAGCAACAGCAATAATGGCATGTGATTGAGGACAAGTACATTAGAGCATACTGTACATCTCTGCATTGGAACTGGAATTGGAACTGCACACTGGATAACATTATTTGGGTGTCAATGTTATTATCCTTCGCTCATTGCCCCTAAGATTGAACTAACTGCAAGAGGGCATTTAAGAGACAACTACGTTGGTGAGTCTGGAGTCCCATTTGGTCTGATAAGGATGGCAAATTTCCCACTAAAGGACATGAGTGAATCTAATTAGTTTTTTTTTTGCAAAACTATCCATTATTTTTGTGCCCATCATTACTAATGCCAGGTTGTCTTATTCGTTCTAATCCATTAGCTGGATTTAAATTCGTCAGAGGCCCAAAACACAAAAGGAGACATTGGGCTCATCATGTCAGTTCTCAGAACAATCCTGTCAATTTCAATCCCTTATTTCCCTGTCTTCCTCTTATATCATCAACCACCCCCTGTTCCTCTGCCACCCACCCATAACAGTGGCAAATTAACTTACTCGAATATCGGTGGGATGTGGAAGGAAACTAGAGCATTAGGGAAACAGACAGTCACAGACAGAACATGCAACCTCCACTGAGTGTTGAACCCAGGTCACTGGAGCTGTCTGACTGTGCTGTTACAGTTAATGCCCCTTCATTGGAAATGGAGAACAAGAAAAACTGTGTGTTAATTTGCAGAGGGGGCGAATGATGGATAGAACAGAGAGAGTGTCTGTGGCCGGGTGACCAATAGCAGACTAAGATTGTGCAGGCGACAATACTTCTTATAATATCTAGTCAAATGCATAGTTAGTTGGAGAAAGAGAAAGATAAAAACAGAAAATGATGCTTAAATTGTGAGAGGCAGTAGAGCTGTTGTGGGAAAGTCACTTCTCAAAACAATTCTCCATCCTAGTCGTTTTACCAGTTACGCAGATGCATTGTTTTCCTCTTGAGATCACACCTTCCCGAGCCACCAATGAGTTTAACAGGCGCTTGAGATTATTTGTGGCTGACCCTGATTGGTCCAGTTCTTCACCACCCACCCCCACTTTTTCATCTGAAGAAGGGTCCCAACCCAAAATGTCACCCATCCTTTTTCTCCAGTGATGTTGCCTGACTCGCTGAGTTGCTCCAGCTCTTTGTGTCTGAATTTGGTTTAAACCAGCATCTGCTGTTCCTTGTTTCTACTTCTAAACAGAGAAGGAATTTCTTCTCGCAAAAGGTTGAGTGTATTTTGGAATTCTACACATACGGAGACTCTGTCATTAAATATATCCCAGATGAAGACTGACAGACTTAATTTACAAAGAAGTATATGGGGAGAGAATGGGAAAGTGGTGCTGGGGCCAAGATTAGATCAGCAACAATCTGACTGAATTGCAGAGCAAATTCAAGGGGCCCACCAAATGCATAACATCAGAGTTCAATCCTTCCTCAGCTGAACATTGCATGTGTGTCCCAGCAGGAGTCATCGACGAGCGTACAGGAACCCAAATCCTGATTTATATTGTTTCCAGGATGCTAGGATCAATTGCAAAGCTAGTAATGCTGTGCTGGAAGAATCTAATTAACTCAGCACAAATGACACCCAGATGCAGACTCAATATTAAAATATTTGACTTTTTTTTCCAGTTAAGTTGGTTGGACCACAGAGTCACAAAGTGCAATACATTAGTTTCAACTGATATCATGAGTATGTCACAACAATGCTGATTGTTGAGATTGTATTACACTGTGACTCAATCCTAATATGAAAAAAAAATACTGATTTGGATTTCTTTTTTCACTGCAATATCCGTTACTCACAACCAGAGGACACATTTAGACTTGATAACAGGGTTATGTTGCCTTCTAATTAGCTATGATGTCCTGTTTGGATCACCAGTGCAGAGGTTACTTACCTGGTGAAGTTCTGACTTTTCAGTCCTACATTGTGTAGTGGATGTACTGACACATGTGCATTCTCTGATCTGCAATACTAACCAATAAGGCTCTAACCCATCACTGTGCCTTCATTATAACCAAGGAAAACATCAGTCTCAGCTACCAGGAATTATCATGATTACCCCTGCCAATAATAATTTTCACACTTTACGCAATCCTAAAATTGAACGTGACCTAAAATGTACTTGATTTCAAAACTGAACATAGTTCTGCCAACTAATATTTGAAAAAAACAGCATTATTAAATGGGAAAAGACCAAGATCATAAGTGATAGCCATAGAATTGGGCCCATCAAGTCTACTCCGCTATTCAATCATGACTGATCTATCTCCCTCTCATAACCCTATTCTCCTGCCTTCTCCCCATAACCTCTGATCAAGAAAATCAGTTGTAGCGGGACTATTAATTCTATTGATCTTTTCATTGTTAGCACAGGTATGATGAAAAAATAGTTATGTTGTCTGATCTTCTACTCTTTGGAATGGCTTCCGAAAGAGACATATGTATAGAAGTGATTATGATGCAGTTATCTGGTACAGAGGCTCGGATCATAAATGATAAATAGATACTAATAAATTGAATTGAAGAACTTGTTTTGAATACCCAGAGAATTATTCTCAACATCATCAGAAACTTGAGATTCAATTACTGTCTGTGCCACTTTTTATATGCTCTGCAATCAATATACTGTAGTGTTCACATTCACGGCTAAAGAGTTGCTGTCAGCCATTTTTCACAGAGTTATTACTCTTTAGTTTTGAGGAATGGTATCTGTGAATGGAGTCAGTGATAGAATGAAAAAATAAACAGTGATAAAATAAATCAGTGCTTTTCCATCACTCTGGAACACCCACGCAACAAGGTAGGGAATACAATAATGTAGAGAAAGGCTTATCTACCAGCTGTGCAAATTAAGAAATCAGTGGCGCTGCCCACAGCATCCCATGAGCTGGTGCCCATAAGAAGGACAATGCACCGACAGTACAAAATCAGAAAACAATTTCACTACTTCTATCAGGAATGTCCTCTTTGTTCATGTTGTTGGTCTGAGTTATCAGTAAACTGGTGTGAAAACACTAAAAACTTACCAAAGACTCATTTGTAATGGAATTTATACCATTGCTACTCAGATTTATTTGCTTTCATTTTTCAAAGATAATATGTACATAATAATTATTATTTACTCAGCATCCGTTATGCCTCTACTAATTTAAATCCAAACACCCCTGATCCATAATCATACATATTAAAGGGGCTGGCCCACTGCGGCGACCTAATCTGCGAGTTTAGAAGAGTTTGCCCTCGACTCAAACTCGCAGCATGGTCGACACGTAGTCCTAGGAGGTCCTATGAGGTCACTGGCACTCTACTTCATGCTCAAGGGTATTTCCCGAATACTCGCGGCCTCACGTTTGGTCGATGGAAAATGTTTCAGCAGGTTGAAAAATTTTCCGCGAGTAAAAATTAGTCGGCATGGTTCTTTTGAACTCGTAGTGCAGTGGACGCTATGTAGTTACAGGCAGTCGATGGCAGCCGTAGGCAATCTCCTTCACTGACTGGGCATTTTAATTGGCTCATTGGAGTTTTCAGGACCAAGGAAAACAGACCGGTAAGTGCCCACTAAACTTTATAAGGTAGACAAAAGTGCTCGAGAAACTCAGCGGGTGCAGCAGCATCTATGGAGCATAAGAAATAGGCAATGTTTCGGGCCAAAACCCTTCTTCAGACTGATGTAGGGTGAGGGGGGGTGGGAAGAAGAAAGGAGAAAGGCAGAGGAGGAGCCAGAGGGCTGAGGGAGAGCTGACAAGGGGAGGAGAAGAGGAGGAGACAGCAAGGGCTACCGGAAATTGGAGAAGTCAATGTTTATGTGCAAACTGCTCAAGGTACTGCTCCTCCAATTTCCGGTGGTGCTCACTCTGGCCATGGAGGAGGCCCAGGACAGAAAGGTCGGATTCGGAATGGGAAGGGGAGTTGAAATGCTGAGCCACAGGGAGATCAGGTTGGTTAATGCGGACCGAGCGGAGGTGTTCAGCGAAATGATTGCTAAGCCTACGCTTGATCTCACCGATGTAGATCAGCTGACATCTAAAGCAGCAGATGCAATAGATGAGGTTGGAGATGCAGGTGAACCTCTGTTGCACCTGAACGACTGCTTGAGTCATTAGGTGAAGTCGAGGGGGGAGGTAAAGCGACAAGTGTAGCATCTCTTGCGGTTGCAAGGGAAAGTGCCCGGGGAGGGGAAGGGAAGAATTGACCAGGGAGTTACGGAGGGAGTGGTCCTTGCGGAAAGCAGACAGGGGGGGAGATGGGAAGATGTGGCGAGTGATGGGGTCACGTTGGAGGTGGCGAATATGACGGAGGACTATTTGTTGTATGTGACGGCTAGTGGGGTGAAAGGTGAGGACTAGGGGGACTCTGCCCTTGTTGCGAGTGGGGGGATGGGGAGAGAGTGCAGTGTTATGGGGTATTGAAGAAACCCTGGTGAGTAGGGAATTGGGAGTAGGGGATGGAGTCCTTACAGGAAGCAGGGTGGGAAAAAGTGTAGTCTAGATAGCCCTGGGAGTCAGTGGGTTTATAGTGGATGTCGGTGAGAAGTCTATCACCTGCGATGGAGACAGTGAGGTCAAGAAATGGTAGGGAAGTGTCGGAAATGGTCCAGGTGTATTTGAGTGTCTACCTTCGATTTTCCAGCATCTGCAGTTCCTTCTTAAACGCTAAACCTTTTAAGTTGTCTGGCTTCTTAAAAGTGTCTCCATTCCTTCTCCACCACTTCTCTCTCTCTTCTCTCCCCCCCCCCCCCCCCCCCACCGCGCTCTCTAAAGGACTTACCATACACTGTGCAGCCGTCTTTTACCTTCCTGTTGAGCTTGAAGGTCGAAGACAGTTGCTGATAGGTCGCGTCAGTGGGACAGGACCTTAAGTCTGTGCTGTAGAGAACTTATGAATTATACCATACCGTTGCTATTCTGCTGCAAGTATTTTATATTGTGGCTTCTTTACAGAGTCAGACATTAGTAAGTGAAATAATTGTTAGAATATTTTTCAAAGTTGTTTGAAAGTATCAATTGTACATGAAAAATGTATATTAAAATGAAAATAAACATGAGCAACTAGTGCTTGATTGGCAAAGAGTCCTTCAACTATTGTGAAAATAGTTTCTAAAAACAGTTTTGATGATGAGCTTTAGTTATGATTTTCCAGACTTCTCTTGGGTCAGGAATTGTCTTTGGTTGGAAAGTTTCCAATATCATTCCATTACTTTATAAGGTTGGGAGAGACAACTGTAGGACTAACATCTGTTGTGGGAAAATGGAATCCACAACTAGAGACCCAGTAACTGAGCACTTAGACCAATATGATTCATACAGTGGTTGCAAAATTATTGTAAACAGTAAATAGGTCAAGTGTAAGTAGCCTTTCTGAATTTAATGAGAAAGTTGTTGTCGTTCGTCACTCATTCTTGAGTAAAATGCATGGCATCTAGTCGATAGATTTGTGAAGTGTTTGGAGGTGGCTGATTAGATCAATCTGGGTCAATAGTTCCTTCCACACAAGGTACAGAGGCATAGGGATGCTGCAGCATCAGTGGTTCTTGATTTTTGAGATTTTGTTTCCCTTTTTGCTTCATCCTTTCTAGTCTCCTCATATGAACGAGCACCACTTTATATGCAGGTATACCAAACAGGATGATCCAATGCTTGTTGTTTCGAGAAGTAAGTGTCAATGTTGAAAATCCTCAGGGATGTTCGAAGAAGATCCCTGGAACATCCCTTTGAATCTCTTCTTCTGTCCATCATCTGATAGTTTGCCCCTAGTCAGCTCTCCATAAGGGAGTTGCTTTGGTTTCTGTTTTCAGATATTCTTCTGACGTATACTGCCCACATGAACTACGATTCATTCAAAGTGTAGACACTGTGGAGGTTTGTCTGGGACATTATCTGAAGATGCTGGGGATGTGTGTGTCTGGAATTCTGCCAAGTATTCTGTGCAGACAGGTCATGTGGAAGTGATGAAGCTGTCTGGCATGTCTGTATACTGTTCATTTTCACTAGGATGAGTAAGGTGGGTATGACAGTACAATACACCTTCAGCTTGGTAAATAAACTGATTCTTCATCATTCCTACACTTTACTTCTCAGTCTTCCAAAAGCATTTTGCTATCCTGTTGTTAACTGTTCAAGTAAGTTTAAGTAAGTAAGTTTATTGGCCAAGTATTCACATACAAGGAATTTGCCTTGGGACTCCGCCCACAAGTAACAACATGACATACAGTGACAGTTACGAATGACTCAGAAAACACTAAACATTAATAGTAATAAAACATTAATGATAAAACACCATTGATCAAGCATGTGAACCAACAAAACACCAGATCAAAAGGGGGCTACAGAGTTTTGGCTGTTGAGTAGATAGTGTGGAGTTGAGTAGATGATCCTGTGGATAAAAACTGTTTTTATGTCTGGCTTTGGCAGCTTTGACAATCTGGAGTCGCCTTCCAGAGGGAAGTGATTCAAAGAGTTTGTGGCCAGGGTGAGAAAGGTCAGAGATGACCTTGCCCGCTCGCTTCCTGGCCCTTGCAGTGTACAGTTCATCAATGGAGGGAAGGTTGCAGCCAATAACCTTCTCTGCAGATCGGATGATTCGCTGCAGCCTCCAGGTGTCGTGCTTGGTGGCTGAGCATGATGGAGAAGGTGAGAACAGACTCTACGATGGCCATGTAGAATTGGACCATCATTGCCTGTGGCAGATTGTGCTTCCTCAGCTGCCATAGGAAGTACATCCTCTGTAGTGCCTTTTTGACAGTGGACTCGATGGTAACCCCCCACTTAAGGTCCTTGGAGATGATGGTTCCCAGGAACTTAAAAAACTCCACAGATGTGGTTGATGGTGAGTGGGGTGAGGAGAGGGGGAACTCTCCTAAAGTCTACAATCAATTCCACTGTCTTAAGAGCATTGAGCTCTAGGTTGTTGCGATGGCACCAGGACGCGAGCTGCGACACTTCCTGTCTGTAGGCAGATTCCTCCCCATCCTGGATCAGTCCAATCAGGGTTGTGTCATTCGCGAACTTGAGAAGCTTGACAGGGGTGTCTGTGGAGGTGCAGTCGTTGGTGTAGAGAGAGTAAAGGAGAGGAGAGAGTACACAGCCTTGCGGTGCTCCTATGCTGTTCACTGTTCACTGATCTTGTTCAATGTTCACTGCTCTTGAGAGAGTGCTGCCAAGTTGTGTGAACCTGTCTACTATAGAAAGCCTCTGACTATGCTGAAGAATATTTGGGTCTGTGTATGGGGTGTTCGGTGTAGGCTGGTGCTTATTTTCTATTTTCTTCTGCTAATTGTTAAACTAAAGTTGCCACAGTCTTTGGCAAACTTTACCAAGCTTTCCTGCACATCAGCTTCTGAGATTGGATTGAGTGTACAGTCGTCAGCAAAGAGCAAGTCCTTTAAGGTGGTTTCCCGTACTTTGGTTTTGGTTGAGAGTCTCCTTAGGTTTAAAAGAGCACCAGCAGGCCTGTATATAAGGTTGATTCCATCTTCTTTATCAGGGTAGGCATCATACAGCATTGCAGAGAAAATCACACTAAACAATGTGGGGGAGAGCACACAGCCTTGTTTCGCACCATTGGTGGGGTGGGAGATTGCAACCTTCACGTGGTCCACCCTGTTTCGACGAATGCAATCAGCCCGGCATGTACAATCAAATAAGATCAAATAGAACAAGTTGTCCTACAACTTTAGGCTGTGCGCGCCATACGCAAGAAGAAGAAGCACTATTGGTGACCTGAAATGGGTCTGAAGATTCTCTATCATCCATTACTCTGACAATCATAACATCATGGAGTTGTCTTTGGAGTGGTGAACTTCTCGGGGCAGCTGTACTTTGCCATGATCTTCTATAAGCCCTACCGACAAACAGTGTTTAAAGCTTTAGTGACATTGACAAAAGTTGTGTGCTCTCCTGGAATTGTCTTGTGGAAATCACGTCAAGTGTTCCACGCCCTTCACGGAAATACCACTGGCTTTCAAGGACTAGACAATAGACAATAGGTGCAGGAATAGGCCATTCGGCCCTTCGAGCTGATCATCCCCAATCAGTACCCGATTCCTGCCTTCTCCCCATATCTCCTGACTCTGCTATCTTTAAGAGTCCTATCTAGCTCTCTCTTGAAAGTATCCAGAGAACCGGCCTCCACCGCCCTCTGAGGCAGAGAATTCCACAGACTCACAATTCTCTGTTTCCTCGTCTCCGTTCTAAATGGCTTACCCCTTATTCTTAAACTGTGGCCCCTGGTTCTGGACTCCCCCAACATCGGGAACATGTTTCCTGCCACTAGCGTGTCCAAACCCTTAACAATCTTATATGTTACAATAAGATATCCTCTCATCCTTCTAAACTCCAGAGTGTACAAGCCCAGCCACTCCATTTTCACAGCATATATGACAGTCCCGCTATCCCGGGAATTAACCTTGTAAACCTACCTCCCTCAATAGCAGGAATGTTCTTCCTCAAATTAGGGGACCAAAACGGCACAATACTCCAGGCGTGGTCTCACTAGGGCCCTGTACAACTGCAGAAGGACCTCTTTGCTCCTATACTCGACTCCTCTTGTTATGAAGGCCAACATGCCATTTGCTTTCTTCACTGCCTGCTGTACCTACATGCTTACTTTCATTGGTACACAAAAAAGCTGGAGAAACTCAGCGGGTGCAGCAGCATCTATGGAGCGAAGGAAATAGGCAACGTTTCGGGCCAAAACCCTTCTTCAGACTGATCGGGGGGTGGGGGGGGCGGGGACAAGAAAGGAAAAAGGAGGAGGAGCCCGACGGCTGGGGGATGGGAGGAGACAGCAGGGGGACTGAGGAAGGGGAGGAGATAGCAAGGACTAACAAAATTGGGAGAATTCGATGTTCATGCCCCCAGGATGCAGACTCCCCAAGCGGAATATGAGGTGCTGTTCCTTCAATTTCCGGTGCTGCTCGCTGTGGCCATGGAGGAGACCCAGGACAGAGAGGTCGGAGACGGAATGGGAGGGGGAGTTGAAGTGCTGAGCCACCGGGAGGTCAGCTTGGTTATTGCAGACCGAGCGGAGGTGTTCGGCGAAACGATCGCCCAACCTCCGCTTGGTCTCACCGATATAGATCTGCTGACATCTAGAGCAGCGGATGCAATAGATGAGGTTGGAGGAGATGCAGGTAAACCTCTGTCGCACCTGGAACGACTGCTTGGGTCCTTGAACGGAGTCGAGGGGGGAGGTAAAGGGACAAGTGTTGCATCTCTTGCGGTTGCAAGGGAAAGTGCCCGGGGAGAGGGTGGTACAAGAGGGAAGGGAAGAATTGACAAGGGAGTTATGCGGAAGGCAGATATGGGGGGAGATGGGAAGATGTGGCGAGTGGTGGGGTCACGTTGGAGGTGACCTTATGCTTACTTTCATTGACTGATGAACAAGGACCCCCAGATCCCGTTGTACTTCCCCTTTTCCCAACTTGACGCCATTTAGATAGTAATCTGCCTTCCTGGTTTTTATACCAAAGTGGATAACCTCACATCTATCCACATTAAACTTCATCTGCCATGCATCTAGGCATCCTTCAAGGTGAATTATCAATCTATTTAACAGGACGCAAGAGAGGATTGTACAAGCAGTCATGAGCAAAGAGATTCATCTGTGATCATCACAGACGATGGCCCCCTTATGCTTGCTTCGTGTACGTCCCAGGGTGATTTTTCCACCTGAAGTAACTGTCGATTTCTTAAGCAACTGTGGGCCCCATTCTTTTAAGCTTATTGCTGATAAAGCATTTGCTCTCAGAGCACCTGGACAAATATGAATTGAACAGCGGTAGCATGGTTTTGTAAAATATAAATAGGTCAATGTCTAACTAGCCTAGCTGATTTTAATGAGAAGGCTACTACTGTAATCATCTGTGGACTAAAAACAGAAAATGGTGGAATCATTCAGCAGCAGTGGCCATGTCTGTAGAAAGAAACAGTGAATATTTCAGAATTGGGACCTTTCATCGGAACCAAGAAAGAGAGATACAAGTTAGTCTAATTAGCAAAGCAGATGGGGGTGAAATGTGTGGAACAGAAGTTTTCTTTCACTGACAGTGAAATAATGGGGCGTTTAAAATCAGCTTTTATGTAACGTGTTGCTGTTATATAGTCTGCGCAATGTATAATCTGACTAAATGGAAAAAGGAAAAGAAAAAATAGATGGTAGGAAAAGAAAAAATAGATGGTAGGCAAAGAACCCTGCATTTATAGTTTTAATTTCATATTTCTGGAATTTACAATTTTTATTTTCATTTACAAGTGTATATGGATGATATTTATATAGTCATACACAAGTTGTTGAATTAAATTCTCAATAGGATTTTGAAAAATGAAAGCATGTTAAATTGGAGGAATCTACAATATAATATTTAATCAGTTAGGAGACAGCAGACGCAGATCATACAGGTACGTCCTCTAATTTGTGGATGTGATTTGTAGAGACCTATAATTGGTGCCTTGGCTTTTTACTATAATTCATCAGTAATTTAGATGAAGGAAGTGAGAAAGAGAAGATAAAATTCACTGGGCTTCCCAGCAGACCACAATACCATTGAGCAACAGGGGAAAATAAACTGATTTTCATCTTAAATTAACATATTGCCCTAGATATAGTCTTAAGGTTTAATAAAGGAAACAAATTGCAAGTCACATGAATCACAATCACCAGTCTTACCTCTCCCTCCCTCCCTCCCTGTCTCATACATTTTCACAAAGTTCAAGCTATGTTCAGATAAAATGTCAGGCTTGAAACTGAAGAAGAACCCAATGAAAAATATTGCAGACATTAAAAAGCAGAAATTAAAATAGAAAATACTGGAAATAATCATTGGGGTCAGGCAGCAATGTGTTCAAAGAAAAAACAGTAATGTTGCAAGTCAGTGACCTACTCCAAAAATAGAAAAAGTTCAGAATGCAATATGTTTTATGTTGCAAGGAAAGTGGGGAGATGTAAATGAAAGAGGTCTGTGATAAGGCTGAGATCAAGAGAGATTGACTGACATAGTGGGGATGCCAGCTGAAAAGGGATTTCGAGGGAAAAAACAAGAATTACAAGGTTCTGGAAAGGCTGATTATCTGGAATCAATCAATTCAATGTAGAGACAAAGTGAACAGTTTCTTCACCTGGAAGGAGTGTTTGGGTGGTTGGAAAATGGGGAGGTGGTAAAAGTACTAATGTTGCATTTCTCATGCAGTGGTAATAAAATGTATTTGAGAGGTTGAAAAGAGGACCAAGCATTAGAGTGGGAGCAGTCCCTGCAGAATGCTGAAATTATATAGCAGAAACAATATGCCTTGTGGCTGGATCACGTTGGTGGTCCAATAATGGAAGATAAAATTATAGATAAAGCTACACAGCACAGAAGCAGGCCCTTTGGTCCAATTTTGTACAAGCCAACTAATATGTCTATTTGAGGTAACCCCGCTTCCAGGGCCGGCCTTAAGCCGATTGGACCAATTGCTTCCGCGCCTAAGGGGGCCCCGCGCTAGAGTAATCTACTGTCGGCTCGGGTAGGTCTACCCCGGGTGGAGGGGGGAGAAGGGGTGGAGGGAGGGTGGAGGAGGAAGAAAGGGGGAAAATGGGGAGGGCTGTGTGAGGGTGAATGGAGAAAGGGGAGAGGTGGAGGTGGGTCGTTCCCTCACAGTCCCGGGGCAGCGCTCCCACTCCTCCAGTCGCCGTGCTTCATGCACACAGCCCAGGCTCCACCCCTCTCTCTCCCCGGGGAGACGCGGTGAACAATATAGGGGAACAATATAGGGGGGGGGGGGGGGGGGGGCAACGTTTATAAACCTCGGCCTCAGCTCACACCCGTCCGCCTAGACCCCGGCATCTGCTCCTGCCACTGGCCCTCTCCCTCCCTTCCCTTTTCCCTCCCTCCCTTCACTCCTTCCCTCCCTCCTTCCTCTCTCTCTTTTCCATTCTCTCCTTCCTTCCATCCCTTCTTTCTCTCCTTCCCTCCCTCCCTTCTGTCCTTCCTACCTTCTCTCTCCCTCCCTTCTCCCTTCTCTCCTTCTCTCCCACACACACACACACACATCACGCACAGACAACCAACACACACACAACTAACACACACGCACGCACACACACACACACACACACAACTAAGTTAGGATGGGGTAGAAGCCCAAAGGGTAGGATGGGGCTGCAGCCCAAAATTTAATGCCTGGACTGGTTTTTCGCCAATGGTTATTGGTTTTCCAGGATCTACTTAATTAAATTACTTTTCTTTTCATTTTACAGTCATTAAAACAAGTGTTATAGTAACTATGTACTTTTCAGCGGTGATCTACACATTTTATTTGTTACTTGTAGGCTTACATGCATGCAATTTAATATTAAAATGTAGCTTAGATCTGTTTGGTTCATTAGCTCGCATGCACATTTTAAGCGCACAATTGGATGACTTTCCATTCTACCATTGAGATATAAAGTCTATAATAGACTTTATTTCTATTTCTATGATTCTACAGACCTTGGCTGGGAATGTGGGGCTCACCAAAATTGTTCCCAATTGGGCCCCGCACCTCCTAATGCCGGCCCTGCCCGCTTCCCTGCATTTGACAATATCCCTCTACACATTTTCTACCCCAGAACCTGCCCAAATGGGCATAGTAACTGTATCTGCCTTTACAGCTTCTCCTGGCAGCTCATTCCTTACACCCAATTATGTGAAAAAGATGTGTAAGAAGGAACTGCAGATGCTGGTTTCAACCGAATATAGACACTCAAAGCTGGAGTAACTCAGCGGGACAGGCATTATCTCTGAAGAGAAGGAATGGGCGACATTTCGGGTCGAGACTCTTCAGACTGGTTAGGACTCTTAAACATCGGCAAGACCAAATACAGACTGGGCGATCATTTTGCCGAACACCTTCGCTCAGCCCCTGAACCTACCTGATCTCCCGGTTGCTGGACACTTTAATTCTCCTTCCCATTCGTACACAGACCTTTCTGTCCTAGGTCTCCTCCATGGAGGAGTGAGGCTAAATACAAATTGGAGGAACAGCACCTCATATTTCACCTAGGCAGCTTACAGCCCAGTGGTATGAATATTGATTTCTCTCACATCAGGTAACCCCGGCATTCCCACTCTCTCTATCCCCCCCACCCAAGTCGCACTAGCTTCTCATTTTCACCCTACAAACAGCTAACAATGGCCCGTTTCCTTTATCATCGTTACATTTTTGCATATCTTTCATTCATAGTTCTTTATCTCTCCACATTACCGTCTATATCTCTCGTTTCCTTTATCCATAACCACTGAAGAAAGGTCTTGACCCGGAAAGTCACCCATTCCTTTTCTCCAGAGATGCTGCCTGACCCGCTGAGATACTCCAGCTTTTTGTGTCTATCTTACGTGAAAAAGATGAGCAATTGATCATCCAGTTTGTATTGACGCTTAAAGTTTTTTTTCAGGATTGTGAAATGTTTTTTACATTGTTATTTTTACTTGCATGCACAATCTTGAGAAAATAAATAGACTAATGGCTGAAAATTTCTGAATATGAGTAATCTGATTGGTCTCTTTATTGTTAACTTTGGAATCGAGAAATTTAATCAGTTTACTTTCTCATGTTTTTTTGTTTCCCATTTGAGAGTTTTGACTTGTTCATAGTTCATCAATCCAACTTTTTGATTGATTATGATGCTGAGTCCTATTGTAATCTTTCTTCAGGAGGTGCGTGGCAATTTACTCTCTACATGCCTCTTCATCAAACATTGCCCACCTGATGCCTTTGAGAATTCCAAGTGATTAGAGGGCACAAGATCAACAACTGTGCTTTACTGATGAAATAAATCTCTCAGCAAGGAAAAGCTGGTTTATAAATGCTGTACAAAACTGCAAAATGCATTGCAAAGTAAAATTACTGCTGGGAAAACCAAAGCGGTTTTCAAACCTCACGATCACCAAGAGCAACGATAGAATAGAATAGAAGAATAGAATAGAATAGAATGCAATTTATTGTCATTCAAACCTAGATTTGAACGATGTAGGATCAGCAATAAAACATTGGAAAGAGTAACGAGTTATAAATATCTGGATATCACCAAAGTAGACCTGAAAAGGAAATCAAGACTAGAATAGCTGTTGCCATAAGCTGCCCAATAATACTATTGAAAATCTGTTCAATAGAAATAATATACCAAAGATAGTGCTGCATCTGCTATGTGCAATCATTTTTTCTATGACGCTTTATGGCTGGTGCATGAATGCCCAACAAGACATTAGAGAAGTGAAAGATTTGATGCGCACTACTTCAGGAAATTATTCTCATTTGAGTTAAGAGCAGAACTCAACCACTTGGCTCCTCAATGACTTTAATGCAGTAGGACACTCACATCCCTCTGCTTCTCAAGAGCTCTGCAATTTCTCACCATTTAGATAATGTGCTTTTTCATTTTCCTATCAAAATTGACAATTTCACATTTTCCCACACTACTTACACAATCTGACAGATCTTTGCCCACTCATCAACAACTATTTCTCTTTGTAGCCCCATTAATTCCTATTTACAGCTTGCCTTCCTACCTATGCTTGTGACACTAGCAAATACAGCAGTCATGCTTTTGCTTTATTTATACACCATTCAATACATCTTGGAACCAGAAAAAGACCCAATTATGCTGACCTGTTTCCTGTTAGCCAGGCAACATTCCATCCATGCCAATATGTTACCTCCCAGATTGTGAGCTTTTATATTCACAATAAGTTTAGATCTGGCACCTTATCAAATGCCTTCTGGAAAACTAAGTATATCCACTGGTTCCATTTTATCTACAGCACATGTTATTTCTTCAAAGAACTTCAATAAATTGGTCAAACATGATTTCCCTTTCACAACACGATGTGCGTTTTGCCAAATTATGAGTTTTCCAAGTGCTTTGCCGTAACATCTTTAAAAATAATTTTTAACATTTCCCTATGACAGCTGCTGACATAACTGGCCTGTGGATTCTTGCCATCTGTTTCTCTCTCTTTGAATAAGGGGAATGCATTTACTATTTTCAATCTAATTCAAAATTTAGGTTTAGGTTTATTATTGTCATGGGTACCAAGATACAGTGTAAAGCTTTTGTTTGTTTGCTAACCAATCAAATTAAATAATACTCAGTATGAATATAATCAAGCCAAACACAAGTACAAGATGGAGCAATGAGAAAGATACCGATAAAGATATAAACATGTACAAAAGATAAAGATAGCGGAGTGCCGAATACAACTCTCAGCAATGTAGCATAACAGTTCCAGAGGATCACTGCAACATATGAGGAATGAAATTCCTCGTATGTTGCAAAACATACTTGGCAAATAAAGCACTATTCTGATTCTGATGATATCTGCAATGAGGTAGGTTGGAGAATTGGGACTGTAACCTAGCTTATGAAAGTACTATTCTGAAGTCTGATCACAGAGAGGAAGTAGCTGTTCCCGAGTCTGGTTTGTACACATTTTTAAGTATCTTCTGCCCAACGAGGGCAGAGAGAAGGAATGGCTGGGTCGGAAAGGTCCTACATTATGTTGGTTGCCTTCCCGAATTATTGGGATTTGTTTACAACCCATACTGTTTGTTTACAACCCAACAGTATGAACATTGAATTCTCCAATTTTACTTTACACCCCCTCCCCCCCACATTCCCCCCCTCTCTTTCCTGTGTCCCATCCTGTCCTTCTCCCTTAATGGGAGAAGTACTCCCAACAGCAAAGAGATCTAGAGGAGGCATTGCCTCAAAAAGGCAGCCAGCCCAACATCAAGAACCCACACTTTCCTGGCCCAGCTCTCATTTCACTCCTGCCTTTGGGAAGAAGGCATAGCAGTCTGAAAACTGTAAAGTGTAGGTTCAGGAACAACTTCTTCCCAACAGGCTATTGAACACAACAAAGTCCAACTAAACTACGAACTACTTTGGTTACTTTGGGGTATATTTTGTTTTCGGCACTATATTGTTTTTTAAATTTATTGAATTTAATTTTAAATGTTTGTTTATTATATTGTCTATTGAGTACTGTGTTTACAAACCTGTTGTGCTCCAGCAAGTAAGAATTCCATTGTTCCGTTTCAGTACATATGACAATGAAACACTGTTGACTCTTGGCTTCCACTTTAATTAAATTTCATTTGAAGGCTTCTAAAAGTTCACTTAAATTCTCTGTATACAACTTCAATCACCTCTTCAAAACTTTGGGCTAACGAGTGTGATGATATGCATGGTGTACTTACCTGAAGGATTTTTGACTCTCCCAGTCCAATTGCAAATATTAACCCAAGAGAAACAATATCATTTTAAAACAATTTTTGGGTGTTTTCTGGGGCACAATAGGTTTTTCTTCTTTCCCAAGATTTAGACAAATTGCTACATTATAGAAGCTACTGCAAAAAAGGGAACCTACCACTATTTCTAAGAATTGTTTAAAGGAAGCCTTCTGGGCATGCAACATCTTCCACTATTCAGTTTATTCCAAAGGGTGTCACAATCAAATATTTTAGAAATGTAGTCATCATGTTTATATAGGAATCACTCCCTGACTACTGGACTAAAATACTAGGCTAGATTCTATGCTTAATTCTGTGGAATGGGACTTGAACTCACAACCTCTCAGTACTTCACCAAGGACTCAATTAGTAACTGAAGCATCCAGTGTGCAAACAGAATGTAAGGTTCACCCATATTCATTTATGATTTGATTTGGGAAGAACCTAAAAATAAATACTTCACAACAGTCATGATCAAGTGTTTTTTTTCCCCCACAGTTAAGGCAAATGTATTCACTGCGGTTTTGCTTATACTAATCACCACAGGAATGACAGAAAAAAGGAGAGCAGTTCTTTTTCTTGTTCAGCAATTCTTAAGTATTGTCATGCTGACTCCTGTCTCCTGTCATTTTCTTGCCATGATGCTTGGACTGTGGGAGTATGTCAAAGGTGATACTTATGAGCTGACTCAGAGTAGCTAAAAATTTGTGGTACTGAAACATTACTCCCACGTACCTTCAACCTTTAGTATTTACAACAATTAAAATAAAACTGGTTAATCTCTCATTGCATTGTTCATGGATAAATATATACTCTAAAAGCCCCGTTGTCTGTTTGCCTCCCACTCTCTTTCTGTGTTGTTCTATTTGTTATCCCACTCATTCATTCCTTTTGTTTCATTTGGTTATAATGGAGCATAAGAAGGAGTATTGCACCAGAGCTTGCCTATTATGTGATTATGAAATACTTTCTTCTAGTTTTTAACACCTGGGCATCACTAGCAAAATCAACATTTTTTGCCGGCCATAATTGCTCTTGAGAAGCTGGCAAGGAGCTGCGTTCTTGAATAGTTTAGTTTGGAGATACACCATGGATATAGCCCTTTGGCCGACCGAGTTCATGCCAACCACCAGGAAATGATGGCCATTCCAAGACATGATGTGCGACATGCAGGGTAACCAGGAAATGTTAGTATTCCCATGCTTTTGAAGCTCTTGATCTTCATTAGTTGGGGTGAGGAGGGGGAGACTCTTCAAATAGCTGTGCATTTTAATACAGTGCAGTATTCATACATCAATGGTTTTTAGGGTGGTAAATTAGGTGCCAAACCAGTGGGCCCTTTGTCCTGGACGGTACTATGTCTCATGGATGTTATGGAGATGCACTCATTGAAGTACACATCCCATCACACTCCTGAAGTGAATTATAGATGGAAAAGCTCTGTGGTGGCAAGAGATGAGACATTTGCCACAGAATGCCAAACCTCTGACTGTTTTTATAGCCAAAGCAGTTAAGGGCCTGTCCCACTTGACGATTTTTTCGACCACTGCCGGTGGTATATCAGGGTCGCCAAAAGATTTTGAACATTTCAAAATCCAGCGGCAACAAAACATATGTTGTGACACTTGAGGAAACACCGTGCGTTAATACATCATCACATCGCGTCACGCCGTGTCACACCGCATCACGCTGCGACTTTTTCGGTGACCTGATACGTCAGTCAATGATGCCGGCAGTCATCGAAAAAAATCGCCAAATGGGACAGGCCCTTTAAGTGGCTCATCCAATTGAGATTCAGGTCAATTATGACCTTCAGAATGGTGGGGATCCAGTGACAACAATGGTACTGATATCAAGTGGGGCCACAGTGGCGCAGCGGTAGTTGCTGCCTTACAGCGCTTGCAGCGCCGGAGACCCGGGTTTGATCCCGCCTAATGAAGATAAGCGTACCATACACCTTCGTTACCACAAGTTACTTGTGTTTTCACTTTCAGAGACCTATGAACGTGGACCCGAAGAACTCTCTGTACATCAGAGTAACAGTGAACCCTGTCCTCCATCAAGTACCTGATAGCTTTAGAGGGATATGGGCCAATATGGGCCACGGATATCTCATGCCACTTTTTGCTCTCCTAATTTCCATCTTAAGCGTATTCCTAAATCCTTTATACTCATCAAGGGATTCACAATCTCATTTGCATATTCCTGACATCTGCCTCCTCCTTTTCATGATGAAACATTGATTTCCTACATCACTCTAGCTTGCATCCTCATGTGCAGTCATCTAATCCAGTGAGAGGCAAAGAAAAAAAGAGGAAAATAAACACTGGGCCAATCAAAAAAAATATCACTCAGGTGATTACATTAGTCCAGAAGATCTTATGATCCCATGGGACAAGGATTGTCAATTCCATAGGTCTGATGTGATATCTAGTTTCATCAAGAATCACTCCAGCTATCTCCAGCAGCAAAGTTGTGTAACATTTGCCATGATTATTGGCAAGGCATTTCAGAGACTCACATCTATATGAGAAAACAAGAACAGCCTATCCCTGACTATTCCTATCTTTATACTGTTTAAACTGATGTCTGATCAGGTAAACCCATCAGATTATAATTTTAGAAAAAATATCCATATTAGTTTAGTTGAGTTTAATTTTGTTTAGAGATATAACGTGGAAAGATGCCCATGGCCTACCAAATCCACGCTGACCAATAATCATGAATACACTAACTATATCCTACACCCGAGGAACAATTTATAGAAGCCAATTAACCTACAAACCTGCACGTCTTTGGAATGTGTGCAGGAGCCGGAACACCTGGAGGAAACCAATCGGTCACATGGAGAACGTACAAATCCTGAGATCAGGATCGAACCTAAGTCTCCGGCGCTGAAAGGCAACAACTCTACTGCTGTGTCACTGTGTCGCCCTTGCAGATATTGATTGTTAAAATTGTCTCTATCAGCAACAAAACTCTCCACATACAGGAAGTATACAGTTTAATTTAGAAGTAAAATTAATGGGAATTTATTTTTAATTTTGAGCACACCAAAAATTATTCTCAAGTTAACCCCTTTGACTGTGACTGTAGACTTCAGTCAACAGTTAACCTTCTCTATTCTTTGTCACTGATCAGGGTTAGCTTTCACACAGATGAATTGCTGTGCTAGCCACTTTATTTACTTCCAGAATTACTACTGAAATATGGGAGGCAACCACTTTTTCAAAGTTAGGAGATATCATCAAACCGGTCAAAACATCAACATGTTCAGGTGCAAGATTTGCAAGTATTTATTACAAAATTCTAAAATTAACTTAGATAACCTTTACTTGACCATCTTTAATGTACCGTGGGTCACTACAGGTTAATTGAGTATTGCTTAAAAGCCTTCCATAAACATTGGGTTCAGCGTAGAGGTTAAGCAGTTTGTCTGGGGTCAAGAACTTTTCTGTGTGCTAAGTTGAGGAGTTGAGCATGAAGTTACTGAAGGAAGTTGTTGAATTCCATTTACTCTGCAAAAATCTGGCTCCATTTTTTCAGCTTTAGCACACCATATGTATTGCTAACTTGCTGATGTATTTATAGTCTGGTTTTGTCATTGAAAAAAATACTGTACAAAGTAGAATCACAAATGTATTGTGGCACCTTATTTTTAATTTTGTATTTTTATACGTATTTGTACTCTGCTCTATTGCTTCAAAACTCATTATGTATATAATCCAGATACTTCAGTGCAGTGCAAAGATGAGGGAGTGCGATATTATCAGAAGTACCATATTTCAGGTAAGATGTCAAATCCGCACCCATTTGCCTGTGCAAGAGGTAGAAAACTATTCCATGGGACTATTTTAAAGGAGACCAGAATCGTTCCTGTGCTATCATTCCTATTAGATCGAAGACTAGACATAAAAATGGTTTGTCATCTAATATGTTTAGGTTGTAACTGGCCATGCTTTGAAAATCAAAACAACACAGCAGATGCTGGAAATCTAAAATTAAACAGAAGACACCAGAAATAATTAGCCAGTCAGGCTGCATTTGTGGGAAGACTAACTGTTCTGGCAATGGACTCTGACATAAAACATGGACCGCATTTCTCTTCTCACAGATGTGGTCTGACTTGCAGAGCATTTTCTTTAAAAGCATTTAATTGCATGGAAACTACTTTGGGTTATTCTTAGAATAGGAACACCATAAAAATAAATTTGTCAATGACAAGCAATTTACCAAATAATTTACAAAATCATTTACAAAGTTTAATAGCAAATACTTTGAAATCACTGAATGCTAGGTTAGGAGTACTTAAAGAATGAAGAAGAATAATGATTGTGTAGGAAAATTATCGAGACTGCAGTAAGGCTGGGAAAAGGTCTGATCAAATAACAACATCTAAAACACTGAATTACAGAGTTTGTCTGAAGATATCAACAAGTCGTCTGTTCTCAAATAAAGGTTTGCAATCTGGCTAGTGCAATAAAATGAAATAATTTTCTTAGTTAACATTAAAGCTGAATGTGAAGTTAAAACAGCTTATTTTCTCAGTAAAAGCTGGTATAGCACATAGTTTCTGTCCATCTTGGTTCAGGGATTAAGCTTCCATCTTCTTCTGGGGTAGGTATAAGTGATGGAGGATGGAGCGGGGTGGAAATCCAAACTACCTTATTTGAAACACAAAATTCTAGTATTATAAATGGAACCTTTCCTAGTCTTTCATGAACAATTTTCACTCCTAATTAGAAAGCTAGCCATTTTCAAATTAAATATACGGGAAGCATTACACAAAGCCCCATAACTTGTCTTCCATACCTGACATGTTGCTTTTCAGTAATGGTGGGGCCCACTGAGGGTTCAAATGTAATGTACATAGCAAGTGATCTGATGTTAAATGAAGCAGCCATGTAACAATATACTGAACATCTGGTCTTAGTTTCCTTGGCAGTGGTTATAAGTATCCAAGAGGATGAGGAGGTGTCCTGGCTAAAAGTTCAACAGTATATTCTTACAAAAAGGGTCAAAGATTACACAGGAAATACATCAAGTAAAGAAGTACAACTAAAGAGAGATAAAGGAGTAACTTTAACCCCAATGTGTGGTCTGTTTGGAAGTGTATGGGGGCAGGGGGATGCAGTGGTTAAGTCTTCAGAAGTTGATCAAGGAAGGGAGGGTGGCATCTTGATGTTCAACCACACACTTTACAGGCCTGGGAAAATCCATCCATTGACTGCTGGGGGTATTCCCTGGTATGGGATGCTAATGTGGCATCGTCGACAGAGAGCAACTCACTAATATGGACCTGGCACACTGCTGTCTTCGCTCTCAGGTATGAAAAGACATTTATCCTTTAGTTTTGTGGTGTAAGCAGACTCCCCTGTAGATGAGCTGAAGAAAAAATATCCGGTGCAACAGCAAAGACATCTGTAAAGTGATGTCAAAAATCCCAATATAAAATGCCATCTCAAGATAAGAGTCATGATGTTGCAGGTCTTCATGATTATGTCTTTGGGGGGGGGGGGGTTGCGGGATATCTAGGACAATTTAAACAAACTCTCTACATTCAGGTTTATGTCAAATGTAGCTCTGAATACAGTTGACCAGATCTGTCTTGACCGTCACAAGAACACAATAGGATTGGGAGTAGGCCACCAGGCCCCTCAAACCTGCCCCACCATTCAATATGATCTTGGATAATTTATACTGGCCTCAACATCTCTTCTGTGCCATTTCCCCATTACCTTTAATCACAGTTATGTGAAGGATGTTTATGTTAAATGTAATTATGTTGTGTCTGGGGTCTATTTGTGTGTAATGTATGGCTGCAGAAACGGCATTTCGTTTGGACCTCCAGGGGTCCAAATGACAATTAAATTGACTCTGACTCTGACGGGGATTCAAATATTTATCTATTTCCACCTTAAATATATTTAATGATGTGGTCTCCACTACCCATGGGGCAGTGAATTTGAGATATTGTCCAGGATCGGGCCTCACTTTCCCTGCTCTTCACTCAAACACTCTGCCTCTTCAGCGGCACAGATTCTTAGAGATATGCAGCATGTAAACAGGCCCCTCAGCCTAACTCATTCATGTTGAACAAGATGTCTATCTGACCTAGTTCCAGTTGCATGTGTTTGGCATATTTTCCTCAAAATCTTTTCACTCCACGAACCTGTCCAAATATCTTTTAAACATTGTAATTGTACCCTCCCCTACAGCTTCCTCTGGCCAAATACCCACCACCCTCTGTATTAAACAGTTGCCCCTCACATCTCTATTAATCTTTCCCCTCTCACCTGAAATCTCAATCTTCTAGTTTTCCCATCCTTGAGAAATGTTCTGTCACCATGCACTTTATATGCGGTCCTCATTATTTTATGTGCCTCTATAAGGTCATCCCTCAGCCTCCTACACTACAAGGAAAAATAATTCCAGCCTATCCTTATAACTAAAACCAACCAGTTCCAGTAACATCCTCACAAATCACCATTGCACTCTTTCCAGCTTACTGACATTCTTCCAATAGCTGGGTGACCAGACCCATAGACAATTCTCCAAGTGTGGTCTCACCAATGACTTTATAGTTGCAACATGAGATCCCAACTTCTGTACTTAATGCCTGAAGGATGAAAGTAAGCGTGCCAAACATCTTCTTCACCATCCTCTCTATCTGAGTCACCACATTCAGGGAGCTCTGAACATGAACCCCTAGATCTCTCTGTTTTACTACATTCTCCAGTGCGTACCATTTACTATGTAAGTAAATATGTATCTGATGTACAGCACAAACATTAGCACACATTGAAAGACCTGGTCCCAATGCAAATGTTGCTAGTAGGGAAATGTTGGGGAGTCATAAAAGGAAAGTGTTGACTGGGGACATGGGACTCTAACCAAAGTATTGTACATTCCCTTAACAATAGTTGTTCCCTGCCTCAGTTATTTTTCCACAGGCTGGTTAGTGTGCTGATTTTTCATGGTAAAATCTGCCTTGACACCAGTGCCGGTGAAGCTGTCCTTGGAACCCACCATGGCTTTGTTAAATTCATCTTATTAAGAACTTGTTAAATTCTTATGATCATCTCAGCTATCATAGCACAGTTCTGAGTAGTCTGTCTCAGCCTCTGCTGAAGCTAAATATCAGTACACATCAAGTGTAGAAAAGAGAGTCAAGATCTGGGATTGCAGAAGAATGCACGTATTACAGGTTCTAGATTCCACTGAGATGGAACAATTTCATATAATTAGTAATTTAGCGTTCGAATCTACTATTTCCAGCAGTCATTACTTTTTATATTGCTGCTGGAAATCTTATTGAATTACTAATAATCTGTTTCACACCGTCTCCTGACCTATTTTTTATTATTCACAGTTGCCTCTATCATCCTATGTTTTTCCCCTAAACTATCAACAATGTGTCATTTAATCTCTCTTTCCCTCCAGCCTTTCGGAGACCTTTCTTTGCGATCTAATTTTTCCTTCCCTATTTATTAACATCTCAAAACTTGTTTGATCTTCTCTCAATTTTGAAGAATTTTTGAAGACCCATATTCTGTTCCATTCTTTGGACAAACACAAAATTTGCTTCTTGACGCTAAATTTTTGTTGGAAATATTTGGGGTAATTGGAAAGCAAATGGGTTTTCAACTTGTATGGAATGGGGAGGCATCAGATCAATGCCATGTAATAGAAGGATGTGGGATTTTCTTTTGTGTTATGGAAAGGGTTGAGACAAACACTGTCATCTGGATGCAGCTGGAGGATTCCAATTGAAGAAGAACAACAGCAACACACACAAAGCTCTTTACGCAGTCATCAGTCCCAGCTTTTTACACTATGTGGAGTAATAATGCAAAGGAAGAAGACAGTGAAGACCTCATGAAATGAATGTCCATGAAAGACGTGCCTCTGAAGATTGCTTCCTATCTTGATAGTACAAGCACCAAAACCATTCCAAGGTTGACCTGATGCAGGAGCTTGAGGTAAGCCCCCCACTCTAACCCATGTGGTTCTTAACTTCACAATGCCTTCAACACATTCAAAACAGATAATTGGCAACATTAAAATAAGGGTACATTTATCAAGAAGCTACCATGTATAAATTGGGGAGCATAAATGGAAATGGAAACCATAAACATTCCTACTGTACAATCAGTGATTAAGAATACACTATGGAAAAAGAACACTGCTTCAGAAGTGACCAATCGTACTGTGGCTCATCCATTTGTAAACCTGATTTAAAAACAAACTTCTAGAGGAACGTTGGGTCAGGCAGCATGTGTGTGACATAATGAACAGACAATGTTTTGGATCAGGAGCCCTCTTTAGAAAATCGTGCATGACCTTCTGAGTTCCTCCAGCAGTTTGTTATCTGCTGAAGATTCCAGCATCTAGTCTCTCATGTCTCCATCTGTAATGCTGGTTAGTTTTCCTCTCCCATAGCACTTGACTTGCAGGGCATTTCCTTCAGCTCTGCATTTCAATTTCCACATTTGTTTGTGCTCTCTCTCTAACCGCCCTCATTTCACAACTTTCTTTGCTAACGCTGCCTCTCTCTATTTGCCTTCATTATCCTATCTACCAAATGACTTAATCTACAGCTCATTCCCAACACAGCCCTGGCTTCACCCTATATTTGCCCTATCCATCCCTCCCCTATCTTCTCTATATTATAATACCAACTCTTTGCTCTATTTTCCACTGTTGACAAAGTCCTTGATCTAAAACATTTCTGTTTCTCTTTCCACAGACCCTGCCTGGCTTGCTGAATATCTCCACATTTGCTGTTTTTATTTTATGAAAACATATGACTCATTGCTTAATCCACAAACATGAATGAACTGAGCTGATGCATTTCTGCTATCACCAGAGCCATTACTTGTTTTAAGGATCTAAATATAAAATTACAGTTGCTGCCATGACTTGACTCGATGCCACATGAAAGAAGGTTGGAGTATTGTATATTGAATATTATAGTTCTAACAGCAAGTCAATGACCTGAAACCCTATAGGAAGTGAGTTACCCCTTAACTCACAAAGCACTTTCATCACCTACTTGGCACAGGGCAGCCATGTGATTAAATAATCTCCACTTGCCATTGCATGCCTGAATCGTAGCCAGGTTTTGATGTCAAAGACAATCACTCTCACTTTAGCTCTCAACTTCAATTCTTCCAATCCACATTTAGGCAATCGTTGTAATGAGATTGGAACTGAGTGGTTCTGACAAAATGCAAACGGAACATCAGCTGCAGATTGTTGGACAGTACGTGTAGCTTGATTGTAATCATAATATCAAAGCCTGGACAACTTTCAGCAAAGGCTTGATAGTGCAGGTGACATTCCTGATATTTTTATCACTTTCCTGTGATAAGCTAATGGTAGCTCCAACACTGAAGAAACTCAAGTTCATTTAGGACTAACCACCCCACATAAAAGGTGGTTAATATTCAACCCTAAAAAATAATTTTAGCTGCAATGTGTATTATCTCCAACATGCAACTAGCTAAGACTTCTAGAATAATATCTCCCAAATGCATAACTGCCATTACAGAGGAATGATCATTCCCTCATGTGGCTGTAAGAAGTGATGAACTGGAGTAAAGCAAAGTGGGCGTAATGAGTGAATAAGGTCAATTGCCACATCAGGATAAAAGTGAATGTGCCATTGTGATAATTCTTCCTAATCCAATGAGAATTACAGTGCTTCCAGCATTAGGCCCAGAAATGGGGTAGATTTACTCCTGCCTCATGCCATACATTTTTGCTAGCATCTGCAGTTTTCTTTCCTCCATAGAAATAAAAATCATAATCCTGCAGTGCAGATGGCCTCCAACATGGTATTAAAGAATGTAGTCAAGAGTCAAGAGTGTTTTATTGTCAAATGTCCCAGACAGAACAATGAAATATGTACTTGCAGCAGCACAACAGAATATGTAAACATAGTACTCTATAAACAACATAATAAATGAGAAAAACAAGTTCAGTATATATATATATATATAACACTTTGTGTTTTGCTCAGGATTCTAGCAGTTGTCCAATGTATATATTATACATACACATAAAAACAAACAATAATAGTGCAAAGAGACAAAACCAATGCCCCCAAGTCTATATAGTTCAGAGCTTATATGGAGGTTGTAGTGTTTAATAGCCTGATGACTGCATGGAAGAAGTTGTCCTGAATCTAGACGTTATAGTTTTCAGGTGTTTTAGTTTCTTCCCGATGGCAGGAATGAAATGAGTGTGTGGCCAAGGTGGTGTGGGTCTCTGATGATGCTGAGTACCTTTTTGAGGCAGCAACCACTTTGACGGAGGTGAGGTCAGAACCTGTGATGGTCTGTGCAGTGTTCACCACTTTTTGCAGTCTTCTTCGCTCCTGGGTGTTCAAATTGCCAAACCAGGCCGTGATGCAACCAGGCAATATGTTTTCATAAGACAAGTTTTCAGTGCATTCTAATGGGCCCGTCCCACTTAGGCGATTTTTCAGGCGACTACAAGAGACTATGAGGTCACCACATGCTCACCGGAGGTTCCCAGGGTGTCGCCTGCATGGTGGTGAGTAGTTCCCACATTCTCGTAACTAGTAGCGGCTTCATTCTGGTCGCCACTAATTTTTCAACATGTATATATTATACATACACATAAAAACAAACAATAATAGTGCAAAGAGACAAAACCAATGTTGAAAAATTAGCGGCTACCTGAATTTTGACGCCATGGAGAGTGGCGAGAATTCTCGTGACCTAGATGCAGTGGTAGTGGGTTGCCAGGAGGTCGTAGATTGTCATAGGTTGTCGTAGGTTGTCGCCGGTGCTGATCGGTGAATTTCATTGGCTTATTGGGGGAAAAAAAACGTAAACAGTAGTTTTCAGAACCAAGGATAACTGACCAGTAATGTCCGCTGAGCTTCACAGCTGTGTATCTTTGGCTTCTTAAAAGTTGTCTCCACTCCTTCTCCCCACCCTGTCTCCCCCTTCTTCCCCCTCTTTTAAAGGACTTAAGTGACCCTTCCCATACACTGTGTCTGTGTCATATTAGTTTTGCAGCGTGTGAATTTCACTCAGACAGTGCTTCTCCCCGCTTGCCTTGTCCCCCGCCTGCATAACTGGCTGGTGAAGGAATCGATGTGTGTATGTGTGTGTATGTTCCAATCTTGACAGACGCCATTCCAGTTGTCATTCCAGTCGCCAGTTTTTCAGCCACCTGCTACGACTTGAAAAATCGCCTAAGTGGGACAGGCCCATAAGGCTTCTCTTTTCTTCTCTGTTGTGTAATGTTTGCATGTACTGCAGCTCTTAATTGTGGATGTGAAACAGAGTTGTGTGTGTCATCATTGTACTTGGGAAGCTTGAACAGTTTTTATAAATCCATTGCAGACACTTTTATATCTCCAATTTGGAGGTGGTCTCCTCCATTCCCGGCACTTTGTAATTGTTAACATTCAGCACAAAACATTGACAAACGGAAAAGCAAGTAAGCAAATGGGAGAAGGTAAAATATTCTCGAAAATGTGAAACTGAATAGGAAGCAAATTGGTGAAAAGAAAGGCAGATGACCAAGACAAAGGTACTGATGACCAATGAGATGGTGGAATTGCAAAAACATATGGAGGAAAGACAAAACAAAGTTCCTTCATTGTACCATGTTTTTGCATTCCTATTACTCATTCAATAGTGTATCTGCAATAATAATTGTACACATCTTCATCCTCAACATAGAGTTATTATTTAGCTTGTCTCCTTAGCCTTAAAATTGTTGTGTTTTATCTGCATGCATTTATGTCATTGCATTAGTCTGAAGTTATATTCTTTAATATTTATTTTAAGCAGATAGACATCCCACAAAAGGGAAAAGAAAGGAATTGTAGAAAAATATTTAATAATGTTGTACATATTTATAATGTTGCTGTTTTGCCTAAAAGATCCAATAATATGATAAGAAAAATAAATAACACAGCATATCAGAAATTTAATGTCAACTGTATTCAATTATAAAATAATTCAGATTAAACTCACCTTATTTAAGAAATGTGGACATTAACCCTCTGTATCTGTGGAGAGAGAAACTGAATTAACATTTCAGGTCAAATTGAAGGGTTAGAAATTAAGGGTTAATTAAGAACATTGTTTATGAGCAATAGAAAGTCCTGATCCAGCATTGTAGGACTTTGGCTTCATTTGGAGTACTGTGAGGAGTTTTGCTTGCCCCAATACAGGAAGGGAGTGGAGGCTTTGGAAAGGGTGCAGAGGAGGTTTACCAGAATGATGTCTGGATAAGAGGTATTAGCTACGGGGAGAGGTTGGACAGACTATGGTTGTTTTCTCTGGAACGCCGGAGTTTGCAGGGACATCTGACAGAAGTATATATAATTATGAGAGGCATAGATAGGGTAGGCAGTCAGAATATTTTTTCCAGGATGGATAAATCAAATATTAGAGGGCATAGCTTTGAGAGGTGTTATTTTAAAGGAAATGTGTGTGGTAAGTTGTTATACACAGGGGGTGATGAATGCCTGGAACGTGATGCCAGGGGTGGTGGTTGAAGCAATACGTTAGAGGCATTTAAAAGTATTTTGGATAGGTATATCAATATGCAGTAATGGAAGGAAATGGGTTAATGGCAGCAGATTAGTGATAGTCTCGGCATCATGTTTGGCACAGATATTGTGGGCCAAAGGGCCCGTTCTTGTGCTGTACTATTTGATCTTCCAAATCAAACAGGTTTTAAATTGCAGAGAAAAATCAAGGGTGGAGAAAACATAGGTGATGGAGACAAGTGACAAGATGCCGGCACATAGCTCTGCCACAGATCAACAGTGAATGCAATCTCGCTGGCTCTCCATCATATACTGGACTTCTTGGACACCAGGAACATGTCCGTCAGGCTGTTGTTCATCAACTTTATCTCAGTTATATCTATATAAAATAATTCCTTTAATTAAATAAATCACTAATGACAAGTTAGTATCAATAAAGAGATGAAATGTATCGAATTGTTTTGAAAAACCATCTAGACATACTTGTATCAAACATGGTCTGGCCTTTGTTTGATTTCATTCCTGTAGCCAAGCAGCAAACTTTTAATTGCTCTCTGAAATGGTTATGCTAACATTTCAGTTCAAGAACAGTGTGAAATGAAGAAAATACTTTGGCTTTGCCGATTACACTAACATCTCATAAAAACAAGCTGTGGTCTCCGGTGAAATAAAGAACTAGAAAGACAAACTTAAGATGGAGTGGCGGGCATTACACCAGAGGAAGATTGGGAAAATCAAACATAAATTGATAGAAAGTGTGGAGAGATCAGCAGTGAATTCTTGGTTTAGTTTAGCTTAGTTTAGAGATACAGCGCGGAAACAGGACTTTCGGCCCACCGGGTCTGCACCGACCAGTGATCCTGGCACACTAACACTATCCTACAAACACTAGGGACAATTTATAATTTTACCAAGTCAATTAGCCCACAAGCCTGTACGTCTTTGCAATGTGGGAGGAAACTGGAGCTCCCAGAGAAAACCCATGCCGGTCATGGGGAGAACATACAAACTCCATCCAGACAGCACTTGTAGTCAGGATCAAGCCCATGTCTCTGGCGTTGTAAGGCAGCAACTCTACCGCTGCACCACCTGTCTCGTAATCCTAAAATAATATTGAAAAAGCTCCATCTTCTCACCTTACTATAATTGCTGAGATTCCTGAGGCTGGAAAATATGAACTGCCATCAAGTTCGGAGCAGAGAAATATATCTGAGTCTTAAACTTCATTAAAACAGCTAAATTAGAACATCACTTTCTTATGCAAATTGATTGCTCTTTCTGAGAACCATATGCTGAAATTGGAAGTGTAGGGAAAGAAGAAAGGGAAGAAAATATGGAAGCTCAGACTCTCACCTTTCAATTTTTCTTGACTACAGAGGAGTGGTGCCTGAAGATCCCCATCTTATGCAATGTACTCTCTCCATTTCAATCCTCTTAAAGTGACTAAAACAGATAGAAAATATGTCAATTCAAAGCTCCCCAGCTATGGATAACTTCAAAATCATCACAGATCGAAAGTGGATGCCATCTCGCTGGCTCTCCACTCCGCACTGGACCACTTGACAACAGGAAAATGTACATCAGGTTGTTCGTCATTGATCTTTCATTCATCTTCATTATCCCTTTCAAACTCATTGTCAAACACACAGAATTGGGTCCCTCCTCCTCGAATGTTAGCAAGTTCAAGGATATGACTTGACTATGGGAAGGTTACGCTGATTTTCCGTGAACCTGTCCTCATTAGTGGGACAGCAGTGGGGAGAAACAACAGCTTCAAATTCCTGGGCTACACATCGCTGATGATTTGTTCTGGCCCAAAACATTGAAGCAATTACACAGCAAATTAATCAATTCCTCTTCTTCCACAGAAGTTTGAGGAGATGTTGTTGAATACTCTATCAAACTTCTAAAGCTGTGTGATGGAAATTATACTGACTGGTTGCATCATGATTTAGTTTGGTAACTCGAATGCTCGACATTGAAGGAGGCTGCAGAAAACGGTAGACAATGCCCGGTCCATCATGGGAATTGACTTTACCACCATCAAAGAGATCCACAGGATGCACTGCTTCAAGAAAACAGCTATAATCAAAGAACCACACCACTCGGGTAACTCTCGCTTCTACCATTGGGAAGAAGGTATAAGAACTTGGGAACTGTTACCTTGGTATTCAAGAGCAACTTCTTCCCATCAAGCTCTTAAACAACCCTGCACATCCCTCACCACACTGTGTCAGCATTGAACTACTATGAACTTTGTGTAAGTTTACTCTGCATACTTGAGCTTGCACCATTGTCACCCAGTTTACCTAAAAATAACTGAGTTTGTATATTTGTCTTGATTCATTTAATTTAACTACACTAAGTAAGAATTTCATTGTTCTGGTCCTGGGGCATATAATAATGCCCCTTGCTTGCAAATCAGGAGCTCTTAGATTACTTTGTTGGCGGTGGGAAAGAGGAGAATATAAGATCCAAGAGAAGTCTGCATGTAATGATTGTCTCACTAAAATGGCAGCACCCATGCCTACATTTCACTCCAAAACAAGATCAGGATGCATTTCATGATTAAAGTATGGTGTTTGTGGGGGAGGGGGGTAAGTATATTTACTGGGCAGATAGGGTGCAGATGGTAACCCCCTAGATTTGCTCCGAGGGCAACGGAGCAATTCACAATATTATGGTCAAACATTTGGCCTGACGTTGAAATGTTGATGTAATTCAATGAAAGGAATGAGGTAGGCCTGGGACTACAGATGATGTCATTGCTCGATGTCTCTTTATGTTTACGAGGTGTAATATGCCTTTAAAATAACTGCAACATTCAAGCAAACAAAAGGAAAACTAAACCTCACGTATTGCAGGCCAGAATTTTCGTCCAACCCTGGACCTGGGACAAACCCCCCCACGGGTAACGTCATCGCGCTTGGTCGCGTCATTCAATTCGACGAGGGACGTATATGAATGACGTGCGCATCGGCCAATCGGGGCGGGGGGCTTTGATGTCGACGCGCTGGGTGACGTCACGCGCATGGCGCGGGAGGCGGGACTTGGTTACCTTCAGCGGTTACGGTTGGGCGGAGGGAGGGGGAGATGCCGGGCGGGGAATGTTGTTCGTCACCGCGTGCACCTCTCCGCGCGTGCTCACTTTTGAATGATCAACGCACCGCCCGCGCGCGATGATTGACGCGGCGAAAACACCACCTCGGCCGAATGGTGCAACGCTGATTCCGCCCACCTCCCCTTATCATTGGCGACGGTGATCGCGGAGGGCGGGCAATCGTGCCAGATCCGAGCGCCGATTAGACAACACCCGCGTCAGTTAATCAGATCCCGAGGCTTTTTTTTCATTGTGAAGTTAGGTTGAGCAGCAGTAGATGGAGGAAGCTCCTTAGTGAATGTTGAGTGTATTCTGTTAGAGTCTGCTAATAGAGCCATGACTGGATTTCTTTGGCTGGGCAGCATGAATTGTGAAAGGTCATGGCACTGAGTCCTGATGATGAAGACTATGACACCTCCCAGGTCAGCCTTTAAGAATCATTTTGCTACTTTACTTAAAGGCTTAATGTGCTTGCGTGTGTTGTGTGGTAATATGAGGAGGAAAGTCTCAGTAGTGTCTGCTGTTGCTACTGGGCAAGGCCTTTTCATACCACTCTTACAAAACACACAGCACTGGGAAATAATGGTATCCTTTTCAGAGACAAGTGAAAGGTTCAAGCAAGTGGGATAGTTTGTAGCTCAAGGTGTCAATCTCTCCATTTGGGGGAAAAAAGTGACCTAATTGATTATTCAAGCTAACCGTGCAGGAATTTGCTTTAATGAGTCATAAATCTTTTCAGAGATTACATGAGATAGCAGGATATCGCCTTGTTGTGCATCATCTGTACATAAAGATGGTGTACACATGGAATGAGTGTAACTGATCTTTCTTTTGTGGTGCTATTTAAAAAAAATAGTTGTAACTCTAGATAGGTTCCCATGTGCTTCAGTATAATTTTGAATGTATTTTGAAACGTTATGAAATGCAGTTTAAAGCTGTAAATATTTGTGGTTCAAACCAATGTTAGATCTCGTTGCAGAAACCTTTTCACATTAAATTAACTAAAATAATGATTGGTTAATTGGTAATGGTTTGCTATATCAATATATTAAATATCTACATCAGCAATGCCCTTGTGTTTGAATTAAAATTTAAAGCATTACTGTCTCAATATGTCATGCTCATTACAATTTTTAATGACAGTTTTTAATATGTGATTATTTTTTTTGAATTGGTTCTAGGAGTAATTTTATTAGGAAGGGAATTTCATTGTTATTCTGACATCAAAAAGGAAATAAAATAATCGTTGAGCCTACAAAATTAACCTTTAAATTTAATTAGCTAATGTTTTACCAAAAGTCTATTGTTCTGCAATGCAAGAACTTAAGGGGATCAGGGTTACAGTGTTTTTTTTGTATGTTCCTAACTTTACTGAAGGATCAATATATGTAGACATTGAGCTGCATTTTTGCAAGCTAATAATTATCTTGCATGGGTACTCTTTAAGTGTTAAGATGGCTCTTGTGGAAGTTTTATATTGACTTGTTTGCTATATTGTGTGAATGGTGAAGGACAGTTTGTTCTTTGTATTTTTGCAGAAATGGTCAGTTTCATTTTCTTGTGATGATTGTGAAGTACTCTCACTTCCTTTTTAGATTTAAAGGAAACCAGTGTGACTTCTGAAATGCAGATTTTAGAGCAAAACCTTGTATGTTTCTTATATTTCTTATCTGTTATTGCCCTCTGGACATACTGCTGTCTCAAGTTGGCAGCCATTAAGCTTGCCAAAGCTAATTTTGTAACCTGTCCCAGGTTCTAAACGATTTTAGTTGAATTTTCAAACACTGAAATGTGAATCTCTGCATCAAAACACCCAAGCTATCCCATGTCATGTTTAACTGGAAATAGCTGTGAGGAATGGGCAATGATTTAACTGAATTTGAAATGTGGAGCAGCTATTATTTAAAGAAAAAAATCAAATGTTGCGATGAGTTATAAGCTATCATTTTTATGGCCACTGGGATTGGACCCTCAAATACCATGTTGTTTGTCCTGCAGCATCACAATGGTACCTAATGTAATCACTTGCCATATTGTTAATTAATACAATCTTGTTTAAAATTGGGCCTATCAGTGAAGTTGGTGAATATGTTTATGTTGTGCAGCAAGAGGCATAACTGGATATCTATACAGTTCAGACTTCAAACTGTCCTCTTTTTGTTGCATTTTATTTACTTTTTTTTATTAATAGATGTTTGTTTACTTTAGTTTTAGTCTGGCAAAGCACTAAGTAAAGGCTTCATTTTGGCAGTGTGGATGGCTCAGTAAGTTCCTTTGTGACCGATTGGCAGTGTTTTGGACAGTAAATGCTTTGATTGCTTTTATGATTTGGTTTATCAGGGTAAGATTTGAGAAGTAACCTGAGCACATTTCATTTGTCTAAGCTACCGTGTTGTCTTGCTGCAACACTATTCTTAGCTGCTGTCTTGTGGGTGCCTGCAGAATTTCTGTGGTTGCTATATTGGTGAGTGTGTTCCTTGTCAGCTGGTACTGTAACTGCAGAAGTAGTTTAAAGTTTATAGTGGGAGTGTAATAATAAATTGTTTCAAACCTCTGCATGTCATTTAATTATGTTTCAGTACTTTAATATTCTGTATTTTAACACAGCGATTGTGTTTTATACTGCACATTTTAAGCTAGACCACTGTCTAAAAATAAGATGGAAGCTGATTGCATAGTAATTTTCTTAAAGGAAATTGATCATTTTCAGGGATTATGGGAAAGAGTGGACAAATTAGACAATTTCATCGCCTGACTCCCCTCCATGCTGACAGATAGGGAAAAAGGCTTTCATGTTCCACTGTGCTACCTCACTGAGATGACAGTAGGTCACCTGGTAGCTTTTGATGTAGTAAACCCAATTGTTTAGATGCCACGTATCATTCCCACAATGCAGGAATCTAGTCAGGATCCCTATCACTATCCCAGTCTATTTGTGGAAAAATTACATTCAAACATATACATACTCTGTTTCATACCCCCAAAGACATAGAGCTATTTCTTTTAGTATTTTCTTTTCCAACAAGGCTCTTATGTGTGTATTTTTGACTTGGAGTGGCAGAAAATATTGATACTCTGGTTAATTATCAAATGTTAGTAACTTGGAGTTTACAACAAATTTTACTGTAAAGTTGTTTGCGGGTCGCAAGTTGTTTCAGAGTAATGTAGGATAATGGAGATTAATAGAGATGGGGTTAATGCAGGAAAATGCTATTGAAGTAAAAGATCAACCATGACCTTACTGAATGGCAAATGGCCTACTACCCTTTTCCTCCTATTGAAGAAAGGTTCAAGTTGCAGGGTGGAAGGCATCAGGATAGAAAGGTTGACTAGGACATAGTGGTTGAATGAGAAGCTAGATTGTGGATATGGTGGAGTGGAATTTGGAGAAGTATTTTTTGGGATACGAAGGGTACATCAACAGTGCAAGGAGGATACCAAGTTCGGCAGGGCGAGGCTCAGAAGGATTGAGTACAAGAATTTTGAAATCAACTGCGTAGTGTGGAAAGCCACTGGCGTTTATGTAGCTGTGAGGGTTGTGCCTTCTTGAGATGCATTTTGCTATGGGATAGATTGTTATATAGTCGAAGTTTAAAAGTGACAAACTCTCTCATTTTGAACAATTGTGGTTACTTTTTCGCAGACTTAAAATTTTAAAGCAAATGCTTCATTCCACTCGAACTTTGTATCAATTTTGGTTGCTTCCTCTTTAAGTACATGTTGAGCCTTGCCTTTGCAACACCAAAGTTTGTTTGTGAGAATGTTGCTGTACTTGAAATTACAGCCTTTGCATTTCAATGCTTTTTTTACAGTTAATATTTATATTAATGGTTTTTTATTTAGAAGTCTTTCCAGCTGCACCTTTGTGGCTCCGAAATGTTTAAGTTTACATATTTTATGTAAACTTGAAAGTAAATGTGTTCGGAAACTGAATTGTTTGGGTTTTAACTTTTAATTCTCGTGTCAATTACAGTGAAACTCCCAAATTCTCGTGTCCAATTGTTTGGAAACCCTGATGATCTGACATTAGGCTTATTAGTCCAGGGTGCGAGTTGGGGGTCTAGAGCGCAAAGAGGATGTGCTCTCAGACCCTGTGGTACGGAATACATCTTCAGATGAAGTTGTGGTCTGGAATCCCAAAGGGGCAGGAACATGGGTGGGTTTGCAGCAGGAGTACTTGTATATTTCTGGCTCCCTTTAAACTGACTAGGTACATGCAACATCTATTCCAGAGAGAATCCAAAGAACTATAGGCCAGTGAGCCTCACAGCACTAGTAGGGAAACTATTGGAGGGAATTCTTTGAGATGGGATTTACTCCCATTGGAATGGACTAATTTGGGATAGTCAGTATGATTTTATACACGATAGGTTGTGTCTTACTAATTTGATTATGTTTTTTGAGGAGGTGATGAAGGAAATTAATGATAGTAGGGTGGTGGATGTTGTATACATGGATTTTGATAAGGCCCCTCATGGTAGGCAGATCCGGTAGATTAAGGTGTACAGGATTCATGATGATTTTATCGTATGAACTGGCTTATTGATAGAAAACAGGCTGGAGATCTGTGACCAGTGGAATTCTGCAGGGATCTTTGCTGAAACCCCTGTGTGTGTGTGTGTACGCACATGCACGCGCGCACACACACACATCTGGAAGAGTTGTAGACAGTGAGGAATGTTGTCAGAAGATACAGTGGGATATAGATCAGCAGTAGAAATGGGCAGAGAAATGCAGATGGGGTGGTAAAGAAGGTATATGGCAGATAGGGCAGTAAAGCAGGTGTATGCTTCCCTTCATTGCTAGGGGCATTGAATAAGAGTCAGGAAGTTATGATGGTGCTCTGTAGGACTTTGGTTAGGCCGCATTTGGATTATTGCGTGAAGTTCTGGTTGCCTCATTACAGGAAAGATGTGCAGGCTTTGGAGAGAGCGCAGAGGAGGTTTACCAGAATACTGCCTGGATCAGAGGGTTTTAGCTACAGGGAGAGGTTGGATGGACTTGGATTGTTTCTTCTGGAACTTCAGAAGGTTTGGGAAAACCTGATAGATGTATATAATTATGAGAGGCATAGATAGGGTAGACAGAACCTTTTTCCCCAGTGTGGAAATGTGCATTACTGGAGAGCATTGCTATTGAGAGCGGAAAAGTTTAATTTGGGGGGGGGGGGGGGGGGGGGGGGGGGGGGGGCAGTTTTTGTTTTACAGTGTCGTGGGGTGCTGGAATCCACTGCCTGGGGTGGTGTTGGAGGCTGATGCGATAGTGATGTTTAACCAGCGTTCTTCTTCCTTGTGTCCGGCCATCTTCTATATCACGTCTTTCCGGTTGGTCAGTGACGGTTGACGGTCGGTGGTTGCAGAATTGGCAATCATGTACAGGCAGATGAGATCAGTTTAACTTGGAATCATGTTTGGCACAAACATTGTTGGCCGTAGGGGCAAATCCTGCGATGTACTGTTCTGTTCTATATAATACTATTGTTTCACTTTTTTTTTAATGAATTTAAAGTGATTGGTTATTAATAGGGATATCGTCCAATAATTGAGAAAATCTGCTTGTCTGGTGCTACCAAAGTCCCAAAGATGCTGCATTAATGGACTTTTACCAAAAATAGTTTGCAAATTATCTGAGCTACGAGTTGGGACTCACTGTGATTCTTTGATCAATTTAATATGTGATTTTTCTTCATTTTGGACCTTTTATTGTATGGGTCTTGTAAGATGCTTTCTGACAAAGTTGCTACTTGGAGTAATTTATGTTATCAACTGATGATCATTCTAAAGGTTTAGTGATTTGTGACTGAAGAATTTGATTGTGATGAACTGTCAGTTAAAGGAAATAATCTGATTCATTCCTCCATACCCAGGAACACTCAGTAGACATTGGGTTGTCTATATCTCTATATATATAATTTTCAGTACAGAATCTGTGCGATTTTATAAATATTTTTTTTTGATATATATTTTGTCACAGTTTGATCTTGCATGTTTTTCAATTCCCTGGAAAAAGTGGAGAAACTTGTTTGTTTCTTGAACCCCTTTATTTCTTTCCTTTAATCATCCAAACCCATATCTTTCAGTCTCTGACATATGATGTACTTTCCAGCACTTCCTTGATCAGACTTTTCTTTTTGCTTGCTTTTCCCAAGGAGATGTTTGGCTCTGCTGCTTGCATTGCATGTAATGAGAAGTTCAGCACATGGGGATTCCTCGTTGAATTGCCTCCGTGTATTCATGGTTGCAGAGCCCTTTGATATATTCTATTATGTTCGTTTGTAATGTTTTATGATGAAGAGAAATTTCTCCAATATAATGACCAGGAAATTCTCTTCAGTTATATCCTTATTACAGGAATAAATGAGGTTAAGCTAATTATTTTATGGATATTCTTGTTCATTTTTGAGATGGCGAGACTACTGGCGCGGCCATAATTTATTGTCTATCCCTTGTGAAGATGGTGCCGATACAACATTTTGAGGCACTATAATCCTCATGATATTAGTACTTCCGCAGTCTTTACACTTTACACTTCTGCGTTTTGGACTGTTATCTTTTTGTTGCTGGGATAATGTGACCTGGATGGCAACTTGCAAACAACGGTTCTCCCTGTGCCCTTACTTGTCCTTCTAAGAGGTGAAGGTTACAGATTTGGGAGATGGTCTTGAAGATGCGGTACCAAATAATTACACTGCTGACTTGGTCTGCTGATGTTTAAGAAAGTGAATATTTAGGTTGGTTAATGGGCTTCTTTGTTTGGGATGGAGTTAGTTTCTTGAATGTTTTCATCCATGCAGGTGGAATTTGTTAAGTCATTCTCCTGAGTGTGCTTTGCACTTAATGGAAAGGCCTTTGCGACTAATGTGGGTTGCTCAGCATTTGACCTGTTCTTGTTAGCCTCAGCATTTAATTGACCTGTCCAAAAATTTCTGGTCAGTCCTGAACTCAGCGATAATCTCATGACAATAATAGTGGCTTGACTGTCAAGTGGATGTTGTTCAATGCCTCATATTTATGTGGCTCAGTTGTAACTTGACAATGCCTACATGTTTTTTTTCTGTCTTCAGACATGCAAGCATGCTTCACTTCCTACAAATGGAATTCAGCATTGTTCGATCCCATCCTCTCCCATCATGATTACTGATCTATAACAATCATTACCTGATCCTTTTGTGCAAAGTTTGATAGAGCAAATGGAGAATGATCTTCCCTGATTCTCATTAATTTCAATTTTGGTAGGGATATTAAATGCCTCCACTGACCACTTGTAACCTGACATCAGGAACAGCCATTTTCACCTTCTCTTTCGCAAAATTTTTCAATACTTGGACCAAGTTTGTAATCTAGAACCAAATAATTTGAGAAAAATTTGAAAGCTGTCATTGGAGAGTAGCGCTGCTTCATTGCATTGTCAAGAGCACCATTGATTGAGTGAAATTTAATTTTACTGGGAACTGGATATGGAACATTTTGAGTATTAAATGCAACACCAATTCTGTTATGGTAATCAAGTATTTGAAAGTATTTTGAATCCAGTACAAAATGGTTGCTATATAAACAAAATTCTGAAAATGGCAAGACGGGCAGCATTTGTGGAGAGAAACAAGTTCATATTTCAGATCAATGACTTTTCATCGGCATGGTTATTGTTTTTCGATGAAATGCGTTGTATGACATTTGTGTTTCCGTGACATTGATCATCCATGCATATTGTTTCGTATAGTATACTATTGGATACAGCCCTTATTTCCCTAACTCCTCTTTTATAAAATAAAGTACTCAGAAATTGTATGTCGATTTTGTTGCAGCAGTTAACTTCATAAACTACAGTCTGGAGGCCTGAATAAAAATTCAAATCCTACCATTTTAGTTGTGGAATTTAACTTCATTTACTCATTTGAATTTTTTTTTTTAAATCACTAATGACCATAAAACTACTAGATTGTTGAAAAGTCATACATGGTTCTGTAACTGTCTCCTTGCTCATGACTCTCCCACCCGTGAAAACATCTCATCATCCACCCTATCGGGCTTTCTTAGCATCTTATATGTTTAAAAAAGGCCATCTCTCATTCTTATGGACTCCAGGGAATACAGTCTCAAACTCTTTGGCCTCTTTTAATAGGGTATATCTTGCTCGTCCCAGAATTGACCAGGTAAATCTCCTTGCACTGCCGGTAATGCTACAATATCCTTTTAGGAAGTAGGATTGAATGCATAGTACAGTGATGAGGTCTCACTACCCAGCTATAACAAAACCTATCTTTTAAACTCAATTTGGGTTGAAACCCTTCTTCAGACCTATTAAACTCTATTCATTTTATTCTATTCTAGTAAACTCAATTCATTTGTTGTTCAGGCCAAAAAGCAATACACTTTCTTAACTACTTGCTGGACCTGGCTGCTAACATTTGTGCCATGCACCAGAATATCTAGATTCATCTGCTTCACTGTCTTGCAATCTCTCCATTTAGTTAATCCACCTTTTGATTCTTCTTGACCTCTCGCATGCCCACATTAAACTCCATTAACAAGGTTTTTGTTCAGTCGCCCAATCTATCCATATGTGTTTGTGAAATCACAATGTCCACATTGCAGTGTGCCCTTTACCCACTTTCATATCGTTGGCAAACTTGGAAACTTAGATTTTGTTCCGTCCTCTAGGTCATTTAATGTAAATGGTAAATAATTATGTAAGAGCCAAATTGTAATCCCTGGAGTACATTTTGCCCTTCTGATAAAGATCCATTTATTCCAGCTCATTAGTTTTATATGTGAGACACAATTTTCAATGCACTTATTACAATACCTTGGGCTCTTAATTTATGCACCAACCTCTTATGTGGCATGTTGTCTAATGTCTTTTGGAAATCTAAATACGCTACATTTGTAGGTAACCCTCTATTGACACTCCCCATCGTGCTTGCTAGTTTACCAACTTTCAGGGGATGAAAAACTGTCATGCTTGTCAAGTTTGGACCATATGTATAGACCCACCAATTAAGTTGTTTCTTAAAGCACTGTCTGATAATTGCTAAGTATGCTCTTTGTTCAAGACCAATGAAGGATGGGCAAAAAATAATCTTACATCCGATTTTTGAAACAATCAATCCACTGTCACTCAAACTTTCTATTCATGTAGAGACGTTTTGTAATGGCAAAAACTATTTCATTTAGAACTGCCTTGATAAGGGAATATGGTGCCTATGAACGATGCAAATATAAATTGGTTATTTAACTTGCTAGTTTCTTCAGATGTGAATTTGTTCAAAATTAAAAGTACAATTTTCTCTGAAACTAGACTTACATTGAGTAGCTGATTTATTTTCTTGTTTTTAATGCTTAAAAATAAAAATTGAAAAACACCTGGAGGGGAAATTTTTTTGAAACGTTAATAATGAAAATTAATTTAACAGATCGTATGTTATAACAAAATAAAAATGAAACAATTTCCTCCAGTTTCATTGAAACTAGTGTTTTTAAGACCTAAAACTACAGACCCTAATTACAACTAAATTACAATTGTATTCTGGTGTTTCTTTTGGAACTAATGAATTAAGGATTGACTCGTAGATTTTCTTTGATTTCAGTAATCACCATTCAATTAAGAGCTATTTTTGACTGACAAAAATGCACTGAGCTTTTCTTGCTACTGGAGACGCTTGGAATTGCACATGCTAAAATCTGAAAAATAAATGCTGGAGGAACGTAGAGGGTCAGCCAAAATCTAGGAAGGCAATGGACAGAGGACTGGTTGCTAGCCCCCCCCCCCCCCCCCCCCCCCCCCCCCCCCCCCCCCAAAGCATGGTGTGCCCACATTTCTCCCACCACCTAAGTCATGCTGCTCCCTTCTTTGAATGCTCAGCTCCTGTCCCCCTTCCATCTTTCACCCCTGGCCCTCCCCTCTGGCTTTTAGCCTTCTCCTCAAATCAGTCTGAGGGTGAATTCTGACTCAAATTCATCTGTCTATCTCTCCATTGCTGCCTCGCCCACTAGTTCCTCTAACACTCTTTATTACTTGCCACTTCTATTCTTCTTTGGTAGAGACTTGGTGGAGCTAGTCTCTATTGAATTAGAACTAATTTGGTAGAAATATGTTCTATCAAATTCTTAGCTCTGAAAACAACATCTGTGTCTATGGATGTTAAGCAACAGCAGAATTGAGCTAGCTATCCTGTAGTTAGCATCTTGAGTGCTCGGCACGCAGCTCAGTTGGGTGAATTATGTGGAGTTAACATGGAAATGGAAGAGCATGCAGTGGACGTTGGTACATTTTATTTAATTTTGTTTTGTTTGGAGAATCACAGTTGCTTATGTCTTTTGCAGGGTTAAGTTATTGCAAAAATTCATAAAGCTGAGGGAACAGTGCTGTCCTTTGGAGCTAGAAACCAGTGTGATAAAATTGCAATAATTAGTGCCCCAAAGGGAACTTGAATTGCTATTTAAGGCAATATGTTGAAAGAAAATTGCTTTGGATTCCATTTGCCTTCTCCATCCAGGATTTTTGTGTTTAGAATAATTGCATTTGTTCTTCAATTTTAAGGAATGCAAGACTCGTTGTTTTACAACAAATATATTGACATGAATTGCTTCTTAATTGACCTAAAGTCATAGCCACAATAGTGTAGAATCTTTTTCAAAGCCTCTAATTGGTATCATTCATTGACACTTGGATTTTGTATGAATAACTAGTTATGTATTAATTTTTATCTTAAAATGTGCAGTCAATTCAAGAAAATGCTGTGGCCTATGCATGTACCACATAGGAAATAACATGCACAGAAGCAAAGAAGGTAGAATAAATGATTATGCGGTGGAATTGATATGGTGTTTGCAGAAGAAAGGTGCTCAATTGCATGGTTCACATATTTCTGACTCCTTTAAAGTGTACCACTATGAAATAAGGCATTGCAATGCATAGTTAAACTGCCCCCATTATGAGCAATACAACAGTCTGGAGCTCTATGAACAGCACTGCCATCTTTTGATATGATGATCAACATGCTGTTCCACGTGAGTTGCAAAGCAAGCATTTTTCCAAAGGGCATTTCTGGATTATAATGTGTGATGATTTTTCAAAGCAGAGATCTGGTTTTGCTTGCTTATTTATGCTTTATAGCATCAAGAATTACATTTGCAGTCTTTGTCTTGAACAAAAGTATATATTTTTGATACGTCATTTTATTTACATTTTTTACATCATTAAGATTGGTTATCTGCCAAAAAATAAGCATTTGGATCCATGTTTATGTTTGCATTTTATTTGAACTCTGGTGTATAGAAAATGAGGCAGACAATTTTTGATAAAAAAAATTCCAACAAAACCACCAGAATACACTTTTCTTAATGTTACTTAAGGGATAAAAATTGGCCTGGAAGAATGGCCTCGATCCATCTGAGAGATAAAAGGGGATTTCTTAACATCTCCTCTGACAGTGAACTAATCCTTTGGGAGTGATATCATACAAACTTGGATTGTGTTTCTTCTTGATCTTGATTCTAATTGACTGCCTAATTTGCTAACATGATAGTTCTGAGTGGCTGATAACCCCAATATATGATCCATAGGTGAGCCAAGAGATCCTGATAAGGGAGGTAGTGGGTAGTTTGGGAGGCAGTCCAATCCTTGTTTAACTTTAGTGTTTTGTCTGTTCCCAAAAAAGAGACATCAGGTTCTTGTGCCTTTCCTGATGTCACTTCTCTGCAGCGAATCCTTATGAGGATGTTGCTTTACATTTCCCAGAAAGCTATGCATTTCTGGTTATCTTTCCCCTTGAAGGGACTTCAGGAGTCTGGTGTCAGGCCTATGAACAGTGTAGCTCACACTAACACTGATTTATTGCACCTCGTAGCTGGGAGCTTTATTTTGGGAAAGGAGATTACTTTGCCTCGACTAAATCCTAGTAGAACAAGCAATATTGGTGGTACCTCTCCAATATTTTGAGGTGCCTAATATAAGGTAGAGCATTCCCTCTGAAGTATTTGGGAACATGGTAACTACTGGCCACTAAATCATGAGCTCAGTGCCAAGTTTAAGGCCTTGAGTTTCAGATTATTTTCCTCAGCACTAAGGTGTGCTGGCAAGGTGGAACTGATGATGAATTTCATTATTGATGTCTGCCTTTGCTGAGAGATGACTTCTATTTGGAAAGTGTTCAATATTTTCTATGGTCTCATCATCTGCCTTTTTTATGAATGTCTCATGTAAGGCTTGTGCTTGGGTATGTTTCAATGAACAAATTAGCAATGACTTAAAGCTTGACCCATAAATGTGCACAAAGCAAACCGCCTTAGTTGTATGCAACATGGTAGGTTGTGACGGCTTTAAAATGAAGGTGATAAATATTGAATCGTTTCGCACTTATCCTGATTATTAGCTGCACCATAATTGGCAACTTATTAGATGTGAGGTACAATATGTTGGCAGAGAAGGCAGATTTGATGGGGATATTGGCAAGCTCAATGCATTCTATGCTTGCTTTGAACTGAAGCTCAGATGGTATGACATCATCCTCTCTGACGGCCTCTGGTACGCTTGTGCCCACAGTCACTATTGCAGATGTCGAATTAGCCATCCTGAGAGTGAACCCGTAGAAAGCATCAGGCCTGGATGGAGTTCCTGGCTGTGTCCTCGGGACCTGTGAGGACCAGCTGGCAGGTGTTTTCATAGATATCTTTAAACTCTTGCTATTTCATTCTGAGGTCCCCACCAGCTTTAAGGATACCACTATCATCTTGCTGCCAAAGAAAAGGAAGGTAGTATTAATTAATGATTACCGTCCAGTGGCTCTGATGTCTATCATCATAAAGTGCTTTAAGAGATAGGTTATAGTGCACATTTACTCCAAGCTCCCAGATGACCTTGATCTGCTGCAATTTGCCTATTCGTAACAGGTCAGCAACAGACACTATCTCCTTGGCCCTGCACCCGTCCCTGAAGAATCTTGATAACAAGGACGGCCAGTTAGTGTATGTATAACCGACTAAACTGCCCTAGAAGTCCATACTCTGCAACTAGATCTTTGACCTCCTGACCGGGAGACTATATTCAGTGAGGATAAACAACAAAACATTCTTCACAATGATTGTTAACACACAGTGTCTTGCAGGGATGCATTCTCAGTCTACTATATTCCCTATTAATTTTCAATTATGCCATCAAATTCTAACTACATTTACAAGTTTGCAAAACTAGTGGGCTGCATCTAAAACAATGCCGAGACAGAGTACAGAAAGGAGGCGGAGAGAACATGGTCAAGGCAATAACCTCTCCCTTGGTGTCAGCAAGGCAAAGGTGCTTGAAATTCACTTGGAGTGAGTTGATGTGCAGGTGCCTGTCAGCATCAATGGTGCTGAAGTGGACAAGGTTAGGAGCTTCAGGTCCCTATGTGTAATTATCACTATCAATCTCTTCTGGACGATCCACATTGAAGCTATGGCCAAGATAGTACACCAAACCCTCTACTTCCTTTGAAAACTAAGAATGTTTGCCATTTTGTTTAGTTTTACAAATACAGAATGGAAGCAGGCCCTTCAATGATAATAAAGTAGGCTTTAAATTTGTGAGGCATGAATGCTGCGTTAACCAGCATTTTTCAAGAGCACAAGAAATGAATTTGCAACTGGAGAAAGGATTGGGGTACTAAGTATAATAATACATTATTATAAGGTCATAAGTGATAGGAGCAGAATTAGCCCATTCAGCCTATCAAGTCTACTCCGCCATTCAATCATGGCTGATCTATCTCTTCTTCCTAACCCCTTCTCCTGTCTTCTCCCTATAACCCTTGACACCCATACATCAGTAGAGCCAGGATTTTGCCATAAATGCCATGTGCCTTTTATGCCTTTTTTTGATGATTTCACCAGGATAATGCCTTTTTCACGATCGAGTGCCTAAATCAGCCTTTTTCTGCCGTTTTGCTCAAAGGTCGTGCTATTTCCTCTAGTTGTACCGTGATTACAATGTCGTTTTCTATGTTAATATTAATGTTATCATTAACGTGTTAACATAGTATAACATACAAGAAAACGTCCGGGGCAAAATCGGGGGCGTCACCGTCGCTCGTTCATTCGTTTGTGCCGCTGCCCACTGGTTCAATTTTATCGAAGATCTATTTAAGAAAGAACTGCAGATGCTGGAAAAAAATCAAACGTAGACAAAAAAATGCTGGAGAAACAGTGAATGAGGCGGCATCTATGGAGAGAAGGAACAGGCGAGACTCTTCTTCAGTCTGATGTGGGGGGGAGGGGGAAAGAAAGGAAGAAGCAGAGACAGTAGGACTAGAAGGAGAGCTGGGAAGGGGAGGGGGAGGAGGGAGAAGACAAGGGCTAGCTAAAATTAGAGAAGTCAATGTTGATACCACTGGGGTGCAGGCTACCCAAGCGAAATACCCAAGCTTGTCTCCTCACTACATTTACTGCTGGCTCCAGTCACAAGTATGAGGTTTTGAGTGATCTGTGTAAGGCATTCATTGATGCTGGAATTCCACTGTGGAAATTGGAAAACAAATCTCTCAGAGGTTTTTTAGAGAAATACACAGTGGAACATATACCTAGTCATCATTATGGAAAAATTATGTTGACAGCAACTTCAACATTGTTGTGCCGAAAATTAGAGATGAAGTTGCATGCAACAAAACATAGATCCCAATAGGCAAGACAACTGATGCTGTGGTTGCCATGTTGCCAATGTGGTCATCTATACACTGGAGGCAGGTCAACCATCAAAGGAGTATTTGTTGACATCGGAAGTATTGGAGAAGTAAAACAGTTCAACTATTGCTCAGTTGTATACATCTTCACTTGGTGGACTTTGGCCAGAAGGTATGAAACACGATAATGTACTTCTGTTTATGACTTAAAGTTTTATTCCCCAAAATGTTGCAATTGACATGCTTAGCTCAAGGACTTCATAGAATTGCCAGGCACAGACGTAGCATGTTTCCAAATGTCGATCGCCTACGCATTGTCAAGAAAATGTTCCTCAAAATACTGTCATGTGTGCAGTTCAAGGAAATAGCACCCGAGATTCCGCTACCACCTCAGCCTGTTTTGACTAGGTGGGGTACATGGCTCTCTGCTGCACTCTACCATGCTGCAAATTTTGAAAATATAAAATAAATCGTCAACTGTTTTGCAGAAGAAGGATCTGCTGCAGTCAGGAACGACAGTGAAATCATGCAGAAAAAGTCCCTCCACCATGATCTTGGGTTTATTGCTTCCAATTTTGCTAACTTCCCACAAGCTATCACTTCCCTTGATAAACGTGGTGAAACATTAGTGAATAACTTGCAGGCTTTCAACAAAGTAACTGACGATATTCGTAAAGTTCTTGGCGATGTAGGTAAAGACATGCAAGGAAAATGTGAGAGTGATTATAGCTAAGAAGATCTTGAAGAAATAGAAAACATAGCTAAAGTTCTCAAAGGTAGTTGTAATGCACAAGATATCAATATGAATTTGCTGTGGCTTGTTTCGGGTATGCACCAGTATCACAACTGAAGCATATTCCGTCTGACATACGGCATAGTTTACCACAAGATAATTTGAAAAAAATGTTAATAATTTTGAGCAACCAGGCAACTTTGGTAATTTAATGTAGTATGCCTTTAAGGGCCTGTCCCACTTACACGACTTTTTCGGCGACTGCCGTCACCCGTCACAGGTCGTTGCAGGTCAGCGAAAATTTCCAACATGTTGAAAATTCAACGGCGACCAGAAAGACGCTACGACTCTGTGGGTGACTGAGGAGACTATTCATGACCATACAGGCCACACCCTGGCGACATCCGCGGGGTGAAGCCTGTATGGTCGTGAGTAGTCGTCCAAAGAGTCGTACCTTGTTCTGGTCGCCGCTGGATTTTCAACATATTGAAAATTTCCGGCCTGCAACGACCTATGACGGGTGCCGGCGGTCGCCTAAAAAGTCGTGTAAGTTTGACAGGCCCTTTGTACTATTTTTAACCACATTTTGGTGGAGGAAATAAATGCCTTTTTATGCCTTTTTTGTCAATAAATGTCTTTTCGTTACTTTTTTGTAATTTTATTTTGCCTTTTTGCCTGCCTATTTCAGTTTTGGTTTTTTTACACGCCTAAAGCCCCTGTCCCACTTGCGTGTCCTTGGCATGCTAATTACGCGACCTCGTGGTCGCGTTGAGGCGCGATGGTCCCGCGAAAGTTGGGCGCGACTTAATACGTCCGCACAGCCGTCCGGAGCGCGTGACATCATTTGAAGATGGATACAAAATGCAGGAGTAACTCAGCGGGACCGGCAGCATCTCTGGAGAGAAGGAATGGGTGATGTTTCGAGACAAGACCCTTATTCAGTCTGAAAGAAGGGTCTTGACCCGAAACGTCAAGACCCTTCTTTCAGACTGAATAAGGGTCTCGACTCGAAACATTACCCATTCCTTCTCTCCAGAGATGCTGCCAGTCCTGCTGAGTTACTGCTGCATTTTGTGTCTATCTTCAATTTTTTTGGCCCCACTCTAGGAGGCGGATCAAACGGCCGTGAACCCCAGGATGAGTTCGACGATCGTTTACCTGCTTCTGCTGCTGTTGGAAGTGAGACGTTGCGTCACGCCAGGGTCTTGGGCCTGTCCCACTTTGGCCGTCAGTTACGCGACAGGCCGGAGGCGCTCGAAGATTTTGTTCGCTACAAAATTTTGGAGCGCCGCGCGATACCGCGCACAACTCCATACCCCTCTGTGCTACTCAGTGGGACTGGCCCCGCATGCCCACACGATGCCCGTGCGCCTCAACGCGACAACGAGGTCACTTAATTTGCATGCCAAGGACACGTAAGTGGGACAGGGCCTTAAACGTCCTGGCTCTACTTAGCAGGGATCTATCTGTATCTGCCTTAAAAATATCCATTGACGGCCTCCACAGCCTTCCGTGGCAAATAATTCCACAGATTTACCACCTTCTGACTAAATAAATTCCATCTCATCTCCTTCCTAAAGGAAGGTTCTTTAATTCTGAGGCTATGACCTCTGGATGGGCCGAATGGCCTAATTCTCCTCTCACTTATGACCTTGTAATTTATTTTTAATATCCATCTTAATACCACCAGTGGGAGAGTCTACTATCCAAGCCTTTCACTATTCTCATTTAAAGAAAGGATAATTTACTCTCAAATTAACTTGTTACCAGCTCCAAGCACTGTGATCAAAGCCAATGGAAAGCTGTACATAATATATATAACTAAAAGCCTCATCTTGACCACTTTCTGTCTGCGCTGTATATTGATTTTAGAACAAAAGCTACCGTTTATCACTATGATTTTTGCCCATCTTATTCACAGTCCTCCACCGCTGAGGCAGCCCCACGGATTTTTCCGAGCAATGAAAAATAAAAAAGTTATGAGTGTTTAAAAAATCTTGATCAGCTGACTGGTCATCTTGTCTGTCAATCACCACGATGAAGGTAACACTCCTTCCGGGGGGGGGGGGGGGGGGGGGGGGGGGGGGGGGGGCGGGGCAGGACTATAAAACCCCGGATGGCTGGACGTGAGTCAGTCACTCTTGAAGATCGCGAGGGAGAGTCCACAACTATGAATCTAAGCAGTGAATCAACTGAACTGTGAGTCTGCAATGTACTTGCAATAAATGATTTGTTAGCCCTTAATGACAATGCAATGAGTTGTTTGGCAATTTGGTGGCCTGCACTCTGCTTGAAATCCTATGAAATTGAACTTGGTGGCCTGCGCTCTGCTTGAAATGCTATGAAATTCATTTTGTTGGCCTGCACTCTACTTGAAATGCTATGAAATTGAATTTGGTGGCCTGCACTCTGCTTAAAATGGAATTTCAAGGAATAACCGTGAGTGAACTACCAGCCCTGAGTGACTGAGCTGCCAGCCCAAGAATCCATTCGGCCCACAATGTCCATACTAGCCTTCTGGAAACCATTATCTTCAGCCCACAACACCCATACTAGCGCTCTAGAAAGCCCCCCCCCCCCCCACTGGTCACCAATATTGGAATTGGTGGAGAGGTGGAATATTGCATTGGGGAACCAGCCCTCCTATGTGAACATGGGACCCAACGGGTCCCACTTAGTCTAGTAGCTATCTAAATAGATTATGTTTTGTGATAGTTTGGGGCAGCATTTTAGCAGAAAACAAAACATGTTGGAAATGCTCAGCAAGTACCATTTATGTGGAGAAAAACATTTGATGTTTTTATTTTAATCTCAAGGGCTGCATGTGCCGAGATGGAAGATGAGTTTATGTTCTTTGAGCTTCCATTGGGCTTCTTGGGAAATGTCTTTGGCCTTCTACAGTGAGATCAGCAAAGGATGGAGAATTACATTGCCAGGCAATTGGAATCTCTGAGTCACTCTTACTTTCTGAGCAAAGGTGTTTTGTGAATGGGATATCTATTCTGCATTTGTAATTTTTGTGAGCAATAGATTTGGTTTCACTGAATTGGAAAAAGTGCAAATGAACCTAGAACTCTGAATGATGGATGCAAAGGTGTAAAGGGGCTACCTGCTGTTGCGCTAACTGCAGTTGCTTAGGAACAATAGGAGATGCATTCTGGATGCTTGTGATATAACTTGAGTGCTTACATTTCATAAGTCTGGCAACATTGGTTTAACAATCACATTTAATCTATTCATGACTTGGGTTATGGGCTACTTCAATTATTTTCATTTTTACTCCTGACTCTATTTTGCTTTTATCATTTTTGCTGTTCCTTTTCCAACCATCACCACCACTCTCTTCGCTGATTTTTCTCCTCTTCATTGGACCAACACGTCCAAAGGCTTTCTATACGAATAGGATAGTTCTTAACAATGCAGATGAAGGCTATTTAGTCCAACAGTTTCATGTCATTTTTCTCTCTCTGCATTCCTATGGAAGTAGCTTCAAATTATTTAATAACATGTGATCGCAATGACTAGGCAAAAATGTTTTGGATGGATGTACTACAATGAGATAATTGAACTTATATTTGATTAGAGATTTGCAAAATATCGTACCAATGTATATTGAAATACAACAAATTTTAAGGAAGACATTTACATTGTCATTCTAAGAAACAATCATATTATTAAAACAGGGTGAAGGAAGGTTTCGGCCAAAAACGTTGCCTATTTCCTTCGCTCCATAGATGCTGCTGCACCCGCTGAGTTTCTCCAGCTTTTTTGTGTACCTTCGATTCTCCAGCATCTGCAGTTCCTTCTTAAACACTAAATATTATTAAAACAATTTTCTGTACTGTCTAATAATAGATTGAACGAGAGTATATTGAGACAGAATTTTAGGATCTGGGGATTATTTGTATGAAATATTTGAATGCATCTAAAAAGTTTAGAATTGTCTTGTGGAACTAGTACTGCAAACCAATTTATCTCCTTGCCCAATAAAACAATAATTTTATCCATTTAACATTCCCATTATTCTGAGGTTGCATATACACATATCATAGAAGGTGAGTTAAGATAACAGTCTACATTCCATTAACTTTTTGATCTTTGTGACAATGAAGATGGCCTTTGATAATAAATACCTAAAATTATTACTAGTAATAAGCTACATAATTGAGAAATCTGCAATAAAAGCAAGAAAATGCAGGAAACCTGTAATAAAATCAGAAGGTGGTCAAATCCATTTTTAAAGGCAGAAAATGTGAAAAATCTTTGGGCCAAGCCATATTTGTTGAGATGTCAACAGTTTATGTTTCGGGTCAATTACTATTTTGATTGACCTTAATTATATTCTCTTTTTCTTTCTACACATGCTACCTGTTCTGAGTATTGAAGCATTTTTCCCAATTTTAATCCTAACTCTTTTCCTTGTGCATTTCTGCATTTGAAACCGCGTTTAACAGCCTTGACTTCACTGTGCTCCATTATACCTTATTTATTCATTCTTCCTTACCTGGTGTCATCTCAAGTTTTGAATGTACTCTCTGCTATTTCTTCTTTAAAGTCATTGAGTAGACTCCCCACAATTTCAAATTTGAACAAAGAAAACTTTGGCTTCAAATGCAAAAGCTGGACATTTCAAATTATGGATAGGCCTTTGCAAAGTGTATAGTATTTTGCGAGGCATGATTATGTTTAAATCTCACTTTTTTAGAAATATTTTGTATGCTTTTATGGCAGTATATTCTACTGCACTTTAATTTGTTGTTGAGGCAGGGTGCTTTTGAACATTTTGGTTGTTGGGCTCCTGCTGAAAATATCAGTTGTATCAAATATGCTGCTGGAAATTCTGTGGGATAGGAATGGGATGATAGCTGGAAGCTATGGATTCTGACCTGTCACAGAGTCACGAAACAGGCCCTTCTGCCCAACTTGCCCACACCAGCCAACATGTCCCAGCTACACTGGTCCCACCTGCCTGTGTTTGATCCATATTCCTCCAAACCTATCCTATCCATGTACCTGTTTAACTGTTTCTTAAATGTTGGGATAGACCCTGCCACAACTACCTCCTCTGGCAGCTTGTTCCATACACTCACCACCCTTTGTGTGGAAAAGATACCCCTCATATTCCTATTAAATATTTTCCTCTTCACCTTAAACCTGTGTCTTCTGGCCCTCAATTCACCTACTCTGGGCAAGGGACTCTGTGCATCAAAGGAACTGAGAAAAATGAATGTAGTAGAGAGGTATGAGTATGTGGAAATTTATAATAATAATACATTTTATTTAATGGGCGCCTTTCAGACATCTCAAGGACACCTTACCTAGATTAATAGGCATAAAAACATATAATCAGAATAAAATAAGTAATAAAGACATCACAGAGACACAAATTAAAAACAAAATTCAATCCGTCCACTCTCTCTTCACGGCAGCCATCTTGGGCACAGACTTACAGGATTACATTAGACAAAAAAATCATCCCCCCACAATGGATACCACTGTGGGGGAAGGCACAATGTCCAGTCCCCAACCCCAAGTTCACCCCAAAGTCAGGCCTATTGAATTTGAATAGGATTGGGATGTGGGGGGAGAGATAAAAATCGGATGAGTTTGGGGATTGCTGGATTGTGTGCAAGTGGTCGGATTGAATCATCAGTGAGTTGAGGTAGCGGATGGGGAGGAATGGTGTCAGGACTGTATGAGCAGTTAGGGAGTGGAATGATTGCAGAAGAATCAAAGATACGCAAAGGACTTGAACTACAGGGAACTAAAACTGCTGTTACAATAATTCAAATATTGTTGACCCATGAAATTTCTCTGACCAAGAAAATTTAGACCGTTCCTCAAACCTTCAAACGATTTTTGTGGGAATGGCATAATACCTGACATAATAGTGACTATTATGGAAACTGACAGTCAAAAGTGGCTAAAATTCAGAACTGTTTAGAGTGATGTGAGACATCTTGGAACTGATTGTTAAAATGTAAAGGTATATTTACAAAAAGTTTAAATAATGGTTAATGTGCTTTTATTTAAAAAAAAATCAAAACCAAAAGTGTTTATCCAGTCGAATATTTTTCCCATTCAATCAAGATGAATGATAGATGCTCTGTCAGTTTTCAACAAATATAGGCACGTCCATTCTTGATCTTAATCCAATATATTGCACGGTTAAAGTTCCCAATCGTGAAGCTTGAGCAATACAAAATTAGTTATGGGAAAAATACTTTTGAGGAGGTGAAGAACTGAAGCTTTAATTTTAACGATGTGTGATATTTTGTAATGAACATTTTGAGGCTACTGTGACTAATGTTTAAGCATTACCACCTATTTGAATAAACAGGAAATGTTTATGGACTATGACGTTAAAGGTTTAAACCAGCTGCATCTCTTGTGAATGAAATAGTCATAGTTAGAATAAAAAAAAAGTTATCTTACTATAGACGGCTGTTTTGAAGTTAGATGTCAAATGTAAATGTGGCTGTCACTGGCAAAAACATCGATTGTTGTCCATCGCTAACTGAGAAGGCAATAAAAAGTCACAATGAAAGCCTGTTTCCAATAGGCCTGACAGAGTGAAGATGGCATTTTGCCTCCCTGAGGAATGTTGATGAACCAGATGGTTCGACACATGGCAATCCGTAGTTTCATGACTATTACTAATGCCCACTTTTAATTCCAGATTTATTTAATTACTTGAATATAAATTCCCCAGTTGGGATTCAAACTGCCTTGAAACGGTAATCTTGGCCTCTAGGTACCAGTTCAATAATTTAAGCACTGTTACCATTTCCTATTTTCCTGTATGACAAACCTTTCAACGATATTACAACATACAGTTATTTTAATGCATTCATGTTAGATATAAATGAAAAATATTTGACATTGAAAAATGTTTTAACCAGATGGAAAAGATACCGGTTTTAAAGGTAGTTTCACTGAATAGTTTGTCTGCTCTACGTGAATTTAAAAGTGAACTTCTCAGTTTTGGCTTTGCTTATTCAGCATTTCCTGGCTGCATGCTAAACCTGATTACTGTTTGGGGAAAAATGTGTTGCAATTTAAATTTTGTGGAATCTGTAAAAAGTGTGCACAAATTAAATGGCTTGCATTAATAATGACATTTAGCATTTTGGCAGCCATTAAGATCTAACAAGATTAATATTTGATAAACTATAATATTTTAAATTCCATGAAATGTTAGTTGTCCCTAATTAAAGTATTTTTGTACATGCAGTTTTTCTGACACTGCCAGGCAAAAGCACAGATAGTCCATTAATATATTTGCTGCTGAGTACCTCAGAGCTCTCTGTTGTTCTTTTTGCCTATTGTTTGGTAGTTGTAATGAATCTGGAAAGCAAAATGCTGCTTTATTTTCACTTGTTTCTTTCCACCCAGCACATTGCTCTTCCTTTAAAAGTAAACCAGGAACCATTGCACTAAATTTACAATGATGTTTTAGAATCAAATATTCTGAATGCGCTCAGCGCACTGCTATTTTTGCAACATGTTCTGAAAATCAAATCAGTACTTCTGTGATAATGTCAAATGTTGTTTGAAATGGTTGCCCCATTACAGGGAGGATGTTGAGACTTTAAGAGGATGCTGAAGAGGTTTACCAGAATATTGCTTGGAATAGAGCATTTTAACGATATGAGAGATAGACAGACGCATCGTTTTATCTGGAACATCGGAGGTTGAGGGGAGACAGTAGAAGTATATATTATATGAAGTATATGGCCTATAAAGGGCATGGATAGGATAGACAGTCAGAATTTTTTTTCCAGGGTGAAAATGTCAAAGACTAGGGTCTATAGCTTTAAGGTGAGAGGAGCAAAGTTCAAAGGAGATGTGAGGAGCAAATGTTTTACTCAAAGAATGGTGGGTGCCTGGAATGCGCTGCCAGGGGTGGTGATGGAGGTTGACACAATGATAGTGGCATTTAAGAAACTTTTAGATAGGCACATGGATATGCCAAAAATAGAGGCACATGGATCACATGCAAGTTCGGCAAGGACATTGTGGGCTGTAGGCCCTGTTCCTGTACTGTACTGTTCTAGAAGTGAGCGGCTAAATTACAATGAGAAGGTGACCTATCAATGTCATTTGTACTGAGATTTTGTGACTTCTCAACATGGTACAAATTTGTACATGATATTGAAAGAGTTAGTTATTAATTGATTGTTATCATATTTAAGCTTTCCTGTTGTAAAAAGCCAATTGTAATGCATGATGGGATTTGGACAACTCCCATCGTGACGAGGGTTTTTTTTTTAACTGGAAATGAAATGAGTAGTTTGGCCTGCCTGAAACAACTCATTTCGGCCCACAAGACCCCTATTAGCCGAGAAACCAGTCCCTTTTGCCCAGCAAGCCTTTACTAGTCCAGGAGGAGTCCCTTCATCCCATCAGTGAGTATTCCCCCTGCAAGTATTAAACCTCACCTCATTGGACCTCACCACCATTGGCTCCCTGTGAGATCCAGGCCAGGATAGACTTTCCTCCCTCATTGCTGTGATCTGCAGAAAAAGTTGAAAAATGTCTAAAATTGATTCTCCACCCTCTCCCGCTTCTCTTTCACAGTCTCTCACCTGTTTTGGGCAGAATTTCTGGCAGTTTCTGAGCAGCCAGCCCACCAGGCCTGAGTGCTGAGCTGCCAGCCCACCAGGCCTGAGTGACTGAGCTGCCAGCCCACCAGGCCTGAGTGACTGAGCTGCCAGCCCACCAGGCCTGAGTGACTGAGCTGCCAGCCCACCAGGCCTGAGTGACTGAGCTGCCAGCCCAAGAATCCATTCGGCCTGCAATGTCCATACTAGCCCTCTGGAAACCAGTCTCTTTTGCCCACAACCCATACTAGTGCTCCAGAAATTTACAATCAGTGAAGTGCAGCTGCTGATAAAGTGCACAATAAACTACCGCAAATGACAATGTACCAAGGATAACATTCCAATCCTTTTGGAGATAATAACTTAAGATCTTAATATGTACTTAAGGATAAAAAAGACATTGATTTGAAGGATGTCACCTCTTCCAGTGAGCTTTTTCACAATACTGCACTGGAATGCCAACCCAAGGTTTTTGTTGTTGGGCCTCACTTGGGAACCTTGGCCCATGACCATTCTAATGTGTGTCACACCTAACACAATTATGGTTTTTAAAATATTTGTATTTGGACTGCTACTAACATACTAATAATTCTGTACTACTGTAAATTGGATCAGCTGTGCTAACTTGTAATCAATCACGACTCTTGTATACAAGAAAGATTGAAAAGGTGATAATGATACAGCCTTGTCTGACACCAGTCTTCATGGCTCACACGTCATCAGAAAACAAACATAAATTGGAGTCTCATTTCTGTGGGAACTGAATTTAAGGAGGGTACTACAGTTGTACCTGTTTGAAGTCAACGATTTTCATGAAAAACTCACTCCAAAAATCCATCTACTGTTCCCTCAATTTCATTTGAATTTCTCACGCAGTGCAAATCATGTCCTTGGTGTCTCCAAGATGAATGAAGACTACACTGCATTTCATGATGCAGCTCTTTGACAACTGTGATAAGTCATTTGAGAAGGACCCCGGCAACAACTTTTCCCATAGGCAACAACAGGAAATTATCACAGATCTTGTTTTTTTTTGACAATGCACACAATTGACTTTTAAATTTCGTTGTACCATGTGCAATGACAATAAAGAGATTCATTCATTCATTCAAGTATGAAGTCCCTGATCTGTTCCCAGGGGCAGATGATAAGGTTGTGGATTTGTGGCGTGAAGCTTTTCACAGTCACATTTTAGATGTTCTGTGGTTATACTGTCTATTCCAAAGGTCCTGTTTTATTTATCTGGGATATAACCCATACCTGGAGTATTGTGTGCAGTTTTGGTCTCCTAATTTGAGGAAGGACATTCTTGCTATTGAGTGAATGCAGCGTAGGTTCACGAGATCTTAAATAAAACAGGGCCTTGGGAATAGACAGTATAACCACAGAACATCTAAAATGTGGCTGTGAAAAATTTCACGTCACAAATCCACAACCTTATCATCTGCCACAGGGAACAGATCTACGGTCCCTGATCTTAGGTTTACAATGTTAATTCCCGGGATGGCGGGACTGTCATATGATGAAAGAATGGAGCGCCTGGGCTTGTATTCACTGGAATTTAGAAGGATGAGAGGGGATCTTTTAGAAACATATAGCATTATTAAGGGATTAGACACGCTAGATGCAGGAAACGTGTTCCCAATGTTGCTGGAATCCAGAAACAGGGGCCACAGTTTAAGAATAAGGGGTAGGCCATTTTGAACTGAGATGACAAAATTGGTGGCAAAAACAGGAAAGCAAACTATTATCTAAATGGTGGCCGATTGGGAAAGGGGGAGATGCAGCGAGACCTGGGTGTCATGGTACACCAGTCATTGAAGGTAGGCATGCAGGTGCAGCAGGCAGTAAAGAAAGCGAATGGTATGTTAGCTTTCATTGCAAAAGGATTTGAGTATAGGAGCAGAGAGGTTCTACTGCAGTTGTACAGGGTCTTGGTGAGACCACACCTGGAGTATTGCGTACAGTTTTGGTCTCCAAATCTGAGGAAGGACATTATTGCCATAGAGGGAGTGCAGAGACGGTTCACCAGACTGATTCCTGGGATGTCAGGACTGTCTTATGAAGAAAGACTGGATAGACTTGGTTTATACTCTCTAGAATTTAGAAGATTGAGAGGGGATCTTATAGAAACTTACAAAATTCTTAAGGGGTTGGACAGGCTAGATGCAGGAAGATTGTTCCCGATGTTAGGGAAGTCCAGGACAAGGGGTCACAGCTTAAGGATAAAGGGGAAATCCTTTAAAACCGAGATGAGAAGAACGTTTTTCACGCAGAGAGTGGTGAATCTCTGGAACTCTCTGCCACAGAGGGTAGTTGAGGCCAGTTCATTGGCTATATTTAAGAGGGAGTTAGATGTGGCCCTTGTGGCTAAGGGGATCAGGGGGTATGGAGAGAAGGCAGGTACGGGATACTGAGTTGGATGATCAGCCATGATCATATTGAATGGCGGTGCAGGCTCGAAGGGCCGAATGGCCTACTCCTGCACCTAATTTCTATGTTTCTATGTTTCTATGAGGAAAAACTTTTTCACAGAGTTGTGAATTTGTGGAATTCTCTGCCTCATTAGGCAAAGGCGGTCGATTCACTGGATGCATTCAAAAGAGAGTTGGATAGAGCTCTTGGGGCTAGCGGAATCAAGGGGTATGGGGAGGAGGCAGGAACTGGGTACTGATTGTGGACGATTAGCCATGATCACATTGAATGGCGGTGCTGACTCGAAGGGCTGAATGGCCTATTCCTGCACCTATTGTCTATGTATCTATGCATAAAATCATGAGAGGAATAGATCTGGTAGATGCCCAGAGTAGGTGAATCGGTGACCAGAGGACATAGGATTAAATTAAAGGGGAAAATATTTAATTGGAATCTGATGGGTAACTTTTTCACACAAAGGGTGGTGGGTGTGTGGAACCAGCTACCAGAGGAGGTATTGAGGCACAAACTATCCCAACGTTTAAGAAACGGTTGGACAGGTACATGGATAGGGCTGGTTTTGTGGGGTGTGGACCAAATGTGGGCAGGTGGGACAATAGACAATAAGGGCAGGAGTAGGCCATTCAGCCCTTCGAGCCAGCACCACCATTCAATGTGATCATGGCTGATCATCCCCAATCAGTACCCTGTTCCTGCCTTCTCCCCATATACCCTGACTGCTATCTTTAAGAGCCCTATCTAGTTCTCTCTTGAAAGTATCCAGAGAACTAGCCTCCACCGCCCTCTGAAGCAGAGAATTCCACAGGCTCACAACTCTCTGTATAAAAAAAGTGTTTCCTCATCTCCGTTCTAAATGGCTTACCCCTTATTCTTAAACGGTGGCCCCTGGTTCTGGACTCCCCCAACATCAGGAACATGTTTCCTGCCTCTAGCATATCCAAACCCTTAATAATCTTATGTTTCGATAAGATACCCTCTCATCTTTCTAAACTCCAGAGTATACAAGATGGGACAAGTTGAGTGGTGTGGGCAAGTTGGGCCGAATGGCCTGTTTCCACACTGTATCACCCTATAAATGTTGATGCAAGAAAATCAAAGATTTCTCTTCTCAATGGTATCCTTAAAATCAACCTGTCAACTCTCAACCAATGTAGGATGTAGTGTCCATAGCTTGTGGGCTGCCCTGAAATCCACCATAATTGATGTGTGTATAATCTGCTGGCTTTTCTGCCAAGATGAACCAAGAATGACTGTGTGAATCTCCAGGACATTGACATTTTCAGTTAATTAGTTTCACAATGGCTATAATATATTGACATCTGAATATTCTAAGAAAGTTAGGTTTATTTTAATAAGGGGTTTCTATATAACTGCCTTGGTTAACCTAGAAAGGTTGGCAAGATTTGGCTTGAATTATATAGAGTATATTTGTCCTATTGCGGGCCTCCACCACATCCCAATGATTAATGCAAGACGGCAAACTAGATTGTATATGGTGGATTTGGGTGAATTTATTTGATACTGATTGGCACTTTTATAAGGTCAGTGGAATATTGTTCCTATGGCATTCTACCAATCATTCTTTAAGTGGATCTCTTTTGTTTTGGAAATAAACTTTTCAAACTGAATTTGCTTCTTCCTGTTTGGGGGAGAAAAAAAACCTTGAAACCAACAGCTTCCTCTTCCTGGCCATTTGTAATACTTATACTTCAACTGTGGCCTTGATTACTTGTCAGGCACTTTGCTAACCCAGTAGCCTGAAATTTCTGTTTTTAAACAAAAAAAGTTCCACATGTAACAGCTGGATTTATCTCTGTGGCGAAATGAACATCCTTACAGCTGATTGCTGCTGACAAGTTCCTAGTCTGGACTCCTTGTGGAGTGCAGCAACAGTGCATGAACTGTATGCAGTTTCCTTAATTTATGTTGGAAATCTGCTAATTTTAGTTCTTTAACTCCATTTTGTTTCAATGGAACAGCACAGCCAAGAGAGTTTGAATGTCTCATTTTGTAAATTTTTAGTGTTTGATATTTTAATATTTTAATGTAATTTACAATTTTTTGTAATGATATTTTTGAACATGGGAGATATTAATAAACCTTCCAGTTTGAGTTCATTGATAGCCAGTACAGCCTAGGAGTTGAACAGCTTTAAAACTTTTATCTGGGTTATTTATTGCCATTTAAGTTGAAACCAGCTTCCGTGAGGAAGTTCATGCCAAGCAACATGATCCAACGGTGTAGGTGTAATAGTTGGGATCTGAAGGGTGCAGATGTCACTGACGGGGAAGTCTGCTTTTGGTAGTTTTTTCACAGGATGTGCTCACATGCCCTTTATAAAGTTGATGTGGGTGAGCTGTGTTAAGATGGTGGAATTCTAAGATAAATGCAGCTGTGCAATGTTGTTTTCTGCTGTAAAAACGCCTGAAAATTATCATTCAAGTAAAAACCTCAAAAAACATACTTGCTTTGCAATGATTTTTGTTTTGCAATAAAATGGAAAAGAAAAACATAACTTAACAACATGGGATGAAATCAGTTTATTGTTTTCTATCTCCGTTAAAATTTTGGTCACGGGACATGTTTTTTTTTTTACAAAGTCATCATCAAGTACTCGTACTCATTTGCATAATTTTACTTCATTCCCATTGGAGGACCTGGACATATTAGGAGAGTGTGCAGAGAAGTGGCAAATGGAATACAGCAGAGGAAGTCTTGCACTTTGGTAGAAAGAATAAAGGCATAGTCTACTTTCTGAATTAGAGGATTTCGAAATTGGATGTGCTAAGGGACTTGGGGGTGCTAATGCATTCATTTCGAGGGGATAAGAATATAAACGCAAGGATGTAATGTTGAGGACTTGTGATGTGTCACTGAGGACATATTTTGGACTGCATATCTGAGGAAGGATGTCCTGGCTTTGAAGAATGGTCCAGAGAAGCTTTACGAGAATGATCCTGGGAATGATTGGGTTAATGTATGAGGAGCGTTTGCTGGCTCTGGGACTACTCACTAGTGTTTAGAAAGATGAGAGAGGGCAGAATCTCATTGAAACCTACTGAGTTATGAAACACCTAGATAGAATTGATATAGAAAGGATGTTACTAGTAATAGGAGGGTCTAGAACCAGAGAGCACAGCCTCAGATTAAAAGGATGTACCTTTTTTTTAGAATGGAGATGAGAAAGAATTTCTTTAGCCAGAAGATGGTGAATCTGTGGAATTCATTGCCACATACGGCCGTGGAGGCCAAGACGAGTGGTACTTTTAAAGCGGACATGGGTTATTGATTAGTAAGGACGTCAAAGGTTACGGGGACCCATAAAGAGAATGGAGTTTAGATGAAAAGAATAGGTCAACCATGATTGAATGGTGGTGTAGGGTGGCGCAGTGGCAGAGTTGCTGCCTTACAGCACCAGAGACCCAGGGTCGATCCTGACTATGGGTGCTGTCTGTATGGAGTTTGTACGTTCACCCTGTGACCACTTCGGTTTTCTCTGGGTGTTCCGGTTTCCTCCCACACAAAAGATTTGCAGACTTGTAGGTAAATTGGCTATTGTAAATTGTCCCTGTTGTGTAGGATACTGCTAGTGTATGGAGTGATTGCTGGTTGGCATGCACTCATTGGGCCTAAGGGCCTATTTCCACTCTATCTCGTCTAAAGTAGACGCAATGGGCTAAATGGCCCAATTCTGCTCCCATGTCTTATATTTCTAAGATTATTTTAATGAGAATCAAAGAAGCAAATATTTTGAATATGATGAGATCTAGTTTCTTAAGAACATATTTGTTTGAGTTATTTGGAGAACGTGTGAATAATTGCCCCGGCCTGGCATCCCTGCAGCGGGAATCCAGTTCTCTGACTTTAGTGGCATGTTATTGACATTCTATAAAGGATGTGAAGGATGCTGCTTAAATGCATGTTTATTTTTCCTTTGAGTCAGAAGCACTTTGGTTGCTGGATTTCACTTGTACAATAAAATATATTCTTTATTAGAAACTAGATGGGCAGTGAAAAGAGTTAAAGGTTTTTTTTTGCAGAAGAAGTTTGAATTTGATAAATTAGATTTTTCAGCCATTCTCTACTTAACCAAGATTGGGAGTGCTGGATTGCATTAGATAGTTAAACATGGTCTCTTGGTTGGGTATAAAGTTTGCAAAAGTGCAATTTCACAAGCAGTTTGAAGAAGAGCTGTGAAAGCTGCTGGTGTTCTGGCCAACAGTTAACAGTTAACGACATCGCCATGGTCATTTATTTTATTATTGTTTGAAGACTCTTGTATGTGTATATTGGCTTGAATGAGTCAGTAACTGAGAAATAAATGCATGTTTCACGCAATGGCCATCTTTTGTAGGAGATTGAACATTGCATCTGCTGAATTTCTTAAATAACCTGTGGCTGTCATTCACTAGAAATCTGAATGTACTACTCGTAGAACCAATACAATTAGGAAGAGTAGATCAGAGGTTGAGCATTCTATAGTTAGTGGTCTTTTGACTTTCCAAGCGTTTTCAGTCTGTAAAGTACGTCAGAGATGTGATAGAATTCTTCCTTGTTAATTGAATGAGTGTCTGTCCAATAGCCCATGAAGCTTAATACCATCTAGGAAAAAGTATTTCCTTAAGTGACATTCAACCCACCATTCATTCCTTCCACCACATTTCTTTCTATGGTCCTAGTTTGCAGAATCAGTAATATAGAGCGCAGCAACTCGACAAAATTAAACACTACCTCAAAAAGGACCTGCAGTTTAATTCAAATTTTGCTATTTGCTGGCCTGGAAATGTATTTGCCTTGTTGCTGATTCAAAATCTTGGAATTACACTCCAAACGGCATTTGGCTATGCCATCACCATGATTACAGTAGATAAGAAGATGTTTCATCACCATCATTGCCTTGCTAATGGGAAACAAGGACAGGCATTAAATGCTGGATTTCCTATTGATGCCCATGCTATCAAAGTTAGCATTTCTTTGGATGTATTTTGTAGTATTCATCATTTACTGCTGTGTTCATTGCTTATGCCAAGAAAATGCTCTGAGGAGTCTTTCTGTACTGCATGATATTCAATGGATTATTTTGTTCTTGGAAAGATGTGCTATGCTTTGAATAATTGAATGCTGGAAGTAAGATGGGATTCTAGTTAAAAAACGGTATTTTGAAGTGCTTATTTATAGATTCTCTCTCAACATAACACAAACGCCCATTTGACCCAACAGATCCAAACCACTACATACTTAATGTTTGAGCCACCCCCTTCACTATCTTTTTTACACCCTCTCACAGGGCCTGAAATATGCCAAAGTTGCCTTTTAATCACACGGTATGGCACTTTACTGTTTTTGAAATAGTCAATTAACCAATTTTTTTTTTTTTTACCAGCATATGTTTTACGGTTATATTCGGTTTGCATCAGGGTGCTATGTGTTCATATATTTGACTTTGTGGAGGATTAGTGGTCAGCTCATTTGTTTTAAGTTTCATTGTTGCTAACTGCATACATAAAGTTTGCAAATTGATGAGTTGTATGGGTGTTCAATCATGTAAGCTGCTTTGCCCTTAATGGTGTCGAACAACTCGTTTCTGAAAGTTCAGTCAATTTGAGAATATTTCGTCAATTTGCTCACGTGTCTTTTCGAGGGTGGAAAGGTTTTGAGGTGTCAGGAGGTGAGTAGCTCACTGCAGGAGACACAGCCCCTGTCGTTGTAGTCATGTTATTTATGGCTGGTCCAGTCGAGTTCCTCATCAATGGAGAACACTGCCTCCATCACCTCCCTGTAGCATTCTCCATTGTTATTTGTCATTGCCTAGCATTTGGTTGGAAGCTCCTACTTCGTGATGTGAGTGTTCTACTTCTAACTCGTAAGCAAGGTTACCACTCACAATTTCCTGGTGCTGGGATGCTTTGCACACTGACTGTATTGCTCTACTTTCCTGGAGTAAATAGCTTTGCAATTCTGCTCCCAGCATCCTGGAGACAGAATATATCATTGCTGCTGTTCTCGGTTTAGTTTCTGGCTCTGGTTTCTTGTCTTGGCATCATTGGCAATGTCACCTTTCTTTCTTTTCCCTCTTCACCCTATGCTTTGTCACTTTTCCTAATTTCCTTGTTCCATCGTACTGTAGAACTCTCTTTTGTCTGAAAAGATGTTTGGGCATCTCTTGCACCTTGAACATTGGTACTGCAAGCTTTTCTTTCTCCAGTTGTATGATGTAGCCCTAATCAGCTGCTGGGTCGCTTTAAACTCTATAACCTCTTGTCTCAGTTCTCGGGTAACACAATGGCGTAGCGGTAGAGTTGATGCCTTGTCATGCCAGAGACCAGGTTCAATCCTGAATATGGATGCTGTCTGTACGAAGCTTGTACTTTCTCCCTGTGATTGTGTGGGTTTCCTCCCTCATTCCAAAGGTGTGCAAGTTTATAAGGTAATTGGCTTCCGTAAATTGTCCCTAGTGTGTAGGATAGAACCATTGCACGGGTGGTCGTTGGTCAGCACGGACTCTGTGCTGAATGGCCTGTTTCTACACTGTATCTCTAAACATAAACTGAACTAAACTGTCTGGATTAATTACATTCCTTCTCAACATTGTCCTGTTTCTCTGTTGCTGAATACCACATAGGATGTGTCGCCTATGAATACCACATAGGATGTGTCGCCTAATCCTGCTTGATTTTGTCAAGTTATTCCAAATATGGAACAATCCTGCATGATTTGATTTCCAGTCAAAGCTGAGAGTAACTTTGCTTAAAAACAGTTGTGTTCTTGGGAATGTGCTTGCATATGAAATCTGGGTTAATTTTTAATTCTTATGCATTGCTAAACCTCAAAGTATGAGACCCAAATTTGTTTTTGAAAAATATTGTAATGACAATATTAATAATTGGGTATTTATTTTCAATCAAATAACTGATGGTGTTACTTGTCCCTTGTACTTCTGTACCTTTTTTTGTTACTTTTCCTGAGGTTAGATTCAAGATTGACATAAACCTACAAGTTTTCATGTGTAAAACACACAGTACTGGACGAACTCAGCAGGTCAGGCAGCATCTGTGGAGGGAATGAACTGGCAATGTTTCATATATGCCTGGCTTTGGATTTTTGTAACTGGAAGATGAGTTTGTAAAATATGAAAGCTGTTCAAAGGCAAATTAGCATACAAGATAATTAAAATCTATATTTTCATGGTTAGGAATACACACAGTAATTCATAAAAGTACTTTTCTTGCACTGCAGATTTGAAATTTACTATAATTTGATTTATTAATTGCATTATAGCTTTATTGAAAATTAGCTAAGTAGAGTATTAGAATATGTGAAAAAGACAAAGGTTTGCAATTAATTTAAGACTAAATATTTGTTATTATGGAAAAAATTACACACGTGCAATAAAACAAGTGCTTTAGTGATTTAATTAGATTGTTTACTATAGGTACATTGGACACTAGCTACTAGCTGGACTAATATCCTACGTATAGGGTTCAAAAACTGGATTGATATTCCTCCAAGCACAATGTTGCCATTTGGATCAGTTAGTTCTGGCACGCTGTAATGTACTTGATTACTTCACAGCCAAGCTGATATGAATAAATAAAAAACATTGAAGAACAAATCTTTTGTTTTAAAGAGTTTTGTTCTGTCAGATTTGTGGCTGTTTAAAGACCATCTGGTTGGATCTCATTGAATTCTGCCAGCCGTATGGAATTTGAAAAGAGGAACTGCAGATGCAGCTTTACAAAAAAAGGCACTGTACCAGAATGACTCAGCGGGTTGGGCAGCATCTCTGGTGTTTTTAAAAAAAAAAAAATGTTTTTTAATTTTAAAATTAAAAAAAAAATAAAAATTCTGGTGTTTAAAAAAAAAAAAAAAAAAAAAAAAAAAAAAAAAAAACCCCAGAGGATGGAACCTAAAGAATTAGAAAATGCAGAGTTATTTATACAGATAGAAATGAAAGGTTAGATCTAGCTCCCATTACAGGGTGTTAGCAGCATCAAGTGTAGGATCTCATTTTGGGATCCCAAAATGTCATCGCTGGTTGGTGTCTGCAGACACTTTATATAGAAGCACAGGTGGCGAGTCATTTTGAATCATAGAATATAGAACAGTACAGCACAGGAACAGGCCTCTCAACCCACAGTACCCACGCCATACATAATGTCAGGCCAAACTGACTCAACGTTACCTCCATGTTCTCCAGAGATGTTGCCTGACCCGCTGGGTTACTTCAGTACTTTTTTTAAGCTGTATGGAATTGCTGATTGTAGTCCCAGTGCTCTCCCCACTTTTACCCCAACCCCCAAATCCTCAGGACAGGAGGTACAGGCCTAAATTAATTTTCCCTTTGTAGATTCAAGGTGGATAGCATGGTTTTTGGCAATGACAAGGCCTTAAATTATGTATCCAGAAGGCAACTGAAGTTATTGTTTCTATCAAAGCTACTGAGGGCTTTAAGTTTTAAACTGTTGCTAAAAATTATTAAAAGTGAAATTCAATTATCAGAGGTAATCAGACTTACATTTTATTTTATTTGTTTCCGTTTCAAAAAAAATTGCCCACTCTTTTTGGTTTTCATCAGCAGTTCTAAAATCCTCATTGAAATCTGTAGGGTTTGACCAGATATCAAAGAGAATCTGCAGAGAATTAATGGAAATTGGGAAAAATAAAATGGGATCAATTTAGGCTTAATGTAAATGGGTGGTCAATGAACAGTGCAGAATCAGTCTGAAGAAGGGTCTTGACCCGAAACGTCACCCATTCCTTCTACCCAGAGATGCTGCCTGCCCTGCTGAGATACTCCAGCATTTTGTGTCTATCTTCTGTGGCTTGAAGGGCATGTTTCCATGCTATTTCTCCCAATTACCTTAAATCTCAAACTTCATGTTGATCAGCATGTGCACCAAAGTCCAAGATTTGCTGAATTATCTGATCAGACAAAGAGCCTTGCTTCACAAAGGAAACTGGTTAGTGTAGAGTGATCGGTTCCAGAGAAAAAAATGAAGCAATTCCAATGTCACAAAACCTTTAATGTCCGTTTGCTGCTATATCAAGAGTTTGTCTCCTGTAATGCATTTGATTCTGTAACAGATGGTCCAACTAAGGTTTTGTTTTTGTTATCCTTGTCCTTGGGGCAACTCTGATAAATGGTTAGGTCCATTACATATTGCTCTTCCAGCTGAATTACATGTCAGAAATAGGTAATGTAATGTATTTCTTGTTGCTTTGATGCATTGTTGCCATTCTGTAAAACTGGATGGCCTATATTTCAGCAGCGTTTCTTTTATTCCCCTCAACCATTTTTAAGTGGTTGCTTTTCTAAGTAGGGATAGTACACTAATGTTGGGGGTGGGAGGAGAATTGGCTTTAGAAATGTTTGCAGTTTCATTTGACTAATTTTGGACAATTTTAATTTTTTCTATTAAAGTTCCGAAGGTTTTTTTATACTTCCACTCTGGTTTTGTGGGGTTTGTGGTGACTGAGGCTAATGTGTGAATTGTAGACTTTTCTACAGATGGTTAATGGTGGTGGTTAATGCAATGGGTAGATTGTGAAATTGTCTGCTCCTTCCATCACCTTGCTCGATCTCTGCGCTGTTGAATGGCCTTAAAATTTTCAATAGCTTTGGTTTCATTTAGAGATGCAGCGTGGAAACAGGCCCTTCAGTCCACCGAGTCAACACTGACATTGATCACCTGCACACTAGTTCTATGTTGTTCCACTTTTGCATTCACTTCCTACACACTAGTGAATTTACAGAGGCTAATGAACCTACAACCCGCACGTCTTTGGGAAGGGGGAAGAAACTGAAGCACCCAGAGGAACCCCACACTGTTACAGGGAGAATGTGCAAACTCCACTCAGCAGGCACCCAAGGTCAGGATTGACTGCAGATCTCTGGTGTTATGAGGCAGGAACCCTACCAGCTGTGCCACTGAGCTGCCTTGTTGAAGGGTAGTGTAGAGCAGCAGGGGGAGTTGATAGAGGACTTTTATCTTGCTGGTGTTGAGTACAAGGCTCAACCTTGTGTGCTACACCTCAAGTACTTGCTTTAGGGTAACCTTGCTTCTGGAATATAATTGATATTGTTTGAACAACGTCATTAGTTCTGAAAATCAGTTAAAATCAATTTGGAAATTTGTTAGAAGTGAGTAGCAACTTTTGTGGCAAGGAAATTTGAGAAAAGTCTGACAACGAAACCACCTGTGTTTGACGAGTGTCTTCTCTGAGAATAGTTGCATTCCAAATCACATTGGTTAATATTACAGTTTCCACACCATGGAGCCAGCATAAAGTGGAGTTTCCAGCATCAACAGCGAAACTTGCACAGGCTGTTTTACAACACCTACTGGCTGTTGAAGTCAAACTCTTTGTACGAATAAAATAGGCAATGATTGATGACCAGTGCACATTGTGATTTGTGACTAGTTTTTTGGCCAAGCCAATTATTAATGTTTTGTGTCATTCCTAACTGTCACTATGTCATGTCACTTGCAGGCGGAACACCAAGGCAAATTCCTTGTATGGGAATACTTGGCCAATAAACTTTTTCAACTTTTTCATTCATTCATTGGGAGGAAGTAGCAGAGGACCCTGGCGATGATTTGGTCTGCGGTGGTTATTCGGGAGGTCCAACTGTATGGCATATTTCCACTTGTCACCAGATGGTTACAATCTCTGCATCTCAGAGGACCCCAGGGCCAATCTTTCAAGGTATGGCTGAGGCTGTAGATTAGAGACTTAATTTCAGCAGGAATATCTGCTCCCAAGGCCTAGTTGTCTCTTGAGTTGAAGTATGATTTTTTATTTTTTTCAACCTTTTGGTCACTGGCTCTGAAAAGATGCTTTTATGAAGAAATCAAGTTTCACCGAATTTGCGCCGACCAGCAATTCCTCGTATATTAACATTATCCGACACACACTAGGGATAATTTACAATTATACCAAGCCAATTGACCTATACACTTGTAAGTCTTTTGAGTGTGGGAGGAAACCGGAAATCCCAAAGAAAACTCATGCAGATCACGGGGAGAAAGTACAAATTCCATACAGACAGCGCCTATAGTCCTGATCAAACCTGGGCCTCTGCCGCTGTATGGCAGCAACTCTACCACTGTGCCACTATGCCCTTCACTTAAAGAGCAGAATGGAAACTTAAGGGCATGTCCCACTTGGCCGTCATTTGCTCATAATTTATGAGTTACGACGCGCGCATTACCCACGCTTGGTGCGCGATGACATGGGCAGTGATGCGCGGCGTCGCAGGATTTTGTGATGTACAAAATCTTTGCGCGCCATCTGCCTGACGCACAAATGATGGCCAAGTGGGACAGGCCCTTATGTCTCAGTCACTCTCTCGTACCACCATCACTCCTTTAGGTTACAGACATTTGCGAATAGCCTCATGCCTTCTCTAAAAAGGGTAACTTGGACTAGTTGGATGAGAATGACTAGAAGATTGTAGGACAAATTTACTGTACATTTGATCCTGGATTGGAAGGATGGCAGAGGTACAACAGATATTATTTTAATCTATGCTTGATGGAGAACTTCACTTCATTTTTCCTCATCCCTAATAGTCGGGCCTCTTGATGGTAAATAATAGAACCTCTTTGGAGACTGCAGGAATAGTGGGTAGAATTTTTTAGTGACAATAGCTTTATTGTTTTTAATTGTTATCTTAATCCACCTTTCAAATTAGCAAAGTGCCAAGATATTTGGGTATGCATTCTCAAGATTTTAATTAATACTCCTATAGCATGATTAATTGCAATGCTGCCTGGTCAAGCAGCATCACATTGTTTTGAGAATGTTAATGTTATTTTGGCTGAAATTGGAATCAAATTCAATACAGAGCATGTTTATTGGATCGGTATAATTTGAGTGAGCATGTTTTGTTTGTTTCTAAGGTTGAAATTTCATTTTAAAAGTCAAAGATCTCATTTATTGCCTACGAGAAATAATTTGATAATTGGATTACTATTTCAATTTTAATCTATTTTTAGGATTTAATATTCATATTGTTCAGATTTATGCACTGGTTGATGCTGGCCAAGAGGCAGAAATTAAAATCTTTTCAATTACCAACAAATTATAAAGCCCTCACATTCTTGAATTTGTGCAAAAATCAACTGTCACAATTACATCTGTAGCTTTTGAAACCTCAACAGCAGCCTTAGCTTAGTAACCTTCCAACCCAGCAATACACTCTGAATTGTGTTGTGTGATAACAATATTTTGAGCAGCTACAAGAACTGGGACACATTGTGCTTGGAGTGTTTACGATAATTATGATCATCATCTGGCCTCAATAATTGTGTACTTTTACTTTTTGCTTCTAATCTTCAAAGGAGCCACAGAATCAGTGTTTGGTGAGAGATTTAAGAACTTTATATATGTTCATCAAATCGCAACTATGATATGCTTCTGAAATGGATAAGTGTAGAACAAAAGCATTTTGGAAAAATACCTAATAAATGGTCGACATTTTTTTAAGTCTTGTGATGCCAGAGTTGTCCTTTTAAAGGCCTTAATATTAGTTGATTTTCCCAGAAGGGAAATATCTTAATGTGCAACTCATTTTTCAGCAAAGGAAAATTGTGATATGGAAATTTTCAAATCTTTAGTTCAACTTGTTGAGAATTTTCCTTTAAATTGCTACGTTAGTAAATGAAATCTTTCAAATTTTACGCACGCTGCCATTTTCCTTTGCCTCCACATCTCTAACTGAATTTGGGTTTGTAGATTTTTTTTAAACAAGACTTTTGTGACATCTGTCTAGGCCAGTGGTTCCCAACCTTTTTTTGGCCATGCCACACCTAATCACTTCTAAAATCCTTGCTTTCCTTTGAGAGAAAACAGAGGAAATAGATATTATAAGGGTAACTTAGCAAAAGCTCTTTGAATCGCATTTCTAAATCCAATTCAATAAATAAGGTTCTCCCATGACCTCGCGCGCTTCGTGCGACGTGCATGAAGAGCGATGGCACGGTGATTATGTAATAACTACAAAATAAAGACCTTTTTTACCCAATAAAAATTATTTACTCAAAATAACATCTGAAACATAAACTACATATGTTTACCTGATGGAAAATCCAAAAAAAACAAAATCGAAAATCGATCTAGACCTCCTCAGTCGCGCTCAATTGCCCCCCTTAAAAATCAAATTGCCCCCCGAGGGGCGTACGCCCCACGTTGGGAACCACTGGTCTAGGCCTTATGAATTGTACAATCGGATTGCTTCAAAGATCTCAGGGTATCCTGCATGTAAAATAAACTTATGTATCATGTATATTACTAAAACTCTTTGTTTGTGCCAACCATGTGTCACTCTGCTCTGCGTTTTCCTTTCTTCTTCCTAATGCTACATGTTCCATTGCATTAACCCCCTCCCTCTCTACCCCCTCCACCTCCACCTCAGCCTCCCTGTCTACCCCCCCGTCCCCCGTCCCTCTCGAGGGAGTGGCGAGTATTGGGACCTATGGGTGAGTGGTGGAATATTGCGTTCGGGGGCCAGCCCTGTGACGTCGCCCTCCCCTCAACGTGGTCTAGTTATTTCTATCATTTATTGCTTGACAATCTTACTGATTTTTTAAAAACATGGTGCTTAATTGAAATCTTTTACAAATTAATAGGTTACATCATTAATTTAGGTCATCCCCCAATACAGTAAAGCATTGAACAATGTGTCTGCTATCTCAATCAGTGCTGTGCCTCCTATTTTTTTAAATATCTGCTTCCAGGGGGACAAAAGTCATTGATGTGTATATCGTAGTGTTACACACACCACGAGCAGACACAGCAAAAACTGTATGGCTATCCTTCAAAAATCATGACAGCATATCAACTCTATCCATGTTCTCCAAAGATGATGCCTGACTTGCTGAGTTACTCTAGCACTTTATTTCCTTTTTTTCGTAAACCAGAATCTGCAGTTCCTTGTTTCAATATCTATTCTACCCCTGTTTTGAAATGGTTTGTCTGTGTTTAATCAAATGTGTTGAATAATAGGAAGTAAAAGGAGATGGTAAAAGTACAAAAGGCCTTGCTGTTTCCATCTTTGTTTCATTTGACATTGAATTGAATTCCTTTATTGTCATTCAGACCTTACGGTCTGAACGCAATTTCGTGCCTGCAGTCATTACATACAATCATACAATATTAAACAACACTAAACACAAATTAACATCCACCACAGTGTATCCTCCAAGCACCTCCTCACTGTGGTGGAGGCAAAAATCTTAGGGCTGCAGTCTCTTCCCTCCTCTTCTCCCTCTGCGCTGACATGTATCATTGTGGGAAATTGTCAGTATTAATACTTGCCTGGACATTGCTGTGTTAAAATATCGCTGTGCTTAGTGCAAATGCCCATTTCTGTATCCCAGCAAAAGATCATGTAATTGACCAAAATCAAATTGAAATTACATTAAGTAGGTTTACTTCTGGAAGCAAGCATTGACACAGAACCTGCATGTTTCCCCATAGGGCCTTGCCTAATTTAGCATACTCCACGTTGTTGTGTAACATTCAGAAGAGCATTCCCCTTGAAGGCCCACTTTTCTTGCCAGCTGCACAGCAACAATTTATACTTTGGTTGCTACAGAGTATATCCGACTGTCGCATTCCAGACTTTCAGGTTACGGAAATTTGCCCCTCAGAATTTATAATTCGTTACCTAAAAATTTGTGAAACAGAAAATTCACAGTCATAGTTTTGAATGAAAAGTAAATACAGATTGTTTTTTAAACTTGACGCATTTATAGATTACATGACTTTCGGGTCGCCTTCATACAGAAATCAGAGGAAAACTTGGCAGCTCCTACAATCATTTGTCATTGAAATCATGATGGGAAGAAGTCCTTCGTATTGGGAGACCAGGAAATGAATGAGGCCCACTAAACAACTCCTGGCAAGATGAAGCTATAGTAGTCTCCACCATGAGTGGGAATCTCTACATACTGGTTAAATGCTGAGAGAAGCATGTTATAACAAGCTATGTTGAAAACTTATCTTGTGATGAGATTTAAGCCATTAAATGAGGTGCCACGCTTTAGGAACTGAACATTCGTGCAAAGTAATTGAATCGTGAACTGATTTTGCTATTGTTTCAAATGATTAGTTTCTACGTCCATCATTTGTATTTGTATTTAAATCCAATAACATCCAAAATAAATTACAAGCAAAATTGCGGCTGCCCAGTGTTTTATTATCATTTGAGAAGATTTATTTTATTATCATTTGCAAAACGTAGACTACTCTGAGAGATGAGGTCTTGCTGATTTGGGAAACTAAGAATGATCAGTGAAAGACAAGTGATGCCCAGAAGATTTTGAGGCAGCAGGTGTCTCAAAAAGATCCAGCACTGTGTACTGACAGAAGACCTGTGGGGGAAAAAAAGAAACACCTAACTAGTGTGATGAAGAAACGGTAACAGTGGGCCTTAAAATATAAAGATTGCACATGTGAGGACTAAAGGAGTTGTCCAGTGTCGGGGCCAAATATAGTAGATATGTCAACAGTGAGAAAACACCCCATCGACCAGTTTGACAAACGTCCTGATGAAATGATGTTCAGGGATTGTTTCAGCTGCCACCATGTTCGTCTGCTGTACCCAGTTAATAGAATGATGAGATTGTTGCAATATATCAACAATTGCAGAAAAGAATGCTGTTAGATGGCTAAGACTTTTCCAAATGGATTTGGGATATTCCAGCAAGACTTCAAAGATGGTGACTCAATATTTCCAGCAGAAAGGGATGCGTGTCTTGGACTGGCCTGGTAACTTGCCTGACCTGAATCCGATTGAGAATTTGTGATCAATTATCAAGGAGAGACTGAAAGGAAAGGTTTGTACCATTTGTATCATCGGGGCCACAATTCTGCTGTGGCATCAAGATGTAAATTTTCTTGAACTGTCAGAATCGGGTTGATTCCATGTCAAATACTGGATAAAAATCTGTGGTGGGCATATAATGTAAATAAAACTTTATGGTGCGATAATAATGAATAAAAGGTAGATTTGTGGCATTTATATTGACTTGTTATATCCAAGAATGTAGCTGATTCAAGTAATTTGCAAAAGGATGTAACAAATTGAGGCAGGATTTTATTCATTCATTTTATTTCATTCATTCAGCTCACATTTAGTGCAGTTGTGTCTGTATAATGGGATTGAGGGAATTTTATGTTATAAATCAATCATATCTCTCGGTTCCCTCTCCCCTGACTCGACCTGAAACATCACCTTTTCTCCAGAGATGATGAGTTACTCCAGCTTTTTGTGCCTATCAGGGATTATAGAATTGTCTGATTATAGGCAATAAAATCTCATATCCAGATGACCAATGGTATTTTCTGTGATTGTATTTTGCACTATGATCCTAGCTCTTCTGTGGCTCTTATTCTATTTGCATGCATTGCCTTGGTTGTTGTACGCAATAGTGTGATGAGTGTTATCGCCTATTGTGATGAGTTTAAGAGTTAATCATCATGGACAAACCCAACTAGGTGTAGGAGTGTGATTGAAAGTGTTCCTGCAAAATTCTATGTGCTAGTGGTAATATTGGAAAATCTGGTTCTGTGAATATCTTTTGTCAGCGAGGCCTATTTGGGATGTTGCGATTTGGACAAGTCCCTGCCTTTTGCCTCCTGCCATGATGTCCCTGACCAGTCATTGTCACAGCGATACGCTCAGGCATTTAAGTGTTGACAATGGTGTCATTGCTAAAGTATTAATTGAATAAATATCTCAATAGCTAAAAAAATACTTCTAATATGATTTCTCCAAATAATATTACTTGATGTCAACCAAATGATCCTTTTTATTTGTTTAAGAAGGAACTGCAGATGCTGGAAATTCAAAGGTAGACAAAAGGGCTGGAGAAACTCAGCGGGTGCGGCAGCATCTATGGAACAAAGAAATTAGGCAACATTTTGGGCTGAAACCCTTCTTCAGACTTCTTTTTATTTGTTGAGAAAATGGGCAAACCAAAACAATGAACTAGTTCTTATATTATTCCATGATGGCCATAACATGAAGACTTCTGCACCAATTTAAGCTGTTATGGATGGAAATTGGTATTGTGTAAATATTTTGGTGTGTACGTGACACTGAGAAAAGGAATTTACAATGTCTGGTCCAGTTTTGTACTTGGCTCAATTATCTTTTCACCTGAACATTGTTGCCTATTCTGACTATAGTAAAAATTGAGTTATGATGGAACAACGTTTTGCCCATTTATTAGCAATTCCTACTTAGTCCATGAAAGCACATAGCAAGCATTATCTCAAATGCTAGGGGTATACTTAGGTGGGGGTTCTTCCATTATGGTGCTCTTATAGACCTCGTAGTTTAAAATAAAATTAGTTAGAGGTGAGTAATAAATACCAGCTTTTTCAATGACATGCGCATTCAAAAAATTAAATAATAAATAATGAGCATTTTGCTATCTAATTCAACCTGAATTTCATCATAGGTAAACAATTACCTCCCCTCATCTATGTCTTTTGACCTTGCATAAAGAAATCATTTCTCAACTCTGTGGCATCAAGTGAGGTTTTGGTTTTAACATAGCTAGTTGGGAGGAATAGAGGCATGGTGACCTTCAGCACATTGAAGAGCAGTGCACTGGTGTAGTAGTTAACACTAGTTGTGGAGTCTCAAACACCAGCTCTCGAGTTGGTTTCCGTACTTGGGAGTTTGCTTGTTCTCCACATGAACAGGTTCTCTGCTTTCCTCCCGCATTCGAAAGATCCACAAGTAGGTTAATTGGCTGCTGTAAGTTATCCCTCAGTGGATATGTGTCAAAAATCAAAGGGGATTTGGTGAGTATGAGATGTATGTTGGTCTGCAGGGAAAATAAGGAGTGAGAGGATGGATCTGATGAGCAGAATGGCCTCCTATATTGTAACAAGTAACCGGGCACTATGGATGCATTTTTAGTTTTGGGAAGAACTTTTGTAATATTGGAACATTATCAAGCAAGAATATTTTAAATATTTGAGCTTGTGGATATATTAATAGCATATTGAGTTTTCTTTTAAAATGCCATGACCAAATGAATTAATTTATCTCCAGATATGCACGTTTACTGTGGCTGTAAACTTGTAGGGAGGATAATTTCCTTCAGAGGACCTTTCAAGATCTGTTTGGTTGGCCTGCCCAAGTATAGACCTGTTTCTTCATAACTGCTTGGGTCATGGTTGGCAGTTAGTTTAGATTTTAGTTTAGAAATACAGCGCTGAAACAGGCCCTTCGGCCCACCGAGTCCGCGCTGACCAACGATCCCGCACGTTAACACTATCCAACACACACTAGGGACAATTTACAATTATACCAATCCAATTAACCTACATACCTGTACGTCTTTGGAGTGTGGGAGGAAACTGAAGATCTCGGAGAAACCTCACAGGGCGAGCGTGCAAACTCTGTACAGACAAGTACCCATGGTCGGGATCGAACCCGGGTCTCCGGCGCTGTAAGCACTGTAAGGCAGCAAATCTACCACCGTGTCGCCCTATTGCAGTTCCATTGCAGTTTTCTGTAATTGTGCTTCACGATTTTTTCTTATGATGAAGCTTTGAGCAAAGATAGTGGCAATTCAGGAGATGGCCCCTAAATAAAATTCAACGCAAATAATCTCATTAGCAGCTGTATATTGGGATTGATTTGTTTCCCAGAGAAATTTCACTTTTCTTTTTAATCTTTATTCAACTATCGACCTGAATATTTAATGTTCGGATATCCAAAAGCAATTCCAAATCAGTGGGTTATTGTGAAATATGATGTTCAACAGTCAAATATTGTAGTCCATTTGCTTAAACTATAGGTAGGAGAACTAAAAGTAGCAAGGTTCTGCTTAAGAATGGTAGTTGAATAACCAAGGCAACAAAATCTCAGTTGACCATGTTGCCTCAAAGGATATGATTTGGATAACAACGTATTCCTGCTGTAATGCATAACGATGTCAAGATATGAAGCAGCACTTGAATCTGTAATCTTTTGATACTGTGCCAAATTCATTTACCTAAGATTAATCACAAACAGATAGTGACAATGCGCAATTCATTAGGTTTAGAAAGCATGAGGAAATCTGCCCCCAGTGAGTCAAAAATCATTTTCTTTTGCTAATCTGCATGAATTTTGGAGAAAACATTTCTTCAAGGATTATTTCATGCAATGTTTATAGGATAATATTAAAGCAATGTTACAAAATTTTGACCATTTGGAACGTTGCGGTTTGCAGTGATTTAGATCCCCATATCTGCATGGAAAACACTGCTGGTTGGTATGGGGACTAAGTCACCGTTTCGCAACATAAAATGTGAACTAAAGGTATCTTAAGGACCACTTTTATACATAAAAATAAACCGCTTTCTTTTACCTGTCACCTACATGAAATCCGTCCCCGTTGTCGGCGTTGACGGCTTTAGAAGCTGACTTTAAAATTAATCCAGCGCTGAACGAGTCGGATGATTCGTTTTTAAAAATAAATAAACAAATAAATAAAAAAAGACAGAACGCCCGTCGGAACGATTCTTCAACAAAAGCTTGCACTCCAACCAAATATAATCCAGGACAAGGTAAGAAAAAAAACGCGTTTTAACCCCCCCCCTCAAACGCACCAAAATCACGCACATGGCCAGTGGCAGAATTGCAGCGCCACTGAAGGTAAGTATTGTAACATACTCACCAGAAGGAACAACTGTCAATTAGAAATGAAACTGAACTAATTTTGAGAAGAAAGGTAATGTCCTTTCCTTCAACATAGGTTTGAGGTAGTTGAGGCAGGGACAACCCAACATTTAAGAAACAGTTAGACGGGTACATGGATAGGACATGTTTGAAGGGATATGGACCAAATGCGGGCATGTGGGACTAGTGTAGCTGGTACATGTGTGGCAAGTTGGGCTGAAAGGCCTGTTTCCACACTATCACTCTATGACTCTTAACGTCATTCATGTTCATTGCAATATAAGGTGTCATTCAAGCAGCCATTCAAGAAAATTGTTTGCCAATTTTGACCAGTCTTCAGATATGTACACATTAAAAGAATATATCTCTCTGAGTGGCATTAGCAGGGAAGGCTAGTGTCTCACTTAAAGCCCTGAATTGGCATATTTTTATGAATTGGCTATTTCCTGAAGTAGCAGAAGAGAGGTCACCTTTATCATGTCAATTGGCAGGCATATCAGACAATAAAGTAGAAATCGTAAATGATTTTCTTAATGTGTAGTCAGTCATTAGTCAAGTGTAAATTATGTCTTCTGGCTCCTAATTAGCCCTTATAGTTGAAAAAGATAACATTACTCAATGTTTTTTTGTTCATTAATATTCAAATATTGTTGCCTAGCTTGTCTGTTCTCATCTTCTTTTGATCAGTTATGTAGCATTCACTGTCATTCAAATATATGTGGTCATTGTTTCCAGAACATATTGTAAAATTGTCGTATTTCATTCAGTTTAGGTTTAGATAGTGTGGAGGAACAGGGCAACTTAGGGGTTCACGCTTTCAATTAAATATCTGTTTTTGATTACATCCTCTCATTTACTAATCCTGCAGTCTTCTTTGCTTTTAAAATGGAAATGAAAAATTGCCACTAAATATGGAACTTCCTGTTTTAAAACTGGCCCAGCCCATTTCTAAATTAAAAAATCATCCAAATGACAGTGGATTACTACTATTTATAATTAAATAAATATACTGTGTTGAAAAGGATACTTTGGGCAGATTGGAAACTATCTCGCGTTCTTGTCAAATATAACTTTCTTCTTATGAACTGTTTTGATTGTGAAGGTGGTATTTCGAGATCCATTCTTGGGAAATGGTGACATCCTGATTCTTTTAATGGGCACAGCTGTCCCAGCATTGAAGCAATGCTAGAATTCCTTCTGACCAAGAAAATATCAGAGATTTGTTGCAGCACAGAAGGCCATTCAACTCGTGTTTTATGGTGGCTTCTGGAAGAACAATCCTATTCTAATACACTTGTTTCCATGGCTTGCACATTATTATCTCGAGTGGCTTTTCAATTTATTTTAATTTCTAATGAATTGCAGATCATATAACAGTTTTTATTCTTCTATGTATCTTAAGGCTCTGGTCCTTCAACCATCTGCTAATGAGAATATCTTCCCTCTATCTACCCTATTATCACATAATTCTTGTTTAGATCTTCTCTCCACCTCCTGAGTGGAAGGAGAACAGTCCCAGCTTCTTCATTCTAACAATGTCACTGAAATCCCTCATCCTCATAAACCTTTACGTAACTTTTCTGAACCCTGTCTAGGACTTTCACTTCCTTCCTAAAATTAGCAGAATAGAAATCGATGCAATACTTCATTTGTGGCCTAACTGGTATTTATATGTATTCATCATATCTTCCCTAGTTTTGAACTCTGTCTATATTTATGATTTCCAGTATCCAAGGTGCTTGAGGAAAGAACTGCAGATGCTGGTTTAAATCAAAGGTAGACACAACCTGCTGGAGTAACTCTGCGGGGCAGGCATCATCTCTGGAAAGAAGGAATGGGTGACTTTCAGACTGTTGTCAGGGGAGTGGGCGGGACAGAGATAGAATGTGGTCGGAGACAGTAAGACAGGTGGGAGAACTGGGAAGGGGAGAGGATGGAAAGAGAGGGTTATTTGAAGTTAGATTTTGATGGCTCCCAATGGCAGTATCCCCAAACTGCTTTATTTACCAGCTGCTCTCTCTTAACATCAGCCACTTTCAAGTATCTATATGCATGTACACTTAAGTTTCTCTATTACGGCACAACCTTTTATACTGTGCCATTCATCAGTATTGTTTCTGCTTTTTTCTTTTTACCAAGGTGTACCATCTATTAAATTTAATCTGTCACTCGTCTTCCCTTTCAGCCAGCCTCTGTGTCTTGCTGTCCTATTACCTCACCTTGGAGCTTCATGTGATGTAATGAGAATTTCTATCTGTACCACCCTTTCTGTAAGAGAGTTCCAAACCTCTATTTTCTTATTCCTCATCTCACTTCTAATCTTTCTACCAATTACTTTAAATCTATGCCCGTGGGTTTTTGACCTCTGCGAAGGAAATAGATTTTATTGCTCCAAGCTCATTATTTTATTCACTTCCCTCGGGCTCATCCTTTCCAAAATAAACAATGCTAGCTTATTCAATTTGCCCCTCAGCTGTAGTATTCCAGACCTGGCAACATCACTGTAAATCACCGGTGCATGCTCTCGAACTGCAATCACATATTTTCTGTGATCAAGTATTAGCATCGTACTACATTGAAATGGGCCCTTTGGCCCACTTTGTCTGAACAGATCATGTATGCACCTATAAAAATGCAATTTTATCAGTAACTAGCATATACCCTTGGCGACTCAGATACTCATCTAGATATTGTGAGAATATCTGCCCCGCACTCGGAGTGTGTTCCAGCTCGGCTTCAGCTGAAACTCACATGTCCATACCTGCTGGGTGAAATAATCTTCCTCCAATACCTTTCAAATCTTTTGCCCTGAAGCTACACTCTCTCCAATCTTCTCAACAGCTGAAATGCTCCATCTTGGTTAGCATGGTGTTGCGTTTTACCTTTAGACCTGCCAAAGAGCACAACCACTCGCTTATCGAGATTAAATTGCATCTGCCTTGCTTGGACCTATTTTAGCCACTGCTCAATGTCATCCTGTAGCCTAACACTATCCTCCTCGCTACCAACAATACAACACATTTTCATATTCTCTACGTATCTATTAATTATGCCTCCAACATGTTCAATTTTGGCAGGTGAAAACATGGCAGGAATGGTGGAATAATTAAATCTGGAAATGCTTCATAGCAAGATTGGAGGAATGCTTTATTTTGGAAGTTGTGGACTGGAGGACGTTGAGGATGGAAATGGGGTTGTCCATAGAGGGATTTAAAATGAGTGAGTTGTTACATAATCAAGAGTCAATGGATGTTTTGGAATGAATGGTGAAGAAAGTGCAAAGATGCTGGTAGAAAACGTTTTGGATGTCCAGCCTGGAGCCAGTAAGCAGTTCTTCAGAATAGTCTGATCTAAAGATTTACAAAAATATACATGTGAGTTTTGGCTGCAGGTGATCTGAGCCAAGGCTGTAGTTGAGCAGCATGGAGAGACTGGAGTAAATTGTCTGTGGTGGCATTGATCTGAACCTTAGCTCTGGTTATATGCACAAAGAAATACCTATTGCCCCTGGAGATTACTCCACCAATTAATATGATTTTGGTCCACACCAATCCCCATGTCATCTGATTCCATAGTGATTTAAAACTCTAATATGCTCAACTTTGAATATAAGTAAGGTTTTTCAACTTTTCATTTTCAACCAATACACAAATGCCTGCTTAAAAAAAACAAGTTTTCTTTTGTTCTGTTCAATACTAAAGCTCTTTGCCAGCAGTAAAATTTTGACCATGCAGAATTTGCATTTGCACCCTCGTACTTTAAAAATGCCCATCATTCAAAATGGGCAGATACACCACCAGCCAATCTCATTTGTCTGTGGGGTGGTGTGGTCAGAAGTGCAACTGTGGTGGCAAAAATAAAAAATAAAAAGTAAAAATAAAGATATAAATGGATGAGAACTTTCTTCAAAAACGTACAAAGGCGCGAAACAAAATGTTCTTGCTGAAGAAATAATTAAGACAAATTCTGAACATGCCTGTAATAATTACTGAAGAATTGTAATTTCTATGGTTTCTGGATAACTGGCCTGCAATTGAAGGTATAGATTTGCTTTAGGCAAACATACAAACTATTCACTATTTTGTAAGCAATTTTTCTGAATTATTGATAATTACATTTAAGGGATGCCGCAGATTCACTCCATGGAGTGCGTAATCACTCCAGTATCTAAAAATCTGGATGTTGGTGCATTATGTGCTGGAAAGGACTATGCGCAGCAGCCAAAACGTAACCAACTTTTTTTTAATTGTTTTTAATTTCATTAATAACTACACAGAATGAGTATTGATGTCTACAGAAACATTAAAAAAAAGTTCCACCATAATAGATTTTGTTAATCATAATCATGGAAGTGCTTCAATCTTACTATTCTTTTATGTACAGCTATACCTTTATACAGTTATTGTGTAGATATTTTTGGCATATTTTGTATATTTTAACTGATTTGGTAAGGATTCTGGTAGGGCCTTGAGAGTGTTAATATACAGGGAATCCTTGAGGTTCATGTACCAATAATCCCTGAAAGTGTTAACACTGATACTGAAAAAAGCATTTGGCATGCTTGCCTTTGCAGGATGAGGTATTGTGTATGTGTGTTGTGGCATCATGTTGCAATTATGCAAAACATTGATTAGACCATACTTATAATATTGTGTACCAAATCTGGTCACTACAATATAGGAAGGATGAAGTAGTAATAGAAAGTGTGTGGAAGAGATTCGCCAGAATGTTGCCTGCAATGGAATCCTGCAATTATAAGGAGAGATTGTATAGGCTGGGTTTATTTTCACAGGAACATAGGAGACTGAGAAGTGAGCTGTAGAAGTATTAATAGTCATGGGTCATAGATACAATGGTCAAAATCTTTTTTACCCTAGGGCAGGGATGTCTAGGAAGCGAGGATGCAGGTCTAAGATGAGGAGAAAATTTAAAGGAGGCGAGAGGGATATGTTTTTCCTGACATTGTGGTAAATATCTGGTATGAGCTGGCAGAGGAGGTGATAGATGCAGATACAATTACTATGTTCAAAATATGTTTGAACAGGTGCTTTGTAAGGAAAGGAGTAAAGGGATATGGGCCTAATATAGCCAAATAGAGTTAACATAGATAGGCAAAATATAGCCAAAAGAGCTTATTTTTGTGCTGTATGTTTCTATCTATGATTTTATATTTAATTTGTTTTTGAAGATGGAATGCTCTGGGGCATAAATGGTGATTTTTTAAATTAATATTAATAGAATTTTGTGTTATTGGTAATTCTAATTTAATTGCATTTTGTGGAAATAAATTGCATCTCAAAGATGAAGTCAAAATTACGTGATTTCTTGTGCAGAAAGCAAAACATTACTAAATTGTTCAAAATATGTTTAGAGACTGGTAGCTTTGCAAAAGGATAAGGAGGTAAAGGGATATTAGGCCTAATATAGCCAAATAGAGTTAACATAGATAGGCAAAATATAGCCAAAAGAGCTTATTTTTGTGCTGTATGTTTCTATCTATGATTTTATATTTAATTTGTTTTTGAAGATGGAATGCTCTGGGGCATAAATGGTGATTTTTTAAATTAATATTAATAGAATTTTGTGTTATTGGTAATTCTAATTTAATTGCATTTTGTGGAAATAAATTGCATCTCAAAGATGAAGTCAAAATTACGTAATTTTCTTGTGTACTAATAAAAAGCAAAACATCCCTAAATTCATCAAATTACCATCCACTGGGTAGAGACTGATAGATTTGCAAACCTTCACATAACTTCCCCAGGCTTAAAGGGGTGTTAAATTAGGACAAACACTGCTTATTTCCTGGTTCTAAGATGAGGAAACAATCCCTTGTTATCCGCATCAGGCATCTATGACCATCTATGCATAGCAGAGGAGCTGAGGCCTGGGTGAGTTTAACCATAATCATATTGAATGGAAAAGTTGGATTGGGGAGCCAGGTGACTGCCTACTACAATTTTCATATGTTCCTATAACAGAAGTTGAATTTGTATGCAGCAGTCAAATCATGGACTAACTAGTTTTGTATACAGATCTAACATAACTTCCCTGCTTTTACTTTCTACACCTCAACTAATAAAGTAAAACATTCCAACTATTATTTTTATGACCTGTCCTGATTACTTTTCAAGTTCAGTTCAATATTAGAAAAACTGTATGTAAGTAGATTAGATAACTTTATCGAGAAGCACGAATTGCTAGTTGATAGTCAATATGGATTCAGGTCAAACAGATCGACATCCATGGCATTAATGGAGTTAATTGAAGACATTACCAGTTCTATAGATAACAAGAAATATGCAGTGGGTGTATTTATAGATTTGAAAAAAGCATTTGATACAATTGATCATTTGCTAATCAAAAAACTGGAAAAGTATGGAATCAGAGGGGTTGTACTAGAGTGGATGAGAAGCTACATAAGTAAAATACATCAGTTTGTGCAAATAGGGGACTGCAAATCAACACACTTAGAAATAACTTGTGGAGTCCCACAGGGACTTGGGTTTTGGGCCCCAAATTATTTATTTTGTATAGTAATGATATATGTAGGGTGTCAAACCTCTTGAAATTTTGTGTTATTTGCAGATGACACTAATATTTTCTGTGATGGGGACAATTTGCAGCAGCTTTTGGAGGTGGTCACAGCAGAAATTAGTAAACTAAAAACATGGTTTGATTTGAATAAATTATCATTAAATTTAAACAAAACCAAACTTATGCTGTTTGGAAAACGCAAAAATAAATACACAAGTAAAAGTAATGATAAATAATGTTGAAATAGAAAGAGTGTATGAAAATAAATTTCTGGGTGTGATTCTTGATCACAAAATCTGCTGGAAACCCCATATAAAACATGTGAGAGCAAAAGTAGCATGGAGTGGTGGGGAAAGCAAGGCATGTTTTGAATGAGAGAGCACTCTATATTCTGTACAGCTCACTTGTGTTACCTTATTTAAATTACTTGTGTGGAAGTATGGGGCAACACCTACAAAACCACCTTACAATCACTAAGCACACTACAAAAAAGAGCTATTCATATAGTAAACAATGTAGGATATCATGAACACACCAATATACTGTATTTAAAATTACACACCTTAAAGATTAAGGATCTGGTAGAATTTAAGACTGCACAAATAATTTATAAAGCAAAAAATAAACTGCTACCTGTAAACATACAAAAACTGTTCAAAGACAGAGAGGGAGGTTATAACTTTAGAGGGAAACTAAACTTGAAACAGCATTATGCTTGGACCAATTTAAAAAGTATGTATTTCCATTTGTGGGGTGGTTTTGTGGAATGGTCTTGACGAAACGATTAAACAAAGTATGAATATAATGTAATTTAAAAAAATGTACCAAAGACATATCTTTGAAAAGTACAGTAATGAGGAAGGAGAATGTAAATCTCACAGATGTTAATGGTGCTTGTTCTTTTTGTTCTTTTCTTTTTTTGTCCTTTTTCTTAATAGCTTGATTGTAGTTTATTTGAATTGTCTTCAGTTTAGTTTATTGAATTTTGCATTTGTTAATGGTGAAGAATGGGGGTAGAACTTGACAAGCATAGGCTTCTTCCTAGCCCTTTTCGAACGAGTCTAATGTGTATTATGTTGAAATTGGCTTTTGATTTTTTAATTTATGTATGTACATATATGTTATGTATATGTGTATGTCTGTATATGTATGTATATATGTACATGTATGTGTATGTATTTATATGTATATATATATGTGTGTATATATATAATTTTGCTTTTATTTATTCATTTTCATCTTTTCTTTTCTTTTTTTTTGAATTGTTCGAAATAAAAGAAAAAAGATAAAGATAATTTCCATATTGAAGGAGAGAAAACGGAAAACTGAAGAACAGTTAGCCTGACAACAGTAATTGAGAAATTGCTAGAATGTATTACTAAATTGGTAAAGTAATTACAAGATTATAATAATAATGCTGGACAGTGCGAGTTGTAGCTTGTCTGTATCGCACTTTATATCATTGACAAACTTTAGATATTTTATGTCATTTGGTCCTCTCAGCCAAATTTTTCTTTGCCTTTATGAATAGATGGGCTCTCAAGCACCAATCTTAGGCCAAGTGATAGTTTCCAGTTTCCTTTCTTCCTTCCATAATGCAGTCACATTTACGACGCAACAATCCATAGACAATTCCAGAATCAATAGAGTTGTGGAACATGTTTTCCAGATCAATTGCCTCTTTCAAAACTCTGGTGTATAGATCACTATATCTTTGCAATGTATTAGCTTTGAGTTTCATCAATTTCTCTTGTACTATTATTACTTCCAATCCCTCATTCTCAAAAGACTTTGTTCTGTATATTTCTGGCAGCTTTTTGGTGTCTTGTTAATTCGGTCACAAAATAGTTTAATTTTGCTGCCACTCCAGTATAAAGCTCCTATCTCTGTGTAACACAACCACATTTTTCCTTACTAGTTTGCACTTTACCTACTTATACGTTCTTACAATTTATTTTTAATGTTTCTTGCCAGTTTACTCATTGATTCCTGGTTTGTTGTGGGAGATATTTAGCAGACCGAGTCGCTTGAAGACAGAATCCTTGGCAAGGATTGATGCAGTAAATGAAGGAATGATTGCTTCCCACTCTATCTACTTGAGTCACCACTTTCTGGGAGTTATGGACTCCAAGATCCGCTGTACGTTAATGTTGTTAAGGGTCATGCCATTTATTGTACATTTTTCCTTTACATTTAACCTCACACTTGCTCTGACTAAACTCCATCTTCAGTTTTGTTTATTGTCATGTGTACTGAGGTACAGTGAATTAATTTTGTTGTGTGCTAACCAGTCGGCGGAAAGACAATACATGGTTACAATCAAAGTGTACAGATACATAATAAGAATAACATTTAGTGCCAGATAAAACCAGTAAAATCCAATCAATGATAGTCCAAGGGTCTCCAATGAGGTAGACTGCTCTCTTGTTGTGGTAGGATTGTTCAATTGCGATAGCAGCTGGGAAGAAACTGTTCTTGAATCTGGAGGTGTGCGTTTTCACACTTCTATACCTTTTACAAGATGGGAGAGGGGAGAAGCGGGAGTGGCCAGAGTGCAACTCGTCGTTGATTATTCTGCTGGCCTTGCCGAGATATAAATGGAGTCAATACAAGGGAGGTTGGTTTGAGTGATGGTTTGGGCTGCATCCACAATTCTCTGCAATTCCTTGGGGTATTGGATGAAGCTGTTCCCAAACCAAGCTGTGATGCATCCCCATAAAATGTGTTCTGCCATCTGACATTTCTTCATCAATTTCTGTAGTTGATCTATATATCCCGCCGTATACTTTGACAGCCTTCCTCGCAGTCTGCTCCCTCAACAATCTTGATGTCATCTGCAAACTTACTAACCAACCTGTCTACATTTATGTCCAAACCACTGGTCATAGACCTCCAATATTGTTCTTCCACCATAACCCTCTATCTTCTATCAGTAAGCCAGTTTTGAGTCCATACGACCAATCTCATGCATTTTAATTTTCTGGATCAGCCTACCAGGGGATTTTACCAAATGCCTTACCAAAGTCCATGTCGTTGCTCTCTCCACATTTTCACATTTTGACTTCATTTCAAATTATGCGCCTGTGGTATATCTTGTTTGTGTGATATTGAATAATGTCTTATGACATTTTGAAAAGTCTAGTTGCGATATTTCAGTTTCAGTTTCTACTTCATTTGTACATTTACATTATGATCTTTATTTATTGCAAACTAACGAAAATTAACAATGTGAATATCACAGCTGCAGCATTTTTTTTTTGTCTCTCTATTTGCATGAATGTGCTATTTAATGCGCTTGGCTTGCTCAGCCTGATGACACCACAGCTAGTGGACATGAGGAAATAACTGAACTAAGTAGACAGAATTGAAACGCCCAAAGAGATTTCCTAGAATGCTTTGACTCATCTATACATAGAATCAGCAGTAATGATTTTACTCTATGAATCAGCTATTAAGCTGGAAATTGAAAGAGAGTAGGAAAGATTTACCCGAGGGACTGAGTTCTAGAGCGAGGTTGGGCAGGCTTGGAATTTATTCCTTGGAACATGGGAGACTGAGGGGTGGTATAAAATCATGAGGGGCATAGATGGGGTGAATGCACACAATCTTTCTCCCCAGGGTTGGGGAATCAAGAAGTTGAAGGCATACATTTAAGGTGATAGGGGAAAGGTTTAATAGAAACTTGAGGAACCATTTTGAGGGTGGCACGTATATGGAATAAGCTGCTAGAGGAAGTAGTTGAACAATAACAACATTTAAGGGACATTTAGACAAGTACATAGACAGGAAACTGTTAGAGCGATATGGGTCAAACATAGGCAAATGGAACTACTATAGGTAGGCATCTTGGGTTGGGCAAAAGTGCCTGCCTCCAAGCTGTATGGCTATGACTGTACCCACACCACAGATTCTGCTTAGTGTCAGTGTCAATCCTTTGGTCCTTTGCTCATATCCAATCACATTTCTATCCTTTGGCAGCACCCATCCAATAGAATAACAATCATAGAAACATAGAAAATAGGTGCAGGAGTTGACCATTTGGCCCTTCAAGCCAGCACCACATTTCAATATGATCATGGCTGATCATCCAGAATCAGTATCCTGTTCCTGCTTTATCCCCATATCCCTTGATTCAGTTAGCCCTAAGAACTATATCTAATTCTCTCTTGAATACATCCAGTGAATTGGCCTACATTGCCTTCCGTGGCACAGAATTCCACAGATTCACAACTCTCTGGCTGAAAAAGATTTTCTTTATCTCAGTCCTAAATGACCTACCTCTTTTTCTTAAACGGTGACCCTTGGTTCTGGATTCTCCCAACATAGGGAAAATTTTTCCTCCAATCCCTTAAGAATTTTATATGTTTCTAGAAAATCCCCTCTCATCCGTCAAAATTCCAGTGAATAATCCAAGTCGATCCATTCTTTCATCATATATCAGTCCCGCCATCCCGGGAATTAACCTGTTGAACTTACACTGCACTACCTCAACAGCAAGAATGTCCTTCCCAAATTAGGAAACCAAAACTGCACACAATACTCCAGGTGTGGTCTCACCAGGCCCCTGTACAACTGCAATAGGACCTCCTTGCTCCTATACTCAAATCCTCTTGCGATGTAGGCCAACATGCCATTTGCTTTCTTCACTGCCTGCTGTACCTGCATGCTTACTTTCAGGTCTCCCTCAACCTCGGGTGTTCTCGAGAAAACAATTCAAGTTGTTCAACTTTCACTTGTAGCTAATAACCCCTCACCCAGGCAGCATTCTGGTAAACCTGTTCTGCACCCTCCCAAAAGCCTCCGCATCTTGCCAAATCAAAGTTTTACGGAGCTGCATCATGACTTCCTGATTCTAATACTTTATGCCCCAACCAAGACGAGCATAGCATATCCCTCCTTTACCACTCTATCTATTTCTGTTGCCACCTTCAGGGAATTATGGGCCTGCAAAATCTCTCTGTACATCAATGCTGTCAATTTATTTCACTACACTCAGCATAAGGGAAAATAATAAACTTAAACCTAAACCTAAAATCAGCCAAATACCTTCCCGTTACATTCAACCTCCTAAGGTGCAGCACCTTACACTTGCTTGGATTAAACTCAACCTGCCATCTCTCTGCCCATTTCTGTAGCTGATCAACTTCTCATCGCGCTGTCCCGCACCCTCACCCGCGCGGAGCCCAACGGTGCACGCAGCACGACCTGAGCAGCAGTTTTAAAACACTAAGTGACAAATTTAAAGAAGTAAAAGTTAAGAAGCCAAGAAGTACAGAAGACAGTACAGGGGTGACGTCACTCGAAGCGCGATCAGAGGCATCATATCCATTGTGACAGCGCGAGCAGAGGCAGGCAGGCAGAGCCATTGTGACATCATCAGCGAGACCATCTCATTTATTTACCAAGTTATTTGAATTTTTTGAACATTTTCATAAATAATTCGGGGAAATAATACATAAAATTTGTAGATGAGGCGATTTTTGGCATCATGGCATAAATCTCTATCGGAATATGTAAAAATGTCACCGTTAGCACGTCGTGTTTTCGAGGAGATGTGAATCGCAGACAAACGAACAAATACACAAATAAATACATCCACAATCAGAGTTTTCTAATTATAGAGATAGAACAGTACATCACAGGAACGAACCCAAGTTAAACTAATCACATCTGCCTGTACATGATCCATATCTCTCTAGTCCCTGCGCCTCCATGTGTCTCTTAAAAGCCACCATCGTGTCTACGTCCCCCGCCACCTCTGGCAGTGCGCTCCAGGCCCCCACCATTCTCTTTGTATAAAAGAAACTTGCCCCAGACACTTCTATTAAACTCTTCCCCCTCTCACCGTACAGCGATGCCCTCTTGCACATCGATGCTGTTAAGGATTTTGCCATTAAAAATGTATACTCCTGGCATTAAACTGTACCACCTCACACTTGCCCGAGTTAAACACAATCTGCATTTTTCCACACAGTTCTGCAGTTGCTCCCTGTGCCACTGTATCTGCTGACAGCATTCTTCACTGTTTGCAACTCTTCCAATTTTGTTATTGTCAGCATACTCACTCACCAATCCATCTACATTTAAGCCTAGTGTGTAGGAAGGAACTGCAGATACTCGTTTGAACCAAAAATAGGCACAAAAAGTGGGAGTAACTCAGCTGGACGGGCAGCATCTCTGGAGAAAAGGAATGGGTGACGTTTCGGGTCGAGTCCAGGCAGATCATACCATACAGGAGTTCATCAGGTAGTGCAAAAGAGAATTAAATAGAGTACATAATTTAATGTTACTGTTACAGAGAAAGTGCAGGTAAATAAAAGTGCGAGTGCCGCAAGAAGGAGATTGTAAAATGGGTAATATATATCCTTGGTATATGAACAAGAGTCTCAACCCAAAAGGTCACCTAAACTTCTCTCCAGAGATGCTGCCCACCCCCGCTGAGTTAATCCAGCTTTTTGTGTCTCTGACATTGAAGTCTAGGTGTTTTGTTTGTCTCATTTTAATACTATAAAAGTTGGCCTTAGCCTGTTTACGGTAACAGCTTTCAAATATTTACCCAATCTACCTTTGTTAATCTGGCCCTGGCTGCACAGCCCACATTGCATTAGGGAACTATAAATGAGCACAATGCCAAACCATCAGGATTTCCAAGTAATTCCAAGTATTATCAGAGTTTTATTATAATCCTTTGGCAACTTTCATAACCAGCAGTAGTGTTAAAGTTAATGCTATTTTAAGGCTTCAATTCTGGGTCTTTTTTCTGGTTTTTACCATTCTTTTTCTTTGTTCACTCAGCATCATGTAATGTGTCACTTTTTGCATCTGTAATTTGTCTTTTGGAGTGTCGTGATTCCAAGTTTACAAATTAGCCCTGGATGTCAAATAATATTGAAGCACTGGTTTGGTCAGTCACTCAATTGATTTAAGTCTTTCTCCAAAAGAGGTTGATTATCTAGTGTTGGAAGGTGTTATCGTATTTGGCTTATCTGACAGGTAATCCATTGAATAACTCTATTGGATTCACTCCGAGTCCCATCCTTTAAAACCTGCTGCATTGCTAAAACTCATCCATCACCATTCAGCATTTTATCGGGATGCATCACAGCATGGTTTAGGAACAGCTTCATCCAAGACCGGAAGACATTGCAGAGAATTGTGGATGTAGCCCAAACTATCACGCAAACAAACTTCCTTTGCATTGACTCCATCTACACTTCATGCTGCCTCAGCAAGGCCACCAGCATAATCAAACACAAGTCTTATTTTGGTTACTCCCTATTCTCCCCTCTCCCATCAGGCAGGAGGTACAGAAGTTTGAAAATGCATGCCTTCAGATTCAGGGCTAGTTTCTTCCTGGCTGTTATCAAGCAACTGAACCGTCCTCTCACCAGCTACAGTATGGTCCTGACCTCCCATCTGCCTCATTGGAGACCTGTGAACTATCTTTAATTGGACTTTATCTTGTACTAAATATGTACCTTTTATCCTTTGCGTGTGCACTTTGGACGGCTTGATTGTAATCATGTACAGTCTTTGGTTGGATAGCACGCAACAAAAAGCTTTTCACTGTCACTAGTACATGTGATAATAAACTAAACTAAATTGTTTTTCACCAGAGTAACCAGTCAGATAAGACTTGGGAACATTGCATATTAAGTCATCATGTTCTGAATGGAACAAACAAAACGGTAACACTTAAAGGTGGTTTGGCTCTGACATTTTTTTTCTTGTTAGATTATTTGTTAAAAGAATTATAAATTCCTCATTCATGTAGTCAAATTCTTAATTAACTGAAGCATATCAGGAAATTGCTTTCTGCATTTGATGCAGAGAGGCTAAGTGGTGAATGGCCCAGTCGATTTAAGAACAGTACTCTCCTTTTATATGATCTAATGACTAGGTTCACTGCCAATTTGCTCTGAATGGGAAAAATGTGACAATTACAATGTTGTCTAAAGTATTTTTTTTTTTGAATGTTGGATGTTTTTGTAAAGATGTTATTACTTTATTACAGTCCAGGGCTTCAGCAAGACTAAAACCTCGGCCAGCCCCTTCATCAGGACCCAAACTCCTTCCTCACAAATCAACCAGTGGTGCACGCAGACGCAGAACACGATGCCGCAAATGCGAAGCATGCTTGCGAACGGAATGTGGAGAATGCAACTTCTGCAAAGACATGAAGAAGTTTGGAGGCCCTGGCAGAATGAAGCAGTCCTGTATCAAGAGGCAATGTATTGCTGTAAGTGCAAGGGTATAATGCTTTGATTACTCTGGCGGTGGGCAGCATGGAAACCTATTTCGGTGAGGATGATGTTATTCGTTACTTAAATTTGAGAATGCCGTAACCAATCCGGTTCAGATCATCAAGGTTAGGATCATAGAATCCTATGGTACGGAAAAGGGCCCTTTGGCCCAATTTGTCTATGTCGATCAAGATGCCTCATGTAAGCCAGTCTCATTTGGCCCATATCCCTCTAGACCTTTCCTATTCAAGCACCAGTCTTTTCATTGATTTCATTGATATATCCACCACCCTCTGAGTGAAAAGGTTCATAGTAAATCTCTTATCCTGCATGTTTACTTTCAGTGACTGGTGCACAAGGACATCCAGGTATTGTTGCACTTCCCTTTTTCCTAATCTGACACCATTGAGATAATAATCTGCCTCCTTGTTCTTGCCGCCAAAGTGGATAACCTCACATTTATATTATACTGCATCTGCCATGCATCTGCCCACTCACTCAACCTGTCCAAGTCAACCTACAACCTCCAAGCATCCTCTTCGCAGTTTACACTGCCACCCAGCTTTGTCACCTGCAAATTTACTAGTGTTACTTTTAATTCCATCATCTAAATAGTTGCGGCCCCAGCACCGAGTCTTACGGCACTCCACTCGCCACTGCCCGCCATTGACAGGGACCCTTTTTATTCCTACTCTTTGTTTCCTGTCTGCCAATCAACTCTCCATGTCAATACCCTACCCCCAGTACCATGTGCTCTAATTTTGCCCACAAATCTCCTGTGTGGGACCTTATCAGATGCTTTCTGAGAGTCCAGATACACTACATCCACTGACTCTCCTTCATCCATTTTACATCACATCCTCAAAAAATTCCAGAAGATTAGTCAAGCAGGATTTCCCCTTCATAAATCCATGCTGATTTGAAATAATCCTTTTACTGCTATCCAAATGTGCAGTTATTACTTCTTTAATAATTGACTCCAGCATCTTCCCCACCACCGATGTCAGGCGAACTGGTCTATAATTCCCAGTTTTCTCTCTCGCTCCTTTCTTGGAAAGTGAGATAACATTAGTTACCCTCCAATCCACAGGAACTGATCCTGAAACTATAGAACATTGGAAAATGATCACGAATGCGTCCACGATTTCTAGAGCCACCTCCTTGAGTACCCTGGGATGCAGACCATCAGGCCCTGTGGATTTATCAGCCTTCAGTCCCATCAGTCTACCAAATATTATTTCTCGCCTAATGCAAATTTCTTTCAGTTACTCTGTCTCCCTAGATCTTCTGTCCTCTAGTACATCTAGGAGATTATTTGTGTCTTCCTTGGTGAAGACGGAACCAAAGTACCTGTTCAACTCCTTTGCCATTTCCTTGTTCCTCATAATAATTTCACCTGTTTCTGTCTTCAAGGGATCCACATTTGTCTTTACTAATCTTTTTCTCTTAACATATCTAAAGAAGCTTTTACTCTCCTTTATATTCTTGGCAAGCTTACCTTCGTAATTCATCTTTTCACCCCGTATTGCTCTTTTTGTTACCTTCTGATGTCCTTTGAAATTTTCCCATTCCTCTGGCTTCCCGCTACTCTTTGTTATGTTATACACTTTTTCTTTAAGTTTTATACCGTCCATAACTTCCCTTGCCAGCCATGGTTGCCTCTTACTCCCCTTAGAATCTTCCTTCTTCTTTGGAATGAAATGATCCTGCATCTTTTGGATTATACCCAGAAATTCCTGCCATTGCTGTTCCATGTCATTTCTGCTAGGATCCTTTTCCAGTCAACCTTGGCCAGCTCCTCTCTCATGCCTTCATAGTCCCCTTTGTTCAACTGCAACGCTGACACTTCTGATTTAACCTAGTCCCTCTCAAATTGCAGATTAAAACTTATCATGTTATGGTCACTACCTCTTCGCGGTTCCTTTACCTTGAGTTCCCTTGTTAAATCTGGTTCATTAGACAACACTAAATCCAGAATTGCCTTCTCTGTGGTAGGCTCCAATACAAGCTGCTCTAAGAATCCACCTCGGAGGCACTATACAAACTCCCTTTCTTGGGGTCCAGAACCAACCTGATTTTCTCAGTCTACCTACATATTGAAATCTCCCATAACCACAGTGACATTAACTTTGTTACATGCCAATTTTAACTCCTGCTGCAACTTGCACCGTATATCCAGGCTACTGTTTGGGGGCCTGTAGATAAATCCCATTAATGTCTTCTTACCTTTACAATTCCTCAATTCTATCCACAGCGACTCTACATCGTCAGTCCCCATGTCACACCTCGCAAGGGACTGAATTTCATCCCTCACCAACAGAGCTACCCCACCTCCTCTGCCCACCTTCCTGTCCTTTCTATTGGACGTATAACCCTGAATATTCAGATCCCAGCCCCGATCCTCCTGCAGCCATGTCTCTGTAATCCCCACAATGTCATATCTACCAATCTCTAACTGAGCGCGCATTCATATAAAATACTATAAATCCATTACTCACCTCGCATTTCACATTGATTCCTATTTCACTTGGCCATATTATCCTATCCCTTAGTGAGCTTTCTGGTCACCTGCCTGCATTCTGCCTGCCAGAATGCCTGGTCCCCCACCTGTTGAGGTGCAACCCGTCCCTTTTGCAAAATTCACCCTTACCCCAAAACAGATCCCAGTAGTCTAAGAATCAAAATCTCTGCCCCCTGCACCAGCTCGACAGCCACACATTCAGATCCCTTACCTCCCTGTTCCTGCATGAGGAACTGGAAGCAAACCGGAGATAACCACCCTGGAGGTCCTGCTTTTCAGCCGCCTTCCGAGCTCTCCAAAGTCTCGCTGCAGAATCTCTTTCCTCTTTTTCCCCCAATGTCATTTGTGCTGACATGCACTACTACTTCCGGCTGCCCCCCCTCCCCCTTGAGGATGCCCTGCAATCGGTCTGTGACGTTCCGGATCCTAGCACCAGGGAGGCAACACACCATCCTTGAATCCCGCCTGTTGCCGCAGAAACCCCTGTCTGTACCTCTCACTATGGAGTCCCCTACTATCACGGCTCTGCCTGACGTCTGTCTCTTCGGCTTTGCCTCAGTGCCATGTTTTGACTCGCAGACCTGTCCGCCGCACCGACTGGCAATGTCTTCTGCCCCGACAGCTTCCAAGAGGGTGTATCTGTTTTCAAGAGGTACAACCCCTGGGGTCTCCTGCAGTTGAAGCTTCCTTCCCTTCCTCATCGTCACTCGCCTTCTCTCTTCCGGTAACCAGGAAACTCTCGTTTTCCCAGATGATCCTGAGGTCATCCAGTTGCCTCTCCAGTTCCCTAACACGGTCTTTCAGGAGCTGAACCTGGACACAGTTGTAGCAGCCAGAGGCACCAGCAGTGTCCCTGACCTCCCACATCCTGCAAACGTCACACTGAATCAGCTTGCCTGTCATTTATTCACTGCATCTCATCCTCTCCAATTTATGGTGTAGTCTCCTCACCTCAGCCTCCTCGCCTCACACATTTGTGTTTTGTATAATTGAACAGTAATCCAAACACAGAATATTGCAATTGCTGAAAATGTAGACCCTGGATGTCTGAAAGCACTTCACAGCCAGACATTTTTAAATGTAGTTTGACTCCTGTTATTTTGGAGGGTGTGTTGGACATGTGGATCAGGTCCTATGATTTCTTCTGAATGGACAGCAAAACATAAAGCCAATGTTTTTCTTTGCGTTGGTGCAGGTGCTAACTAAAGTCATGACATTAATGGATGGCAGCTTTCTAATAAGTTTATAATAAACACATTAAATTACCTAATTTATATAATTTAAACATTGAGCTGTATGTGCAAGTTCAAATGTAATGGAATGCAGGATCTCAAATATGTTTTCTTTAATTAGATACCATATTGAAAACTCATAGTAGTCCACATAGATTAGTTATCATTTAAATATAATTATCGAGTGCTGTGATGGCAGCAATTCTATATTATTTTTACCAGCAGGAACTTTCCAAGGCACCTAGGCTGCTGAAACGTGGTATATTATGAGCACATTTGACTTGATTAAGTTTATCTACATTTCACTCGAGTAATATAATGATAAACATTTTCAAGGTTGATTCTACATTTATTTTAAGAGATACTTCAGGAATTCATTTATATAATTTTAAATAGTAGATTGCTAGTTAGTTTAACCTCTCCTTTTATAAGGTTTATGTGGACAAGTATTTTTTGTTTGACACCATATTTGCATAAGCAAATTGTGAGTCTTTGCCAGCAATTCTAAAAATAATTACGCAAAATCTAATTTAAACAACTAATCAGAATGGAATCTGCTTGTTAACCAAATGTTCTGCAAGCTGCTCCCAATGGGTGTGCAAAAACAATTTAGTAATGAAGTACTTCCGGAATTTATTCTGCTTGACTCAAGGGCACTAGGGGAATTGACAATGTCTCAATCTTTTCTGAGTTAGAGATTAAGAGTTCAGCCTTCAATGCAGCACCAAACACACCATATAGGCCAGCTCACGGAAGTTTTGAGGTACTGCTTCGCTCTCTGAAGTGTAGTCTGTCATGTTGTAAAATACCTAAAGTAAGGTCTTGCCCACCATTTAGGTGAAGGTAATAGAATCTAAAGAAATGCATCGCTGTTCAACAAAAAACGAACTTATTCTCCTGTTCTGGCTAGCAATTCACATTTAAATTACTTAATGAATAACAAAATAACATGCCGCCCTTTTCATTTAGTGTTGGTGGTCCTTGCTTTCAATATGACAGTGGTCACATTTCAATAGTAATTCATTCATTGTGAAGAGCTGTAGGATACTCATGAAATTAATTATTGTCATGAAATCTTGCCTGATAGTTGGATAGTAAATAAGTTTTTGAAGGTGGGTAGATATTAGTTACCAAATATTAACGTAGGCTAGCTTTGTCGTCTTTTGAAAGTGAAAGTGATACATTTTGTCAAAGCTTTCTGTACTTTAGGATGTTCTGCAATACAGAGCTTGCTGTATGCCAAACGAATGTAGATCATCCTGGAGTCGGTCTTGGAGTCATCCCAGTACAGAATGGGAACATTCAGCCTATTGATTATGTGCTAGCTTGCTGTTGACAAATCTAGTTCTCTCATTGCTCTATCCTATTCCAACAGTCCTGCAAGTATATTACCTTGAATACCTATCCAATTTCCTGTTTTTAAATCATTTGGCCATCTCTACTTTTATAACGTTTTGCAGGCTGCAACTTCCAAGATCCCTTCAATAGTTCCTCATTAGATTTAGTGATAATGAATTAAATCAAATTTCATAAATCAATACCTGTAGAGTACCCCAGTGCAACCTGACGTGGTGACTCAATCCAATTTTACCTTCTCTCTGTGGAGATTTCTAGCCTCTGAACAATGGATAAATAAGCTTGTTTTCTGAGATTGAAATATGGTGGAAATCAAATTTGAACAATAGTGATATTGTATCAAACTTTGCCATCACCAAATTTATGCTGTTTCTAAAATAGTAGGCAAAAAAACCTGAATGGTGATTTTATGAATATTTAATGCTGAGTATTATTGTGGAGCAGAATCTATTGACCTCTATTACTTTATTGCAGCCTGTGCTACCACACACTGCAGTATGCAAGATCTGCGGTGAGGCAGGAAAGGAGGACAATGTGGTGGATGAAGCGGAGAAATTTAATGCAAGCTTAATGGAATGCTCCATCTGCAATGAAATAATACACCCAGGTTGTTTAAAGGTATGCTGGATTTAATTGACCTGATGGCTTAGAACTTAGAGAAAAATTGATCTTGTCTCTTTCATTTTTGAAATAATTTTTTAGAATTAATTCAAATAATGAAAGATCAACAGTATGTCTTGTGTGAATAATTGAATGTCAGTGAGATCATGCATATTCACAACATGTACGACAGTTAGTGACACCAGGAAATTATTTGTTTTGGTTTGCAGTAGAGTATTGATCATTTTGGTTTTATTGAATAAAGCTCTGCAAAGAAAGTTCTATTCCTAAAGTTTTAATCTAGTCTGTATAACTCCATAAATGGAACCTTCAGACAATAGGTGCAGGAGTAGGCCATTCGGCCCTTTGTGCCAGCATGATCATGATCACTGTGATCATGGCTGATCATCCACAATCAGTACCCCGTTCCTGCCTTCTCCCCATATCCCTTGACTCTGTTATCTTTAAGAGCTCTATCTAACTCTCTATTGAAAGCATCCAGAGAATTGGCCTCCACTGCCTTCTGAGGCAGAGAATTCCACAGATTCACAACTCTCTGGGTGAAATGTTTTTTGTCATCTCTGTTCTAAATGGCCTACCCCTTATTCTTAAACTGTGGCCCCTGGTCTGGACTCCCCCAACTTTGCACACAATATTGTACACAATACTCCGGGTGTGGTCTCACCAACTGCAGAAGGACCTCTTTGCTCCGATACTCAACTCCTCTTGTTATGAAGGCCAACATGCCATTAGTTTTCTTCACTGCCTTTAGACCTTCATGCCTATTTATTTCCCGTGTCTTTGAAGCCAATTTGGTCAGAATTTTATTCAAGCTGTTGTCCCACCTCTTGTGCTACTACTGAAATTTTGGTTTGGTGAAAAAGCGTGCAGTATAGACGTGAGAATGTCAATTATTGTAGCAATCCATTTAGTTAATGCCTCATGTAAAGCCATCTAGTTAATGCACTATGTAAGTTGTGAATTGAAAGCAGGGTCTTGCAGGAAGAATACCCTAATCATACTATAAGATTTTTATACGAAGGCAGGGAGGATAGAAATTCTTGCCTATCTCCGAAATGGGAGCGTTATTGTTGATACACTGGGCATCCAGCCTAGAACCAGTGAAGGCTGATGAAAGATTGGGGGAAAGGGTATCGACCAAGAGTCTGATTCAACGTGAATCCTCTGGGCCTTTTTTTCAGATTCGATGCTTGTAATGAGTGGTATGCCACAGGAATTGGTGCTGGGTTTCCGTTCAGTATTTAGACGTGAATGTAAGTGGCATGGTTAGTAAGTTTGTAGATGACGCTAAAATTTGAAGTATTATTGAAGTGAAGAATCTACAATAACAGCGAGGTCATCTTTAACTGAACTGAGGAATGGCAGATGGAGTTTAGAACATAGAATAGTACAGCACAAGAACAGTCCCTTTTGTCCACAATGCATGCACCAAATATGATGTCAAACCCATTTCTTATCTACTTGTGCATAATCCGTATCCCTCCATTCCCTGCATATCCATATTCCTATCCAAAAGTCTCTTAAATGGCGATGTTGTATCTGTCTCAACCACCCACATATAGCTAGTCATCATGTGCTGCCTCTAATAAACTTCCATATTCTACTAGTGAATAAAAATAAAGAAGTAAAGTCTCCATTACATCAGAGTTGTCACTAACCCCAGGTGACAATCTATACATTCCGCCCTTTTGTTACAGAATAATCTGAGTATTGGAGTAAAGACATCTTGCTGCATTCATGAAATCCTTGGTCAGCAGAAATATCATGTACAATTTGCAAAGAATGTATTTGCTGTAAAGAGTACAACAAAGATTTCTTGGACTTGTTCTAGACTGATGTTTGCAAAAGGATGAGAGATTGAGTAGAATAGGTCTGCATTTCCTAGAGTTTAGAAGCATGATAGGAGCTCTCATTTGAATTTACAAAAGTCTGATGGGCTTTATGTGCTCGATATAGGAAGGATGTTCCCACAGGATAAGATGCCTAGAAACGGTCAGTTTGGAATTAAGGGTAGGCCATTTAAGACTGATTTGAGGCTAATTCGTTATCTCTAAGAACTGAAAGCACATTGAGTTAATTCAAAATGGAGAACAATATGTTTCTGAGATAATGAGGAATGTGAGGATTGCAAAGGAAAGTGGCACAGAGGTAGAAAATAAATCACGATCATGACAAAAGTAGAGATTTAAAGGACCTACTCCTGCTTCTATATCTTGTGTAATCTGTTGGCTGGATTGCTGGAGTTGACAACTTCTAACAGCTCGAGGTTCTACCCGGAGTTGTGATGCCACAAGTATGACATTCCGTGGCAGGTGTTGAACTTCCATACGAGTACATGAGCATCGTTCTCCTTCCTAAGTAACAATAGAAGTAGAGGCAGATTACTTCATATGCTGCAATAGTCAGGCCATGAGTTTTTAAAGGAGGTGGCCACTTTTTCCATTTGAGATAATTTATTTTGCGACACGCCTCATCAAGGTCTTGACTTCGACATTCCTCTGAATTCCCAATAATGTAAAATTATTATCTTCCTGGCCATAAATTCTATTGTCTTACACCAATCACCCCTTTAAAAAAAGATGCCCACTTTTACTGCAACTCCTGTATTCGGTAGCATATATTCCAGTTGTGAAAGGAGGCAGTAAGTATCTCTCCTTTGAGGTGTAGTCATTTCTTCAATTGGATCAGTTGGTGCTAACAACTCCTGGAATTGCCTCCATGAAATTGCACTTAATGATACTGTTGATGTTACTTGTTTGTTCCAGTCATTAAAATGAGTTGCGTGAATGCATTTCAGGTATAACCGGTGCTGGGTCACATCGGCAAGGATTTATTGCATCCCATTTCCAGTACAATGTTGCTAAACCACAGTTGTTGGACTACCTGCGAGCTTTATCATGTAATTTGATGCTGCCAAATATTATATGGTTACATTTGGACATTTTATGCATGACAGTGTACATATAGCACCTTAATGTAGGTTCTATCTCAAGACACTTCTTAAATGAGCAAATAAAAGTAGAGAGGTAGGAAAATTGAAAGTGAATTTTAAAGATGAGGGCTTTTGGCATGCAAAGGCATAACTAATAACAGGAAAGTTATTGTATATGTGCAAATGAATACTATTAATTTCCTTTTCTAGTGAGTATGGTGTTGAAATTCTGGGGCATGTTTTGCGATATCAACTTGTGGTTTGATGGATTATAATATAAGCGAGTCAATCCTGTGTTGCGATTGTTCCGAACCTCTTACTGCCACATAGATCCAGTGATGCACATTCCATCGTGACTTAGTGGTGTCTACATTAAATTTTAGTGTTTCCCCCTGTGACAACATGGCTTTTCCCTAGGTATTCCAGTTTCTTGCCATATCCAAAATACTAGCCAATTTATAGATTAATTAACAACTATAAATTACCCAATGGTAGGAGAATCAGGATGGATTTGATGGGCATCTGTGCGAGTTTACTGGGAATTGTAGTTCTATTGATCCCCAAGTGAGCAGACATAGTTTCATAAGTGATAGGAGCAGGATTATGCTACTTGGCCCATCAAGTCTACTCTGCCATTCAATCATGGCTGATCTATCTCTGCTTCCTAACTCCATTCCCCTGCCATCTCCCCATAACCTCTGTCACCTACACTAATCAAGAATATCTCTATCACTGCCTTAGTTTAGTTTGGTCTAGATATACAATGTGGAACCAGGACCTTTGGCCCACCGAGCCCACGCTGACCATCGATCACCTGTATATTAGTTCTGCCCTATTCACTAGAGACAATTTACAGAAGCCAATTAATCCACAGACCTGCACCTTTAGAATGTGCGAGTAAATCAAAGCACCCGGAGAAAACCCATGCAGTTCCAGAGAGAACTGACAAAATCCATGCATTCAGCATCTAGTCATGATCTAACCTGGATCTCTCACACTGTAACTCAACTTTTGTGCCATTGTGTCTTAATGGGCTCACTGGCCTTCTATATCATAAGAAAGTATGAATATAAGAATTTAAAGAAATTAAAAACAATGAAAATGCATAATGTATACATTGTACATTTTTAATATTCATCTTAATATGTTTTGATTTTCCTATAAATCCTTTCATTTTCTAACACGCTCATTAAAAGCTATCTGAACACCTTGAGTTTTTTGAATTACCTTATTTATTGAACTGCCCATTGTCGACTTAGACCAGTGGATGAAGAATTCCATGGATTGCACGTAGATAGGACCGTCTATTTCTGTGATTTGCGTCAACTCTATTATCCAAGGAGACAATCCACAGATGTTGCTAGAGCTGCACAGGCGTTGGGGGATGGATGTCAGAGAAGAATTGGGAATGGAGGTGGGAGTGTGCTAATGAGCTCTCTTGAAGTTTTGCATCTCCCATTTCCAGGTAGAAGATGTTACTCTGCCCTGAATGTATGAAGCTTCCCCTTTAAAACAAAATAATCTTTGCAATCTACTGATGTGAACTTCATTTATGTTATGCTAATATCTAGACATATTTTGATTTTTGCAATGTAAATCTTATTACCAAGAGCTTAGTTTTCGGAATGTTTTCTCTTGATCTGGAAGGTTCAGAGTTCTTTATGGATAGGAAAGGTTTAGAAGGATATGGGCCAAATGGGACACATCTTCGTCGGCATGAATGGGTTGGGCTGAGGTGCCTGTTTCCGTGCTATATAATTCCATGACTTTGTTGACAAGTGTTTTTCCTACTTGAGGAAAAAAATCATCGAGCTTGCATTGAATGTTGCAGATAATGTCAAACTTTGTAGCAGGTGAGCTATTAAAATATTTTGTATGCTACTGCAAATTTGATTGGATGTTTGTTGCTGTTCAGCACTTCCTTTCAAATTACAATTTTATTTTATTTAAATCATTAATATGGTTGTTTAACTTAGTACATTACATCATTCAATGCAGAAAATTACTAATTTGCTTTGGGTCTGTTATGGTTGCAGGTATATCAAATGCAGTAATTAATACATATCTATTATCTTTTGAATCAGGTGGAAGAGTCGGAAGGGGTTATAAATGATGAGTTACCAAATTGCTGGGAATGTCCAAAGTGTAACCAGGAGGGAAAAACTGGAAAAGTAAGTACTGACAAAATGTGATTTACTTACAAGGAAAATTTGTGATCTAATAGAATTTTTAAACCTAATAGGCACAGCTATGTCAAGAACTGTTTGGATTAGATATAATTTGAAGCAAAAATTTAAAATAAAATAAATACTGTGTAATCTCACATTGATGTATTTATTATAAGTTAATTGTCGCATAATTCCCAATGTTACCCTCAATCAAGATTTCCCATTTTCCACCCACCCCCCTTATTTCTTTCCCCACCACATTATAAATATTAAAAATTCAAAGCAGAATGTTTCCTTATTTAGTATACTTTAAAGGAATGTTTGTGTACACATCACTAACAATTAGTGCAAAACCCAATCAAAAAGGTTATTACAATATTGGCCAGAGAAATGGAACAGAGAAATGTTTGGAGGACATACGAGGAAGTGGTACTTCAACGTTTGTTTCTTTTTTTTGTTTTATCTTAAATCTTTGTGACTGAAATGAACCACTTCCAAAAACAATATTTGGTGACCTGTCTCATTATAAAAATTTCCATCAAAAGTATTTGTAATTGATTCCACCCACTACCAGATATAGCAAGTGAATATTTAAGATTGGCAATTTTTCAAAATGTCATGATGCACATAATTGATAAACCAGATTAGAATATAAAGGGATATCCCCATTGAAGAAGGTGAGATTGTTTTTCTCACTGGTCTGAGGGTAACTCCAAAGTAGGTAATCTGACTAAAACACAATAAGTTTGAGTGGTTTACAGTAGTTTTCTAATTAGCTTTATTGTTTGTGAGCATTTTGCATTTGTTGGGAGAGGAATAAAGTGTGAAGCCATAACTAATCCAGCCGGCAAATAGAATATGGAACAGTACAGCACAAGAATGGGGTCCTTTGGGTCCCATTGTCTGTGCCGAACATAATGCCAAGACCACCTCTTATCTGCTTGCACATCGTTTGGTTGAATTGGGTGATCAACCTCTTGATAGGTATCCATATCTGTCGATCACCTGACTGACAATATTCCCCACTTTCTATTGCACAACCCAAGCTACTTAAAATGAACAATCATTTGTACTGTGAAGCATAAAAGAGAGCAAGCAGGTGTTTGAGACGCATGTTAAATGTTATATACATGTGATACAGTGAATACATAAAACCATCTTTGTAAATTTCAGCAGCACCAAGAATGCATGCACATAATTAATCTTTACTCTTGTCACGATATTTATAGATCTGTTTTTGTAGTACAGAAATAATTTGAAAAGTGAACGCAATGTAAAGGTCTACACAACAGTTGCAGTATTTTTTTTTTTTCCAGACCAGTTTTAGGGAAATAGGATTATTTTTCAATACAATTTTAATCTTCTGGGGTGAAGTTAAATCCAGGTATTTAATGTGTTAATATGAAATTTTATTTTCTAGAATTTATCACTTTGTTAAACATGTATAGCTTTATAGTTATAAATAAATAAAGTACGGGGGGGGGGGAAATGGATTAAAGTAAAGTATATGTAGACCACATACCACACCAGGCAGTGCTGCGCAAGCTTCTCTGCAACAGCGGGTGGTAATGTGCGTTTATTCCCATTTCCGATCTTCATGCAGAAGAGAGGCCCTGGGTTTAAATTCGCCTCCAATCTTCCTGGGTCTCTCTTAAAGGAGTTTAAAGAAGGTGAAGATGGAGGGAGACGAAAATCTGAAGATCTTGGACGTCCAAGAATGGAGGAGTATCATTCCAATAGGCGGAAATCTGATGATGGGCTAGGACTCAAACGAAGAAAAGACAAGGATCTACCTACAGATTTGGGCCCAAGGAAAAAGGTATTGCATTTTTTAAATGTTTATGTTAAAAAAAAATATTTTAACCTTTTTAAAAAGTCCACCCAGATACAAACATAAATTCACATTACAAGGATACTGTTTTACAAAATTACTTGCACATCTGCAAACTCTTTGTAAGAATACATGGAGTTTTGGGTATTTAGGGGGGGCGGCGGCGAATTGTGGATTGTACTGACCTTGCATCAATTGATGTATTGGATTATGTGAAATTTATTAGTTGAAACAGGAAATGAGCTGCTGCAATATCTGATTTATCTTCATTAATGTCCATATCAAAGAATAACTTAATTTTGTGAACTGCAGTTGTTAACTACCAATTTTATGAATATAAAGAGTTGTGGTTATTGGAATGTGCAAGACCCAGTAGGAAATGAAAGCCCCAGTGATAATGATGAAGAAACATTGAAGCAGGACAAAGCCAGTTTGCATTTCTAGCTCGTGCTACCATTTAAATAGATCATGACTGAAACATAATCTAACTCAATTTACCTGCTTTTTTAATCTCCAATACCTCGACCCCAAGCAGATCTTTTAATGCTTTTGGTTATGAAACATATCGTCAACTCAGAATTTAAACATTATCAGTTGCTATTTGTAGATAGATGAGTGTTCCAAAGTTCTACCATTCTAATCCTTCACTCAAAGGTTTAAACTTTTTAAAGACTGTATCCCTGGATCTTAATACCTCAGCTGGGGGAATGGTCCTTCAAGGATTCACTGAATAGCTTATTTTTTTTATTCATTAATTTGCAAGTATGGGTGTTATTGATAAGGCCAGCATTTATTGCCAATCCCCAATTATCCTCAGAAATCAGTGATGAGCTACCTTTTTGAATCGCTACAGTCTTTCTGGTAAGTACTTTAATAGGAACTTCGTACTTAGACCCAACAATGATGAAGGGACATGATGGTAATACTTTTCCAAGTAAAGATAATATCTGATTTCGAAGGCAATTTGTAGGTGATAGTTTTCCCCTTTTCGTATGTTTGAAAGGCCACCAGAGGCGCTGGAGAGATGGCAGCCTTGCCGGCAGTCTGTTTGGCTTTTCACTCTTTTTGTTATTTTTAGTTTGTTAAAAGTTTTTGTTTTAATGTTCTTCGGTTTGTTTTATGAGGAGGGAGGGAATCTGGGGAAACTTTTTTTCAAGTTCCTACCATGCCGGAGAAGTGATCAAGTTTTGGATGGAAGCCCCCTCGGACTGTCGTGAGCCCCACCGCGGGGCGCGGACTTAACATCGGAGCTGATCCCTTGCCTGGGATCGCTCCCACCGTGGAATCACCATCAAGGGCTCGCAGTCTCCTGGTGAGGCCGAGTCGGGAGCTCCAATGTCGTGGAAGGTTCACCAGCCCCGTTGCGAGGTTCGATCGCCCGGCGCGGGGGAGCTGACATCCCCTCGATCGTCTCGACGCGGAGGGCCCGAACGCAGCCGGCTATGAGAGTCAAAATTGTCCTGTCAACGGGGGCTTGAGGAAGAATTAAGGGAAGGGCTTGAGCTTTATTTCGCTTTCCATCACAGTGAGGAATGTGTAGGAGTCACTGTGGTGGATGTTTATATTAAAATGTGTTTTTGAGTGTTCTGTTACTTTTAATTGTATGACTGACCTGCCAATGAAATTCCTCGTATGTTGTAAAACATACTTGGCGAATAAAGTGTGATTCTGATTCTGATTTGCTTGCAGTCCTTGTCTTTCATGATGGTAATTATTGTGAATTTGGAAGGTGATATTTAAATACTGTAGGTGAGAAATTGCAGTGCATTTTTGGAGATGGCATGTATTGCTACAGACTACTGGGGTAAAACAAGTGAATGGTTCAAAATCAGATTAGTTTATTATCAAATACACCAAGGTCCACTTAAATTCTTTGATCATTTAAGATCACAGTAAACAGCATATATATAGTAATGATACATATAACTGATTATAATGATGAGTACAAATCAGCAGAACGGTACAAAATTGTAGTGTAACATTAGAGTACAGTATTTCCCGGCAATGAAGACACACCTGCGTCGAAGATGCACCCCACCACCTCCACCGGTTGTGCCTGTGTCGAAGGACACAGTGGCTGGCTGGCCGGCAGAAGGCGCTGAGGTGGTGGCCGGTTCCGCTGTCCGGTCCTGGCGGCTGCTCACAGCCACCCGAGCTACTCCCCTCCCCGGTCACAATGCGGTGGCACTGCGCCCAGAGCGCCGCAGCAGCAGTGAGTGAGTTGCTGGCACAATCTCCGACCCCCTCCTTCTCAACGCTCCTGCCCTCCCTGCAACTGTACCCCTGGCGGCCCAGCCAAGTTTACTACTTTGTGCAGCCCAGGCCGGTGCTGACCCGGGCCAGACTCCCCACACGCTGTGGAAAGGAACTCTCCCCCCCCAGCAGCGCTGTCCTTTTACAGCCGCTCCCACTTCACACAGATCCAGGTTCAAAGGCGTGGCAGGTTCTGCGGAGCAGTCGCTACGAGAGTGGCATTGCTTTGCCTAACCTTCGGCCTACGAGATACAGGTAAATTTTCGGGCCTTATTTTAGAGTAAAAAATAGCGTCTTGGACGCTGGGAAATACGGTACTTCAAATGAATATTAAAGTACAATAACAGAATGAGATAGAGATAAGAGTGCAGGTCAACACTTCCTGATATGGTGTGTGAAAGAGATGATTGGATAGCAATGGGGAAGAAGCTGTTCTTGCATCTGAGCTTTCAAGTTCCTGTATCTTCTCCCAGAAACATAGAAATGTAGAAAATAGGTGCAGGAGTAGACCATTCAGCCCTTCGAGCCTGCACCGCCATTCAATATGATCATGGTTGATCATCCAACAGTATCCTGTACCTGCCTTCTCTCCGTACCCCCTGATCCCTTTAGCCACAAGGGCCACATCTAACTCCCTCTTAAATATAGCCAATGAACTGGCCTCAACTACCTTCTGCGGGAGAGAATTCCAGAGATTCACCACTCTCTGTGTGAAAAAAGCTTTCCTCATCTCGGTCCTAAAAGATTTCCCCCTTATCCTTAAACTGTGACCCCTTGTTCTGGACTTCCCCAACATCGGGAACAATCTTCCTGCATCTAGCCTGTCCAACCCCTTAAGAATTTTGTAAGTATCTATAAGATCCCCCCTCAATCTTCTAAATTCTAGCGAGTACAAACCAAGTCTATCCAGTCTTTCTTCATATGAAAGTCCTGACATCCCAGGAATCAGTCTGGTGAACCTTCTCTGTACTCCCTCTATGGCAAGAATGTCTTTCCTCAGATTAGGAGACCAAAACTGTACGCAATACACCAGGTGTGGTCTCACCAAGATCCTGTACAACTGCAGTAGAACAGATCTGTTTGAAGAAGGGTCTCTACCCGAAATGTCGCCTATTCCTTCTTTCCATAGATGCTGCCTCACCCACTGAGTTTCTCTAGCATTTTTTGTCTACTTTCGATTTTTCCAGCATCTGTAGTTCCTTCTTAAACAACCTGTTTTGTTCCCCTCTCCCACCTGGTTTTATCTGCTTATCACTAAAACATTTAATCTACTGGGTTTCCTATTCCATTTGCCCATCGGTTCTACCTTGTGGTTTCACATATTAGGTTCCATCCTCTACCTCCCTCTCCCCTCTTCACCTGGTTTCACCTGCCAGCCCCTACTTTACCGTTCGCTCACATCTCTTTACTTACTCTAAATCTCCCAGTTACTCTCAACCTTGCTGCAAAGTCTCAACCTGAAACATTAACAATCGCTTTGCCTCCAAGATGCTGCTTAACCTATCCAGTTCCTCCAGTTTTGGTTTTTTTTTTTTTGCTCCATTGATGTACCTTTTAATAATCACTCTTTTCTTAAATTCGAAGTGGATGACCTCACATTTACTTACATCAATATTCATTATCCAGTGTGTTGGTTATTCCTTAATCTATTTATATGTCTTTGTAATTTAATTTTGCCATCTACACTGCTACTTATGTGACTTAGCTTTGTCATCAGCAAATCTATATATATCCTACGAAACTGGGTCATTTAGCATCTCGGTTTTTGCACTACATTTTCCAATTTCCATGAAAGATAAACATTGCTTCACATTCGGAATTTCAAATAGGAACTTCTCTGTTAGTTCTGGGTCGTTACAATGTCTCATGCAAAAATGTATGCAGGACTGTGGTCATGTTCATGTTTAATCCCCAGTGTGTCATACAGCATGGAAACAGGCCCTTCAGCCCAGCTTGCCCAGGCTGATCAAGGTGCTCCATCTACACTGATTCAACATGCCTATGTTTGGTCCATATCTCTCTAAAATGTTCCTATCCACCTGTCCAAATGTCTTTTCAATGTTGTTATAAAACATCTGAGAGCCCCTCCCCTCCCCCTCCCTGCCCATTCATTATAAGCATGCCCAATTCTATCATCAGGCAACTCGTAGCAGTCCAGTCTTTTGTGAAGCTAACAATTTAAGAGGAAGTATGTTTGTGGCTGTTGCTGTAACCTAGAGCCTGGTGTGACCCCTTCGTCTGCTTTCTCAGCTCCCCTCTAGGGACACTAATCATTGCATGATCCACCAGCAACCTCCCCTACCCACTCCCATAACTGAATCCTGAAGCTCTCAATCTTTACCCAATCCTGTCTCCACCTACTTAGCCCAACCAGGAATTTATTCTGGATCAATTACCACCACTTCTACCAGTTGCAGCTCCCCAGCCCAACTCCCAATCCCATGCAGACCCTTCCCCCCCTCAGAATCTTAAAAATCAAAAACACATGCAAATCAGAGATACATAAAGAGTGATACATGCACAATTCTTCCTTTCTGCTGGATAGTCATTAAAATAATCCAGCGGAAAGACTAATGCATAGATTAATGCCTTCAGTCAGTCTGAAGAAGGGTTTCGGCCTGAAACGTTGCCCATTTCCTTCGCTCCATAGATGCTGCTGCATCCGCATTTTTGTGTACCTTCGATTTTCCAGCATCTGCAGTTCCTTCTTAAACACCATTGAATTGCTTGACTCTGAGAAGGAAGAGTAGTTAGAGTGAAAAAACATAAATAGGTTTCTTAAATATTTATGCATTTCCTCACATTCTGTTGTGAATTTGAATCTTCATTCATTGAATAAAGTATAGGGAGATGTACTGTTTTAAATAAGGCCAGTCCCCAAATTGTATTTATATACACTTTGCTGCCTTTTTTTATTCTGCCTGTTCAATCCAGTATACTTTATTCTGCTGGCAGAAAGTAATGTATTTTTAGATGCTGTGGTGGCAGCCTATTTTAGGCTTGAGTATGTTTTTCATTAAACCTTGAATCACATTAATTTTATCTGATTGGTCAGTTGGACAGTATTAAACATTTTGCAATTTGAATGATGAAATGAAACCTAAGAGGGCAAAATGTGATTAAGAAAATAATGTTGAACTGCCACTGAAGGGATGAATTGAAAGCAAGGCGGTGTAAATCTCAAATACTCCATCTTGGAGCTGTGCCCTTTTTTATGCTGTTAAAACTGTTTTTAGAGTCATAGAACAATGCAGCATAGGAGGAAGTGCTTGCCAGGATTTTTACCATTGCTGTTTTGGAGTCAGTTGACTGGGCAATGTTCAAGGTCTCGGCAACGGACCTGAATGAATTTGCCTCAGTCGTTACAGACTTCATAAGGAAATGTGTGGAGGACTGTGTTCTTACACAAACTATCCGAGTGTTTCCTAACCAGAAGCCTTGCATGAACCAGGAGATGTGCATTCTTCTGAAGACCAAAAGCTTAGGTTTCCTATATTTCAAAACGGAGGATGTAAATATTCAGCAGCCAGGCAGCATTTGTGTGTGACAAGGGAAACAATTACCAATGCTTCTGGAACAATGACTTTCCATCAGGTCATCTTAATCTTTTTTAACAATGTCTTGATCTGCCTTATGTTCAATTCAAGGAGTGGCTTTAATCCAGTCACTCAGTCGAATAGATGAATGAAAACTCTGATATTGTCCTGAATTAAAGACTGGTAAATATATTCCATATACTATTATTGGTCATTCATAAACTGGTTGCATTAACTATGTATGGAAAATTAACAAAAGTAAATACATTTTTGAAGACTTTTCAGATTGCATATTTATGTCTCAATGTTTTTCCTACAGAGTAGTGTATGTAGAATAATCCCCTCAAACTGTAACTGTCATGATAATTCTAGCACTTTCTTATCCTTTATTTCCCTCTTTGTCTGTTTTTAAATAGTCATAACTTAGCTCTTCTCATCACCTTTAAAACCTTACGTACTAAAACATTTGCTACTTTTGTTGGGAAAGTAGTGCGAGTTCTAAAGCTTTGCCAGAGCCTGCTATCTCATCCATTGACATTCATTAATTTAGACCATAAAAAAATGTATCTACGGAGATATGAAATAATCGGAAAAGCTAATTTAATGATGGGTCTTTAGCCTGGAGAATCACAATGCAAGAGGTGAGAATTTTGTTGCAATTGTATAACATCCCATTTAAGCAGCAGATACTGAATGCCTCTGACCATACTATATGACGGAAAGAATGTTTTTGGAGGATATTCAGCAGGAATTTATTAGAATTATAATCTGAGTTGAATGGTTGAATCATGAGAGAATGCTGCATAACTAGAGCTACATTCCCAAGAACTGAAAAGGGTAATTAAATCAAAGCTTTCAAGATCGAAGTTTCAAGATGAGATTGGTAGAACTTTGGAACCAATGCCAGTGAATTCTGGGTTAGTTGTCAATTTTAAAGTTAAGCTAGAAAGGTTTTTATGAATGCATTCAGTTAAGCAAAGTTATTTCTTATGGAGCAAGGTCCCAGATTTTGCCTAATGGCAAAAACGTTAAAAGGGTGAAATGCTTTCTCTTAATGGTCCCAGATTCCTTTACTCGAGGACAAAAATGAAATTCATAATGCATCTGATTCAGACTTAACTCTCTGAAATTACAATCCATTATCTAATGTTTTTTAATTACTGATCTTTGACTAATAGTGTGGTGTGTCATTTATTTTGTACAAGAGATTATGTATGATGTAGCAAAGTGAAAAAGTTGTATGAAAAATTCTAACCATGATGTACTTTTTTTTAGCTGAGAGGAGGAAAAGATGACAAACTTCAAAAGAGAAAGGTAGGCAATGTTGGCTTTAGAAGAAAATATTATGTTGCTCGGTTTTATTGTCTCCAGTAAACTAATATGAACATCTTCGTGAAACAGTTCTATACGGCAGTAGTTAACAGGCATTAAACTGCTTTTAACCCGATTTTTTTTTCAATTTGAGAATACACAATTTTTAAGAATTTTGGATTATTATTTCAGTTTTATGGAAACCACAGTGGCAGGTTGCTGAACTAATTCCAGGTTGAACGACCTTTTGTGGCTGCTAGTCTTCTGAGTTCTGTGCATTAGTCACTCTTTTAATGCAGTTGAAATGTTTGGGTGTCAAATAATTTAATAATATCTATCAACATAATGATACATCCTGTTTTGTTTAGAATGTTCTTAAAATCCAAAGGCATGGAGCTTCAGGCCTTGAGTGCAGTGATTCGTTGTGATCAACCTCATTAGTTGCATTCATCTGATAACTTTGAATGCAAAATTGCATCTTCATCCTTGTGTTAGAGAGGATCATCTGAAAATATTTCTTCTTCCACTCCTGTAACTATTTATTGGAACTGTGTTACCAGGGTGCAATTTTTTTGAACAGCTAAGTAATAGCCAACTGTCTTATGTGCATTTGATCAGGTGCTAATGTGCAGAAAGGTGTTCATTTTGTTGGTGATACAGGAACAGGTCAGGTTTTTTTTGTTTGATGAACCTTAACACTAATGTCACGAGTTTTGGGTGTATTGTTTAATTGTGCTTATGCCCATTATGTCATAAATAATAGCCCTTATGCTATCCTGCTTGGGTTCATTTACCATTGCATAGGTTTGAAGTTAATTAGAATTAAGTGCAGTAATTATGGGTTGTGCAACCTTTTTGTTTAAGATCGTTTACCTAGGTTGCTGGAGTGATTTTTAGCTTCTGAAATGTTTTAAAAAAAAAAAAAAATAATGGGATATTTAGTGAATATACATGACATTGACTGTAAATTGAAATTTCAGAAGTTTAGTTTTACATAGAAACATAGAAAATAGGTGCAGGAGTAGGCCATTCGGCCCTTCGAGCCTGCACCGCCATTCAATATGATCATGGCTGATCATCCAACTCAGTATCCTGTCTTCTCTCCATACCCCCTGATCCATTTAGCCACAAGGGCCACATCTAACTCCCTCTTAAATATAGCCAATGAGCTGGCCTCAACTACTTTCTGTGGCAGAGAATTCCAGAGATTCACCACTCTCTGTGTGAAAAACGTTTTCCTCATCTCAGTCCTAAAAGATTTCCCCCTTATCCTTAAACTGTGACCCCTTGTTCTGGACTTCCCCAACATCGGGAACAATCTTCCTGCATCTAGCCTGTCCAACCCCTTAAGAAATTTGTAAGTTTCTATACGATCCCCCCTCAATCTTCTAAACTCTAGCGAGTACAAACCGAGTCTATCCAGTCTTTCTTCATATGAAAGTCCTGACATCCCAGGAATCAGTCTGGTGAACCTTCTCTGTACTCCCTCTATGGCAAGAATGTATTTCCTCAGATTAGGAGACCAAAACTGTACGCAATACACCAGGTGTGGTCTCACCAAGACCCTGTACAACTGCAGTAGAACCTCCCTGCTCCTATACTCAAATCCTTTTGCTATGAATGCTAACATGCCATTTGCCTTCTTCACTGCCTGCTGCACCTGCATGCCTACTTTTAATGACTGGTGTACCATGATACCCAGATCTCGTTGCATCTCCCCCTTTCCTAATCGGCCACAATTCACATAATAGTCTACTTTCCTGTTTTTGCCACCAAAGTGGATAATCTCACATTTATCCACATTATACTGCATCTGCCATGCATTTGCCCACTCACCCAGCCTATCCAAGTCACCTTGCAGCCTCCTAGCATCCTCCACACAGCTAACACTGCCCCCCAGCTTCGTGTCATCCGCAAATTTTGAGATGTTGCATTCAATTCCCTCGTCCAAATCATTAATATATATCGTAAATAGCTGGGGTCCCAGCACTGAGCCTTGCGGTACCCCACTAGTCACTGCCTGCCATTGTGAAAAGGACCCGTTTACTCCTACTCTTAGCTTCCTGTCTGCCAGCCAGTTCTCTATCCACATCAATATTGAACCCCCAATACCGTGTGCTTTAAGTTTGTATACTAATCTCTTATGTGGGACCTTGTCGAAAGCCTTCTGAAAGTCCAGATATAACACATCCACTGGTTCTCCCTTATCCACTCTACTAGTTACATCCTCGAAAAATTCTATAAGATTCGTCAGACATGATTTACCTTTCATAAAATCCATACTGACTTTGTCCAATGATTTCAACACTTTCCAAATGTGCTGCTATCCCATCTTTAATAACTGATTCTAGCAGTTTCCCCACTACCGACGTTAGACTAACTGGTCTGTAATTCCCCGTTTTCTCTCTCCCTCCCTTTTTAAAAAGTGGGGTTACATTAGCTACCCTCCAATCCTCAGGAACTACTCCAGAATCTAAAGAGTTTTGAAAACTTATCACTAATGCATCCACTATTTCTGGGGCTACTTCCTTAAGTACTCTGGGATGCTGCTTATCTGGCCCTGGGGATTTATCGGCCTTTAATCCATTCAATTTACCTAACACCACTTCCCGGCTAACCTGGATTTCACTCAGTTCCTCCATCTCATTTGACCCCCGGTCCCCTGCTATTTCCGGCAGATTATTTATGGCTTCCTTAGTGAAGACAGAACCAAAGTGTTTGAACTTAAACTCTTATGGTTTTTAGTGCAGATAAAAAGGTTAATCTAATCTTTGTAGGTAGATTCTTTAGAATATCCTTTCAGATCAGTGCCATGCTGGGATATTTTAACAATTTAGCAACTGATTTGTACCGTGCAAAATTGCAAAAGGTAAAATTTCTTAATCCACATACTAGTTGTCACCCTTGCAGAAGATGACAGAAAATAGTTTCTGATGTTAATTGTACCAAAAGTGGGTCACAATGTTCATAGGCAAACTACAAATACTTTTGGATTAATATAACCCAGAGGCATTGAACCTGTTTATAATAGTAGATTTGCAGGTCTCGGTATACTGTATGTAGCAATGTTGCAACATTTTGAGGTTTAAAAAATCAAGTCTGCAATTTATCTCATCAGATAAAGCATAAAAACAAGTTTAATTTGACACCTAATTCACTTTCATATCTTCAGTATTAAAAAAGTTATGGCCATTTTCATACTCGGAAATTAGCATCTTGTTCCCTATTGCTTTTCCATTGACTTCACAAAAGCTGCGATCGAGGACAGTCAAAAGTCCATAACTTTCTTAAAAATTAAGAGAACTGAAAGAAATTTTCAGTTATTGTAGATTGAAGCATTCTGAAACAAATATAAAACATCTTATTTGGATGACCTGAAATTAAAGCATATAATTAGTTAATTACCTAATTGTAGCTAATTACAAAACTGACCGTTGTGATGGAAATAATAATAAACACCCAGACTGCCTTGAAAATTCAAAAATGTGATATTCTCAAAAATGTGATATTCTCAAAAATGTGATATTCTCAAAAATGTGATATTCTCAAGATCAGAACTTTAATATTATTGTATAATATGCTGTAAGTCCGTAACTGATGGGTAAATAAATTACAATTTCTAGCAATTGACCAAGTCTTTATGGAGAAGATCGGTTGCTAGCTGGTACATTGGCATATCATAATCAGTAGCATCATCATACTCCTCAGATTGTAACCAATAAGCAATTCTGTACAATTTCTCAACTTTTCAATTTTGGTATTGTAAACTACAAGTTTTTGCTCTTCAAACCGCACATAACATGCCTTTCTGCCCACTACTTTCCCCATTAACCATGTCCTGTAGATTCCATTTCTTACGAATTTTTTAAATTTTTTATATAGCCTAAGTATCCAAATAACAAACTAATCCCATTCACACAAGAATTCACAATATAACATGATTTTTAATCTGTCATGAATTTATATCCCAGATGGAAGGAATTTAATGTTTAATTCCCATAAATTAATCTAGAAATATCCACCCAAAATATAATCAAATTATTGTTTTTTGCACAATACATGTGACTCAAACTGTTGTGAATATTTAGTTTAAAAATAATGATCATGGAGAGAGAGAGAATAACACAAAATATAGACAATTTAGATGGCTTATCTCCAAAAAAAAGGGCATTTTAATCATCTTGCTTCTGGAACGCAATCGATTGGAACGTTGCATTTGCGGTGAATTTGAACCCCATATTGGCAGGAAAAACACTGCTGGTTTGTATGGGGCCCAAATCACATTTTCGCAAGCCATCCCATGAAGCAAGATTATATGTAAAATAGACGACTTACACTTTGTTTCGTCCCGTTCTTGCGATCCGTCATATTGTAGGCATTGAGGGCGTTCAAGGCCACTTTTTTATTTTAATCCAAATATTAAATTGTGCAACGACTCTTTCTTAAATGTCATCCATTTATTTATTTATTTATTATTTTAAAACTAAAAAACGGGAGGCGGATGGATTTTTCTGCAGCACTTAGCAGCCCGAGGAAGTCCGCCTCCGATAGGCAGTATAAAACGGCATTTTAGTCCCACCGCGTCCCCCCCCCCCTCCCCTCAAAGGTGCCAAAGTCATGCACACGGCTTTGTCTTTTGGATGCCTATTGTAATGTACTTGCAGATGGACCCGGGACTATGCTGGGGAGTGTTAGTCTAAATGCCACAATTTCAACAGGACATTAGAAGCTTCTAAACAGGTCTTTCTACTTTATTCTTGTCTAACAGCAAGGCACTCCCAACATGTGAGAACACATTCTATGATGTGATTATGTTCTTATATTGCATTGCATATTTCCATTTTGCACAGAAATGTGTAGAAAGGAACTACAGATGCTAATGGAATGTTGGCCTTCATAACAAGAAGATTTCAGTATAGGAGTAGAGAGTTTCTTCTGCAGTTGTATAGGGCTCTGGTGAGACCACATCTGGAGTATTGTGTACAGTTTTGGTCTCCTAATTTGAGGAAGGACACCCTTGTGATTGAGGCAGTGCAGCGTAGGTTCACGAGATTGATCCCTGGAATGGCGGGACTGTCATATGAGGAAAGATTGAAAAGACTAGGCTTGTATTCACTGGAGTTTAGAAGGATGAGGGGGATCTTATAGACACATATAACATTATAAATGGACTGGACAAGCTAGATGCAGGTAAAATGTTCCCTATGTTGGGCGAATCCAGAACCAGGGGCCACAGTCTTAGAATAAAGGGGAGGTCATTTAAGACTGAGGTGAGAAAAAACATTTTCTCCCAGAGAGTTGTGAATTTATGAAATTCCCTGCCACAAAGGGCAGTGGAGGCCAAATCACTGGATGGATTTAAGAGAGAGTTAGATAGAGCTCTAGGGGCTAGTGGAGTCAAGGGATATGGGGAGAAGGCAGGCACGGGTTATTGATAGGGGACGATCAGCCGTGATCACAATGAATGGCGGTGCTGGCTCGAAGGGCTGAATGGCCTCCTCCTGTACATATTTTCTATGTTTCTATGCTGGTTTACACCAAAGGTAGACACAAAATCCTGGAGTAGCTCAGTGGGACAGGCAGCTGTCAGCAGTTACTCCAGCATTTTGCACAAAAATATACTATATCTCTGAACCTGTTGCTGTGAATTTCCTCAGTGTTGCTCTTGTTCACATGCATCTTTCAATAATGGCTGTCTGCTGTCTTCAGATATTGCTACCTTTCCTCCTAAATTAATTTTAGATGTTAGATTTTTCTATATAGCATTCACAAATGGGAGTGGTAACTAATTGTTATCAATTTGATAGAATCCAAGGAAGATGTTTATGGCTATTGAATCCAAGTGTCATTTTTCTAACTAGGACTGGACTGACTAAATTGTGAATATCGTAGAGGCTGTTATGTCATTGGGTGAGGCAGTTGTAATCGGTTTAAAAAAATATTTATTTTGCTGCATTAATGTTTATTAGTACTATTAATTGGGCAGGCAGATCATTACGATGGCATCTAATCAATCTATTAATCTGATTTTAATTCGGAGGACAATGGGTCATAAATTCTGTGCAAAATTAAATTTTATATCAGATAATGATGTTTTTGCAGGTGACACAAATGGTTGTTGGTAGTAGGGCCACAGAATGATATTGATCAGTTGGTAAATTTGGCGGAGCTCTAGCAGATGGAATTTAATCCCAAAAAGTGCAAATTAATGCTTATTTGCGAGGTCAACAAAGGGTAGGATATATAAGAATGATGGGGCCAAGGATTGAGGAATAGGTGCCTTTGGGGAAAAAGTCTGTGGATTTTAAAGAGGTCAGCACAGATAGATGAGATGAGTATAAGGGATGTTTGCCTCCATTATTTGGTATGAGAATATAAAAGCATAGAGGCCATGTACATCATGACAAAACATTTCTTTGACCACAAATGGGATATTGTGTCCAGTTCTGGTTGCCACAGTGGAGGCAGGACAATAGCTCTGAAGAAGGTGCAGATGGGATTTACCAAGGTATTGTCTGGGATGCAATGTTTCAGTCATGAGGAAGTATTGGATAGATTGGGTTAGTTGTCCTTGAAGCAGAGGAGGCTGAGGCACCTGATAGATGTATACAAAATTGAGGGACATAGATAGGGCAGTGAATTTGAAAATCTTGCCCATAGCAGAGATGTTTGAAACTAGAAGACATTGGTTTTCGGGTAAGGAGTAAGAGGTTTAAAAGTGATTTGAGGAATTATTTTTTTTTCAACCAGAGGATAGTTGGAAATTGGAATACAATGTCTATGTGGGTGGAGACGAGTACTTTCACAGAATGGATGTAGTATCTGGACAAGCATTTGGAAGGCGATGGACCAAGCGCTAGTAAATGAAATTAGTATGGATGCATACTTGGTCAGCAAGAACAGTGTAGGACATGGGGTCCTATTTCTTTGCTAAAATAACTTGAAAAATAATTTGCTTATTGCTATGACAACTATTCACTTTGTATATAATAATTATAAATTCTTCTCTATATTACTGTATACATTATTTTAATGTAGTGCATTATGTCCCTTATAAAATACTCTTAATTGCACCTAATATATAACAAAAACAAGTGTATCTTTTTTATATTTTAGCATAATCTAAGAGCAACCAATGTAATCATAAAATGAAATCTTGCATTTTCTGCATTCGATATCTGACTAATTTCTTGAAAATGTTAAAATATTTGAAATTATCTATAGGCCATATTATTGCCTTGCCCTTGTTCCATGCCCTTCTATTCTGTGATAAATTTAAAATGTGACTGCTGCATCACAAATGCTGTCCATTGCTTTGTTTGCATTGTTTTGTATTTTCTATTACATTTTTGTTAGCACACAGTACTTCATTTGCAAAAAAATCTAACTTTAAGCAATGCCCCCCCCCCCCCTCACATAGCTCACATGTTGAACTATTGGTTGGAATTTCAATTTAATATGAATCCCTGCATTCATGCACTAACAATCTCAACCATTCAACTTTACAGGTATGGTATATGAAATGCTTTTTGTGCTGTCATCATTGTTGAACATGTGATTACTAATTTCAATGTGACCTGATCTGATCTTCAAACATCAATTTGCTGAAGACTAAATAATTGTTTTATTTGAAGTTGAGATGCGTATTAACAAAGACATCTCTTAAGCCCCTTGAATGGAAATTTTAAAATTGACACGGAGCCTAAAATGTCACAACTGAGCCACCATTATCTTTTAAGTTTGCTCCTCTGAAACAGTAATTCAACCACCTCTCCATGCTGAGCAAATGTTGGTGTATATTTTTGTTTTATTGCAGATTCCCTTAATCAGCAGCTTTTTTTCTTAACAAAGTATTACCATCACTTATACTTTGGTTAATGTTTCACTTTCTTCCATTGAGTTAAATTTTTATTAATGCAATCACACTTTTAAATGTGAAGCAAAGCATGTTGTCTCTTAAGCTTTCAATATACTCATACTGGTCCTTGGTATCAGAAATATTGGCTGGTATTGTTGAATGGAATCTCAATCACTAGCTCAGGACACTAATACAACAATGTCTCAATTAGATTCTACATGATTATCCCATCAACTTGATATAAAATGCTTTAAATTATTTTCCAAATCTCTTATCACATTTCCAGCAGCTTCCATCCAATTCCAAGCCTGAATTCTAAACATTATCTGTTTTTATCACATTATATTTAATTAGTAAAAACCATATCATTTTGTACAAAGCAACAGTAACAGAGAGCAAGGTTAATATTTTAGTGGTCAATATATAGGTGCAGGAGTAGGCCATTCGGCCTTTCGAGCCAGCACCGCCATTCAATGTGATCATGGCTGATCATCCCCAATCAGTACCCCGTTCCTGCCTTCTCCCCATATCCCCTGACTCCACTATCTTTAAGAGCCCTATCTCGCTCTCTCTTGAAAGTATCCAGAGAACCGGCCTCCACCGCCCTCCAAGGCAGAGAATTCCACAGACTCACAACTATCTGTGTGAAAAAGTGTTTCCTCGGCTCTGTTCTAAATGGCTTACCCCTTATTCTTAAAACTTACCCCTTATTCTTATTTTCATCATAATTAGACATGCTTACATTAAAAATATAATGAGACATTGAAAGAGAGCAAAAAACACTTTATTCATTTCTGTGTTCCTTGTCAAGAGGGCTCTTTTGAAGATTCTTTTGAATGCTTCAGGTGGCTCCAGTGATATTCGAGATTAATATCAAAACAAATTTTCTAGTCCTATATGTGCAGTATTAATGATCACTGCGTTCTGGTTAAGCCGGTACTTCAGGTTAGATGATAACAATTGCATGGTTTGCTGGTCGGTATTCCTTCTTCAGCAGGTGCAACCAACATTGTTGATTGTAATGTGGCCACTGTATTTAGCATATAAAATTTAAGTGAGCAATTTTGAGGTACATTATAATCGTAGGCATTTTAATTACAACAGAAATAAGATAAAAATGGATGCACTGGGTTTGGTTCCCAAGTTGATTGACATTTGTCAAACTGTACTTTGGCAGGAATTTCATATATACATCGAAAAATATGTTTTTTTAAATCATTGCAAATTCTGTTGATGCAAACCTGAAAATTGTAATCATTAGTCAGAAAGGGGGGGGGGGTTTACATTCTCAATTTATTGTGCTGAAAAGAAAAAATAATTGGAAGTTTTTATCTTCTCATTTTGAATATTGTCAATTTTTATTTGATTATGAAGTTCAGAATTTGAATGTATATTTTGTTTTACTTAACTATTTAAATTTGATTTTTGTTCCATAGAAAAGGAAAGTAACTCCAGACTCGGAAGAATCTAATAAAGTAAACCACCTTGAAAGGTCAGAGCATGCAGATAGGATAGAACGGATACGTCAAATGATGAAACGTGTCAACAGAAATGAAGCTACCAGCTCCAGCTCCAGCTCAGATTCTGACTCCGATTCTAGCTCTGGTTCGGAATCCAGTCTACAGAGATCCGAAGGAAGCAGTGGGGAATCTAGTCCGAGGTCCATTGCAAAGACAGATAGCCAAAGGTCAAAGCTCAGAAGATTTTCCAATGACATTTTTAGTGAAGAGGATGACGAGGAAGAAGAAGATGAAGATGAAGAGAATGCAAGGAATACAAAATCTAATTTGCTTTCCTTGGCTTCAAAAGTTGGTGAAAATAACTATTATTCCTTAAGGGGAGAAAATATTCAAAAAAACTCTTTCAGGACAGTGGAGGTTTCATTAAAGAAGAAAAATGGACCATCCAGTCAGCTTTGTCACAAGGTTCTTGGAAATATATCTCGTCCACGGATACTAAGCAAACTTCCAGTGCAGTCTCCTCCCAAGCCATTTCAAATGGAGAGACATGTGGTTCGTCCTCCACCTCATAGCCCTGAACCTGATTCTTTACCACTTACCAGTGGATCAGAACATGTGGTGCAAAGAGAGGTGTGGCTGGCAATATTCAGTTACCTGAGCCATAGGGACCTATGCATCTGTATGAGAGTATGCAAGACGTGGAATAAGTGGTAAGTGTCAAAACTGAGAAATGTACTGTAATTTGTGATCTACCTTCGACCAATGATAATTTCGGCAGTCACACTGGGTAGCAAGGTAATGAAGTGTGGCTACCTGGGTTATGGTCTGATCTCTTGTACTGTCTGTGTGGAGTTTACATGTTCTCTCGGGCTATTTGGGTTTCTCCTGGGTGCTTCAGTTTCCTGTTGCATCCCAATGCTGTGCTGGATGTTCAATTAATTAGCTATTGTAAATTGCCTCTATGGTGGGAGGATCAGGGGAAGTTAATGGGCAAGTGCAAATTGCAGATTATGGAATATTCAATCTCAACAGACTCACTGGGCCAAATGGATGACTTCTGTGTTTTGAGAAAATATGAAATCATTTTGTGTTAAATACTGGTGACAATACTGTTGAAGTATGAATGGATAACTCAACACTTAGAAGCTATAGTTGCTGATTTAACTTTGAATTATGTGGTGTTCTGAAGTTTAATGTAGGGAATTTGCAAGAATATTATGTGAACATTTGTTATTGCAAATGTAGAAGCTTTAACAAGAGGCAAATGTGAATTTACTTAGATTGAACCATTTGAATTATCCAAAAATTGTCAGTTATATTTTTGCTCAAGCCTATATAGGCTAAGAATTTATGGCTTATAAAATAGAAAATGCTGTCACTATAATTTTTTTAAATATTTGTTGTAATAATTTATATATTTATAGCTTGCATTCAAAAATTAATGCTGCCATTTTGATAAACTGACAATTGAAATTAGGTTGGAGAATAAGAGGGTGCAGATGCTGTTTGGAGCTAAAAACAAACTGAAGGAGGATTTTAGCAGGTATGGGGGTATCTGTGGAGATAATGAATGGTTGAAGTTTCAGGTCAAGATCTTACATCATGATTGCACGTGTGCAGAGGAAATGGCTAGTGTAAAGTGGTGAGGGGGAATGACGAGGTGTGATGGATAGTGACATTGAGGGAGAGAGGAAAAATAAGAGGAACCAAATGGCAGAGGGATTAGTGGGTTGAAATAATGGTTTGCAACACTAAAACCACACCTGTACCTGACAATTGGATAATTACAGTTAGCCCAATATTCACCACTATCTTAATGTCTCGCTATTAATCCCACATCTACTATTAATTTCTCAATGAGATCAGGTTTAAATATAAATGCTGTTATAATATAATGATCAACATCAAGTGTAAGGCTTTCTTGCTGTGTGAGATTCATGTGAGAACCAATTACCACCCCTGTTATGGGTCAGCTTTAAATTTTCACGATGGTTAGTAAGTGGTTGGTGATTAAGATCTATTGTAATAGTTTATTAAATCAATGAATTCACTGTTAATGTGAACTTTCATCAGAACTGGCTAATTTTAATACACTGAAGAAACAGTTTCTGGAAATTGTTCAATTTGATGTTGAGTTCAGAGCTGTAGCATTCCCAGCTGAAAGGTGATATGCTGTAGTTTAAGCTTACACTGGGGTTTGGCAAAACAGTGTAAGAGGCCAAAGACAGATGTCAGAATTGGAATGGGATAGAGAAAGTGGCAAGTAACTGGAAGCTCTCTGTCACCATTATTTACGAAATGGAGGTGTACTATAAAGCGGTCACTCAATCTGTATTTGTTTTTTGTTTGTTCCCAGTGTGGAGAAAACCACACTGAGTACTGAATGCAACATATGAAATTAGGAAAAGTACAATTTGAATTGCCGCCTTCATCTGAAAGAATTAGTGGGTTACTGGATAAAGGAAAAAGGTGAAAGAACGGGTGGACTATTAGAAGAAAGTGCACAAACTGATATCTTTGTCGACTTTTATGAAGGTCGTCTTTGAAATGGGTCACCACTAACAAGATGTTAAGACAGGAACAGAAACATTAAAAATTAAAAAAATAACAACCACAAACCAGATGTCAAAACAGAGAGCCACCCACCAGAGGTACTGAGCAGGGAAAGACCAGCCTAGTTAATTTGTATATGTTAATGTTAAAATAAGATATGAAGAAACTTTAGTATAAGGTTTAAAACATTATAAAAGTAGAAAAACTCTGGAGCAAATACCCAACACAACCACACAGAATCAAATTATAAAATGTAACTGTTCAACATTTTTAATGGGCCCAGTAAGTCCCATTATTGAAACACGTGAAGAAAACCTCAATGTTGTGATCTTAGGAAAGTTTAGTAAAGTCATTCTCAAGGGGCCATTCCACACACCTTTGCAAAATTGTTATAAGCTAACAAACTCTGCCGAGCAATGCTCCATAATTGTATCTTCTGAATGTTTATATTTGTGTTTTTACTGAGCATAGACCTTGCCGAAAGAGTCATTGTTACCTTCAAACCGAACTGCAACATCAATGACTGCAGATGTGTTTACCACCTTGAAAATGGCGTCATCCTTTTCCATCTACATCTAAAAACAGAAGTTCTTCAAAATAGAACTATTCCTGTTTGGTAATCTAGTTTCACAACAGTTCTACAATTCTCTCATGCCTCTTCATCTGGGGCATTTTTACTGCCAGGATCTAAAAACATGACAATCCTTGTTTCTACTGTCCCAATGTTTTGTGTGCCAACTGATAATGCTTGCATGATTGTCCACAATCATTGAACTAATTTAGATCAAAATCTTCACTAAAACGCCCAATGCACAGGTTAATCTTGGTTCCAATGTTTTTCACATATGACCCTGGAGTAATAAAATCAGGTTCTATATTGTTAATCTTCCATTTCTTGGTATTATAAATTAAAATCTTATTTTTGACCATCGTGACAACCAGCTGTTGTCTTAGTATTTTGAAATGCACCCTCCCACAAAATGTATCCACTATTTTAAGGTTTCTAGCCTTAAATTCTCATAATTGCTCATAAATGCGATCTCATTAGGAAAGACAAGTGCTGAACATGACCATTCCTATTTTGCTCTAATGATCATGAAAGTGGATCGTTCTGCTTAATTCACCGTTTAATTTTAAATAGGATTGCTTTTACAGCCCCATATAAATAAGGCCACAGGTAACTGGCCTTGCTTCTTAATTGTGAACTACAAATCGATCTACTGTGAGAACCTATGTCATTATCCTCAACTTATATAAGGGAGGATGTTATATATAACCTCTCCTGATCTTTGGTATCTGCCATATCAGCACATCTTGCCAAAGTACATCACACCAACATCCATATTGAAATGACATCTTTTTTACTTATGGCACCTGAACATTTTTACTTTTACATCTGAACATTCCCTGTGCTCTGGCTGATATGTCAAAGAAACACATACTTCCCTGTTGTACTGCTTAAACTCAAAGTTGTAGAGTAATGGAATTGAAATCAATGTTCTATTGATTCTGTGAATCAGTAGCATACATGAATATTGAACTTTTAATCACTTGCCCTTCTGAAGGTGCCACAATATGTCAGGCTACAGAACTGTCTCAGACATGGTAGTGAGCAACGCAGGGGCCCCACGGGACGGTTCTCTCTCCCTTCTTATTCACCATCTACATCGCAGACTTCAGATATAACAGACTCCTGACACCTGCAGAAGTTTTCAGATGATTCTGCAATTGTGGGCTGTATCAGTGAGGGGAGGGAAGTTGAATATAGAGGTGTAGTCGACGACTTCGTTGAGTGGTGTGGGCTGAATCACCTGCAAGACTAAGTAGTGGTTGACTTTAGGGGGAGAGGAATACCCCTGTCCTCTGTCTCCATCAATGGTGTGGATGTGCAGTTTATCAGGGAGTACAAATACCTAGGAGTGTACCTGGACAGTAAACTTGTACTGGTTGAGTGAGGCTCTGCACAAAAAGGTACAGAGCCGGCTGTACTTTTTGAGAATGCTACGTTCCTTCAACGCAAGATGCTGCAGATGTTCTACCAAACTGTGGTAGCCAGTGCCATCTTCTTTGTTGTCGTGTGCTGGGGCAGCATGGCGAAGGCTGCGGACACCAATGGGATTAATACATTCCTCAGGAAGGCTGGCTCTGTCCTGGGGCGGAGTTGGATTTATGGGAGGTGGTCTTGGAAAGGAGGATGCTCCTCGAACATTGGTCAACCTGAGTACCTTCAGCAACAGATTGGTTCCACCAAGATGCAGTACAGAATGCCACAGGAGATCCTTCTTCCCTGTGGCTATAAAACTGTACAACTACTCCCCTTTCTGACCCCCCCCTCCCAATATTTGCGCATCCCAATCCTTTCCACTCGTTGCTTTAATTTCATGTTTCATGTATTTTGTGTTTTATGACTGTTGGCAGATCAATTTCCCTCTTGGGATTAATAAAGTTCTATCGTATTGTACCAAAATGACTTTCTGGAGTTACAAGCTTCAAAGCTTTCAAATTTGGCCAGAAAAACTAGCTGCTTGCCAGTTCTTAATTAGTGAAATCACGTTCATAAAGGAAAGATGTTGTAAAATATAGTCCTAGTTCCCTGTTACCTTGACACTTTGCATTAAAAGGTAGACGGCATCGCAAGGAGTAATGGAAAATAACTCAAGCATCCAATGTGTAAGAAGGAACTGCAGATGCTGGTTTAAACCAAAGACAGACACACAAATCTGGAGCAACTCAGCGGGACAGAGAGCATCTCTGAAGAGAATGAATGGGTGATCCTACTTCGACCCGAAACGTCCCCCATTCCTTCTCTCCAGCAATGCTGCCTGTCCCGCTGAGTTACTCCAGCTTTTTGTGTCAAGCATCCAATGACTTTGCTAATGGCTTTAGCTGGAGTTATCTGCAAGGTCACGCTGGCTAAGGAATTAGCAGGGAGCACAGGTAAGCCCGAGCAAAGTCAAAATCAATTTTATTCGTCGCATACACCCGAAGGTGCAGTGAAATGAATTTGCCAGCAGCGATACACTTAAAAAGAACACAATACACAATAAGATTTAACACAAACATCCACCACAGCATTCTTCACTGTGGTGGAAGGCACAAAGTTCAGCCAGTCCTCCTCCCTTGTTCACCCGTGGTCGTAGCCATGTATGGTGGAGTGCCCGAATCGCCACTTTCTTATGCAGACCGCGACTTCAGGATGTTATAGGCTGCAGACTGGCGGTCGGAGCTCTTCTCCGGCGATTCTCCTCAAGATATCCCAGACTCTGCGATGGAAACTCCACGGCGTGCCCGCAGTTAGAAGCTCCGCATTCCGCGACTTCAGGATGTCGTAGTCCGCGGACTAGTGATTGAGCACTCATCTCTGGCGACCCCCGGCAAGGGTTCGCCCGCTTCGCGGTGGAAAAAGTCCACGCTGCGCCCGCTGCTGATGCTCCAGGCCCGACTCCAGGAAAAGCCGCTGTAATCTAAGCTGTTAGGCCGCGAGAGGGGAGGCAGAGAAGCGACATGGAAAAAGTCGCCTCTCCGTCGAGGATGACTGAAGAGCAAGAAGGGCTGTTTTCCCCTTTTCAACCCCCCCCCCCCCCCCCCCCACAAGACACATCGAGAAACACTCAAAACAAACACTTAGACAAACCAAAAAAAACCGGAAAAAGTCAAAATAACGGACACACTGCTGAACAGGGCAGCCGACTCGCAACGCCCCCACCGACTGAGCAGACATGACTCCAACAGTGGGTCCTCATGCACTGTAAATATCGCCATCTGAGTGTCTTTCGTTTAGATTGATTGCACCTCGTGCATCTTCTTGGGGCACATTGACTAGAATGTAATATTTACGATGAATATTTTAAAGTTGCTACAAGACACACCTCTGTCATTGGTTGCACTTTCTTTTTTTTTGACAACTTAAAAGTTGCTGATCAGGTACCGTACATTTCCATCCTATTCCTGTCTCCAAAGGGCTTGAAATGTATTCCTCTCTGATTTAGATTATCGACATGCATCAAGACTTTTTTTTGGGGAATCATACAAATATGCAGCTGATGAAACAGGATTGTTTAACTTTTTTTAATGTTTCGTTTAGAATATTAGAAATTGATTTTATACAAAGAACAATCTTGTCACTCAACACCACAGATCTAAAAAATGCTACTGGATATTAGATTAATAATTACAAGATTAATAGAAAAGGATCAGAAAAGGCTGAAGTTACATTCAGTATTTCTTATCCCCAAATATCATCGACCCCACGTCAGTTCCCAGCAAAGCAATCCAAACAGTCCTTTTTCCTTCTGCTTAATATTTCTCTGTAGCCCTGCAACTTATTTTATCTCAGTTGGCCATCAACTTCCCTTCTTTTTGTCACTTACTAAGGGTTAACATAACAGCCAATAGACCTGCCAATATATGTTTTTGTGATGCAGAGACTGAGGTACCCAATGGAAATCAACAGTTATGGGTCAAAAATACAAATTCAGTACTGAACATAAGTGCTTTGAGGCAGCAGCACCCTTTTGCACAGGGACTTCTGGACCCTCACCACTTTAAGATGAAAAGCTTTTCTTATCTATAATTATACCAATTAATTTCACCTCGCTGTTTTTTGACCCAATTGGTCAAGAAAATGGGTCTTCCATGTTTACTCACTTCAGACATCAAAATTCTATATACCAGAGTTAGGTTGTACTTCTGTCTTCACTGGTTCAAAGAAAACAACATGAACTTATCCAATCTTTCCTACAATCTTCCAATTCTGGCAACATTTTTGTAAATCTGTTTTGCATCCTTTCCAGTGTGATTATATCTTTCCTGACATGTGGTGTTGAGGGCCATGCACTAATGGCCTAACCAGTGTTGTAGACATATCGAGCATTACCTCCTTGCTCTTCTATTATGTACTTCAGTTGATTAAGGGAAGGATTCTCTTTTTAACCATCTAATTCATCCGTTTTCTTTAAGTATCTGTGTACATATAAATCTAAAAACATCCTCTTCCACTGGTGACTCATTATCATGTCATTTATCATAAAGACCCTTGCGTTGTTGCCCCTCCCCAAATGCAATACCTCGCTCTGCACTGGATTGAATTCAATTTGCCTTATTTGACCAACTAGCCATATATCTAGATATTCTTGCAATCTAAAGCTTTCATCTTTATCATCTGCATGCTGCTTTATCACACTAACAAGTGGTTGAGCATTAAGCTCTAAACCTGACTGGCTATACTACCTTCCAATTGCAAAAACACCTACCAACCATTATTCTTTCTGCCACCAAGCCAATCTTGGATCCAATTTGCCTCTCTCTCTCAATTCCCATGGACTTTTACTTGGTTGGTGAAAAGAACAATGCATCATAAGCACAAGTATTAGAAGTGCAATGACCATAGAAACATAGAAAACAAAGAAAATATGTGCAGGAGTAGGCCTGTTATTTGGCTGATCATCCAAATTCAGTACGCCGTTCTGGCTTTTGTCCCCATACCCCTTGATTCCCTTAGCCAAAAGGGCTAAATCTAACACTCTCGGGAAAACATCCAGTGAATTGGTCTCCACTGCCTTCTGTGGCAGGGAAGTCCACAGATTCACAACGCTCTCGGTGAACAAATGTGACAAATTTGGCAACAAGAATGGAATGTAATCCTGGCAGAAATTAGGGTTTCATGAGGTATTGTACTAGTAACCATATTGTATATACAGTGCCCTCCATAATGTTTGGGACAAAATAATAATAATAATAAACTTTATTACGGACTCGAGGTCCAGACATGGGGCTACGTTACATAAAAATGCATTGCATATTAAAACAATATCATAAGTACATATAAAATCTTAGTATATCACTTATAAAAGCATCATAAATTATATATTTTTTAAAACACAATACATGAGTTAAAAATCCAGATTAAAAGAATGATCAATGTCCTACAACGAGACAACGATACCAGTGTCTCCACAGCTGGGATTCGTAGCGTGTAGTGCTAACCCTTATGTTTGACAAGGCCACAATAATTACATTTTTAGTCATTTATCCTGTAAATGAATTTATACATATGATTTCTTAGGATGGTTTCTAAAGCACTAACTCCTGCAGCCACAAACATATTACGGGCACTACACCATCTAGGTTTCCTTATCAGTGTTCTCATGGCATCGTTATATGCCACCTTTAGTCTCCGCAAACTTGTCTTTCCATAGTTGGACAACAGGTGCGCAGTGTAGAGTGGTGTGCAGTACGCTCTAAATAGCGACAACTTTACCACATTTGCACACGCACCAAATTTACGCAAGAGAATATTCGCCTGTACATACAGCATGCATCGTTGCCTATAAATATCCTCATCATCTGTCATTTGTTCTGTAATAAAATGCCCTAGATATTTTACCTTATTACAGACACTAAGATGGGACAAAGACCCATCATTTATTTATTTGCCTCTGTACTCCACAATTTGAGATTTGTAATAGAAAAAAAAATTACATGTGGTTAAAGTGCACATTGTCAGATTTAATTAAAGGCCAATTTTATACCTTTTGGTTTCACCATGTAGAAATTACAGCTGTTTTTATTCATAATCTCCCCCCCCCCCCCCCCGTTTCAGGGCACCATAATGTTTGGAACACATAGCTTCCCACGTGTTTGTAATTGCTCGGTGTGTTTAATTGCCTCCTTAATGCAGGTATAAGAGAGCTCTCAGCACCTAGTCTTTCCTCCAGTCTTTCTATCACGTTTGAAACTTTTATTGGTGTTTATCAACATGAGGACCAAAGTTGTGCCAATGAAAGTCAAAGAAGCCATTATGAGACTGAGAAACAAGAATAAAACTGTTAGAGACATCAGCCAAACCTTAGGCTTACCAAAATCAACTGTTTGGAACATCATCATCACTTATCTTCATTGATGAATTCTGAAGTGTATAGACACATCCTATCTGGTCAAGTTCAAGCAAATGCCTCAAAACTCATTGGCTCGTGGTTCATTCTACAGCAAGACAATGATCTGAAACATACTGCAAAAGCAACAAAGGAGTTTTTCCAAAGCTAAAAAATATTAAATTCTTGAGTGGCCAAGTCAATCACCCGATCTGAGCATGACTTTTACATGCTAAAGTGAAAACTGAAGGGGACTAGCCCCCAAAACAAGCATAAGCTAAAGATGGCTGCAATACAGATCTGGCCAGAAACCTGAAAAGACACCCAGCAACTGGTTATGTCCATGAATCGCAGACTTCAAGCAGTCATTGCATGCAAAGTATATGCAACAAAACACTAACATGATTACTTTCATTTACATGACATTACTGTGTCCCAAACATTATGGTGCCCTGAAATGGGGGGGACTATGTATAAACAAAATGTATAAAAATACCCTTTAATAAAATATGACAATGAGCACTTGAACCACATGTGATTTTTTTTTTTTTTTTTTCTATTACAAATCTCAAATTGTGGAGTACAGATGCAAATAAATAAATGATAATCTGTGTCCCAAACATTATGGAGGGCACTGTAGTCACTGGCTATGAACTGGGCACTGGTGTGTTGGATAGAAATGTTAAGGAAGAGAAATAAATGAAAATTGGCAGCCTTGTTGATAACATTTTCTGATTTGGATATGAGGAAGAAATGGTATGTATTAAAGTTATTGGTGAACTAGTAAACCAGGTAGAGAAAGTCTAAGTAGAACTGAATCAAAGGATATTGCGCATATTCCACAGAGCTGCATGCTTCTGTTGTAACATTTATTTATTGAAATCTTTTGAAAGGTACTTGTTTCAATAAATATCTTTTTACATTCATTCTACTTGCTTGTTGCAGTGTTAAAAATAACCCTATATGCATGCGTCATAAATTATTGGACACTACCTATTTATATTTGCTGAAAACAATGGCATTACCATCCCAGAGACCTTTTGGTTGGTCAAGTGACTACTTTTTTTAATTAGAAAAAATGCACCTAGTCATTTGAGATAAGTTATGGAGAGATGGTTGAAGGAATGAGACTGTTAGGAATATTTTCCTGTGCTAACACAAATTGATGGACTGAAGGGCCTCATTTTGTAACAAGAAAATATGTTATGTTTGACTCGAACTTGATTATGTTCACAAACCTCTGCGGTAGGATTGTCAGAGTCATCCAAAGGCCACATCCTGCCCTAATATGTGAATGATCCCAAAATGCTCTTAAACATTTATTGACTGCGAGAACAAAAAACTCTGGAGAGGCTCTGCAGTTGATTTTATAACCACTGTGAAATTTATTTAGAAAATGACACAACATGCCTTAATTAATACAATCTTGCAAATACCTTATTTTACAGGGTTTGTACAAACTTTCCATATCAATGTATTCTGCAGATTAAATTATTTTGAAACATGCAGATACTACTGAACAAAGTCATTTATCTGCTAGTCCAACTGAAATAGGGAAAATAAAGCCTGGCTTTTTTCTTCTTGCCATATTATGATCTTCTGTCTTAGTGTAAAATAATACTGCTGTCCTTGAGAGTTTAAATCTTTGTTACAACTGAGACAGCAGATTCCATGGATACAGCCATGACGTAATGGAATTTACTATGGACAAGATGTGCTGCAATTTTGTTCAAAGTATCATTTTTCATTCTAGCTGTGTACCATGTCCAATTATTGTAAGTTCAAATGAAATGTGATCTGATTACATTTCCTGCAATAATTCTAGATATCGAAGCCTGCTCTTGGTAATCAAAGGCTCAACTTCATTATGGTTGCTGATAGATGGTAATGGATAAGAAAGGAGGAAATTTCTTCCTCATTCACAATTAACTTCAGTGTGACTAATACAAGTGACAGAACAATTCAAATTAGGAGATTCAAGAACAATAAAATATTTTTAACATGGTTGTGTTTTGTATTTAGTTGAGAAACTAGCATTCTGGTTATTCTCTGCATCTGCTACAAAGTTGATTGTGCAGTAAATATAGGACATAATTTAACAATGTAGCAATCATAAAATTTAAATTTTGTTACTTTGATCAATGGATTTGTAATCTGCAGGGACTTTCTTTTCAGTTAAATTTAACTATCTTGAGTGTAAGAAGACTTTATAAATCGGTTGGAAATACTTTGAGGCAAGTTTAATTTATCTGTAAATTAGATCTGTAGTTCCATGATTAATAGACTGGGGATAACTTTCAATTTCATTGCCTGAGTTGTAACCTCCAGAGGTAACCTGAGAGAACTGGTCTTTCTGTTGTAGAGACTGCAACATAGTTTTCAGTTGTGGCAAACTAAAAACACTCCACATCTTGAACAAACATCCTCCTCTTTCTCCATACTCTGTGTTTGGAATTGAAAAGTACAAATACAGGTTAGCATTCTAAGTTTATTTTTATCTAATATAGAATAAATGTATACTTGAAGCTCCAGTGCGTATCCTTTTGAACTTATACTTTTGTGATAATAGTCGTGAAGCCAAAACAGCAACACCAATTGTTTGTATTTATGAGCACATGGTATTTCACAGCATTATTGTCAAACAAATTAAGCAACCAACATCAGAAGATATGGTAATGATGACCAAAGATGGATAAATCTAAAGGTGGAGAAGTTAGACTTACAGTTAAACAATGTTTCATAGCTTTGGTTTTGGTTGCTTAACAATGTCTGGCAAAGGTATTTAAAACCAGGTTGTGAAATTTACAATAACCTCTGCATTACCAAATATGATGAATGATCAGATCTGGGTAGAAATTAACACAACAGCAAAATTTTGGATGACTTCAAGTTGAGCCAGGAGTCTTAAACCCCCTTTTCACGGGGCGACTTGACGCAAGAGGTAACCAGAGTTTAACATCGTGGGAACCTCGTGCGGTAACAGTACGGCATTCGTGGACCACCGTGGCGCTAACGGCAGGTAATCGTGTAACTTGGGTACTCGGGAGAAAATTCAAACATGTTTGAATTTGTCCAAGAGTGACTTGTACACTTGTGGTTGAGCATTGCAACATTTTATGAACGTAGTGGCCAGTGCGATATCCGTAGTAACTCTTGTGGTCACCGTGGGAACTCCTGCGAACGGTGAACCCGGAAGTTGGATAGAGTGAATCCAGCCAGTTTGCTATTTACATACAAATCTAATAAAACTAGCTAACAAGCATTTCATTAATGTCAGTGTGTCTCTTTTTGTCTGAAAGCAGTTTCTAACTGGAGGAACTCCGCGGACCAGGCAGCATCTACGGAGGGAAATTGACAAGCGAGCCTTTCCTCAGGCTGCCTTATCTCTCTACCCCCCAACTCCCACCCACACACACAAATGCTGGAGAAACTCAGCGGGTGCAGCAGCATCTATGGAACGAAGGAAATAGGCAACGTTTCGGCCCGAAAAGTTGCTTATTTCTTGTGTATGTGTCGGAAGGAACAGCAGATGCCGGTTTAAAGAGAATGAGTTCGACGGCAGGCAGCATCTTTGGGGAGAAGGAATGGGTGACATTTCGGGTCGAGACCCTTCTGATATGCTGCTTGTCCCGCTGAGCTACATGTTGTGTCTATCTTCGTTTTAATCCAGCATCTGCAGTTCCTTCCTGGCCGAACCCGATTGAAAGATGAGAGGCTGGGCGATAGAAATCATTAATTGAATTAAATAACTAGATACCTGTCTAATCGTATCTACTGGATTGGACAGGCTAGATGGAGGAAGAATGTTCCCGATGTTGGGGGAGTCCAGAACCAGGGTCCCAATTTTACAGTCTACCGTGGGAACTCTTTAATTACAGCGGGAAACCTTCAGTTTCCCAGGGGGTCGGGACGGGACTGGAGTTGGGAGGGAAAGGTGGGGGAGTCGAGGGAGAGGAGGGGGAGACAGATGGGGGTGTCTTCGTTTACTGGCGGTGGGCGTCTGTCACTGAAACAGGCAGGTGAGATTTCGCATCCACCTTGTGTGTGCCTCTCTCTCTCTCTCTCTCTCTCTCTCCCTCCCTCCCTCTCACACAGGCATGAATAGAGGAACTCTGCAGGCCAGTCAGCATTTACGGAGGGAAATGGACAAGCGACCCATTCTTCAGGCTGCCTTATGTCTCTCTCCCCCCCAACTCCCACCCACACACGCGAATGCTGGAGAAACTCCGCGGGTGCAGCAGCATCTATGGAACGAAGGAAATAGACAACGTTTCGGCCCCGCTGCACCCGCTGAGTTTCTCCAGCATTCGTGTGTGTGGGTGGGAGTTGGGGTGAGGGGGGGGGGGGGAGAGAGACATAAGGCAGCCTGAAGAATGGGTCGCCTGTCCATTTCCCTCCGTAGATGCTGCCTGGCCCGCGGAGTTCATCCATTCATGCCTGTGTGAGAGAGAGGGAGGGAGAGAGAGAGAGGCAGTCCTGGTCAGTCCTTTGAAGATAGACACCAGTTGCTTGGAGCAACTCAGCGGGACAGGCAGCATCTCTGGAGAGAAGGAACGGGTGGCGTTTCGGGTCGAGAGCCTTCTTCAGACTGAAAGTTTCACCTCTCAGTAGATCATAAAATAACACAATCATCACGGTCAATGTGAGACACAGTCTTTATTCATATTTGACAAAATAAAAAGACGACTTCTTGCACATATTGAGAGAAGGTGCATCACACCAAACAATATTTGTCTAAAAAAACACAGATTATTCTTCAGCTCATTAAAGAGCTCGGGTGAAAAAAACCAATATAGTGTGTGACAACAAAGTAACATCATTTGTGCCACGTGATTAACTACACTACAGTCCACGATGTTCATTCACGATTAACGGGAAAGATCGGGAGACGGACAAGTCACTCGCACAAATGACAGAATTGCCGAGTACCGTGGGAACTCTTTACTCTACCCCCGTTATATCGTGTGATATCGTGCTAGACCACGACCACTCCACTCTGGCTACATCTTGCGTCAAGTTGCCCCGTGAAAACTAGCCATTAAACTAACAAAGACACCTTGGGTTTTGGCAGGAGCAGAAGTCTGATAATGTCATAAAAATGGAAAGGGTAGCATTGGAGTATGTTCAAATCTATGGTCCAATGCCATATGCTGAGCCTTCCTGTACCATCACTTGTAATGGCGGATCCATTACCTGATGGATTACAGAAAAAGCTGAGATACCATTTATCAGCCAGATCAATGATGGAACGGAGCACTGGAAACATTGGGAATTGTATCATACATTCGTGCATTCCTGTATCGTGCATTCTTACCATTAATTCTATCTCATCTAGTTATTCTGTTATTGTACTTTAGTATTTTGCTTTTGCTCTACTTTAGATTGCACTACAATTTTTGTACGATTCTGTTGTTTTGCATTAATTGGTGTATTTATTGTTGGACCTATAATTACTGTATAAATATAGGCAATTGCTATGTTTCTCAAATTTTAATTTGCCAATTGTGGAACTCTTTCCTTCAAAGTTTAAATTTATTTATTTTTTTCTTTCCAAATCTTTTTCATTTTCTGTTTGAATCAAGTCTCATTTAGATTTCCTTGTTTAACTCTACAACTCTGTGAAGGTACTTCATTCTTGTAGTTTGAAAGGGCATACTGTCATAATTCTACCATTAATGGATTAATGCAGATAGTTCTTTATTCTGTGTAGGAAGGAGCTGCAGGTGTTGGTTTACACCGAAGCTAGAAACAAATGCGGGAGCAACTCAGCGGGGAGGCAGCACCTCTGGAGAGAAGGAATGGGTGATGTTTCAGAAGAAGGGTCTAGATTCGAAACGTCACCTGACTTATGGAAATCTGACTGAAAGCATTACCACAGAACTCAAGTTCAGAGTCTCAAGTTCAACTCAAGAACAGAGTCTGAAGAAGGGTTTCGGCCCGAAACGTTACCCATTTCCTTCGCTCCATAGATGCTGCTGCACCCGCTGAGTTTCTCCAGCATTTTTGTGTACCACAGAACTCAAGACAGATTGTAACATTTGTGCAAAAACATTTTCGAATAAAAAGCAATTCACTATTATCAGTGTTAATCTGAAAAGGGAACGGTTAATGGGATGCTGCATATGTTTTTGGAAAAGGCTTTTGAGATTTTGGATTAACTTAATTAATTTAAAAAATGATCGGAAAAATGATTGGGAAAATGAAACAAACTGTGGAAATGCACAAAGTATCAAGGATCTGTTGGATAAACAGTTTTCTTTATTTTCCAGTCCAACTTGCTCTGGTTTCAAAACTGGCTGAGATGTATTTCTAAATATGAAATTTGGCCATGCAAGTTTGCCACAAAATCTGGGGGTTAACTAATTAAATTCAAGCCTGATTTGTTAAATTCTACACTTATTACATAATGTATGAAGTCATTTTGTGGCTCGATAAAGTTTTGATTATGTTGGAAAGCATTTTATTAGCATGACCATAATAAGCCCCAAATTTGACACATGCAATGATACTCTTTAACAATGTATTATGCAGCCTTTAGAATTTTTAGCTTGCAATAATAAAAGTAAATTTAAAGTTATTAGAAAGGCCTACAAGAGAATCTGTTATTTGGAGTGAAACTCCTCGCTGCTCACTCTCCTTTTCCCAATGACACAATCATTTTTATAAAGTGATTTTCTAAAACATGGTTTTATAAAGTGATTTTTTTAATAACGGGATTCTTAGATGCGCAACTATTACATTATAGCAGAACTACTTGTGTTGCACACAAATACAGTTTATATTAAATGATACTTTAAGTTCCTGACAGATATCTTGCTATTTTAAAACGGTGTTACTTGTATTTACAACAGCAACACATTGTGTAGTTTTCAGCATAACACCTTGAGGACATTTAATATATGCTTAGAATTCATGTATTAAGCAGCTGTGGCTCGCCTGCAGTTAGTTTGTCTTTTTTTCTTTTTGTCTTTTTTTGTCTTGTTAGGGGTATGTTTTGGTTTATTTTTAGTTGTGTATATGTGGGGGGTGGGGGAAACTTTTTTTAATCTCTTCCTCGAATGGGGACGTGACCTTTTCCTTGTCGTGTCTCCGTTTCGCTGGGGCCTAACGTCGTGGAGCTGGTGGCCTCCAACTGGAATCGATCTGATGGTTCCGGCTGCAGAGCCTGTGGACTTACCATCACGGAGCTGGCTGACTTTGGGGGCTGTGGTGGCGCTGTGGCTGCGACCCGACTTCGGCTGCAGGCCCTGTGGACGTTAACATAGAGAGCTCGCAGGCCTCTGGTAGGAGACCGATTTTAAGGAGCTCCCGCAATGGCAACTTCACCCGCCCCGAATTGAGTGGTTTGAATCGGCCCGTCGCAGGGCTTTTCATCGCCTGGTGCGGCTTAATCGGCCGCGGGGCTTACCATCGCCCACCGGGAACTTTAACATCAAGAGCCTCGATCACCTCAATGCAGCTGTTTGACTGCCTGACGGCGGAAGAAGAACAGGGAAGAGATAAGACTTTTGCCTTCCATCACAGAGAGGAGTGTTTGGAGATTCACTGTGATGGATGTTTGTGTGAAACTAGTGTTAATTGTGTGTTTTGTTTTTTGCTGTTATGACTGCAGGGAACAAAATTTAGTTCAAACTTTTTGTTTGAATGACAATAAAATGCATTCTATTCTATATTAGCAAAAATAACAATTTGCACAGAATTTAAGAGAAATCTGGTGCAAATTAATTAAATGCAAAGCAGAAACCAATAAACCTAAAGAAAAAAGCAATGCTACGAGCAAAATTACCTCAAACAGAGAAAATAAAAGTGAAGGGAAATTAAACATATTAATAACTAAACTGAAGATGTTTGCTAAATGCCTGCTAAAATGATTGTGATCATTGATCAGCATCTCAGGAGATCAATTAGTTGGATTAAAAACTCTGCATACAAAAAAATCCCTTCATAAATTTTATCTTAATGAGCAAAATGCACTTTAAATAATTGAGTAAGTGTCACACTATGTTTAATTTTGTAAATAGTTGATATGCTGATCCCAGCCTTTGAAACAATAGCTGTCCTATGTAAATGTAGTAGAAAATATTTCTTAAACCCACATTGTATGAAACTGGGCCCTGTTAAGTGGTATAGATCGACCAATCTAGACTGACAGAGTGTCAACACTTAATTAATTGCTAACATCAGGAAAATAAAATCATCTGCTGACTGAGATTATTTTACAATTTCTGTTTCAATATTACACAACCTTTTTTAGATGATTAACTGAGCTAGACCTATGATTTTTAAAATTAAAAATAACTATGGGTATGGCTCGCAGTTAATCATCTAAAAAGGCTGTGTAATATTAAAATAGGAATTATAAAATAATCTCACTCAGGAGCAGATTTTAGTTTCCAGATGTTAGTAATTAATCAACTGTAAAGAAATTGATGCAGTAAGTCATTGTTTCATCATTTTGGTTCATTTTCTGTGCATGCGTCAAATAAATGCTCTTGAACTCTTGCAGCTCTGGTATATTCAGATGGAGGCAGTGAATGAACAGTAGACAGGGTGCCAACAATGATTTTTGTCCTTGAGGCCACTGGTGTGAATTTCATTTGTGCCCTAGGATACAAATGGGTGGTTGGTTGAATCAACAGCTCTGAGTTAAATCAGAACCTCTGCTGGTGATGGGCAAATGGTCGGTGAGTGATTGCTGGTAGATGAATGGCTAATAACTGTTCTGAGAATGGAGGAGAGAAAAACAATTTCACAAAATCAGGAAGGGTGGTGCGCTACAGATGTTGGAAATATAGATGTGTATCAGTAGTGGTAGAATTTGTACAACTCTGCAAGTGGATTAGTGGGTCTCTGGTGACCTAGCCTGTCCGTGTCTTTGAGGGACTGGAGGAGGCATTGAGAGCTAGTGAGTTTGTTTGGAGGATTTGTGTGGACCAAATGATAAAAGGCAGATAAATTAGTGGATCAAATTTTAATTCTGAGTAGTGGACAACCAGTTGGCTCCATTCTGACCACTGAAGACTGCATTGTTTCTTGTTTTCTGGCCAAACTTCGATTAATTATGCTAAAGCACCATTTGTTCAGTCCTGATGACAAATGTATTATGTGGTATTTTATCAACTCTTATTTGAATGTCTGATGTTGGTCTCTCATTTGTGAACAAGACCATGACATTTCTGGAAAAATTATCTATCTTGCTAAGCAGCTCAGATTTTAAACCCGATTAGTTTCCCAATAACAACAGAACATCAGCATATTCACTTACAGTCTAACTGAAAGAGTCTACAAAACCTCCAAGCATAGGATGCAGCGAAGATGGATTGTTACAGCATCTAGCATGACCCAACTATTGCAACAGCCATAGACTGCATTGACAGTATAACTCAACACCATCATCTAACATTTAATGCTCATCCACCTCTATCCATTTCACTTGAAGACAGCTCAATGTGTAATCTCACAAGAAACCAAGGGTATAAAACCTCAACTTTTTCAGTATCGTCAGAGTAGATGTTGTCCTTGATTTAATAAGCTCCATGAATTATTTTAAGGTGTTGGTGTGGGTGTTGAATTCCATGTATAAAGTTTGATTTCACTGACTTCAATACTCTTAAATAATGCATCATACTGCCTTTAGTATCTTGTGCTTGCGTACAGTAAAATAAACGTAGTCAATTTTATGTTTGAAAATCTTTGACTTCAATTTTAACCCTCCAATTTAATCAAAATTCATAGCTCAGCTTTGACTGGTTAGTGATTGCATATTTGCAAAACCATGCAACATCGAAATGTAAATGTGCACTCTATTTATGGGCGAGTTGCATTAGTTGCATCGGACTCTTATTAATTGTTCACTACCTTCGAATCTTCAGTTTACCTTTAGATTGAAGCAATTTTGGAATATTTTTTTAAACTTCCCATTTGGTGGATACTTGCCAATTTCTGACTGCCACAAATCCAATTAATTTATCACTTACATATTTTCTGTTGCAACCAATGCCCATCAGATTCTCATTTCACTAATTCCCGTCTTTCCAATATGTCTAATATTAGAGGCTCCCTTTTCCGCTGCCTGAAGTAAGCTATTTAGTTACCAATTGTGCTGTTATCTTGTGCTTATTACACCTGAACTTGTTTTTTTAATGTGCTGGTCTACACTCATACTTTGACATGATATCTAGCAGTTGATTTAAGTAGAAAGGCTTGTGATGTGGCTTTGTTTAATGTATTATTTTTGACAGTTATGACATTCATCACAAATTCCAGTTCAATTTTTGCGGAAACACTCAAAATGTAGATTACTGGGTTTTCGGAAAATACTTGGCCTGTTTTGAATAAATCATTGGATAAATTTGCTCAACAAATATGGTGCAAACTTGCAATTTTAAATACTGTTTATATACTTAGCAAGTTATATTTAAGAATTTAGCTCTGTATATACTGAATTTGGTGTGTGAACTGTTGATTGTTTATTTAAATTGAAGAGGCAGCAAATGTAATTGTCTGCAAAGAAAGGTTTGCAGTATAGAACAAGGTGTTTATTGAAAAATTATTGTTGATTGAAATATTAAACAGCTACAGTGCCGTCCATAATGTTTGGGACAGACCCATTTATTTATTTGCCTCTGTACTGCACAATTTGAGATTTGTAATAGAAAAAATCACGTGGTTATAGTGCACATTGTTAGATTTTAATAAAGGGCATTTTGATACTAGTTCCATCATGTATAAATTACAGCAGTATTTATACATAGTCCCCCCATTTCAGGGCACCATAGTGTTTGGGACAAAGCAATGTCATGTAAATGAAAGTAGTCATGTTTAGTATTTTGTTGCATATACTTTGCAATGACTGCTTGAAGTCTGCGATTCATGGACATCACCAGTTGCTGGGTGTCTTCTCTGGTGATGCTCTGCCAGGCCTGTATTGCAGCCATCTTTAGCTTATGCTTGTTTTGGGGGCTAGTCCCCTTCAGTTTTCTCTTCAGCATGTAAAAGACATGCTCAGATCAGATGATTGACTTGGCCACTCAAGAATTTAATATTTTTTAGCTTTGAAAAACTCCTTTGTTGCTTTAGCAGTATGTTTCAGATCATTGTCTTGCTGTAGAATGAACTGCCAGCCAATGAGTTTTGAGGCATTTGTTTGAACTTGAGCAGATAGGATGTGTCTATACACTTCAGAATTCATCAATGAAGATAAGTGAGCCAGTACCTTCAGCAGCCATACATGCCCAGGCCATAACACCCCCACCATTGTGTTTCACAGATGAGGTGGTATGCTTTGGATCTTGGGCAGTTCCTTCTCTCCTCCATACTTTGCTCTTGCCATCACTCTGTTATCAATTAATCTTCCTCTCATCTGTCTTCAAGACCTTTTTCCATAGCTGTGGTTGCTCTTTTAAGTACTTCTTTGCAAACTGTAACCTGGTCATCCTATTTTTGCAGCTGACCAGTGGTTTGCATCTTGCAGTGTATTTCTGTTCAAGTAGTCTTCTGCGGACAGTGGTCATTGACAAATCCGTCAAATCAAGTTTATTCGTCACGTACGCATACGAGATGTGCAGTGAAATGAAAAGTGGCAATGCTTGCGGTTTGTGCAAAAAAACTACAAAACAGAATGGAACAGAATCACATTCACATATTACATATTTGTGGGAGGGAAAATTAGGAAAAAGGACAGCAATTTAAAAAAGACACCACACAACAGTAAATTGGTATAGTAAAGTTAGTCCCTCGTGAGATAGGAATTTACAGTCCTAATGGCCTCTGGGAAGAAACTCCTTCTCATCCTCTCTGTTTTCACAGCACAGCAACGGAGGAGTTTGCCTGACCGTAGCAGCTGTAACAGTCCGTTGCTGGGGTGGAAGGGGTCTCCCATGATCTTGTTTGCTCTGGTGTTGCACCTTCTGATGTATAGTTCCTGCAGGGGGGCGAGTGTAGTTCCCATAGTGCGTTTGGCCAAACGTACTACTCTCTGCAGAGCCTTCTTGTCCTGGGCAGAGCAGTTCCCAAACCAAATTATGATGTTTCTGGACGAGATGCTTTCCACAGCCGCTGAGTAGAAGCACTGGAGGATCCTCAGAGACACTCTGAATTTCCTCAATTGCCTGAGGTGGTAAAGGCGCTCCACACCTGACTCCTGGAGAGTGTTTCTGATTTGTCGAACAGGTCTTTAGGGATTTTTCTTTATTATAGATAGAATTCTTCTGACATGAGCTGTGGAGGTCTTCCTTGGCCTGCCAGTCCCTTTGCGATTAGTAAGCTCACCGGTGCTCTCTTTCTTCCTAATGATGTTCCAAACAGTTGATTTTGGTAAGCCTAAGGTTTGGCTGATGTATCTAACAGTTTTATTCTTGTTTCCCAGTCCCATAATGGCTTCTTTGACTTTCATTGGCACAACCTTTGGTCCTCATGTTGATAAACCGCAATAAAAGTTTCGGAAGGTGATGGAAAGACTGGAGGAAAGACCTGGTGCTGAGAGCTCTCTTATACCTGCATCAAGGAGGCAATTAAACACACCTGAGCAATTACAAACCCCTGTGAAGCCATGTGTCCCAAACATTATGGTGCCCTGAAATGGGGGGACTGTATAAACACAACTGTAATTTCTACATGGTGAAACCAAAAACTATAAATATGGCCTTTAATAAAATCTGACAATGTGTACTTTAACCACATGTGATTTTTTTTTCTATTACAAATCTCAAATTGTGTACAGAGGCAAATAAATGAATGATGGGTCTTTGTCCCAATCATTATGCAGGGCACTGTGCATTTTATGTCTCTTAACTCTTGAACATTTCCACTGTTTTATATTTTGTATTAATATGAATCTATTCTTACTGTTTCAATCCACCTTGAGAAATGTATGTCATCATAATTTTCATACCATAGCTATTGGAAAAATCTTGGAAAAGTGTTTTAAATGGCTAACTGAATTATCTGCAAGTTTTTATGTATAAGTAGTACATGCAGAAAACTACCCAAGGCTAGAAGTTATTAGCTTATAGTTATCAGTGAATCTAGTGCTATATCTATTATTGTTTGATCTTGTGCATGGCTTATAAAGCAATCTCATTCCCTGATTGAAGTTGTATCGGAGTGTCTGAGGCTTGCTTTATTTGCTGATCTCGACCAAGGAAATATCTGGGACAATACAATTTTACTGTTTTTCCTACTGTCACCCTGATCCTCTGGCCAGAGGAAATCAGCTTGGATTTGTAAGCTTGCTCAGTGAGAATCGCAAGAAAGGGCTATTGTGGATAGGAATAGGTTTGACAGTCATACTTCTTTCCTTCAGTGACCTTCAACACAGATTCCCATTTGATTAAAAAAAAAGTATATTTAGGCAGAAGAAAACATCTTTAGCAGTGTTCAATGGATTATAAATGAACAATACTCATCCTCAAAGCATCCTTGATCCATTGTACTCATAAACTATCTGATTATTTTCTAACTTTTATAGTTTATTTATGAAGTAGTTCCATTTATATCCCTGTAAAATAACCTATATCATTGTTTTAATTTACTGTCACTGACAATTTATTCTGTAAAGAGCAAAATGTATCCTATTAAGAGTCTTAAAAGTTATCATCAGATAATGACCCACCTTTATTAAATGATTTTCTTTTAGCAATCTGAGTTGCACAATGCCAGCTTGAAGGTGTATCACAAGGTTTGTGAAATACTAATATTTCAGCTCAGTAGCTTAGAAGCTGAATACTGTGCATTGCTTCCATGCTGTATAGGTGCTATTCCTTTCAGAAATAGGTATGCTGATAAATGTGTACATTGATATATATAAGCTGTCAGGAATTCTGATTGGGCAGGTCGGTCATCTTGGAAATTTTCAAAATGGGGTTATACCTAATATTCATGAATCACTTTGCTCAATACTTGTGCTTTCTTTGTATGTGTGAAATATTCTAGATCAATTTATAATGAACAACCTAATTATCTCAATAATATATTTTAATAATGTATAACTTGAGGGCAGTTAAAATGCCTACTTCCAGACTCTGTTTTCGAGCATCTATGGATTGATCAGCATTTTTGTAGGCTGGCCTGGATGATTCCCACACTGATGGACCATGTGTTTGCAGGTTTGATTTTTCCACGGCTGTGTTTGATTTTCTGTGAAATGACCTTTGGTCACACTTACGTGCCTAGACTGCTCTCGCCATGGAAGCCAAGGTCAAGTTGACAAAACTTTCTCACAGCAGGATCCTTCCAAGTGGCCACAGAAGACAGTTCCCAGGTTTCACAATTTCCATTTGCTCAATATTACATCGGAAGGGATATTGAGGAATGATTTTGACTGATTTCAGCGATGAACAGTTATAAAACTTTCAACATGCAGCTTGTTGTGGATCGGAAGACCTTCAGCAGAGCGTGCCATTTTTGCAATGAAGAACACATGACTTTCATCCTGTGAACGGCCTTGCTACTGAATTTCCAGTAGCTAGTAATGCCAGATAGCATAAGGATTGCGTCTGTATACACTCCAAATACTGTAGCCTAACTGTGTAAGGAGGACTAAACAAATAGAGGTGGAAAATGCCATAAGAATCCTGAAGATGGAATATTATTTTCTGCACCAGTTCAGAGGAACCCTATAGTTGTCATTGTCGTCTTAAGTTGCACATCTTTAAATGATAAGGTAGAAGATGACGAACAGTACAAGTTAGAAGAGATTGACAGCCTCATCTATCAGCCAGACAGGAAGAAATACTGTTGGCACAGGTACAAGGAACTCCAAAGGAACCTTCATAATTCTAGTTCCCAATGCAAGCTAATTAATTCCCTTTGGTATATGCCATATGCCGGCAACTTTATGTGCCAATATTCAGGTGGGGAACCCATGTTACTTCAGTGATTTGCTGAAGGGGTGTGATTCAGTCTGATAGGTCACAAGAATGTCACAGAAACAACTTCTATTGTGTTCTTCTGTGTGACCTCCTGGCCTTCCTTGATGCACAGGATCTTCCCAATAGCATGCACTTATGACTGGGACAGAGTGAATTTTAAGCTTCATTCTCTCCCTATGCCCTTTTCAGTGCAGCTATACTACGTGTGCTTACTATCTAGTTGTCATGGGGAGAGTGTCTTTAGAGGCTTTTGCCATTCCCAGTTTTCTTATTGTACACTTTCTGCGATTTGGACTTCATTTGCAATGCCATCATTTATTGCCCATCCATAATTGCCCTTGAAAAAGAGACTGCACTGCTGCCTCAAACTACCAAAGTTATTCTGGTGAAGATAATCCTACAGTGCTGTTGGAGAAGGAATTCCAGGATTTAGACCTAGCAATAAGCTCTTGGAATGGGCCTCATTCATGGTGGAAAGGGTTTGGGGTGTCAGGAAGTCACTTACTCACTGAAGGATACTCATGCTAAGACCTGTTCTTGTTGCCATGGTTTTTGAGTTTGTGGTTGGTGATCCACATGATGTTGATGATGGGAGACTTGGCAATGGTAGAGCTACTGAGAGTCAATGAAAGCTGGTTAGATTTTGACCTATTGCAACTGGTCATTGCCTGCTACTTCTGTTGCACAAATGTTACTGGACAATTATCTTTAGCTCATGCCCAAATGTTGTCCAGCTCTTGATGACTTTAAATAAGGGCCTCCTCATTTGCTTAGTAGTTGCCAAGAATGGTGCAATCATCAGCAAACAATTCCACCTCCAATATAATGGAAGTAAAGTTGTTGATGAAGCAGCTGAAAATAGATAAGTCTGGGACATTACCCCGAGGAACTCCTACAATGGTGTCCTGCAACTGAGATGATCGACCTCTGATCACCCCAACCAGCTTGATTTCTGTGAGCTATGAATCCAAGTGCTTTCCTTTTGATGCCCATTGATTTCAGTTTAACAAGCGCAGGTTGATGCCACACTAGGTCAAATGTAAATGTGATGCTAAAGGCAGATACTGCTGACTTGTATTTTTGAATTTGGGTCTTTTGTTCTGTGTTTGGGCCAAGACTGTGATGAGGTTTGGACTGAGGAGGCCCTGTAAGACCCAATGTGTGTGTTGACGTGGAGGTTATTGAGGACTAAGTGCCACTTAATAGTACCATTGATGACAGCTTCAAGAAAACTTGATTAGCCAGTTTGGATTTTGTGAGCAGAGCATACCTGGGCAATTGTCCACATTGGCTAGATTCCAGTATTAGTTAACTGGAGTAGTTTGACTGGAAGTGTGGCTATTTCTGGAGTGTAGAATGCTTGTGCCATAACAAAGATATTGACCGATCCCATAGTCTTTGTATCTGATGTGCACTGCCATTTCTGCACATTAAGATATCTGAGGTTTTAGAATTGGGTACTGTCCTGAATATGTGTGTAACTTGCCCTAATGCCAATTGACAATGAATTTTGGCCAATTTCTCATGTTTCTGGGAAATCCAATTTGCAGAGAACAACAACACTCAACCAAAAATAGACAAAGATCCAAATTCTTGGAGATCTGATTTTCATGTGCGCACAATATGTTGTGTCGCATGCATAAACAATTAGATCAAGAATCAAAGTGTAGCTAGGATCTTTAGTAATCTGCACCCTTCACATCTGCTGCAAATATGTATTATTAAACACACATCTCCAAGGGTTACTCATTGTGTTCTACTTGATATTGTTTGACAATGTAATGAATGCAAATCATGGTGTATTTTGGAGACGGTTAGGAAAGCAGTTGCAAAAGGGTGAATGTTCCTTTCAGAAAGTTTAGCATTGATGGCTTAATAATATTTAAAATTTTCAACTAATCAGAAAGATTGCTGTGAGATCACTGAAAGTTAATCTGCAGTTGCTGCAAGTAATTGGAAAAGCAAACTCTGAATTTTGCAAGGGGTTTTAACTACCAGAATAATAATTTATTACTATAATTATAGGACTGGTGTGACTGCATCATTGTATACAGATTTGGTTTCCATGCCCATGGAAGGATATACTTGCAACGGAGAGAGTGCACTTTAGGTTTACTAGACTAGATTGATTATTGAAGATTGTCCTGTAAGGCAAGATTAAACCTCCTAAACTGTATTCCTGTAGAATTCGGAGAGATGATCTCCCTGAAACGCACATAATTATGGGTCTTGACAGGATGGATGCAGAGTTGACAATTACTAAAGGGATGTTTAGAACCAGGGGTCACGAAGTAAGGGACCAGCTATTCAAGACTAGGATGCAGCGGATGCTGACAAATTCTCTTTCATGTTATTGACATGTTTTCGGACTGTTCTCTTCCATGATTTTCCCTATGTACCATGTCTGTATCCACATTACATACATCACAAATAAAAAGTATTCATTTACGACTTCATTTGCCTCCCGTGGCGCCACACATGGAAGAACTCACTGATCCTTAAGGGGACCCATTCTCTTCCCAGTTAGCCTTTTGCTCTAGCTATATTGAATCACATTCGAAAGTAGTCTTGCATTGAATGCTACTGCCTTTTGATGATTTTGTACTGAAACTGTGAAATTTGAGTTGCACTGTGTGCGAAAGCATGCTTTGCAGATACAGTTCCCCTGCAAATAGATCACAGAATCTCATGCCTACTTTGTAACTTAGCTCGTATAACTGTAAGCAGCTTAAATTATTTCTCAAGGTAATTATTTATTATTTAGATGCAGTTTTCATTAGAAATGTGAACATTTAATCTGAGATTATGTGAAATTAAAATGAACAATTTGGGTTAAAATATAAAATTTACACAGATAAATCAGAGTATTCTTCCATTTGGATATGTTGACATTACTTTATTTTAAAGATGCTAGAAGAAATCTTTCCTTTGTGATTTTTGGAAGATTAAATTTTAAATCACAGCAGTACAGTGGCACAGATGGTAGAGCCGCTGCCTCCGCACCAAAGACGGGTTCAATCCCGACCTCTGGTGCTGTCTGCATGGAGTTTGCATGTTCTTCCAAGTGTGTAGGGAATGGATGTGAAAGTGGGATAACATAGAACCAGTGTGAACGGTTGATCGATGGTGGACCAGTGTGGACTCAGTGGACCAAAGGGCCTGTTTCCATGCTTTACCTTTCAATCATTTCAATCAATTGCTCAAATATAAGCATTCTACATATGGAGGTGGCTGATTACTGTTTCCCAAACAATGTACCTGATCAGAGGGTGGAGAACCAGTAGTCCATTTAGAGGATTAACTTGACAAATTATTTTTCTCAGTTCATTTTATGCCAATCATAACTGAGTTATTCAACCTTAGCCAAATTGTACCTTAATTTTTGCTGACTACAGGGTTAATGCCCTGAATCTCTGGATGTGCTGTAGATCTGTGCGGCTGAGGCATTGCTATTATGAGGCATTCCAATGCCATAAGAATGACAGAAATTAAAAGCTATTTGTGGCTGTTCCAAATGGAACCCCTGCCTTTCATTGATTCATACTGCAGTTGCAGTGTTGACCTATGCATAAATTAAAATTTAGACTAGCTGTTAGATTTGACGATCAATAAAAATTAAAAAGATTGCACCAAAATTCCCAATGTTGATCTCTGCAATCTTAATAATAAAACAGATCTTGAAGTACTCGAGATTCATTTTCATGAATCATCAAGACTTAAATGCACCCTGGTAATTCTGATGATTCATTTTTTATATGTGAATGGACTTTGGCATTAATGTCCTTTGACCCTTAAATGTAGCAGTTTAGGCCATAATGTATACTGGCTGCTCCCTTTCGTAGCTGAATTATAGAATTTAATGGCAAAAAGGTGATGGTGAAATATTACACAAAACTAATTATTGATATAACATTGTTGGTAAATATGTGATTGAAGTAGATTAACAAACATGCTGTTAGACATTTAAAATTATGGATGACTGGATACGTCTGGGGGGGGGGGGGGGGGAGGGAGAGAGGAGAGAGAGCCTAGATAGTGTAAATAGGAAGAACCTGTTTTCCTATTGGAGGAGTCGAGGATTGGGAGGGAATGGATGGTGGGCAGGGAGATTAATTGGTTGGTGTCACCACAAAACTTCTCATTTAAAAGCCCCAGTAAAGAAAGATGGGATTAAAGTTGGTGGCTCATTTTTGACTGCCACAAACACGATGTTCTACTTTTTAAAGTTCTTTGGCTAGATCTCCTGTGGTGTTGTGCATCATATAGGCAATGATTTTTGCTTCATCTTGACAGATGTGGTTGGCCATGTGATGTAATATTTTGCTGTTGGATTTTAGCATTGTCTTTTAAGATAAATAGAATTGCTGCATAGAGTCTTTCATTGTCATAATTCTATCTTTGCCTTTTAAGTCTTGGTTTCAAATGTCAGGTAAGAGTTTGTGGCCAGCTTGACTCCAGTTGCTGATGAGTGTCCTGAACAGTTGTTTTTCAGGATAACATAAAATTTATGTGCACTATTTAAAGAAAATCTAAGCTATATGTGTTGGTGTTTTATATTACAGAACGTGCTTTAATGATCATTAAATCCCTAGTCCACCATTAATATAGGGTTTCTGTTTCATTATAAGGCATGGAGGGAGCAGGGAATCTTATTTCTAGCTTCAGTGATGTACTCAGATATACACTGGAGAAATGTGCTGTAATGCCTCAATAGTTGGTCTGAAAGCTGCTCCTGAACCACTATTTGAAAGTTATTTTGAGCTGCAGTGTCTGTTCATGTTATATTTAGAAACTGATAAGAAACCCGGCTTTGAGGGTAGAGTGGAATAAGGTGGATGTTGCATAGCACCTGGATTTGAGATTAAAGTATTTTTGATATTTTCTAGTTTTAGAACAGGAACTTCATCTTTCCCGCTCAACAGACACCAAAGGATATTAATAGTATGGTTATTTGGGGGGAGAGAATTTTGAAGCAAATAACATAATTGGATAATTTTGAGGTTTGTGAGCTCTTCTAGTTCCAGTACATTATGTGAATAAATAACCGTTTCCAACACAATGATAATCTACACTTTTGCTTGATGCTCAAAAGTGTACATTAGTGTAATTAATGTATTGGAACTAGAAGAGCTCACAAATACGTTAGATGCTTGTATGTTAATATTTTTGAAGAAAGAAGAAATATTATAAAATATTAACGTTCTTAACTGAGGTTTAATTCATTTGAAAATTTATTTTTCATTTTAATTAACCAAAAAAATGCCCAGCCATCGTAATTCTCACATTCCTAGCCAAAGCCCAGTGGAATATCCTGAAATGCACTGCGAACATTGTTAATTGGTTGCTTGATTTTTAAATTGAACCAAAACAGTTCTGAATGCCGAACTGTACATATAATTTGTCATATGATTGATAAAATAAACCAACACTCTTTGTACTCATTTGTATAAAAGAACTTGAATATCCTTGAGATGTAATTGCATCATCTCAACATAGGGCTGGTCTGAAAACTGTATATAAATCTGTTTTTGAAGAGATTCGTAGTAGTGCAACCACTTTGTGCTTGCTGCTTGCCTTTCTAAGTGATATATACTTCACCGAGACTCCAACAAATAATGGATTAACTTAACTGTACAACTAGTTATACTTTGGATACATTTGTGAATGGCTTTATTTATACTTCAGAGAATATAAGAGACATGCCAGTTGGCAGCATGGAAGATGTTTTGGTTGGTGAGGGGAAAATCATGCCTCATGAGAGATTTGATTTTCAAATCCTTTGCTATTGCATTTGTGGTTTTTGGAGTGGAATTCCAAAATGCATCTTTTTCAGATATTGTGTTTACATAAATGGAGTTCTGCCACTGATGGAAATAAGTGGCTGGAGTCTGGATTTAGGTAGGGTAAGCTCTGGTGTCACTGCCATTTATATCGCAATTGATGCTTCTATTCTTGTAAACCACCTGAAATCAGGATCAAGCTAATTACATAGTGCATGCTGTTGTGTAGTAGTTTGGTAAGACTACATCTGGGTACAATGTCAAGGGTTAGTCTCTTTATTTACGGAAAACAATATTTGCCTTGGAGACAGAGACGCAAAGTAACTCGGCAGATCGGGCAGCATCAGAGGAGACCATGAATAGGTGACGTTTCGGGTTGGGACCCTTCAGATTGGGAGGCAGTACAGAGAGGATTTATTGGATTGAATCCTGAGCAGAATGTGTTATCTTATCAGGAAAGGTTGAATAGATTTGTCCAATGGTCACTGGAATTTAGAATAATGTGAAGTGAACTTATTGAAGCATATAAGGCTCTGAGTGGGCTTGACTGGGTAGAAATGTTTTCCTAGTGGGTTAAACTGGAATAGTGGAGATAGATGTGGATGCAGGTTCATTAAACAGTGAACATACACAGTGCAGTCCATTACACAGGCTAACCTTCCTTACTCCCCTTGTGTCCCTTGCACTTTTTTAAATCTCCACTTTCTCTGCGGCAGTAACATTGGAATGCTGTAACACTGTTCTACACTCTAGTTATTTTTCACTACACTACCTGCTGTACTTATGTAGGGCATGATTGTAATTGTATATGACATGATTTGATTAGTCTGAGGAAGGGTCTTGACCCGAAACGTCACCCATTCCTTCTCTCCAGAGATGCTGCCTGTCCCGCTGAGTTACTCCAGCATTTTGTGTCTACATGATTTGATTAGATAGCATTCAAAACAAAGTGTTTCACTATCTCGAACACATGACAAAAATAATAAACCAGTACCAATATCAATACCAATAAAGATTTGCCACTGGCTATAAAATGAGGAGGGATTTCTCCTCCCAGAAGCTTGTTACTACTTTGTTACTACTACTATTTAAGTAACACTACCCCCAAAAAAATAAGGGTGGCCTGCGGGCTGCCCCTTTGTTATTGTAAAAGATTCCTCAAAGTTCATCTGGCATTAAGCTGGAAGGCTGGAGATTTGATCAAGAAGTACTGGACTTTTATTCAGTTGCAATATGTGATTTTAATGATGCCAAAAATTGTTGAGTTGCCATTGTGATCTGACAGAAGGGTTGACATGTGCATTTATGCTGTTCTAACTACAGAAACCCAGAATTTGCTATCAATGATTTCTTCCACTGCCCCACCTTTTTGGGTGCAACAATGCTGATGCAGTCAAACATTTTTTGTGGTGATGCTTTTCTAGTGAGGATGCACAATATGAAGCTGTCCATTGGCAGAAACAGCATGTGGTGTTTCTGCAGCTGCCCTTGCGCAGCCAATGTTTTTGATTTATTTTGCATAGGCACAGTGTTCCCACACTGGGCAAGTGCACACAGTATTAGGGTTACACGAGTAAGTGTGGAGGATCTGACCATGAATAGAGATGTGCTCACACAGGAAACAGAGTGGTTTATAAATTAGGTGCAATACATTGCCAGTTTCACAGTTGTTGAGCAAATTTGATACTGTGACTCGCACTGGGCCTGGCCACTGATTCGACAGTGTTCAAATCCTTTAGCAGAAGACTCTATCACAAAAAGGAAAAAAAAAACCATTCAGTTGGTCTGACAAAACATAATGATTGAAGGAACCGAAAGAAATCTCACATATGTCACAACACCAAGAAAGCTTTGTCGACAGTTAAATAGCTGAGCAATGAGCCCCAGAAAATGTAGCAAATCTCTATTGCACCAGATAAACAGTAACACACCTACTACTTGAAAATGACAAACCTCAAACAGACAGTAGAAAAAGAAACTGCAATGAGAGGGATGTAAAGCAAGCAATTTCAAAACCCACTTCATGTCATCAATGACCTTTTCCATTTCAGCTTGTGTAAAGACCAGCAATTCCACAGTCCATAACAGTAAAAGCTCACACTGAACAGACAAATAAATTGGGATCAGTGGTAAGGGATTAGCTGCTGAGACTGTTCAATACCTTGATGTCTGGAGATGAATATGCATAACTGCACTACTGAATTTCAGTGAAGATCCCTCGGATCAGGCGAGCTTTTGGATCGTTCCCTTGATTTATCATTTCCACAAACCACAAGTGGAACCACACTCTAGACTCCTGACAATGTGATCACTTACCAGGATCTCAGTAATAGGCAATTCTGTCAATAATCAAGTGTTGCTTTGGAAGATCTGTAAGATGGCAAAGGACAGTCATCTGGTCCAGTTAGTCCACATATTTGTGGAAAACTGTTCCTATGTCAGATTCAGAAAAATCTTTCAAAATGTTGGACTACTCCAAGGAAGTGTATTGGAAATCCTAGTCTTTAACATTTACGTCAATGACCAACCGATTCATCCAAACACACAGAGCTTTATCTACGTCGGTGATCTGAGAGTAGATGTGCTGGTGAGGGATCTTGTCTAGACGAAGCACACTGTAGGTGCTTGGCTCACTGCTGGTGATCAACTGCAATCAAATGCAAATAACTAAAAGGACCATGGTGAGGTTAAAGTAAAGACAAAAATAGAAGTATTGTTGGCCATGTGCTCAGTGCAATTCAATAAGCACAAGGTCCTTGTGATGGGTAAATGGCACAATGAGGAATGAGGTATGGGGAACAATTTTGGAAGAGCTCCAATGTATGGAAGATAAAAGGAGATATGTGTAGGAAGGAACTGCAGATGCTGGTTTAAACCGAAGATAGACACAAGAAGCTGGAGTAACTCGGGCAACATCTCTGGAGAGAAGGAATGGGTGATGGTTCGGTTCGAGGCCCTTCTTCAGATTGGTTAGGGATAATGGGTTGTCCCACTTAGGCGAATGCAGGAGACTATGCAGTCGCCACATGTTCTCGGGTAGTTGCCGGGGAGTCGCCTTCATGGTTGCGAGGAGTTCCTGCATTCTGGGAACTAGTCGTGATCTCATTATGGTCGCCGCGAATGGAGAGTAGCGAGAGTTCTCGTGCCGTATGTGTGTTGGCAGGAGGTCCTAATGGGTTGCCAGGAGGTCGAAGGTTCTCATAGGTTGTAGCCGGTGAATTTCATTGGCTGATTGGGGGGAAAAAAAAGGTAAGCAGCAGTTTTCAGGATAACCGACCGGTAACGCTAAATGTCCGCCGAGCTTCACAGCCGTGTATCACTGGCTTCTTAAAAGTTGTCTCCACTCCTTCCTCTCCCCCCCCCCCCCTCTTTTAAAGGACTTACCATACAATGTGCTTTAGCCGTCTTAATTACAGCGCCAACCTCCCTATTCATCGCGGTGTGTGTCTGTATCACCTTGGCTTTGCACCGTGTGAATTTTTTAGACGGGGCACCGATACAGTTATCATCAATGTAAAGGAGATAGAGTTTGGGGATAGGACCAGTGTACACCTGGAACGGGGATTGTTCAATGTATCCTATAAAATGGCAGGCACAGCTGGGGCCCATATGGGTGTGGGTGTGGCCATAGCTATACCTTGGACTCGGAGGAAGTGGGAAGGTTGGACCGGGGGGGATAGGATGGCGCCAAGGTATGTGGAAATCATTTCCATGGGACAGGAGCAGGCAGAAACAATGGGTCTGCCAGGGCAGTTGTGTTTGTGGGTTTTGGGGAGAAGATAAACTGGCTGTGCTGGGCTGGGAAATGAAAAGGTTGGAGGCTGGGGAAGGAAGACAGCCAGAAGTGATGAAATCAGTAATGGTGTTTGAGATTAAGGCCTGGTGTTCATCTGTGGGATCATGGTCCAAGAATAAGTAGGAGGAGGTGTCTGAGAGTTGTCGCCTTGCCTCAGCCCGGTAGAGGTCAGCGCGCTAGACAACCACGGCACCTCCCTTGTCGACGGGTTTGATTATAATGTCAGGGTTGCTGTAGAGAGGTCTCAAGAGGGTAAAAGGTGATATAGTGGTTAAGAAAAGTTTCGAACAGTTGAGCCGAAATGTAACAGTTTGAAAGCATTATCGCACTCTTTGCTCATCAACTATTCAGGTCGTCTCATTATTTCTTCCACCTTGGCTATGTTATTTTAAAATTGTGTGTTGAAATCTTTGTTATTTAATGGTACACATCTTAATTTTTATCATTTGACAGTTGGAGAGGGTGCGTCAGTGTGGGTTTCATCCAGAAGAAGAAAAAAAGGAAAACTTTGTTTGGAGAAAGGATTCCCATGACCCAGTTAATTTAATGTTAATATAGCTCATAAAAATATAAAAGAGACCAAGATATGCCAAATAGATTTTTAAAGAAATATCAAAGAATGAACCACGTATACACTTTTTAATTGAATTCAAAGAAATCAATGTGTTTTTAAAATGACTCATTTATACAATGCTTACTTGTAAACATTATTAGTGACAGCCATTTGGAGGAGTGGAATAGCATGAAGTGACTGTAAAGACAGCATGTTGTTGACATTAGATCTGGGACGTAATTGGTCAGCTAACTTGCTGTACAATTTCCAGCTGGTATATAAATGCTGCCACATGCTGGTGAACTTTGGATTACATTCCAGTTTTACCATTGCATGCTCAAGAAATTGGAAATGAGTGTTGTCAATAATCAATAAATGTCAAACGCATTTGTACGTGATATCCTAAAAATGTGGGTATCACCCCATTGGCCAGAAATGTGAGTGTATTTATTGCAGAATCACAAAACTGAAAATGCACCAAAATTGCTTCAGTTCCCTTTTGGTTACATGCTATTGAAAATACAACTGTTGCTGCACTACAATGGTTCTGGTCAGCAGAGGTAAAAATACCAACAGAAGTGGAACAGAAATTTGACGATGCGCTGTACAAGTTGATTCCTCAGCAATATTTGTAATTAAGCAGTTTTAAAGTGCAACTGACCTGAGTTTTTATTGCTTTTAGTATAGGGGGGTTGCACGGAAGGTCACTTGGTCATAGGGCTCGACGCACGAAGCCGCTAAATCCAACTGGAAGACATCCATCACTTCTGGTGTATGTTATTAATGCTTGAAACGCGTACTTTCCTAACTGTTAAAAACCGCCAAAATGTTGAATTTTTACGCTGAAAAAAATTGTGGGAGTCGGGGTAAGTGTGAGAGACATGTACCCAACTTCAGAATTCCAAACGTGAAGCGAAATGAAGGTATAGAGAAGCGAGAACTGAAGGGACTACAACAGCTAAAGTGCTTGGTAAACATTGAAAATATTTGGAATTATCGCAGTTTGCTCACTGCATTTCATCAAGTAAGGCATTATTTGTGTTTTTTTGATTCCTTTGGCATCTAAAAATTCTCAGAAGTGATAAATCTGGCTGTAAATTTTTCTTCAGATGCATTTTCATTTTGTATGTAAAAACCCACGAGAACCATGGGCGATTTAAAGAAATTACAGCCAGATTTATCAATTCTGAAACTTTTTAGGTGCCAAAGGAATCAAGAAAAAACACAAATAATGCCTTACTGTTGATGAAATGCAGTGAGCAAACGGCCAATGTTCGCCAAGCACTTTGGCTGTTGTTGTCCCCTTCAGCTCTCGTTTCTATCTACCGTCATTTCTCCTCACTTTTGGAATTGTGAAGTATGCTAAATGTCTCTCACGCTTATCCCGATTTCCATAATTATTTACAGCGCAAAAATTGACAATTTCAGCGGGTTTTAACGGGCCCGCTACGCTGGAAACAATGGTAAGTGCCTACCTGCAGTACATCGGGTGTAATCCATTTGGAGTAGCGTAGCAACAGTACGGGTCATGGGTCGTGACCCGACTGCCGTGAAACCTCCCTATTAACACACCTAAACCTAATTGAAAGTTTTAAAAGTATACATCGTTATGCATACTTTTAGAAATCTGTCTTTAAAATTAAGAGTGTTGTACCTCTAAATTGAATAATACCAACAACTTGTGGACAACATAATCTTGGCTTGGCTTTCTAATGCCATTATTATGGAATATATGAATTTTGGTAGTTAAATCTGCATTATTATTTTGAGATGGAAATTGAATGCACACTTTGCACATCTCAATCTTAGTATTGGGCTCTACCACACTGTCATAGTTGATACATGCTTGATGCTAACTTGCACAGTAATATGGTTTCTAATGATCGTCAAGTATTGGAAAAGTTATTTTAATGTGTGATAATTGTAATAATATTTATTAAAGCTTCATAGACTTTTTTCCAATCCCAAGATATCTGAGTTTCCAATTATGTTCCAAATTTCTCTGAACTTGCATGCAGTTAAATAATTGTGAAATACACCGTTTGGAGTTACAATGCAAGTATTCATGTTGGAGAGAGTCTTGCAAACCAATGTGGTTTGTAAAACTCTCCAATGTGAATACTTGCATTGTGTTACTTTTTAGCTTTTGTACTTTAATGTAACCTCTGGCCAGTGTTACAAATTGCTTTTGATGTAATAAGAATTGGCATCCCTTTAAGAACAGAATTTATGTGCTGTTTTTATTTGCTAGGACTGCATATAATGGTGGTATTTTGTCAAAATGCATATTTGATAACTTTTAACCAGTCTACTGAATGGTTTCATCGGCTGGCTTAATTTCTTATTGTTTGCAGGTGTTGTGACAAGCGGTTATGGACCACCATTAACTTGAGTCGCTGCAAATCGATCACTCCAACAATGCTGAGTGGGATCATCAGGAGACAGCCCATCATTCTAGACCTTAGCTGGACAAATATCTCAAAGAAACAACTCAGTTGGCTCATAAACAAGTTGCAAAGTAAGGGTGGATTTGGTTTGTTTATCTGTGCAAATAAGAAGAGGTGTATTGGATCTTGTGTTTTTATAAATCACTATTTTCGAAAAAGGCAACTGTGCTATCAAATTTAAAATACAATATTTGAAATATTAGAATTGTTCAATAATTTAACGTTACTAATTTAAATTTGGGTATGAATTTTAAGATCATTCCTTTTGTTCAGAACTTCTTTTAAAGTTGTAATATGGGAATACTGTAATGAAGGTTATTTCCATCAAGCATGCATACATGGATAGATTATTTTGCAACATGCTTGGTTTCTTTTGCTATTGTACAGTTTGCAGGCCCATTTTGCAGTATACTGGCCATTCTATGGACACTAACCAATTCAGGAAATTCAAATTTGTTTAATGCTTTCCAAAAGGTAAAGATTTCCCAAGGCATTTAACGTTCACTAAAGCTTTATTAAATAATCACTGTTGTGGCAACCACTTTGCTCGAGGCAAGGTCTTAAACCACAGAAGGTAAATTACTAGTATTTTGTGTTTGTTACAGTTGAATATTGCCACTTCAACCATTAAGGGCCTAGGTTATAAAGAGATTTGATAGGCTGGATCTGTTACCCAGGAACAAACGAGGCTGGAGGGGCGACCTGATAATGGTGTGTAAAGTTGAGATGCAATACAGTGGCTTGCAAAAGTTTTCATACCCCTTGAACTTTTCCACATTTTGTCATGTTACAACCACAAACGTAAATGTATTTTATTGGGATTTTATGTGATAGACCAACACAAAGTGGTGCATAATTGTGAAGTGGAAGGAAAATGATACATGGTTTTCAATTTTTTTTACAAATAAAAAACTGAAAAGTGTGGCGTGCAAAAGTATTCAGCCCCCCTGAGTCAATACTTTGTAGAACCACCTTTCGCTGCAATTACAGCTGCAAGTCTTTTGGGGTATGTCTCTACCAGCTTTGCACATCTAGAGACTGAAATTTTTGCCCATTCTTCTTTGCAAAATAGCTCAAGCTCAGTCAGATTGGATGGAGAGCGTCTGTGAACAGCAATTTTCAAGTCTTGCCAGAGATTCTCAATTGGATTTAGGTCTGGACTTTGACTGGGCCATTCTAACACATGAATATGCTTTGATCTAAACCATTCCATTGTAGCTCTGGCTGTATGTTTAGGGTCGTTGTCCTGCTGGAAGGTGAACCTCCACCCCAGTCTCAAGTCTTTTGCAGACTCTAACAGGTTTTCTTCCAAGATTGCCCTATATTTGGCTCCATCCATCTTCCCATCAACTCTGACCAGCTTCCCTGTCCCTCCTGAAGAAAAGCATCCCCACAGCATGATGCTGCCACCACCATGTTTCACTGTGGGGATGGTGTGTTCAATGTGATGTGCAGTGTTAGTTTTGCGCCACACATAGCGTTTTGCATTTAGGCCAAAAACTTCAATTTTGGTCTCATCTGACCAGAGCACCTTCCTCCACATGTTTGCTGTGTCCCCCACATGTCTTGTGGCAAACTGCAAACGGGACTTCTTATGGCTTTTTTTCAACAATGGCTTTCTTCTTGCCACTCTTCCATAAAGGCCCGATTTGTGGAGTGCACGACTAATAGTTGTCCTGTGGACAGATTCTCCCACCTGAGCTGTGGATCTCTGCAGCTCCTCCAGAGTTACCATGGGCCTCTTGGCTGCTTCTCTGATCAATGCTCTCCTTGCCCGGCCTGTCATTTTAGGTGGACGGCCATGTCTTGGTAGGTTTGCAGTTGTGCCATACTCTTTCCATTTTCGGATGATGGATTGAACAGTGCTCCGTGAGATGTTCAAAGCTTGGGATATTTTATTATAACCTAACCCTGCTTTAAACTTCTCCACAACTTTATCCCTGACCTGTCTAGTGTGTTCCTTGGGCTTCATGATGCTGTTTGTTCACTAAAGTTCTCTAACAAACCTCTGAGGCCTTCACAGAACAGCTGTATTTATACTGGGATTAGATTACACACAAGTGGACTCTATTTACTAATTAGGTGACTTCTGAAGGCAATTGGTTGCACTGGATTTTATTTAGGGGTATCAGAGTAAAGGGGGCTGAATACTTTTGCACGCCACACTTTTCAGTTTTTTATTTGTAAAAACATTTGTAAAAACCATGTATCATTTTCCTTCCACTTCACAATTATGCGCCACTTTGTGTTGGTGTATCACATAAAATCCCAATAAAATACATTTACGTTTGTGGTTGTAACGTGACAAAATGTGGAAAAGTTCAAGGGGTATGAATACTTTTGCAAGCCATTGTATATAGCCAAAGTGTCTCTCCCGTGGTAGCGGTGTCTAAAACAAGAGGGCATAGATTTAAGATGAGAGGAAAGTTTCCATTTTCCCAAAGTGGTAGCTGATATCTAGAACAAGCTTCCAGATGAGATCGTGGAAGCAGGACCACATTTAACAGTCATAACATTTAAGAGGCATCTGGACAGGTATTTGAGTTAGAAAGGCATAGAGAGAGATAAAAGAGTGCAGAGGCTGGAATCCTCAGCACAAAACAAACTGTTGGAGGGACTCAGTGGGTCAGGCAGCTTCTGTGGAAGGAAATAGATGATGTTTGAGGCCATGACCCTTTTTGAAGACATAGAATGTGGAATTAATGCAGGCAAGTGAGATTAGTATAGATGGGCATGATAGCCTGCATGAACACGATGGGCCGAATGGCATGTTTCTCTATTGTACAACTTTCCTATGACTGAGGAAGATTTTGATTTAATTAAATTAACAACTGATAATTATGTTGTTCCTTGAAATCAGAGGATTAGATAGAAACAAAGAAAATAGGTGCAGGAGTAGGCCCTTCGAGCCTGCACCGCCATTCAATATGATCATGGCTGATCATCCAACTCAGTATCCCGTACCTGCCTTCTCTCCATACCTCCTGATCCCTTTAGCCACAAGGGCCACATCTAACTCCCTCTTAAATATAGCCAATGAACTGGCCTCAACTACCTTCTGTGGCAGAGAGTTCCAGAGATTCATCACTCTCTGTGTGAAAAATGTTTTCCTCATCTCGGTCCTAAAGGATTTCCCCTCTATCCTTAAGCTGTGACCCCTTGTCCTGGACTTCCCCAACAATGCAGTTTATGCAGTTATGATGTATACACTGCATATAAGAAAGTATTTTGTTCAACATATAATTGTTAGCGTTTGTCTAAATTAGTTACATTTCTATCTTAGCCGTTGCTTACAACAAAAACTAGTGCACTCCAAATTAGTCTATGACATAGTTTGAAAGAAGTTCAGAAACTGACCAAAATCAGACTGGTGTTAAGTGTTTTAGCTTGAGCCTTCCTCCTTGTATGAAGTGGATTTGTGCCTCCATTCACGAGGATGATTGTTTTTCTGAAGTCTGCAATCCACCAATTAATCATACACAGTGCATTTCTGTGGTGCTACACACCAGCTGTAACACAGTGAAAAATGGAAGCTTAGTGCTGCTTTGTATCCGTAGGAAATGATAGTTTGGCAGAGTTCTCTTTTTTGAGTATATGCTTATAAATAACTCCCAATGTTGCACGAAATGTTGTTGTAGCAGGACCAATTAAGCATAACCACAAGTATTGGTTTATATCTAATGACCATGAAACTAATGAGCACACATCTTAGATGTGTTTATTTTAACTACAGATTTTGATGTATTTGAATACAGCAATCACTGGTTAATCTGAATAATGCAACTTAAAATCAATTTGAAAATCCAAGCCTTGAGCACTATTTTGTCCTGGAAAGATTTAATTCTGAAGGAACAGCTCGTCCCTCTGGTTTTCATTCTTGTACTACTGCCAAAAATAGATCTGTGCAGATTGTCTTTGATTCTGCAAAACAGTAAATGGGAGAGGGGGCAGGGATGAAGAGGAACAGAGGTAGCATTTTCCCTCAGAACTAGAAGGGTTTATGTCTGTCTTCAGATCATTTCAGCATACACTTATATTACAGAAGCACTTTAAACATGTAATGTGAGCATTTGACTATATTAAGTGTGCCTTCTATTATATGCAGCTGAAATTTTGATCTGTCCGTTTATACGTTGAAAGTAAGGTGACCGGCTGTCCTTTGGGAAGACGGCAAAGTGGTTTGGATGATAAATTAATTCTTATAGAAATAAGAAACTTATTAGAAGTGGTCAGTGATTGCTTCTCCCTGAAAATCATAATGTTGTGAAAAGCTTGAAGAGCAGAGGATGATTTATGTGGAAAGATTGAAGTGTGGAGCTAAAAGTGGAACAGCTTGCTGTGATTAAAATTTGAAATGTACAGCACCACACAATGACTCAGCAGCTTCGTGTGATTTTTTTTTAATTTATTTTTTAAAGGCAGCTAATTGTTTGTGTCTACCAGAGAGTCGTGGACACAACATCTACAGATGGACGTATTCAAAAATAAAGGAGATTCTGCATTTGCATCTGGCAATTGTAATTTAATCCAAGACCAATTTTAATGCCCCAAATTTTCCATTTTAAACTGATTCAGTTCACAGTGCATTTGTTGCTGTTCAGAAGCTCCTGTTGTATTTCCTTGTGGTTTTTATGTCACATGGATATGAAAAAAATGAGCTTTTAAGTGATCCTATTGTCACTTAACTGTAGTTTGCAGTGTGAAAGATAATCAGTGTATGGGTGCATACCTTAAAGTAGAAGGTAGACACAAAATGCTGGAGTAACTCAGCAGGACAGGCAGCATCTCTGGAGAGAAGGAATGGGTGACGTTTCGAATCGAGACCCTCCTTCAGACTCTCGACCCGAAAGGTCACTTTCCTTCTCTCCAGAGATGTTACCTGTCCCGCATAGTTACTCCAGCATTTTGTGTCTACCTTTGATTTAAACTAGCATCTGCAGTTCTCTCCTACGTACCTTAAAGTAGAGTCCAGTTGTTCAAAGGGATAATTCTCCTTTGATGATCTTGTGTTGGTTGAAAACTCTGCGTCTTTACACACAGTTTAGTTAGTATCAGGTTCTGAACCTGTGCTCTCTAATGTATGGGATATAATGCTGTAAGTGTTCTTCTGTTAGCTGTGGCTTCTCAATTGCAACAAAATGGTATCTGGTAGCTCAACTGTAACTAATCCTGTTTCTTATGTTCTAAAAATGGAGAAGATATTGAACAAAGCACACTAAATTCTCTGTGACAATAACACTTATATGTGCACCCAGATGAGTTAGTAACGTTATCGTTTATTCTGATTATCGGGTGTATTATATTTTGATACAAACATAGGATATGGAAAATACAACCTATTTTGCCGTTAATATTTTAAATATAAAGAACCTTTTTTTTCTGAACCTTCACCCTTCACTGAAAGCATATCCTGGGTTTTTAGTTCTGGCCTATGTGTAATGTTCCCATACTTTCCAGATTGCTTGCTGAACCAGCATTTTAACTTTCAGTGATCCATGTACAAAGAAGCCAGGTCTCTCCAACCACAAATATATTTTGATTTGATGCCATTTGAAAAACAAAGGTAGTATTTTCCAAAGTAGATTACATAATTTTCCCAGGTTAATATTCCATTTGCCACATCCTTGTCCTCGCTTAATCTTTCTGTAACTGTTTGTCTTTCTCCCTGGCCCAGCACTCCTCCTCTGCCTCTTTCTTGCAGCCCACACTGCCACCTGGCTTTGTATCATCACCAAATTGACTGTATTATACATGATCCCCTCATCCAAATTATTAATATAAATTGAGAAGTAGAGCTGCAGCACCATTTGTCATGGCCTCTCAGTAATATTTCATTTCCTGCCATCAACATAAAATACCAACTAAAGCTGTCAACTGCGTCATAGAAATTATGTCAACTTTCAGTTCTATAATGAAATGTTATTTTGTTGTACTTGTGATGCATTTGTGGAGGCGGAGAGTACCCAACAAAAACAGATACATTTTTGTATTTCATAATAATATAGAGATCAATTGACTGTAGGGTAAATGTTCATTATATACCAGTAGAATGCTTCCAGTTTTTTGCCCAAAAATTAAAACAAATGTTTTTCTTCACATTTGAAAGTCCAAGTAGTCTTTCTATACTCGAGGGATTAACAATAAATAACATAGCTTTTCCTCTAAGGCAGAAAGAGAAATAATTCTGTTGTAGGTCAATGTCCCTCCACTTGCCACCACATGCTCCCAAGTGCCTTTTTATATCCAATAAATGTTGTGTTCTGGTGTGTGAGAGGTACTGCATATGTTCAAGAATAGTCACAAAATATATAATCTTTTAAAAGCTTCTGGTAGCTCTGAGAATGGCATTGGTTAACAACTTATGAGCAACTTGTGTATATGTTTCTTGTTTCTTTAAATTAAGTAATATTAACTTTTTTTAACAGATTTAAAAATTCTGGCACTAGCAGGATGCATCTGGAGTGCGATCTCTGCACTTTGTACATCGAGTTGTCCTCTTCTACGCATGCTCGATCTTCGTTGGGTGGAGGATCTCAAAGACTCGCAAATGAGGGAGTTGCTCTCACCGCCTACAGATTGCAGAGTAGGTCAGTTGAAGGTGTAGTGCAAGGTGCAAGCTGCATAGTTCAATTTTTCAATGATTTTGCAAACATGTTTCTGATTTGCCCATTAACTTTACTGACAATAAAGATCAAATAATCTGAAGAAGGGTCCCGACCCAAAACGTCACCCATTCCTTCTCTACAGAGCTGCTGCCTGTCCCGCTGAGTTATTCCGGCTTTGTGAGTCTACGGTTTAAACCAGCATCTGCAGTTCCTTCCTATGCAAATAGTTTTCATCACTTCTGATAGGTTGAGGCTGCCTGATTACGTAGAAAGATTGGCTGTGTATTTTGAATAGAACAGTCTGCTTGGTGTTCTGTCATCAATTTGTTTAGCATTAAATTGATTGTTGGTAAATGTTCTCTAACAAAAGGAACCCAATCTCCCCCATCTTTTGCTTCCTTCCATGCTTCCTACCCTTCCCCCAAGAAAAATATCGACATATCCCCAGTTAATGAAATAAATTAAAAAATGAGACGCTTGATTCAGAAAGTAAGTGAATACGATTCAAATTGGGAATTATATACTTGACATTACACCCTGCGTGTGTCCAAGTCTCCATTAACTATTAATATTTCAGGAAGGCAAAAGATTACAGTCATGTAAGGTTGCTGGGTTGGATTGCGTTTACCTGTAATTGGGGCATTCAATTAATGCTACTAAAACTGTTTGGATACAATTAAACCAGAGTATCATAATTTTTCTATTTAAACTCTCTGAGTCTACCACTGATTTTTGAATAAAATGACTCTCTGCCTCTGATACATTTGGTTGCGCAGTTTTTAAAGGAAATATATAAAACTGCATTGAATGGTTTGTGTGTAATACCATTTTGCCATGAAGGGAAATATATAAAAAAATTTCATCAACAAATGTGGAATATGGATGAACAAGCTGATGGATAAAAAAGTGTAGAGTGTAATCCAGTAGAATCCACTTTGGTAAGATATTTGTTCATGACAGCTCAATGGTATTTACAAGTTTCAACCTTGATGTAGTTATTTTAATTAAACATACTTACTACTTTTATTACAGACTCAAGGTCCAGATAAAAGACAAGACATTACATAGAATAAATTACTTACAAAAACACAGTAAATTACTTACAAAAGCACAATACATCGTTTAAGATCAAGAATTAAAAAAAATGTCCAACAACGAGACACCTATACCAATGTCTCCACAGCTGAGATTGGAAGCGTGTAGCAAAGTGGAAACCTTATGTTTAATAAGGCCAAGATAATTTAATTATCAGTGTCATTAATCCGGCAAATAGATTTATACATAAGATTTCTTAAGACAGTTTGTGAAGTATTGACTCCTGCAGCCACAAACACTTCACTTGCACTACGCCATCTAGGCCTCTTAAGTAATATTCTCATGGCATAATTAAGCTACTAAGCTACTATGGTCTCTAAGCTTGCTTTTCTGTAGTTTGACCATAGGTGTGCAGTATAGAGTGGTGTACAATATACTCTGAACAGAGACAACTTCACTCCATCTGTACACGCACTAAACTTGCATAAGAGAATGTTTGCTGGTGCATACATCATACGGCGTTGCCTATAAATATCCACATCATCTGCCATTTGTTCTGTAATAAAATGTCCAAGATATTTTCCTTATTACAGACACTAAGATTATTATTGGACAATTTAAAATCAGGAAATTTTAGATCTTTATCCTCTTTGGTTCTACAGATCATAACAGCACTCTTACCAGCATTATATTTAATATCATGTTCCACACCATACACAGAACATATAGTAAGGGCAGAACATATAGTAAGGAGCTGCTGGAGACCAGCGCTAGATGGACTAAAGACCACAAGATAATTTGCATACATAATATGGTTCACTAGAGTATTAACAATCATGCACCCAGTATTACAGGCTTTCAATTGCTTGGACAGATCATCAATGTATAGATTAAAAAGAACTGGGGACAAAATTCCCTCTTGTCTGACACCATTGCTAACCCCTATTTAATTTTTTTGTGAAACCTTCACGGAGCTGTTTTGGATATCGCTAAGAGTTAATCTCATTAAGTATTAGAGCAAAAAAGGAATATGGCATTGAGCAATGGAGAGCATGTGGAGTTCAGGGAAGTGTCATGATTTTAATGCCAGTTGACAAGAGCACGAGGCTAGTTTCATGAGAGTCGACATTCCATAAGAGCATTCTAAGGCCTGTTGTTAAAATGTCAGACAGGTTAGTTTAACGCTCTGTTGCCACTTCCATATGTTCTCCCCTCTCCCCAGTAAGGGTCACCCTTTCCTTTTTCCCTCTCACTTCCCCCCTGCTCAGGTTTATTTTTGCAAATGCCTTGCTATACTTTCTAACTAATTTTAGCACAACATTTTAAAAGAAGATGCTCTTCCATTGTTTTCTATAGGTCATAACCAGAGCAAACTGTGCAACCTGACAGAATTTCATTTAGCGGGTTTGGATATTACTGACTGCTCGTTGGCGCTGATGATACGCTACATGCCAATGCTAAACAAGCTGGACCTGAGTCAATGTAACCACGTGACTGATCAATCCATTGCCCTCTTGACAGCTGCTGGATCTTCCACACGGGAAACACTGACTGAAATTAATCTTTCAGGTAAAGGACTTGCAGCATCTCATCAAGATCTTTTATTTCCTATGGTCTCTGAAAGCAGGAATTTGATCCTATAGATAAAGCCAAACATAGTCAGTAGTGACAACTATTAGCAAATTTAATCAGGTCACTATTTAAAGAAGCCACTTTGGAAAATGGGGAAATTGGACCAATCGTCTCTCTTGTTAATAGTCCACCAGTGATCCTTTAAGAGATCATATAATATATTAATGCAGGAGAACAGACATTGCTCTCCAAAAACAATGAAAACAGCTTTAAAATACAAAAAATTGCAATAGTAATGGTGTTTGTCAACATATGTTAATAATTCACCTTTAATCGGCTTCTTTCAGGTTGCCATCGAATAACAGACCAGTGCCTGTTGCTGCTTCAACACTGCCCAAACCTTAATCGAATCGACCTTCGGAGTTGCAAACTGATTTCTCCCCAGGCTTGCCAGCAGCTTGCGGAAGGGCTGGCAGGTGTCACCTCATTTGAACTCGTGGAAGACAAACTGTTAAAGAGAAGCAGTTTACAATTGACAAAGTAGCCTCATGGATGCCGATAAGCATTGCCAGAATGTTCCTCCAAGTCCTGACTGAAACAGCGCAATTGCAAGCTCTGGGGGAAATGCCTCCACTCTTCTAGCCGATTGCTTTCTGTGTGTCTGTATGGACCATGCTGTGACGGTCTGGAGTCGTCATGGCAATCATGTCCTTCACTGCTGCTGAAGTCAGTGATCCAATGACAGCTGTATAGTTTTGGAGGAAAATTACTGGTGTAATTATCTAGGCCTCAAAAATGAAGCATGATTTTTGGACAAAAATGTTTTTATATTGCAAATACAGGGTTTTAAGCATTACGCTCTGGTAATAATTCCTTCCTCCTTTTCTCTTCCCTCAAAAGTGTAGATTTAGAAAATATTTAAAAATACACAGAACTTGGAGGTATACGTAAAATTTCTGATATAATGCTTATTTGGAAATAAAAACACATGGGCTTAAAGATGGGCTGTAATTTAATTTTGGAAAAGACAATAACTGTTCTTGTCTAAACTTGATTGCAGTCCAAAATAATACTCATTACTTTTAAAACAGTACATTTTAATTATTTTTTTTATTCCACTGGAATGCCCGCTGTTTCAGTAGACATTCAGTTTTATCACACTGCATTTCCAAATGTTGATGAATAGGTGGTGCATGAATCTGCACCTTAATACTGAAATGAGATCAGTCAGATTGCAAAACTACAGTGGTGAAATAATTCCTGTAATTAATATCTTTATGTCATTCCTTCAATGGATTTTTCTCGGTGGCTTCCTATTCCTTGGTCTAAACAAACAAGCTCATTTATTTAGGTTACATTGGTTGCTATGAGATTTGAGTTCTGTTCAAAATTGTGGAGAAAGAACCTGCTTTGAAAATGAAAGTCCTCATGGGCTATATTGTTTTCCTGTAATATGTTTTATTACAACATTTTGGGATGTGTTTTAATAGTGAAAATGCTTCATAGCAACCCAAATTATCTAATTAAGTGAGTACATAGTGCTTTAATGGGGGAAAAAAATCTGAAATGTGCAGTGATTGACTTTCGTAAATATGAATACTCTGATGGAATAGCTTTTGTCCACTAAATGTGACAAAGAAAATAAAAATATGATAAGATTTAGACCACTAAGTAAACAGATATGTAAGATTTTTGAGAGTCCTATAACAGCTTGTTATATTCCATCACTGCAGTTCTAGCCAAGGGACAGAAATTTGGGATATTTTAGCCAGGTTAAATTTCTTGTTTTGTTTTTGCACTGGCAATGTCTTTTTTAAAAAGAACGTGCGTTGGGTTAGGTACTGGATTTTATAATAACTGAGTTTAATTATAAACCATTCCTACCCAAACATACCCCTTGCCAAAATGGTGGGCCGTTTGTTCCATTGTACATTACTGGTTCTCTAACAATAGGTTTTTAATTGGATCGGTAACAACCAGCCTGTAAATAACAGCAGAAAATATTTTTTAACTTAAGAATGCTGCCAAACACAACTAAATGGACATTTTATAATTATTTTCAGTTGTTACCATAGAAAGAACACTGGAGAAATTGCATTTAAAAAAAAAAAAAAAAAAAAAAAAAAAAAAAGATTTTAACTTCTAAAGGTCTGAGTGAGTTAATTTGTTCTTGCCCTGAAGATGAGAAGCCACCATGTAGACTGGGCCCGCTCTGAAATATCCATCATTTGTAATTTCTGAAGCTCTGGTGGAGCTTCAGGGGCTTGGTTCTAGTTTGGTCTGGTGATTTGCTATACTCACTTTATTTTACTAATTTAAACGTGTGTTCTTCCTAAGAACAAAGATTCTTGAGTTCTGTGTATTATTGGCTCGATTTTCCACCCAGTAAAAGTTTCAGTCATTAATCTGTTCCCTGTGGAGGGGGAAGTTAATTGATGGAGAACTTCAGACATCAAAAGCAATGCAGAAATATGCTTGTCTGCCTTGCTTTTCAACTAGAAGTGCTAGCAGTGTATGCTTCCAAGTACTGGCCACAGAATGCTACCTATGGGTAATACCTGATATGAATGTCATCTAACAAAAGAAAATAGATTAATTATCTGAGAAGGCACTATATTTCTTTCACATTTGCCCTTGAAACTGCAGATGGTACTTGCACATGGACCAATTCAAGACGGTGGCAGATATAAAGATCCTTGCAGTATGTTGCTTCATTCCAATGGGATTTGAAATAGATTATAATGTAAAAAAGATATGTAATAAATGTATAGCTAACGGCAAAGCTTTGGTTTGTTAAATCGAAAGGTAAAATGGCCAGGATACAATCTGAAAAAGTGTGATATTCTTAAGAAATTGTGTTCCCTGTTCATTGTAGTATAGGCTCATAACCTTGTTGATCGAGAGGCAATGTTCCACACATGGGCATCTGAGTGTCTCAGTTGAGCCATCCACCGTTTATGCTGTAAAAACACCTGATATAAATAGTCCCAACATTTTCATAGTTTTTTTTCTTTGTAATAGGCTTTTCCTACATTTCTGCCCACCAACTTGTGTCTTTTGATTTAGATAGTACTGTACAAGAGTTCATGGTGGCAACTTGGTTTAATAGTTTGTTCTATTTACATGTGTGCACTATGAAATCAAGCTCTGTGTATAAATACATTTTATATGCATAATAAGCTTCAGTACATTTGTTCAAACACTTGTCTAAAGGTGCAAGGAAGTCATCTTAATATGTATGTTATTGACCCTATTACAATAACATGTTTACACAAATTGCCGAATGTTTGACATTCAACATATGTTATATACTACTTTGCAAATTTCCTGTGGTCTGCAACGTTAATCCCCAATGTAGAATTGACATACATTTTCTTTTTGTTTTCTTCCCAGTGCATTGTTGATATGAGTAAATTACTCCAGAAAATTGCAGTTAGCAAGAACTTTGTGCTATATTGAAAACCTTATAAAGGTTGATTTTCTTTCTTTAAAAAAAATCCAAATCAGGACCTGGAACATATTTCAAAATAGATTTTAATTGGGCAGTTTTCATCTCTTAAATTTATCTCTTGTAAGATTCACAATATTTTAGATTTTGCCTATTTCTGAGCATTATAACAATGTTTATTTTCTGCAAACTTGATGTTTCTATTCTCAAAAGGAATTAATTAATGCTTCGAGAAGTGATTGTGATAAAGACAATAAGAACCAAAAGCTGATGGCAATAAGTAAGATATAGACTATACTGGATTTGATATCGGTATTGAGAGGATTCGACTGCTTGTCTCTCAACTGAAGCAAGTGTGTTGTTTGCTCATAAGAGCAACTTTTCAATCTATTGATGTATAATCAGGCAAGAGCTTTGCTTAACTTAGTAGACACACATCACTGGGTCATTTGACCTTAAGAAAATGGACTGGTTTTCGAGCAAATTTGCCGAGCTCCAAAACATGAATCTAGATGTTGAAATTCCCAGATTTACTGCCAATATTCAAATAATTTTGTAAGCCAAAGCCTGTTGTTTTTTGCATTTTTAACCCAATGCATTTTCAGATGTCAACAGTAACAATATCTTCCACATGAATCTACTAATATGACCAGCTCACTAAGTCCCAAATATATATAATTTCAAAAGAATGCAAGTTACAATTTGCCATGAATAAAACCATGCAAAAATATTTGCACCTAAAAAAGTTAGTTCTTAAACCTCTTAATGAAATTTGTCAGACTTGCTTTGTGAATATTTTTCTATCAAATATTTAAATGAATACAGTTTGTGGATTATGAAATGTAACCAGTAAACTATACAAATATGACTCTTGCAATTGCTGGTTTACATTTTCTTGTAATTTTCACAGTGGAAGCCTAATTTGTGCAGTTCAATACAACCTTATTTTTGTGTATTTCGGTGCCTTATGATTTGCCGTTAAGATCCCTAAAATTTGTACAATGCCACTCTGCCATTGTGACTTGGTCAGAGGTGGGCTTCTTAATAAAACTATAGGTTAATTCAAATGGGCTGTAAGGATATGAAGCCACTGCACTTTTCTAACGTCTATCTGCAGTTAGTCCTCACAGACTGGATGTGTGCATAAGTAATTTGAAAGGTTTTTGCACTCAAATGTAAGTTTTCTCATCATCTATTTGCAAATATTCAGTTACTGTTGGACTACTGTTGTAGCTAGCAGTATTTTGATGTTTCTAGGCAGAACAATTTGGTTGGTTTTAAAATCTCTGGCTCATTTTGACTAATATCCATTTTCTTTGTTATAAACTACCGTCATTCTAGTCTCCAACCACTGGATGTCACTCGAGTAGTTTATAATTTACAGCAGTGTGTCTGGCTATTAGTGAAGTTGTCTACAAGAAAGTTGGACATTGTTTTCCTTCAGTACCTCTGCCACTCTCTCTACTGCTATTTGGTGTATCAATGTCATTTTCCTGCCATTAAGCTCACCATAGACACCAGCAGGTATAAACTCGTAAGTTTCTGCCAAACATTCTGTACATCCTGCAAGATTGCTGTTGTCTAGTCTTTCTTTCCTCTCATGTAATAATCAAGAATACTAATTCATCCTTTTATTGCTGATAGCGTTCCATCCCATGGCAGTTCTAATGTGCCATCAGATCAAGTACTCTTGGTGTTCAACCAAACAATCACTTCTAACATTTTGACACTATCCTTTGTTCTTCAGCTAACTTTGTAGTTCTATCAGTGCCTAACGTCAACACTTGTATTGACCTCCTTCATCCCAGCATTAGAATGCAAAACTACAAAAATGTAGCGATGCCTGGCTCCTGTAAACCAAGCACTAAATGTAAAAACAATCTTGCGTTAATTAACACAGCATTAAGAGGAACATTTTCTGCATGCTTTCCTTGAAGTGAAGGTTGAAGTAGTGAACTACTTACATTGATAGCCTCTCATTTCATACCAACACAAGACTAGACCCATCCATAAATAATCTGCTCCAGTGTCTTTGCACTAGCCTGCACATTTTGATGAAATATGGAATTCACCCCTTTTCATACTGAGCTCTACTGCAAAGAGAGACCACCTTGCTTAACTCCAGGACATTCTTACCAATTTTATTGAAATATAATTAACCACAGTTTATCACTAAGTCTGCTTCCCACTTTGGTATCTATTTGAGGACACTTTTTTTCTCCTATGACCCAACGTTGTTCCGTGTCAGGGAAGCAAAATAGGTCTCTGTCTGGACTTATATTCTTGCAGTTATTCATTGTTCGTGGTGCGAAAAGTGAGTAACGCCAATAAGATTACCCTGGTAAAGAATAAGGAGGCAACAACAGTGTTAATGAGTAATGCATACTTCCTACATCTTCTCTCCCCAACCCCACAATGCTATTATCCATTCAATTCTACCTTGCTAAATTATGGCAATCTCTAGACGGGAGGTGCGTTTATCACTTTGCCTGATTTGAAAGTTATTCACTTGGCTGTCAATTTAATTTTATTGATAATTTCCTCTACTTTTTTTAATATGCATAAAACTGTTTCTAAGAAACTATCAATGTATTCATAAACTTGTCACAAGTTTCATTTAATGTTTTTGCAGTTAAAGCAGCATAGTCACATTTTTTACTTTAAATATATATTCACGAGATTTGCTTTCTTCTCCTTCTCCACAATCTCACTAACTCTAGTTTCCAAATTTAAGGCAGTATTGGCAGTGGTGTATCCCTACACAGAGTATATCGCAGCTTCATTTTGGTGTTTTCACAGGACAAAATAGGGCACGAAAGCACGCCCAGCCAAACGCTAACTAGCCCTTTCAGAGCTGAGAATGTTCTGCCTGTAAACCTAGCCCCCCCCCCCCCCCCCCCCCCCCCCCCCCCCCCCCCCCCCCCCCCCCCCCCCCCCCCCCCCCCCCCCCCCCCCCCCCACCATTTACTGCTATCACTTGCACAGGTTGCTTTCAATGTTTTGGTGTAACAGAGAATGAAGGGCTGTACAGCCACCCACGTTTAGTTGGTTTCATTTGTCTTTCTTGAATCAGATTGACTTGTGTGTATTAAAGGGTTGATTAGATTGGCCTGTTCATATAATGTGCTGTAAGGAGTTTGAAGAACTTCTGTGTGTGGGGAATGTGGTTTCTTGTTTCATAATGCCTGAATTCTAGCCTTAGGAAGATAACCTCTTAACCCAGACCAATGAATATTCTGCCCTGCGGCTTTCTGAGTTTATAATGTACTGTTTCTTGTCATTAAGGAGCATCTACCTTTGACTGACGCCAGACTTTCTAATTTAATCTTCTAACCATTCAAAACTTTTACATTAGATTTGTTCATCTTTTGAGCACTGGGATATTTGTCCATGGCTATAACATACTGCAGCAATCCCACAATATCATCCGACAGCTATTGACAAATGTTAAACAGAAGAAGCTGGTATTGTCACACTCCATGTCCAAGTAACTTTTGAATTTGACTTGGAAATGTGAAGCAGTTTCCATCAGTTTAAAAAGTTGTGTGTAAATGCAAGTTGGTATCCTGATCAATTAGTTATTTTCAATATTGTATTTGCTAAGCTAAGAATTATTCTATCAAGTATTGAGAATAATGTCTTCAATATCTTGAAGCATCTCCCCCCCAGATTTATGAAGTATATTCCTTTATAAATCTGCACTTTTTACTGCTGGCTCTTCACAGTATTGAAACAGTTGCCCAATAGTTTGCAGCTTGTAAATATGATATTATCCCAACGATATGACTGTTAATATTAATGGACAAATACTTTGAATCGATATGAAGTTCTTTACTTATTTTCGCAGGCATGTTAATCTTTTAATATAGGTAGGTTAATACCATTGTTAAATGTAAAGTAAGCAGAGGAATGGTGGAGTAATGCAGGAAACACAATCTTGTGGATCTGCTAAACGTGCTATTAAAGCAATTTGAATGTCTATACTGCTAAAGATAAACAATTGCAGTATATCCAATAGCATTCCCATTCTCAGGACATACGTTTTAAAGTTGCATTGGCAGCTTGAATTTGTGAAATAGTTATACTGTTCGAAACTTTTGAAATCATATCCTATGCCAGTACTTTTGTCTAGGGTCTACATATGTTCACCTCTTCCATTGAATTCTGCCCTAATGGTTACGGTGCGATTGTCAGTGGACTTTAAATCATCATGCATGCTGGGCTCAATGCATAAGCAAAAGCTTTCTGCATTGAAACCACAAATCATGTTGCATATGAATTTGCATGCTTCCAGTCCTGTGGTATTTTACCTCTGACCTCCCTCCCCAACCAGTGGACGTCAAAACAAATTGTGTTTACTGCATTCTTCTGTCAGTCCTCTGCTTACTTTATATTTAACAACGGTGTTAATGTGCCGGTGTGACACTGAGAAGCTTTTGGTGGTGACGGTGTTTATTCTTCACTGCAACTCCACTGCATTTGCTTAAAACATGTGTTGTACCATTTCATTCCTTGTCACTTTCTCTTTTTTTTTTTTGTTTTAAACAAGTTGTTACTGCCATTGTTATGTTGGTTGTTTAAGATGTTTATAAAGCAAAAGAAATGGTGGCTTTGGAAGATTTCAAGATGGTAGCAGACTAAAATGTATTGAATCTTTATCACTTGCCTTGACTTGTCAGAAATAATGCATGGAATAGTTGTAAGACGTGTCCTAGAATAATCTGAGTCGAGTGAACAAGAACCATCCCAACTGTTACTACGAAAGTCATTAACCTATTTGTGTTTCCCTTCCACCTGGCCTTCCCTTCCCAACTGCCTGTGCTTTTCTATATGTACAGTACTTCACAAAAGAACAATCAAAATAAAATAGTGCGTCAAGAGAAAAATACTAAGGAGGGGCCTCATTGCTGTGAGCCACTCCTGTTATACGGGTGTAGGATATTTCTAAAGTTGTAACTGGTGGAATATTTATTAGGAGCATGTGTCGAAATATCATATACTGTATCTTGCAGAATAACTACTTAAATGTTATTTTGTTGCTTATCTGATCCTCCATGGTCTAAATCCTTTGATCTAGTCCTTTGGATAGTCTCTAAAATAGTTATAATTTAAAATTAACTATTGGTGTCTCAGTTCTTTTAGGTGCCATATGTCATCCAATTTAATGGAATTGGATTGTCCCCAATTTAATGGAAAGACACAAGGACATTCTGCTTTTTAACCCATGCCTTTAAACTGAGTTTCTTGCTTGCTTGTTAGTATTCCTGCTTCTGAAACCATGTACTGTGGAATATTTAAACGGTTATAACTCAATTTTCTGGTTAATGTACTCAAGGGGAGCTATTGTCATGGTGGAATTCTGTTTAAATTTAGTCCAACTTTAGAGAATCTCCCTGTTTGCAGCATTTGAACCAAACGGGGCACTATCATCTAGATTTGTTAATTGATTAATTTATCTCTTATTAACCTGCTTACCTTGTATCCTCGTATGAAACATGATAGACTAGAACATGAGTGGGCATTCCCACTCAATCGCCCAGTATGTTATATCACTGATATTGTGGGGGGAATATTGAGATTTTTTTGTTCATGCCTGTTTTACCCATGTTCGTTCATGTTTTGGCAGCACTGTTTGGACTGGTTTAATGGTTAACTGGGCCAATGTTAGAGTCCAGCATTGATATTGACCAAGTACATTCTGATCTTCAAGTGGGAACAAAAATAGAGGGCTGCTTAAGGGACACTCCACCTCCCAAGGCTTGAGTTTATTGTTAGGTACATGTGTCATATACATTTAGTGACCAAAATATTTAGCAATGGCCACATCAATTTGTGTGGGACGCCTAATTCAGGTTATGAGTTTTGTTCCTGATGTTCTCCTTGTTAATAGAAAATAAATGCAGAATTTTGTAAAGATTTGAGTATTTTCTCAGTTGATGTTTTATAGGATTATACCACTTGTAAATAACGTTTTGCTGGTTGGTTCTTAATCCTTGTACAGCCAACTCTTATTTTGAATTTGTAGCTGCACAAAACATGCTGTACTTCAGAAACCTCAATTATACTTGAATAAAGTTTTACTTTAAATTTAAAGTTATTCCAACTTTTCTAATTTTGGAGAGTTTTCACAGAGACCTGGTGTCTTGCTGTGAATTTTAATCATTAGGGTGATGTAGTTTTGCTGCACCTCTGGTTTCCCCAGGTATTCTAGGGTGGTGTTGCCCACAGCTCTGTACTCCCATTGACGCTGATACTATGCCTGGCACAAGTGAGGTCACTGGCAGCACATATGCCACCGGAAGACTTCAAGCGCACAGGCAACCAAATTTCCTGACCAATTTCCTGAATGGGAAAGGTTCGGAAATGTGAGTCACTCCGGCTGATTTTGCATCATGTGGAACAAACACAGAGCAAGATCCATTTCCCAGGAAATTGTTCCTCTCCCATCTTCCTTGTTGTTCAGTGCATGGGTGCTAGGTCAACTCCATTGCTCACCTGATATGACAGATAAGGATGGGGTGGGAGATGCAGTCTGAGCAGAGGCAAAATAAATCATCAGATCAGCATCACACACTGGTCTCTGGGGTTATGCTAAAGACAGGTTGTTTTAGTTGTTACTGCATTGAAATTTCTTGGGGCTTTATATTTACAAACTTGCACCTGATCATTAAAAAAAAAACTCAGCCAGAAAATGTGCAAATTATTTCTTGGCTAGTGAATAACATAACTTTCCAGTGAAAATATAGTATAACCATAGTGTAATCATCAACACATGCCTCACTCTATATTGTACACCTTAGATTGTACTTGTGAAATTCATATATTAAAATAGGTCCTTGCTATAGAAAGACTGAAAAGGTCACTGTCTAACTGCACAAAGCCAGAGAAGCAAGATTAAAAACTAAATTTTATTAAAACCAACATTTCACAATTACACGTAGCACTCCTGATCCAAGCGCACATTCAATTCCTACTGATACAATGAATGTCAGAGGTCAGAAGAGGCAGGATTTAGGAAATGTCATATTTACAAATAACCAAGCCTTGATGGGAAAGGATACAATTGGTGAATCTAAAAAGACCACAACAATGCCAGAGCTACAAAAATGCTAGTTTAAACTCCAGCTTTTATTGTTAAAATGTATTTAAAATGTTCGATTTTTAACACACAGGCCTATAGTTATTGTTAAAAAGGGTTTTTTCTTTTTCTGACTCGGTTAAAGGTTCATTGATCAAGGCCACAATGTTGCGTTTTTATAGCACCATAGACTTATTTCCAATTTCTGACGACTTACTGATAATTATTCCTTTATGCATGAATAGCAGTCTTCAATGAAATTCATGAGCTAAACTGGTAAATAGCTAACATTTTTGTTGAAAGTTAAACATTATTTTGTGTAAAGCACTCTAGTGTCCAAAGCTATTGCTTTGAGTATTAAATGTAATTTAAAATAATAAGAATTAGCTGTTTACCCTTGAGAATAAAATAAACTTATATACTAGATGTTTTACTTAAATGAGGTACAGAAAGGAAGAAGGTTATTCACACAAAATAAAAGTTCTGATCCAATTAAAATATATATTTTGTTTCATGAGAAATTATCCTTTCAAATCTTGCATTCGTTCTATTAAGGGTTGTTCACCTAGTTTCCTTAGCAACAGTAAAACTGATCAGAACCGTTGCCCATTTAAAAAGAGAAATGGATGAGAATTCATGTGATGTTAATGGTCTTATGGTTACATCTGAATGCTTAATGGGTCTCGGTCATGTTCAAACTCCATATATAGCAGACATGGCCTTGTTTTGTAAAGGGAGCTTGGCTTCCCTGTGCAGTATCTCTTTCCAGAATTGCACTTACCAGAAACAATGAGCTCAGTTTGACTAAGCTTGTGGAAAGGAATTGCAAAATGAGAATACATTGGTTGATAAGTCAGCTTAAAGTGAAAGACCCATCCTTGGTAGGAACTTGAGATTTAAAAGCTGAATCTGTAAACAATTCTGGGTCACTGCTGGGCTGCAATTAACTGCTTTAAACCCGATTCTGAATTGGTTATTTCTTTTGAACAAACAACTGGTATATAGTTGCTTCTCAGTTGACTAAAAATCCCAAGGTTCTTGTGAATATATGCTGCATCAGCATTGAGTCATATTGCAAATTCAACTTAAAGCTAACAAAGTAAATGGTTATAATGAAAGGTTTTTGACCTAAAATGTTAATTCTGTTTCTCTCCATGACTGCTGACTGACCTCCTGAGTATTTTCTGCATTGGTAAGTGATGTTTGAATTGGCATGATCTGGAATGAAAATTGCAGTTCCTCTCGTTATCCATCTGAGATGTGTATTAACTTTGAGTCTGTAGAATACTGCACAAAGTGAGGTTTCAGTAAAAAATAGCTGGCAGTCTCTGATGATTAAACCCAGAAACAATTACCAACATAACCTCTTCAAAAAGTGGCAATAAAATATTTTTAAATATTCCAAGTATTCTATATCAAAAGTGTTCTATCTTGTGTACAGGTTTAGCCGTTTGTCTTCAGTTTCAAGGCTATGATAATTTTGTCTGTCACTGCAGGCAGGGAGCAGCAGAGGGTACTGTTGCCTGACCAGTGATTGCTGGCATCTTTGTCAGCCTGGTCAATGAAAATCCATTCTCGATTGTGAATCCTGTAAATAATGTTCACCAGTCCTCGCAGCTCGGTCAGAGACTCTGCAATGCTCGGGTGATGCTAACTACAGGGGTTATCCGTACAATTCTTTTTACTTGTTATTCAAAAACAGATTTCCAGAAATACTTCCATTTATACCCCAATTACAGCAAGCATGATTCAGTTGGAACCTAGAATTACTGTACAGCCTCTTAGTAACAATGTCCACCATGTCTGGCTGCCCAGCTGCCAGTTTAAATGCGAAAGCTTTCTTCCCTCCCGTCAATGTGCTTTAGACGCAAATAAACATCTGTTCCGATGCCTTGCAAGGACTGAATGGAGAGCGTTCCTCCCAGGTACTCTGCATAAGCACGAGATGTGGGCAGACCAAATCCAAACCTAGACAAAAAGGGAATCTTAATTACTACAGCCTATTCATAGAATCCATAGGTCTCAAAGGGAAGATGTACCATTCGATAACCTCCCGTTAAGTGCATTCTACACTAGATATAATAAACATAAGTGGAACCCCTTCATATTTAGCTCATGCTGACAAATGCACATTTTAATCCACGTCAGTCGATTGTTGCTAATCGTGAATTACACATCAACCAGAAACCTGTTGGTCGCTGATCCACGCATGCGCAAGCTCAGTCATGTTACTGGGAGTGTTAGTAAATGTCACTGGTTTGTGCAGAACCCTCTTCTGTCCCGATGTTGGGATGAGTCCAGACCAGGGGCCACAGTTTAAGAATAAGGGGTAGGCCATTTAGAACGGAGATGAGGAAACATTTTCACACAGTTGCAAATTTGTGGAATTCTCTGCATGATTTCAAGAGAGTGTTAGATAGAGCTCTTACGGCTAGTGGAATCAAGGGGTATGGGGAGAAGGCAGGAATGGGGTACTGATTGTGGATGATCAGCCATGATCACATTGAATGGCGGTGATGGCTCGAAGGGCCTACTCCTGCACCTATTGTCTATGTATTGATGTCATGGCTGACCCTGACATCTTTTAAAATTGTCATAAACCTGCCAGTGATTTTCCATACTGGGAAGCGTTACTTGCAAGTTATTCACCACTTTCCCACTCTTTACTTACCCGTGCATGGGCCCTGACTGTGGGCCGCTGCTGACCAGGTGACCGTAAAATGCGTTGGTTCTGGAATCCTGGCTGGTCTCCTCGGCTGTGGTGAAGTGATAGTTCATCACGTTGCCGATGATGTTGTGTGGAATCCCACCTCCGCGGTCTGAAATCCTGCAGCAAGGGAACACAAACCATGGCCTCTGCATGATCTGATAGCCCAACTTGTCCCTGCTGGGTACACAAAAATGCTGGAGAAACTCAGCGGGTGCAGCAGCATTTATGGAGCGAAGGAAATAGGCAACGTTTCGGGCCGAAACCGTTCTTCAGACTGATGGGGGGGTGGCGGGGAGAAGAAAGGAAAAAGGAGGAGGAGGAGCCCGAGGGCTGAGGGATGGGAGGAGACAGCCCAAGTGCTGGGGAAGGGGAGGAGACAGCAAGGGCTAACAAAATTGGGAGAATTCAATGTTCATGCCCGCAGGATGCAGACTCCCCAAGCGGAATATGAGATGCTGTTCCTCCAATTTCCGGTGTTGCTCACTCTGGCCGTGGAGGAGACCCAGGACAGAGAGGTCGGATGGGGAATGGGAGGGGGAGTTGAAGTGCTGAGCCACCGGGAGGTCAGGTAGGTTCTTGCGGACCGAGTGGAGGTTTTCGGCGAAACGATCGCCCAACCTCCGCTTAGTCTCACCGATGTAGATCAGCTGACACCTAGAGCAGCGGATGCAATAGATGAGGTTGGAGGAGATACAGGTGAACCTCTGTCGCACCTGGAATGACTGCTTGGGTCCTTGAATGGAATCGCTGGGGGAGGTAAAGGGACAGGTGTTGCATTTCTTGCGGTTGCAACGGAAAGTGCCCGGGGAGGGGGTGGTGCGGGAGGGAAGGGAAGAATTGACAAGGGAGTTATGGAGGGAGCGGTCTTTGCGGAAGGCAGACATGGGGGGAGATGGGAAGATGTGGCGAGTGGTGGGGTCACGTTGGAGGTGGCGAAACTGATGGAGGATTACTTGTTGTATGTGATGGCTGGTGGGGTGAAAGGTGAGGACTAGGGGGACTCTGCCCGTGTTGCGAGTGCGGGGATGGTGAGAGAGAGCAGTGTTGCGGGGTATGGAGGAGACCCTGGTGGGAGCCTCATCTATGGTGGAGGAGGGGAACCCCTGTTCCCTGAAGAATGAGGACATTTCAGATGCCCTGGTGTGGAATGCCTCATCCTGGGAGCAGATGCGGTGTAGACGGAGGAATTGGGAGTAGGGGATGGAGTCCTTACAGGAAGCAGGGTGGGAAGAAGTGTAGTCCAGATAGCCATGGGAGTCAGTAGGTTTATAGTGGATGTCGGTCAGAAGTCTATCACCTGCGATGGAGATAGTGAGGTCAAGGAATGGTAGGGAAGTCGGAAATAGTCCAGGTGTATTTGAGTGCCGGATGGAAGTTGGTGAAGTAGATGAAGTCAGTGAGGTGGGTGCTGCTGAGGACCCTGCTGGGTGTCGGTGACTAAAGGCAAATTTCCTCTCCGTTCACCGAAAATAAAAATCCACAAAAATAAAAACAGGACTCAATGGATTGCACTGTGCCATATAGGATGCATGTGGTACCACGATGTATGGGGTGTGTACCAGGCAGCAGTTGCTTCAATTCTCTATCTGTCTTTGACAGAGTATGATGCTCCAAATTACAAGCACAATCCACTTAACTCTTATCATGAGTGCAGCCAGAATAGAAAGCAATGTTTGCTTTTCAACTCTCCCACACTGCACTTTGTACAGCTTTTTCTGCTCGAGCTTTGGCCTTGTGATGTTTTCCTTTATCACCAGGGGCGTAGTTATGTACTTTTACTTGAATCTGTAAGTCAACTGCTCACTTCACTACCCACTGAGTTTGCCACTTCCTAAATGCAGGATGCAGAAACGATGAGACAGCAATCCAACCGGGAAAACCATGGTGCAGACCACTTAATCTCCCAGCAGTCCAGCTGAGTGGTAGAATTCCATTTATTGTCATTCAAACAACCAAGGTTCAAATGAAATTTTGTTCCTGCAGTCATAACATCAAAAAACCAAAACACACAATTAACACAATTCCACACAAACATCCATCACGGTGAATCTCCAAACACCTCCTCACTGTGATGGAAGGCAAAGGTCTTATCTCTTCTCTGTTCTATATTCTTCTCCCGCAGACAAGCAGTCAAACTGCTGCATCGAGCTGATCGAGGCTCTTGATGTTAGAGCCCCCCGACGGGCGATGGTAAATCCCGCGGCCGTTGAAGCCGCGCCGGGCGATGTAAGGCCCTGCTCCGGGTCGATTTAAACCCCTCGATTCGGGCGGGCGAAGTTGCCGTTGTGGGAGCTCCAAATAACGGTCTCCCACCATGGACTCGCGAGCTCCTGATGTTGCCGTCCACAGGGCCTGCAGCCGAAGCCTCCGAAGCTCCGGTCGGGTCACAGCCGTGCGCCACCACAGCGTTCCACGCTCCGAAGTCAGCCAGCTCGGCGATGGTGAGTCCACAAGCTCTGCAACTGGAGCCCCAGGTCGATTCCGGTTGGAGGCCGCCGGCTCCACGATGTTAGGCCCCAACGACAACGGAGACGTGACAGGGAAAAGGTTGCGTCCCCGTTCAGGGAAGAGATTAAAAAGTCCCCCCCTTAAACAGAAATATAATATAGAATAAAAGCAGAAAATGCTGACAAGGACACCAACTACGGAGAGAGTCTTCGACATGGAACTTAATGTGAAGTGGAACGGAACTGGAATGCTTACTGTTTTTCTCTCCACATTCACTGCACACCCTGCTGAAGAAAGCTAATGGCATGTTGGCCTTCATAACGAGAGGAGTTGAATGTAGGAGCAAAGAGGTCCTTCTGCAGTTGTACAAAGCCCTGGGAGGCCATTTGAAACTGAGATGAGAAAAAAATTTAAAAAATCACCCAGAGAGTTGTGAATCGTGAAATTCCCTGCCTCAGAAGGCAGTGGAGGCTGACTCACTAGATGAATTCAAGAGTTTGATAGAGCTGTTACGGCTAGTGGAATCAAGGGATATGGGGAGATGGCAGGAACGGGGTGCTGATTGTGGATGATCAGCCATGATCACATTGAATGGGTCTAAGGGCTGAATGGCCCATTCCTCCACCTATTTTCAATGTATCTGCTGGTCAGCATGGACATGGTGGGCCGAATGGCCTGCTTCCATGCCACATGACTATTTCTATTCCAGCCAGTACCTTTTAATCCTAAACCCAGACTCAAGGCAGAATTGTTTCCAAACAATTAACAGAATAAATGCCAAACCATAATATGCTAAACAAGAAGAGACTTACTTACATCAGCTGCAATTTGAAAGCTGAGAGTTTCGTCAGTAGGCAACGCATATGGAGGAACATCTCCACACATAACTGGAGCATAGGCACGACTTGGAAAATGAGGGCAAAACATGGCGCCTCTTGCATGCGGCCTCAGTAAACTATTTCTGATCAATTGCTAATCGAGGCTGGTATGGTGATGGTCTAATGGACTGTTTATAAGAAATGAATTTCACTGTGCGTTTGTACTTTGCACATGTGACAATAATGCACCAAGTCACTGGTTTAGTTCTCGCCACTGAAAGCCATGGGCTTGCTGCACAGACTGCTGTTAACCTCAGGAGATGCTCAAATCAGTCCACAGGTCTTCACGGCTTCCAGAGACTCCACGGCTGAACCAGTTGGCACCTCATTTGGATTCCTAAATCCCACTGGCAGAACGACTGTTTTATACACGAGAGAAGGAGCGTCACTAATGAGGCAGCAAGGATGAGTTATTTGTGGAAAACAACAATTAAAAATGGGCTGTTAAGTGAAGAGCATGCTAAGAGCAGAGAGAAGGTTGGCAGCGCACCTTGCTGCTCAGTATTTCACCACTCTGTTCCAACTACAATGCTCCTAAGTCAATGAAGGTATTGCCAAAAGCACCGTTGACACAAAGGTAATGTTCAAACAGGCAGTATCTGTGTGTAAGGGGAGAGGCCGTTGAGGCAAAAACAGGCACAAGTTGAATAACCCATCCATCTGCGTTCGTATTGCAACTATAAATTATTTACCTGATAACAAAATCAATATCGTTGTTGGCAATAGTGATCACAACATCAGGGACGTTGTAAGGGGTCTTCAGGTGACTCTCCATAGTGGCTCTGTGAGAGGAGAGAGAGACGTAGTTAGAAAAGATATTAAGCTGAAAAGATAACAGAAGATTTACAAGGATGTTGTATAAGGGTTTTGGCATGTTGGACTCCATCAGTCTGGGAATGGAGTGCAGAAGCTGGGATGTTATGTTACACGTATAGACATTGAGGCCACTCTTGGAGTATTGTGTTCTGTTTTGTCTACCCTGCTATAAGAACGCTGCCATTAGACTGGAAAGAATGCAGCGAGGATTTGCAAGGATGTTGCCAGGACTTGGGGGCCTGAGCTATTGGGCAGGCTAGGACTTTATTCCTTGGAGCACAGGAGGATGAGAGGAGATCTTATAGAGGTGTATAAGGCCATGAGGGGAATAGTTAGCATGAATGCATGGAGTATTTTATTCAGAGTAGGGGAAATCAGGAACCAGAGGACATAGGTTTAAGGTGAGAGGAGAAAAGATTTAATAGGAACCTGAGGGGCAACTTCTTCCACACAAAGGGAGGTGGGTAAATGGAACAAGCTGTCAGAAGAGGTAGTTGTGACAGGTACTATAACAACATTTAAAAGACATTTGGACAGGTAAATGGATAGGAATGTTTATACAAAGGGTATAACAAAATTGCGGAGTTCCAGCACTCAGCGCCTTGTTGGCTCCCTCCAGTGCCTCTTCACTTCCACACAAATTCACAGTCGATGCGACAGAGTCAAAGGGGCCTTGATCGTAACATACAGTATTCTTGGGGGTCTTGGTCAGAAGCGATTTGCTTCGTCTTGTGGGAGAATCTAGAACAGGTGTTAGAATATGGAGCAAAATCTGCAGGAGGAACTCAGTGGGTCAGACAGCACCTGCAGAGGCAGAGGGGACGTCAACATTTCTAGTCGGGACCCAGTCTCAAGACTGAGTGTAGAGGGGAGAGGCAGGTGAGGAGTGGGAGGATGGGCAGATGAAGCGTGGTGGGGATGTGAGGGGTGGAGATGGGAGACAAAGGCCGATGGGTAGAAACACAAGGAGAGAGAAATAAAATGAAACTATTTTCTGGTTTTAGTTCAGATTTCCAGCATTTGGAGCATGATTTTGTGATGGGACATGCAACTATCTTCAGCCACATGTGGTGTTCAGCCATATTCCCCATCATCACCAATACTGTCTGCAGTTAATCGAACCTTTCTAACAATGTATGGTGCCCAGATCTCTACATAATACAGCCAATGTTATCTACATTGGACTTTAGGTGCAGCAGGATTTCTCTACTTCATGTTCTATTTCCTGCCATAAAACCAAACACTTTTTTGTACAAAAAAATGCTGGAGAAACTCAGTGGGTGCAACAGCATCTATGGAACGAAGAAAATAGGCTACGGACACAACTGACCCATTTTAAATATCAACATGCATTTTACCGGTGTAAGCTGTTGCCAGCTCTTCAGCATTAAAAAAATCAGTGTACCCAAGCAGTCCTTCCAGGTGAGGCAGAGGTTCACCTGCATCTCCTCCAACCTCATCTATTGCATCCGCTGTTCCAGGTGTCAACTGTTCTACATCGGTGAGACCAAGCGCAGGCTTGGCGATCGCTTCGCCCAACACCTCCGCTCAGTCTGCAAGAACCAACCTGATCTCCCGGTGGCTCAGCACTTCAACTCCCCCTCTCATACCGAATCCGACCTTTCTGTCCTGGGCCTCCTCCATGGCTAGAGTGAGTCCCACCACAAATTGGAGGAGCAGCACCTCATATTACACCCCAGTGGTATGAACATTAACTTCTCCAATTTCAGGTTTCTTTCTTGCTTTCTCCCTCCTGTCTCCACCTCTTCCTTTCTTTTTAACCCCCCACCCCGACATCAGTCTGAAGAAACATCACTCAGTCCTTCGCTCCATAGATGCTGCCTCACCAGCTGAGTTTCTCCAGCATTTTTGTCTACCATAGCCTTTTTTAAAAAATAACTGGTTATGATCTGGATTGTGAACGTGATCATTAACGTTTCTTTAAAGAACAGGCCGTGACAAACTCTGTCTCTGCCGCTGTGCAGTCTCATCATGCGTGCGTGTGATTTCAGTCTCACCACAGATCAGTGGCCTGGTTGCAGGCCAGGGGGAAGAAAGCACACCCGTTACGAACTGACCATGTACACCAGAGTGTGGGATGGTGGAATCTGCAGGACATACCCGCGCCATCCCACTCTCTGGTGCGCAAGGTCACATCAGCGATGTTTGCCATGTGAAGAGACAACACTCACCTCATTGCATTCTTCAGCAGTTCAGGAAGGATGTAGTCCAACGGCATGGGGAGGTAGGGAAACCTCGCTGCCACGTGACCATTTATCCGCACCCGAGGAGAGTTTCCATACTGATGCTCACACAGTCGCCTGCAAACACGGGGAGAACATGCGATTCGTAAGTGGTAAGGGAGCAGAATTAGGCCATTCGGCCCGTCAAGTCGACTTTGCCATTCAATCAAGTCAAGTCACATTTATTTATATAGCACATTTAAAAAACAACTCTTGTTGGCCAAAGTGCTTTACATTTGTTATAAGAATAGCACAACAAACAGACTACATACATATATACATGTAGCCCTCACTCAGAGGACGTCAGGAAAGGCTTGGGAGTATAGATAAGTCTTTAGTCTTGACTTAAAAGAGTCGTTGGAGGGGACAGTTCTGATGGGGAAAGGGGATGCTGTTCCATCTCTCCCTAGATCATGGCTGATCTATCTCTCCCTAACCCCATTCTCCTGCCTTCTCCCCGTAACCCCTGATACCTGTACTAATCGAGAATCTTTCTATCTCTGCCATAAAAATATCCATTGACTGCCTACTGTGGCAACGCAAGGTAATGCTTGGGTGATGATTAAAATGTATCAGTTGTGTAAGGGAAAAAAACACAATTTAAAATTGAACGCTGGGTTAAACAAAAGCTCTTGGGATAACAATCTTCCTCACAATGTTAGCAAGAACAAGGATCTGATTATTGACTTTAGGAGGGGAAAGTTGAGGATCCATGAGCCTATCTTCATCGACGAGATGGCGATGGAGAAAGTCAATAGCTTGAAGTTGCAGCCCATGCATATCTCTGACGACCTGGCACATCGATGCAAGCACAAAGAATGCTCATCTCTGCTTCTACTCCCTTAGAAGATTGAGGACATTCGGTAAATTGATGAATACTCGATCAAGCTTCTCGGGTGATGGACTTGCGAGATTCTCTGACCCAGGGTTGTGGAGGAGGATCATGGTGGGTACCTATAGAGGAGGTAGGTATATTGGTTAAAGATAAATGAATTGAGAACTTGGGGAACTAGCCTAGAAAAGGAGTTGAAGCCTCGGGTACTAAATAGTATGGCAGGCTTGATGGGTTGAATGTCTGATTCCTGCTCCTATTTTCTTGTGTTCAACCTTCACAGAATCAAGGGATTAACAGCATAGTCAGAGGTTCCCTAGTAATCAGAGGTTGTGTGGCAAAGCATCTTCTTAGTCCCTTTCCTGCTCTGTCTCTGCCCTTCAATATTTATATTAAAACATTCATCTAGATCTACAATGAACAATAATCCACCGTTTGGCTGCCTTTTCGATTATTATAAGTTCATATAGAGGGAGTTTCCTGGTGTCTCGATCAATATTTCAGCTAGAATCACCACCAACATTCAATATTTTTTTGTCAGTGGGAACATCACCATGTGCAGTCATTGGCTTGCTTTGTTTTCACGGCAACAGCTGCAGTTCAAACACATTCGTCATGTGGAAAGTATTTGACAGTGTTTGAGATGTAATAGAAGTGGAAACGGGTGCAGAATGCACCAAACATGAGTGAAGAAGAGATGACGAGGCCCCATAACCTATGATGATTGGATGTTGTTGCCCAGAGTGTCGCCTTTCCTGTTGCCGAGCAGATTTAATCCGAGAGCGGGAATCTGGCTGCAACTCCAGTAAGAAAGCCTTGGCTTCAATTCAACGTTCCACACTGACCTGTGACCTGTGTGTATTTCCAGCAATCATTACTGCGTGCTTACAGGACGCCTGGTATGATTCACATTCCCTGCACCCATTGAGAGACCGTGTCATCCATCAGTATGTCAACGATTAAAATGCCTCCAATTTCTTTCTCATGCCAACTCCCTTGTGTTGGACTAGTCTTCGACCGAGCCAGTGAATCTCCCAACTGAATCACAGTCCAATTATTAAAAGAAGAATCACATCAAAAGCAGATTTTCTATGTACTGTGATCGTTTTACTGCTCAGGTTTTCTCCTAAAGTCATTGAGAGACACACAGACTAAATCCCTCAGTGTCATCAGTCAGTGTGTCAATGACTAAGATGCCTCCAATTTCTTTTTCATGCCTCCTCCCGGAGATGGCTGGTGTCCACTCAAGGTCAAGACTGGCAGTAAATGGATTGCTGCTAATGATATGTATTTATGTTGTACTATGCTATTAATATACTGGAAGCAGTCTCACCGCTGTGTGACCCCATAGCTTGTTAGGAACATTCTACGTATAACTGCAGCGACAGGTTCCTGGATGTAAAGGGATATGGTCACCTACCCATCAGTGTTCACACATTGCCCACCCAAAAACAACCACCAAATATGCTGGAAACATTCCACGGTGCTATATATATATATATATATATATATATATAGCCTTTTATTAGAAACGGGAATGCTTTAGAAATAAAACAAGTCTTCGAATGCAGTGAATGAGCATAGGGGAGATGTAATTGAACTATGCAACTCAGAAAAAGGCTCTTTGACCCAACTTACCCATGTTGACCAAATTGCTTAACTTAGTTGATCCCACTTGCCTGTGCCCATATCCCTCCCAGTAGGGATGCAAATCTTTGATTGGCTGAGCACATGAGGAACAGGGGAAGTCCTAGGCTCCAATCCTGAAGCATGCTGAGCTAATGGATCTCAACAAAGATGGAATATGGCTTCAAAGTTCCTGCAGTAGCGAGGGAGAAGATCAGCCGCGTTTGCTGCTACTAAATGCTATCCAGCAACACCTTCCTAGAGCTATCACCATGGGTCAAGCCTGCTCGGACTCAGACTTGGATCATGTACAATTAGTTGAGGAAAATTAGGATATGGTTGATACGTAAAACCCGTACCAGTTAATGCTTTCAGGAGAGATGGTCTAACCAGGACCAAAGATAACTTTTGTCACTTTCTTCTTAATCACCCACTTCATCTTTCATGATGTTATTTACATTTTTAGACTTGGACACAGACTTACTCTCAAATCATTATCGCTTGGCATACAATATTTAATATAATATATTTTCTCTGCACCCTTCCACAGGTTCAGGTAATGATTATGCACCATGTGATTCCACACGTTGTTTAGTTTAGTTTAGAGATACATCATGGAAACAGACACCAATTAATCTACAAACCTGCACGTTTTGGGGATGTTGGATGAAACCCACACGGTCACAGGGAAAACGTGCAAACTCCGCACTGACAACACCCGAGACCAGGATCGAACCTGTGTCTGGTGCCGTGAGGCCGTGGCTCTACCAGCTGTACCATTGCCTTATCCTGCTGGATAGGCTACACAGGAAAAGATTTCCAAATTTTTGAGCTCGCTACAGCCCCATGTAATTTAATGTAATAAAAAAATTAATTAGCCAAGAGACTGCAGATTCTGGAATCTTAAGCAAAAATCAAACTGATGGGGTAACTCAGTGAGCCAAACAGCATCCGTGGAGGGAAAAAAAGGGCAAACAACGGTTCAGTTTGAGACAACTTCTTCATGCTAAGTCACTCTTGTATCATCCATTTTCAGTGAACCTGGCATTTGCATGTGTAAACCTGCTCGAGTGTTATCAGGTCAGAGTGCACTTTGATGAGTAAACCACAACATGCCACTGCCTTGTTATTGGTCGTCTCCCAAATCTTCCACGTCCGAAGGAGGGCAAACTCATCTCTGAACGAGACAGGTCTGTTGTGCAGCACAAAGTGTCTGGCATAATATCAGAGGCGCTCTCCGAATGAGATGTTAAACTGAGATGGACATTAAATGTACAGCAACACAAATCTAAAGAGAGGGGACTCTGACAAGAGGGAGCTTGCACAGTCACCCTTCAACCAGTGTCACCAAAGAAGAATAAAGGACCCTTAATGCACTGCAGTTGATTGATCATTGAGATTCTATGTTTCCCAAATCTCTGTACTTTGTGAACTTTCAAGCACTGCGCACAATCACAGGATGCAAAACATATTCTAAAAATGCAAGTTTTATTTTCAAATGTCAAATAATCTGTCTATGGCGTGCCCCTTTACACCTATTTAGAAATTAGTGTAACCCAAAAACCATAACAACTGTGATTTTCAAATAAAGACCAACAGATGAAGATCTGACAAAACAAATTAAACCTTCTGGCAATACTCGGTGAGACACGTTCAGCGGGAGGGCATGCACCATCTAACTTCAGAGGGTTAAATAATTGACTGATCTGTGGCCTCACCCAACACTGGTATCTCCAGCACGTTCGGCTATAACCACTGGTTTTCAGATACGCTGTGCTCATATTAAACTCACAGTCCAATCTTCATACATAAGCAAAACAAAATTCAATATTCAGAGAGCCAATGATAAACACAAAAAGCTGGAGTAACTCAGCGGGTCAGGAAGCATCTCTGGAGAAAAGGTATAGGTGAAGTTTCGGTTCGAGACCTTTCTTTAGACTGAGAGTCGGGGGAAAGGGAGACGAGCGATGTAGACGGCACATTGAACAAATGAATGATAGATATGCAAAAAGCAGTGATGATCAAGGGATAGTAGAGCACACAATGGTCCATTGTTGGCTGTGTGGTAGGCGATAATGAGTTATACAGACGGTGAAATTCAACAGGATGATAGTGAAACTAGTATGACGACTAGGGTGGGGGAGGGACAGAGAGAGAGGGGTCACTTGAAATTAGAGGAATCAATATTCCTACCGCTGGATTGTAAACTGCCCAAGCATGTCCAGCGGGTATTTCATGTACAAATGTCATTTTGTCATGGACACACAATAATGGATGAGGAAAATGGCAGAGGCTGTAGGATTGGAAGCAATCAGTGCTTATCCCCATTGGAGATCAGCAGTGATGATAAAGAGTGATGAACATAAATATGTGATGAGGTGAAGATGGACACTTATAACAGAGGTTGGTGGATTTGGGCCATTGTATGAAGTGTGCACAGGCAGAGAGAATCCTCATCCCAATGGCCATGAACTTTGGGAAAAGCACAAGCCCAATTTTATGTCCACAAACTTCAACAGACAGAACATTCCCAGGCAGAAGTGTCAGCAATTCGCATGGTGTCACTCTAGCAGCCTTTATTCAGAGGATCCCTCTCAATGAAACACTCTTGTAATGAAACACTCACCGAGCAAAGTCTACCCATTTCTCAATGATCCTCTTTGGAGAAAGTCGTGTGCAGATAATTCCAACAAAGTCAGGCTGCAGAAAAAAAAGACCAGTCTTCAGGAAAGTATTTGAAGAAAGGGGATTTCTGTTGTCATTTAGACCAAATAGTCTGTGTCAACACCAAACTGGAGCAACCCCACCAAACTTCATCTCAATCCAGCAACAGGTTGTTTCAAATCTGCAGTAGCAGTTCCTAGTTCAATTATCTGCATAGAATGTATTCAGGCAATGATAAATGAGTGTCCCATAGTGGAACAGGGAAAATAATGAATGATTATAACTTTGGGACATCTGAACATTCGAAGATCATCTTCGCCACTTACACTCAGTTTTACGGCTTTACAACCGGACTTAGATATGATAATATATAAAAATTATTCTTGACAGAGCTAAATAATTAATTGTAACCATTCACAGAAAGAATGAGTAACAGGGTGAGCAAAGTCAACAGCATTCTCACAAGTACAAGAACATGTGCAAAAACCCAGGCTGCCAAAGTATTGCCCTAGATAATTTAGCACAACTGTTTTACGATTAAAATCAACTGCTCTCATTTTACTTAGTACATAGATCACACTGGTGATCATTTTTGTTCTGGTCCTTCTGAACCTGTAACTGGATAAAAACATGGCCATCCTCAGTAACATGCAATGATGTTCAACATATGTTTGAACGGCATGCGCATTAGACTAATTTGCAAGTGTGTGAGATGTGGGAACAGTGCAGACAACTGATAATGAAACAGTTTTCACAATGCCTGTGAGACCTGCTTCCTGGCAAGTTAGAGGGAACTTGAATTGTCTGGACCATTGCTGTGGAATTTGAGTATTGTGTGCAACTCTGTCCCATTACAGGAAGGGTGTGGAGGCTTTGGACAGGATGCAGAGATTTACCAGAACAATGCCTGGATTCGAGGATATTAGATAAAGGGAGGTTGGACGGACTTGGATTGTTTTCTCTGGAACTCCAGAGCTGGTGGGGAGTCCAGATAGAAGTATATAACATTATGGGAGGCATAATATGGTAGACAGACAGAACCTTTTTCCCAGGATGGAAAAAAAAATCAAATACTACAGAACATAGCTTTAAGGTGAGAGGGGCAAGGTTTAAAGGAGAAGTACAGGGCAACTCCTTTTACACAGAGGGTGGCGAGTGGCTGGAACATGATGCCAAGGTTGGTGGTAGAGGCAGATATGAAAGTAGCATACAAGGCTGGGGGCCCCAGGTGCTGCCCGAGCCGGGGGCCAGGAGCTGGGGTTGGGGTCTGGAACCACAGGGTCACGGAGGTGAGGGTCAGTTTACAGCCAGGACTGAGGTCCAACAGGCTCGTACATTTCCTACTGACTCAGCAGGCCCACTTTAACATTTATTATATTACTGTGTAAGCAGTTTATAAAATGGCAAACTATAGTTCGGATAATCTGATAGGCGGCACTTTCAAGGGTGCCTGATTATCAGAGTACTACAGCAGTCACATACTGCCTTTAGGCTGCAGAGTGCTGGCGTCGGTGAAATCTGGGTGACAGCAGCCATGAATCAGCAAATGGTTTTACGAGTAAACTTTTCCTGGAAGCCTTGTTGAAAATCTGCCAGAGAGATCAGCAAGGCGGACATAGCTGTGCAAATGATGCAGTCTAACTGAACTTGTATTAAAGCAACATGACAGTGACAGGATCACAGTGGGTAGACCACTGCTGGGTTGTCTGCCGATTGCTGTTTCAGCTCACCTGGTTCCTTGCAAACTGCTCAGTTACAAATGAAAATATACGTCACCATGCAACTCACTACCTTCCTGAGCAGACTACTTGAGATGATGTAGAAGCGGAGCCGACCGGGGACGGTCACCGACAGAGCGCAGAGAGACGTCAGCGACGAGCGGGGTCGTCAGAGAGCCGTCGCCCCCGTGCGCCTGGCTGTGGAGGTGGCACCGCCGAGAACAAGGAGGGAGCCGGAGGGGTGCCGAGAAGAAAGAGGGACCCTGCGCGGGGGAGGGACGCAGAGAACAAAGGTGGACTGGGGGGAGAGGGACAATATTGAATACTTTTGTAACTTTGTCGGTGTCCTTCACGTGGCGACTCTTGCATACTTGTACCGTATGCAAACAAAGAATCTCACTGTGCCAGGTATCAATCAATCAGTTTTTACCGTCCCATTATGCACTTACATTATCCTCGTAAAGGGTCAGGTGATGTGTTGCCAACATACGAATTCCCAAGCGGGAGGTCAAGGTGTTGTCCAGGAAAGATCGGATTAACGATTCGTCCTGCAAAACAAAGCAGCTCCTTAGAATGAAGTATGGGGGGGAACATTCCCGTGGGGAGTCCACAGCTCACTGCGAAGGTTGCAGGGGCCAGGCAGCGATGTTACGTTAGTCCCACGGACTGAACCCGGGTTGGTGCTGACCACTTTGCAGTACTGGCAGCAGAATAGAGTAGAGGGCCACATGAAAGGAAAGCCTTTGGCACCCCAGCTCACTATTCACCTCCCTCACACCCAGCTTCAACAGCACAAGGTCAGTGACTTGCAATCACCTTGCAAAAACAGGAAATGCTGGAGAAACACAGGTCAGGCGGCATCTGTGGAAAGAGAAACAGACAACACGGCAAGTCTGTGGCCTTTTGCCAAAACAGGTCACGGACAAAAACCTCTTTTAACAAAGGGTGGCAGAATTAAAACATTGGCTGCTTTTCTTTCCACAGATGCTGCCTGGCCTGCAGAGTTTAGCCAGCATTATCTGCTCTTATTTCAGATTTCAAATATCTGCAGTTCTATTGATTTCCATTTACCAGCAATTAGATCCTGCAGCTTTTCCTAGTAAGTTGTTCAAATGCTCGTCCAGGCACTTTGCGAGTTCCAGACTCTCATTACTTCAAGTGTTCTTTAATATCCTCCGTTTCTCTTCCATCCCTTCTGCCAATGATCTAATCATCTTATATCTACGTACCCCCCTGGTTATCAAACTCTCTCCAAGTACTAACTATTCATTCTGTCTAAGCCTCTCGTTCCTTTGAACACACAATCAAGTCTTCCTTTGATCTCCAAAGACAAGAGCCAGTCAAGCTAGCCTTTCTTCATAACTATAACAGCATACATGACATCCCCATACATCTCCTTAACGCCCTCTGCCACCTTCACGAATCCACCGTGTACCAAGGGGTCAAGAACTTACACAGGGCTCTCTAGCTATTACCTAATTAGGTTCTATAACATTTCTACTCTTACATTTTATACTAGGCGATGGAACTTTATTTATCTAAGGAGGGATCTGCCAACAGTCATAAAACACAAAATACTATGCCTTAGTCTATAAAAGCAAGTATCCAAAACACTACATACCTATTTCTCATAAAACCTTCCGAGGTCTGTGTATTGCCCTCTCAAAATGCATTTCATCACATTTCCCCAGAACAAACTCCGCTTGCAATTCTCTGCACACATACCCTGTCCTCTGATACCTTGAGCAGCTTAGAACATCACTCCTCAATATAAAACACACAGCCAGTTTTGCTAGAATTGGCAGACGTTTTAATGAAGACTCCAAATTTTAATCCAAATGTAAAGTGACCTTTCATCAGAATACGGCTCCCTCTGAACACGTTGATCTAATTACTCGTGCTTATTAAAGTCTTTACTGTGCTCTTTTTGACCTTAGATGATCAGACCCTGCACACGTGGCTTCTATGATATCAATGCTATTCATATGTCCTTCACAGCAAATTCATAACAAAGCTACGTCTTCAGACATTTTCCCTGGGGGGGGGCAGTGGGAAACAACCTATCTACAAGTGTTACAAGTACGTTATTTTTGACCATTTTTGTGTATGCATCCGTGGTTGTTTAGCTGAAGTTGCATCTATCAAAATAGGAAGATAGTTTGCAGTTGCCTCCCCTCCCCCTGCCTCGCTCTATTTGTCCCCTTTCTCCCTTTTATTTTCTCTCTCCTTTATCTGCCTCTACTTATCACTCACGATAGACACAAAACGTTGGAGTAACTCAGCGGGACAGGCAGCGTCTCTGGAGAAGAATGGGTGACGTTTCGGGTTGAATCCCTTCAGGGTCTCGACCCGAAACGTTGCCCTTTCCTTCTCTCCAGAGATGTTGTCTGTCCCGCTGAGTTACTCCAGCATTTTGTGTCGACCTTTCATTCTGCTCATCATCTCCCTCCTCACCTAGATACACCTATCACCTGCCAACCTTCCTTCTCACCTCTTTAAAGGGGATCATCTCCCCCTACACTCAGTCCTGACACAGGGTCTTGACCCAAAACGTTGACTATCCCTTTGCCTCCATAGATGCTGCTTGACCTGCTGAGTTCCTCCAACAGTTTGTTTTTTAACTACATATTCCAGCATCTGCAATCTCCTCTGTCTCTATATTTTGGAAGCATTTTTTAAAGTTAGACCCAAAACGCTGCTAATGAGAGGTCCACGGGAATCGGCCACCTTAAGCTGATACAATATTGGTCTCTCCTCCATCTAAGGTTAGAAGTTGACCGATGAATGCACAAAGTTCAATTCCATTCACAGTTCACCGGATAAAGTGCGATGTGTCAAGTTGCAGAGAAAACTGTGTAGCTTGGTCTCCAGGTAACATAATTTACATCACACATGTGCCAGTAAACATCCATCCCAACAAGTCAAAGGAATGAACACCTCCTTTTACCAAATGAATGGTATTACTGACAACATCCAGGCGAGTGGGAGGGGGACACCGTCAACTGGAGCTGCCATATTGAAAAATCTGATTACACAAGTAAGTTCTACAACAAGTAATTCAGCCAAATCCCTGCCCCCCTACAAGGTACAATCAGGATTATGATTGCATATGGATAAGGGCAGATGTGTCACATACAGGGACTTTTACATGCAGCCCAATGATGTGTGACATTTGGAACATCCAGTCGGAAAAGGTGGGGGATGGCGAGGGCTCTGGGAAATCTATGGAGCTGTAATAATTTTCATAAATTACTGAAGAATCCAGGTCAAATCGGGAGAGTTTGCTGCTGTGTTAATTGGCACAGTGTCTCTCACCTCACCCTCCTCACCATGGGTGTCTTATGCCACTCCAACTGCTGGCAATTGCTGCTAAGAAATTAATTTCATAAGTTGATAAGTTATAGGAGCATAATTAGGCCATTCAGCCCATTGTCTACTCCGTCATTCAATCATGACTGATTTATCTTTCCCTCTCAACCCCATTCTCCTGCCTTCTCCCCAAAACCCCTGGCACCCATACGAAACAAGAATCTATCACTGCCTTAGTTTAGTTTAGTTTGGCTCTGGAGATACAGCGCCCTTCGGCCCATCGAGCCCACGCTGACCAGCAATCACCAATACATTAGTTCTTTCCTGCTCACTAGAGACAATTAGCTAATCAAGAATCTATCAATCGCTGCCTGAAAAATATCCATTGACTTGGCCTCCACAGCCTTCTGTGACAATAAATTCTGCACATTCACCACCCTCTGACTGAAGAAATTCCTCCTCATCTCCTTTCTAAAGGTATGTCCTTTTATTCTGAGGCTATGGCCTCTGGTCTTTTGAGAGGGAAGGGGATATGGAATGGACACGAGAGCTCAGTCAAATGCTTTATTAACCATATAACCATATAACAATTACAGCACGGAAACAGGCCATCTCGGCCCTACAAGTCCGTGCCGAACAACTTTTTTTCCCTTACCCACCTGCCTGCACTCATACCACAACCCCCCATTCCCTTCTCATCCATATGCCTATCCAATTTATTTTTAAATGATACCAACGAACCTGCCTCCACCACTTCCACCGGAAGCTCATTCCACACCGCTACCACTCTCTGAGTAAAGAAGTTTCCCCTCATGTTACCCCTAAACATCTGTCCCTTAATTCTGGTCATGTCCTCTTGTTTGAATCTTCCCTATTCTCAAAGGGAAAAGCTTGTCCACATCAACTCTGTCTATCCCTCTCATCATTTTAAAGACCTCTAACAAGTCCCCCCTTAACCTCCAGTGCTCCAAACAATAAAGACCTAACTTATTCAACCTTTCTCTGTAACTTAGCTCTGAAACCCAGGCAACATTCTAGTAAATCTCCTCTGTACTCTCTATATTTTATTGACATCCTTCCTATAATAGGGCGACCAAAATTGTACACCATACTCTAGATTTGGTCTCACCAATGCCTTGTACAATTTTAACATTACATCCCAGCTTCTATACTCAATGCTCTGATTTATAAAGGCTAGCATACCAAAAGCTTTCTTTACCACCCTATCTATACGAGATTCCACCTTCAAAGAACTATGCAAATTTATTCCCAGATCCCTCTGTTCAACTGTATTCTTCAATGCCCTACCATTTACCATGTACGTCCTATTTTTGAGAATATATATGCAATGACAGAATCTTGCTACCTGAATATGTTTACGGCATTCTTTGAAACCTTCAGCCAGCATCGTGACAACATCCTTGTGATCATCCAGAAGCTGCTGGACCAACTTTCCGTACTGTGCCGCCGTCTTCACATTGGTGACCTGAGGGAATGATCGTAAAAAGGGAATTGCTGTTTTACCACAAGAGGTGCAACATTTGTCTCACATAACAGGATGATCCATCTCAATGGAATAAGGAAGAGGAGAAGGGATGGTGAGAAGACAGGCTCAAATATACTCACTGGTGGGAAATCTGACGCCATCTGGAAGGCCCTGATGTATAATTCATGCTGAAAAATACAAGCATTCACATCAACAAATCTTTTCCCACAATAAACAAAATAACAGCAGCAGCATCTTCTGACATTCAGAAGTGACATGGCTGAGTGTGTGGTCACAGCAGGGTAACAGGTCACACGCACCAGGCATTGTAGCTCTGCTCACAAAGAAGTTAGTGACAGGCAAAAATGAAGAAGTTGCAGGAGGTGCAGCAGTGAATTGATGACGTGTTCCCCATTGGAACAACCTCTTACCTTTACCTCCAACCTCTGGTTTTGCATACCTGTATGTAGTAACCCTTGCATCCCCCCTCTCTCTCCATCACTCCGCCAACCAAGTTGTACCAGCTTCAATGTCATCTTGTTGAGTCTCATTATCTATGACTCGTTCTCACCTAACACACAGCTAACAATGGCCTGTTTCCTTGATCATCGTTACTTTTTTGCATATCTTTAATTCCTTTGCTCTATATCTCTCTACATCACCATCTATATCTCTCGTTTCCTTTTCCCCTGGCTCTCAGCCTGAAGAAGGCTCACCTATTCCTTTCCTCCAGAGATGCTGTTTGACCCGCTGAGTTATTCCAACTTTTTGTGTCTATGTTCTGATGAGAGAACATTTCCTCCCAACTAGCCTCCCGATACATCTCGGAACTTTGTGTACCTCTATCGGGTCCCCACTCAGCCTCCAAGAGAAACAAACCCAGTCAATGCAATTCACTATTTGTGAATACTTGATGAAATAATCGTAATGAAGTCATTTCATTCTTTTTGCTCGCTGGATTGCTTGCTTTAAATATCTCCAGATAGCAAATAGCCTTTGCAACTTTTTAAATAGTGAAAAACATTTCAAAGCAGAGGTCATGTCCATAGTCTAAACTGATGACCCAGTGATTACTAGAGTCATTGCCACACAGCGCACGAGACCACATTCAATCATGTCCTCTCAGGTCATGTGTCACTATGCATGAAGCAGAAGTACTTCTTCTCAGTGTCTTCTCTGGATATTTCTAAATGTTTCTAATATCCTGCAAGTTTCTCCTTCAATGGCTCTTGTTTTTCCCCATTTGCTTGTTTAAATAGCTTAAATCGCTTTGTTTATTCCATTCACATAAAATAGACTTTAATCCTTTGTTTTTGGCACGGTCAAGCATAAAAGTGTGCTTTAAACTCTTGAACTAATACAAACATTTCAATTCTATCCATGTACTGTTTAAATACCAGTCAGATTGTCCTTAAGAGCACAATGGTCAGAAAATGTGTTTCAAAATTTCCCTCCATTCAGTACTAACATTGAGTTTAGCAGTGGTTCTAATATGATTTGCTCTTCAGTAGGTTGTACTTACCACCTGCAGAACTGTGGGATTGCAGCCAATGATGAAAGGAAGGCTCCGAAATCCCTTAATCCGATGGGCAATGCGGACAGGTAATTCTTTGTACAGGTACTTGGCACTCTTCTGAAAAATCAATAAGAAATGCAATCCTTAAATTATTAATGACTCCGACATGCATGAATGTGTGTTATCTTTGCACCTACATTCAATGTGGAAGGAAACCTGTTTGATTTAAGTCAGGCTTCAAAGGCAAAGTTCAACACACCTCTCAGATTTCTGCAGGGTCTCTTATCTGCTACTTTATTATCTTACTGAAGGTATCCAAAGTCTAAAGGATTTCCAAATTGTGCAATATATTACTTCCTATACTTGGGGGGTGTGCATCCTTAGAACTGTTAAGAAAATTAACATTTCTGAATAAATTGCAGTGAATAGTAATAATTTTGCAGCACAATTCAAGTGAGCAGCATCTCCATCAGATCTAACATATGATGAGCGTTTGATGGCACTGGGCCTATACTCGCTGGAGTTTAGAAGAATGAGGGGAGTCCTCATTCAAAGTGGGGGCAATTCACTGGGAGGTATTCAAGAGAGAGTGAGATATAGCTCTTAGGGCTAACAGAATCAAGGGATAAGGGGAGAAAGCAGGAACGGGGTACTGATTTTGGATGATCAGCCATGATCATATTGAAATGACTGGCTTGAAAGGGCCGAATGGCCTACTCCTGCGCCTATGTTTCTATGTCTAAGTGAGGGACAATAAGATGTGATACAACCTAGAATTAAAAGGAGAATAGGATGATAGGATTGCCCAATTGGGTGTTGGCATGGACATGATGGATATAGTAAGCAAAGGAAATCCCTATTTTCCTTGGCAATGGAGCCAAAATGGGGAGCATGGAATTAAAAAGTGGGAAAAAGATTAGAGGAGATAATTAATTATTTTTCATTACAAAGGGTGATAAGAATTAATTGTGGAGAATGGAAAAATAACTCAGTGCATAGAGTTAAAGATTATTCATCATAATCAACTTGGATGGTACGTGAGCCTTGCCCACATGATTACAGATTTAGTGCAGGAAGGTGGCATTGGACTGAGTAGCTCCTTATGAATGGCACAGACATTCTTCTATGCCATTAATATTCCACTGGAAATGCAGTTTGGGGCAGTCTACTTAAGGGTTGTTTCACAGAGAGTTGCATAGAAATCTACCCTAAGACTGTAACAGTGATGCACCTGATGTTTTAAGTAAACTTTAGCCTAAGCCGTTAAAAAGTGGAAATTAATTACACTTAATTAATTAATTATTAAGCATAATCAAATCTGGCTCTTCTGGGAGTGAGCACCACAAATTGCTAATAAGACCAATGCCATAAACAAACTAAACCTATACACTTTTAATACCTTTGTATATGCATGCTGGACATAGGAGAAATGACTTTAGGATGTGCAAAATTCTCCTGCCAAAGACTATAGCCTGGTAATGTCTGAACATTATCACTCTCAGAACCTGCACAAAGTTGGCTCAAAAAAACCATCTCAAAGAGATCCATGGAAAAGCCTGGGAACCACATGCCTAACATCTATGGTCAGAGCAGGTACTATGGAAATGTTTAAGAAACATTCAGAAAGGTGCATGGATAAAATAGGCTAAGAGGGATATGGGCCAAATGCAGGCTGGTGGGACTAGTGTAGATAAGGTATGTTGGTCGGGCTAAAAGGCCTGTTTCCACACTGTAACACTCTACGACTCTGTTTTTTTTGCATTGTACAGGCAGGCTTGAGAGCCATTTGTTAGGAGCCCACTTAGAGTCATACAGCATGGAAACCTACCCTTTGGCCCAACGTGCCCTTGCTGAAGAAGATGCCCCATTTGTACTTGTCCCACCTGCCTGCATTTTGGCCCATATCCCTCTAAAACTTTCCTATCCATGTACTTGAGCAAATGTCTTTTAAATGCCGTTATAGTCCTTGAAATAAATTGCATTATCATTTGTAGAAAAGATGGCAAAGTGATCTCTGTTGAGAACGTAACATAATTGACCATTTTAAAATAATGTATCCATAAATGCTTCTGAATACTTAATACTTCATTTATCATATTGTTGGGTTAACAACCAATGACATTTTTCCTTGGCCCTTCCTTCCCTGGCCAATGAATTCCAAAATTCACGCAGCTTACCAGGATATGACTTCCATCAGGTGATTTCCCTGAATACAACATGGTAGTGGGTGTCAGTCGCACCGATGCCTAGAAAAATAAGACAGTGAAATCATTCATTCAGGCCCTTCGATTCACTGAGTCTGCACCAACCAGCAATCACCCCGTACACTAGCACTATCCTACACACTAGGGATCATTTTACAATTACCGAAATACCTACAAACCTGTAGGACTTTGGAGTGTGGGAAGGAACCGGAACGAACCCGGGTCTCTGATGCTGTAAGGCAGCAACTCTACTGCTGCGCCACCGTGCCGCCTGCTGCACAAGTTGCTTGAAATTAACATGGAGGTACACCAAGAAAGGCAACAAGGAGGCTTTAATTGCAAGATTTGATGGCAAGAATAAAGATTGCAATTAGAGTCATAGTGTGGAAACAGGCCCTTCAGCCCAACTTGCCCACAGCAACCAACATGCCCCATTTACATTAGTCCCACCTGCCTGCGTTTGGCCCATATCCCTCTAAACCTGTCCTATCTATGTATCTGTTCAAATATTTTTTTCAAACATTGTTCCATATACTTACCACCCTTTGTGTAAACATTGTTGCCTCTCAGCTTCATACTAAACTTTCCGCCCTCACCTTAAACCAACTAGGTTCTTGATTCCCCTACAGCTCTGGGGAAGAAGGCTCTGTGCATTTGCCCTATCTATTCCCCTCATGGTTTCATACACCTCCATAAGATCACCCCTCATCTCCTGCGTTCCAAGGAATAAAGTCCTAGCTTGCTCAACCTCTCCCTACAGCTCAGGCCCTTGAGACTTGGCAAAATCCTCGCTAACTTCTCTGCACTGTTTCCAACTTAACAACATTTTTCCTATAACTCGGTGACCAAAACTGAACACGATACTCTGAACATGGCCTCACCAATGTTTTTTACAACTGTAACATGACTTCCCAATGTTTATACTCAATACTCTGACTGATGATGGCCAATGTGCTGAAAGCCTTCTTGACCACCTTATCTACTTGTGCCATATATATATATAACACCTGGAGGGACTGTACCTAGAATATTGTTTACAGGTTTGGTGTTCCTATCCAAGGTTGTACTTGTATGGGAAGGAAACAAAGGTTTGCGACAAAGGTTCACCAGATTACATCCTAAAATGGAGACTTCTCCATAGAGGAGAGATTAATGCCACTTTCCCACTTAGGAAACCTGAATGGAAACCTCTGGAGACTTTGCGCCCCACCCAAGGTTACCGTGCGGTTCCCGGAGGTTGCAGGTGGTTGCCGGAGGTTGCAGGTAGTGGAAGCAGGTTGACGAAAACCCCCGGGAACCGCACGGAAACCTTGGGTGAGGCGCAAAGTTTCCAGAGGTTTCCATTGAGTGTCTTGTCTCAAGTTTGGAAGAATGAGATGTGATCTCACTGAGATGTCAAAATGCATAAGAATTTTAAGAATGCATAAAAGTAAGAGTAAATGTTTTCCCTGGTTTGGGTGCCTATGTTCAGCATCCAAAAAGTGTTCAGCAATCAGGATATAGATAATACGAGAGACATGAGATGCTATAGTAACTCAGCGGGTCAGGCAGCATCTCAGGAGAACAAATGTAGGTAACATTTCAGATCGGGTACCATTCTTCAGACGATAAGAAAAAACGTCTTCTCCATGTGAACCTCTGGAATTCTCCAGCGGCAGGAAGTGCGGAGGCTTTGTTGTTGAGTTTGTGAATAGATTTTTGATTGGTAAAGGAATTAAGGAATGGAAAAATACTGCATAAAAGGGCCGCTGAAGTTAAATAGCTGGAGCCAGCCGTCCAATGGAGGAGCAAGTACAAGGAGCCAACTGGCCCAGTCCTACTTTTGTTTCATATGTTCATCTGTTCATGTGGTCACAGGGCTCAAAATCCTAGTGTTGGGTTTGATGTGGTCTGTCACTAACAATAGGGCTATCACTCGCATTTGAAAGTGGCATTTATAAAGGCGGTGGGGGAAGGGGAGGGGGAGTGGGGAGGGAGATATTCCAGCTCATGCGAGTAGTCTGGATGGGAAGGGATGGGTTAATCAGAGTTGTGGAGATAATGGTCTCTGCTGAAAGTGGAAAGAGGTGGAGATGGAAAGATATGGCTAGAGGTGGGATCCTGTTGGAGGTGGCTAAAATGTCAGAGGATTATGTGCTGTATGTGACGACTGATGAGGTGAAAGTTGAGGACTACGGGGACTCTGTCCCTGTTGCGACTGGGGGGAGGGGGAGCAAGAGCAGAGTTGCGGGACACCGGAACTCATGCGAGGGCCTCATCTATGATGGAAGAGTGGAATCCTCTTTGTGTGAACTATTTTCTGGTTTGTGCACAACTTTCTGAAATGTTTTTGTTTAGTTTAGAGATACAACGTGGAAACAGGCCTTTTCGGCCCACCGGGTCCACGGCGACCAACAATCCCCACACATTAACAGTGTCCTATACCCATTAGGGACAATTTCTTTTACATTTTCCAAGCCAATTAAAGTCTTTGGAGTGTGGTAGGAAGCCGAAGATCTCGGAGAAAACCCACGCAGGTCAAGGGGAGAACGTACAAACTCCGTACAGACAGCACCCATAGTAGGCTGTAAGGCAGCAACTCTACCGCTGCGCTACCGTGCCGCACATTTGTATTATACTTGTGTTATACTTATCTCAAGTGTACTGCACTGGACTGCAAATAGCAACACAACTATGCTGTACAGCCAGTTCTGACTGGGTAATTCCTCCAGCCTGGACGCTGCCATCATTGACTGGGGTCATTGCACACAATGTTCTACTGGAGATGGCCCTATGATTTATCTGGAAGAGCTGCTGCATTTCCATCATGAGTTCTGCTTAATATATCAAGTAGACTCTTGCAAAGACACTTTAACTGAGTGAACAGCTTTCATTAGTCTGTAATAGACACTGTTTATCACAGACCCGTTATAGATACTGGCCACCCAGTTGGAAACCCAGTGGTATCAGTAGAAAACACTTCAGCCTTGGAAAGTGCCAGTCTAATCCCCAACACACCGAATGCACCATCCCTATCCAAATGTGCAGTACATTCCCAGGATATATAACAACAATCTTGATTTTACACACTCCCAGAAAATGTTAACACTAATCCTTAAGAATGTCGCAATATTCCTTCAAATGTACTGCAATCGTAATGTGACATAGCACAGGAAGAGTCCTTTGTACCCGTGCCAAATCTTCTGCAGTTCAATTCAATTCATCATTCTGCTTTTACCCAACCGCCCTGCATTTTCTTCCTGAGGATCCCTAAATTTTTTATCCAAATCCCACATGTAATTACGAAACTCACCAGCAATCCCCTGTTAATCAGGGTATTCCAGATCATTTAAAGGTATTTCATGCCATGCCGCATTTGGTTCTACTGCCATCACTTTAAACCTCTAATATTAACAAAAACTGCTGGAAATACTCGGCTGGCCAGGCAGCATCTGTGGCGGAGAAGTGGAGTGTCAGAGACCCTTCATCAGAACTGGAGAAGTGAGAAAGTGCGAGTGCGTTAAGTTGAAGAAGGTCAGAGGGAGGATCCATGCTGGGAGGTAACCAAGATTTTCCAGGTGGCTCGATGCTCGTGGAGCAGTTAATAGATGAATGAGGACAACTGAAGAATTTGTTTTTTTAAATGCTGAAATTAGTGAGATGCAGATCGGCATCTGTTATGGAGCAACTGTGTTCAGTAGCTGGAGTGATCCTGAGCTTCCTAGTGCCTGCCAGTTAGGTGCAGATTTTGTATCTGTGTTATGGGCTAATTCTCTCTCCGCCCTGCCTGTGGCTTCCTGCACTGTGATAAAGTGGCCCTACGCAAGCATGTGGAACCTTAACCTCCATCTGAGCACTTTGTACGTCAGAGGGGATTCTCTTGAACTTCTACAGGTGTATAGTAGAAAGCATATTGACTGGTTGCATCACGGCCTGGGTCGGCAACATGAATGCCCAGGAGTGAAGAAGACTGCAAAAAGTTGTGAACACTGCCCAGTCCATCACAGGATCTGACCTCCCCACCATCAACGGGATTTACCGAAGTCGCTGCCTCTAAAAGGTAGCCAGCATCATCAGAGACCCACACCACCCTGGCCACACACTCATTTCACCCCTGGAAGAAGGTATAGGAGCCTGTATTGTCCAGGTTCACGAACAGCTTCTTCCCTACAGCCAATAGGCTATTAAACACTACAACCTCCAAATAGCCTCTGAACTACATAGACTATTATTGTACCATTATTGTTTGTTTATGTGGGCACTGTCATAGAGCAGCAAAATATAAGGTGCTGTTCCTCCAATTTGCGCTGTTACCGCTGGGGTAACCTCATATTTCACTTGGGTAGTTTACACCCCAGCGGTATGAACATTGACTACTCTACCTTCAAGATACTTAGTGTGCAAGAGCCCTTTCAGCAATGTTTTGGAGACCTCCTTTAATATGATTAGATGGTGATACAATGGCTGCTATGTCTGAATAACCCAAGTGGTTTCTTAGTGCTAGCATATCTTTCATTGCACTAAAATCCCAGCATAAAAGCTAAATATAACAATCCTAATTATGCAATGCATTTACTATTTTCTAAATGTCCTGAACATTAAGTCCAAGGCCCAGTTAAAATAAATGATTTGTGAGACAGGGGCAAATCAGTGTCAATATAATTCACAAAATAATAAATACAATTTCAAAACAAAATATGTGTATATAAGGGAAGGATCCTGGCTCTCACCATCACCTATCCATGTTCTCCAGAGATGCTGCATGACACGCTGAGCTATTCCATTACAGCCGTAGCTTTTTGAGAGTGCCAGCCTGCCAGACATGCATGGCCTAACTCTATGACAGTGCCCACGTGTGACTGGAACCAGGCTGTTGGAAGAGTCCCCGTCTACACAGAGGGACAGTGGTTATCTGGTATAGGGTCTCAATGGGCACTCTTGGAGGGGCTGCCGTCCGATGGCATCTGTGGGAATGCAGGCCGTGGAGTGCGGGTGAGCTTGGGAATGGGCAGGGAGTGGGGGATGAAGAGAGATCCTGAAATCCTGAAGGAGGACAGCACAATCGTGCTCTCCAGGGCCAACTGAATCCTCAGGGTCCCAGTGGACGTTGGTACAGCTAGTAGAGCAGCTGCCTCACAGCGTCATAGTCCTGGGTTCACTCCGGTCTATGTGGAGTCTGCACGTTCTCCCTGGAAATACATGGATTTCCTCTGGTAGCTCAGGTTTCCTCCCACACACCATAGACAGTAGGTTTTTAGGCCATTGCAAATTGCCACTGGTTGTCGGCAAATGGTAGAATCTGGGGGGAGTTGATGAAAACAAGGAGAGAATAAAATGGGATTAATGTAGGATTTGTGTAAATGTGTGGTTGATGGTCAGCATGGTCTTGGTGTTGTGTTTTGGTGGCATATCACTATGACTCCATGGGTAACGCAGAGGTGTAAATTGCTGGATTGTAATCTCCACTTCCATCTCACGTATCATATCCAGTGGACACAGCGCATGTACCGACCGGCTGTCTGATCCCTGAGTTTTGGGAAACCGGAGGAATGGGAAGCTTTTAAAGAACAACAGAAGGTAACTAAAAGGCAATACGGGCAAAAAGATGAAATATGAAGGTAAGCTAGCTAATAATAGAAGAGGGTGGCACGCGTTTCTTCAGCTATACAAAGAGCAAGAAAGAGGCAAGAGTAGACGTTAGGCCGCTGAAAAATAATGCAGGAGAAATGATAATGGGGAATAAAGAAATGGCAGAGGAGTTGAATAACTTAACTGTGCATCAGTCTTCATAGTGGAAGACACCAGCAATGTGCCTGAAATTCAAGAGTCGGGGTGGAAGTTAGTGGAGTGGCTATTACTAGGGAGAAGGTAGACACAAATTGCTGGAGTAACTCAGCAGGACTGGCACCATCTCTGGAGAGAAGGAATGAGTGACGTTTCGGGTCGAGACCCTTCTTCAGACTGATGTCGGGGGAGTGGGCGGTATAGAGTAAATTGTAGTTGGAGACAGTAAGACTGGTGGGACAACTGGGAAGGGAGAGGGGATGGAGAGGGAAAGCAAAGGCTACTTCAAGTTGGAGAAGTCAATGTTCATACCACTGGAGTGTAAGCTAAGCGAAATACGAGGTGCTGTTCTCCCAATTTGCGCTGGGCCGCACTCTGACAATGGAAGAGGCCCAGGACAGAAAGGTCAGATTGGGAATGGGAGGGGGAGTTAAAATGCTGAGCAACCGGGAGATCAGGTAGGTTTAGGCAGACTGAGCGGAGGTGTTCAGCGAAACGATCGCCGAGCCTGCACTTGGATTCGCCGATATACAGGTTAAGTTACCTGGGAAACTGAAAGGGCTGAAGGTGGAATAGTCACCTGGACCAAATGGACTGCACCCTATGGTTCTGAAAGAGGTGGCTTTAGAGATTATGGAGGCATTGAGTCAGGGGTAGTTCCAGATGATTGGGAAATTGCCATTACCACGCTGCACAAGAAAGGAGCAAAGCAGAATAGTGGGACCTATAGGGTGGCTAGTTTGACTTTGGTGGTTGGTAAGATTTTAGAGTCCATTATAAAAGATGAGGCTACGGAGTACTTAGAAGTTCACGATAAAATAGGCCGAAGTCAGCATGACTGTGAAGGGGAGGTCTTGCCCGACAAATTTGCTGGAATTCTTTGACGAAGTAAATAGCAGGACAAGGGGGAAGTCAGTATATATTGTATACCTAGATTTTCAAAGCCTTTGATAAGGTGCCACATAGGAGGCTGCTAAGGAAGATGAGAGCCCCTGGTATCAAAGGGCAGATACTAGCATGGATAGCAAATTGGCTGGATGGCAAAGAATGGCAATAAAGGGAGCTTTTTCTGGTTGGTTGCCAGTGACTAGAGGAGTTCCGCAGGGGTCTGTGCTGGGGTCGCTACTCTTCACTTTGTATATTAATGATTTGGATGAGGTGATTGAAGACTTTGTGGCCAAGTTTGTGGATACGAAAATAGGTGGAGGGGCAGGTAGTGTAGAGAAAGCAGGGACTCTGCAAAAGGACTGGGACAGGTTGGGAGAGTGGGCAGAGAAGTGGCAGATGGAATATAGTGTAGCAAAGTGATGATTTGGTCATGTATTTTGGTGTAGTAGGAATAAAGGTGTAGATTACTTTCGAAATGGGGAGAGAATCCAGAAATTGGAGCTACAAAAGGGACTTTGCATGATTCCCAAAATGTTAATTTACAAGTCGAATCAGTAGTAAAGAAAGCAAATGCAATGCTAGCATTTATGTCGAAAGGGCTCGTATACAAAAACAGGGATGTAATGCTGAGTAGGAAAGAAAGAAAGAAAGTCTGAAGAAGGGTCTCGACCCAAATCGTTACCCATTCCTTCTCTCCAGAGATGCTGCCTGTCCTGCTGAGCATCTCCAGCATTTTGTGTCTACCTTTGATATAATGCTGAGGCTCTGTAAGGCACTGGTAAGGCTGCATTTGGAATATTGTGAGCAATTGTGGGCACCATATCTGAGGAAGGATGTGCTAGCTCTGGAGAGGGTTCAGAAGAGGTTTACTAGAATGATCCCAAGATTGAGTAGGTTAACACATGATGAGCATTTGACGATACTGGGCCTAAATTCGCTGAAGTGTAGAAGAATGAGGGACCTCAGTGAAATGTACAGAATAGTGAAAGGCTTGGATAGAGTGGATGTGGAGAGGATGTTTCTACTAGAGGGAGAGTCTAGGATTAAAGGACGTTATTTTAGGAATGAGATGAGGAGGAATTTCTTTTGTCAGAGGGTGGTAAATCTGAGGAATTCTTTGCCACAAACAGTTGTGGAGGCCAAGTCAATGGATATATTTAAGGCTGAGATAGATTCCTGATTAGTACGGATATCAGAGGTTATGGGGAGAAGGCAGGAGAATAGGGTTAGGATTGAGAGGTAGATCAGCAATGATTGAATGGCAGAGTAGACTTTGATGGGCCGAATGGCCTAATTCTACTCCTATCTCATGAACTAAACTGTGGGCATGCCTCAAAACATCTGGTTCTAGAGATCTCAGGTTGAGTGTGACAATTCAGAGCTGCCTGTTATATGACACACTTCTCTGTGAAAAATGCCTTGGAAAACCAGAGCCCATTAGACATTAGTGCTGGGAAAATTTGATGGGTGAGTGTGTGTCCCCCCCTATAGACTCCGGCACCAGGGTCTCATGGGCATATGGACTTCTATGCCTTTTACCATGATGCCTGGCTTGGAGCTCAAACTTAAAATGTGCAACTAGCATTTGAGAAAGAGCCCTTGTAAAGTGTTTCCAAGTGCTGAAATGACAGAGTGTCCAGAGGCATCTGTGATCACTTGTGGCAGTTTGCAAATTGAATTATTTCCTGGCGCAGGATCCTGCAGGTAACCTCTGCAGTCTCAGGTTTCTGTACGAGTGGCCCTTTCAGTGTCACTAGCAGAGAGCAAGGAGACCTGCCACGTTTTTATTCATTCACATCTCCTGTGTCACTGGTAAGGGCATTTATTAACTTCTTTAACTCCCAAAGAATGTGTTGAGCTACCTTTGAGAACCACAGATGGTAAATATATAGTAAATAGATACACTCGTAGATCAGTCGGGGGAAGGAGTTTCACCCAGTGATAATGAAAGAACAATGATACACTTCCAAGTCACGATGGTGTGCGACTTGGAGGGAGACATGATCCTAGACACCCCCTCCAGGACAATGGAGGTTGTGGAATTGGTGCTACATTCATCCATACAAATGTAGAGCCACCATATTCCTGTTTGTGTCTTGCAGATGGGTAAAAGCTTTAAGAGACAGTAGGAGGTGAGCCACAGCACAACGACAGCTTCTATCCGTTGGGCAGCCACAGGATTTGGGTAGCTGCTCTTAATTAGTTTTTAGTGGAAATTATGCAGTCCATACCCAAGTCAAAGTCTACCTCCTTAGTTGTCCATGGAGCTTCATGTTCAAATTTTGGTTGCTGCATCTTTCCTTCTGCAAGGATACATAATCTACCTCCTGTTTAACTAGCATTTCTTCATTACTTTTCCACTTGCCAAACTAACTCTTATTTATACTGAGGAGGGATCTGTTCTATTTCCTAAAATTAGCTTGAAAGCACCTCAACTAAAGCATGATCTTGCTTTATTATTACTATTAGAAACATAGAAAATAGGTGCAGGAGGAGCACCGCCATTCATTGTGATCATGGCTGATCGTCCCCAATCAATAACCCGTGCCTGCCTTCTCCCCATATCCCTTGATTCCACTAGTCCCTAGAGCTCTATCTAACTCTCTCTTAAATCCAATCTATGTTTCTATGTAGTGTCTGTGCAAAAATAATATTGAGTTGAAGAACTTCAGGTAAGTGCTGCAAGTAGTAATGTTAGTTGGAAGACGAGATGCTGTTCCTTGAGCTTATTATTTGAGCAATATGCAAGGATGCCAGAAGTTAGCGCGAGTGCAGTCAAGATAATTAAAATGACAGGTGACCGGAAGCTCAAGGTTGCCCTTGGAACTGAATGGAGATTTTTCTGCAAAGCAGTCACTCAATCGGTGACCAGCCAATGAATTAGACCAACTTGGAAGTACAAGTGAATGGTCGTGTTACCCGTATGGATCCCTGGAAGGTGTGAAAAGGTAACAGGACAGGTGTTGCAATCCCCTTTGCTGCACAGAAGAGTGCTGTGGGAGGAGAGAGTGAATGGTATGCAAATCTTTTTCCACAGATGTGGCTGTATTTTATTTAATTTGTTCCAAGTTAAGTTTTTGTTATGTTGACAACTTTAGACTGCATCCCATCACTCAGCTGTCCTTTTACCAAGGTCTGATGAAGAGTCCTCGACAACTCAATTGATGCTGCTCAGCCTGCAGAACACTTCCTGTATTCTTTGATGTTGTTATGCGTCATTAGAAAATCTGAATTATACACAAATAGATGGTACTGACACCTATGGCTTGCTCACCCTTATTGCATTATTTTACAAATGTACACACCCTGGAGTGATGCACCACCCTATGAAAAGTGCTACACAATTCCCAAATGCATTTCATTGCTCCAAAATGTGTTGTATATTTTCCTGTATGATACACATTCCGTGAATTTTATATGAAATGTGCTTTGCTACTCTGCAAATGTGAAATGCTGTTATGAAATTTTGACATATTACTCCCCAAATTAATTATTCATCCAATGTGATGCAATACTACTAGTGCCTATTCAGTCTGCATCATACAGCCTGAAATTTGCATGCTTTTCAAGACTGAACCATGCAACTTCTTAATTCGTATCACACATTCACCAAGACTGTACACAACCGACTGAGCACCCCCTGCTCCTGAATATCCAACTGGACAGCATGCGCCCAGCCGCAAGTTAAAATTCTTGGGTTTCATTCCACTCGCTAATTGAATATTGGTAAATTGCTTGACCAGAGGATCATCCCCACTACTACAGCTCGATTGATTTGAATTCAGTTAATAAAGAATAAAAATCTTATATAAGTAACAGTGCCAATGAAGCTGTAGGATCCAAATAAAAATACACCTGTTTCAATGGTTTCCAGGAAGGAAATCGTTCAGTCTGTGTTCAGACCCAAAAGCAATAATACAGAAGTAGCCTAACAAACTTTTGAGTTTAAACAATTGAACCAGAGATGCTTTGTTTTTGTACAAGATATTCTGTTAGAGCAGATAAGAATTTGCACTTTACTATCTTTGGACCATGAATAGGTTAAGGAAATTGGAAGTCAAATTCCTGCCTTCCATTTCATTGGCAAAGTACAGACATTGATAATTTCTTGATTAGTAAGGGTGGCAAATGTTACAAGGGGAAGGCTTTAGAACAATGGGATTGAGAAAAATAGATCAGCCATGATCAAATGGTGCAGCAGACTTGATGGGCCAAATAGCTTACTGTTCCAATGTCTCATGGTCCAAAATGAATCAGAATTTAAATAATTGAATCACATGGTTCCAAAATGTAAAATTCTAACAAAACCAGATTGAAGTTGATGAAGCCAATTAACTTATTTTACCAAGCTAAAATGTCATGCTTGATTCGGTCAGGGGAGTGAATAAGTAGAGGGTGAAATATCACCCTGGTTAGCCCTAACTGCTGTACCTGATATAGACATTGATACAGACAGGGCTAGTGTACAGACTAGAATGCATAGCAAGAGAGGAGAGAAGACAATTAAAATAATTTTGGAAGGTGGTCACGTATCAGTGACCCATATTCGGGGCGGTGGGGGTTGATTTCAACACCACCCACGTTCCTGTTTCAATATCCACATTTAGAGTATTGTGTTCAGTTCTGGGCACCGTGTTATAGAAAAGATGTTGTCAAGCTGGAAAGGGTACAGAGAAGATTTACGAGGATGTTGCCTGGAATGGAGAGTCTGAGCTATAGGCAGAGGTTGAGTAGGCTGTGATTATATTCCTTGGAGTACAGGAGGATGAGGGGTGATCTTAATGAGGTGCATAAAATCGGGAGAGGAATAGATCGGGTAGATGCACATTCTCTTGCCCAAAGTAGGTGAATCGAGGACCACAAGACATAGGTTTAAGGCGAAGGGGGGGGGGGGGGGAAAGGAAAGGTTTAATAGGAACCTGAGGGGTAACTTTTTCATGCAAAGGGTGGAGGATGTATGGAACAAGCTGCCATAGGAGGTAGTTGAGACAGGGACTATCCCAACTTTTAAGAAACAGTTGGACAAGTACATGGATGGGACAGGTTTGGAGGGATATGGACCAAATGCTGGCAGGTAGGACTAGTGTAGCTGGGACATGATGAGCCAGTGTGGGCAAGTTAGGCCGAAGGGCTTGTTTCCACACAGTACCACTCTATGACTCATGGTGGGTGTTTTCGGAAGAAACAAAATAGTTTTTTTTCTTCCAAAAATCTGCAGGGGGGGGGGGGGGGGGGGGGGGAGGGTGAAATTTCCTCCTCCAGCAGATTCATCGTCATAACAGCGGTCATATGCGTGAGAAGTGAAGTAAACAAGTCTCCCAAAGACTTGGAGCAGAGAGCACAGCAGAGCTGCCAGATGTGTCAAGCAGTTCAGAATCGTTTTAAAACACCTCTTTATTGTGAATCTCAATCACAAAAAAAACAGAACATACCACTCGGTTAGTTTCTTACTTCCGAACAGCAGCAATTGAAAGAAAAAAATGTTCAGAGTAAACAAAGTCTGCATACGGATAACAGGTTGGGGAGGGCAGGGCTGGGTTTTTACTGTCACGTGAGGTCGAAGCAAAGGCCATGCGCCAATTTAGAACTCAGTACCGCAAGAAACATTATTATAGACTCACAAAATACTGGATCCGTCCTACACAAAAAACATTGAAATGTTTACTTCAGCAATTGAACCCCTGTTCAAGTTTAAACTGGGATTTTATTTCACCCACTATGTATGAAACAAAGGGTCAGATATTATATAAGAATAGCTGTTGTAATCAATTTGAAAACTCTCCAGCCACCCCCGTCCCACCTTTCAGAACAGAAGCTTGAGAAAGACAAAAGATTTGTTATCGTGACCTTTTCAGCTGCTGCATCTATCGCGGATTGATTGTAGAAGGAGGAGATAGTTTTAGATCTTTCCCTGCTTAGTTCAGAATAGCCTGTCATGGAGGAGGTGGACCGCCACCTCATCGAACCGCCGGCACTCAGTCGGGTCGCAGTGAAGCCGAGGACTCGAGCGGGGAATGGATACAAAGCGAGTGGATACAGCGCGGATCGTCGGGCGCCGGCACACCACACAAACACCACCGCTCGCCCTCTCCAAGCGCTGGCCATCGTCCTCCACTACTGAGCTGCGCACAGACTCTTTGCCTTTTGCACCCTTTCGAAGTCCTTTCACCCCTTTCCTGTGGTTTTAGTCCACGAACAAACACATGTAACTTTTGCTTTCCAGACAATGGTGTCTCCTTCGTGGAGCACAGCAGCCCCTGCCATCCGGATCCATCTCGCAGCTGGTATCAAGGCACCACTGCTTGCACGGCTCACTCATGCAGCCAGCACATTTCTGCTGTCGCTTTCAAGGACAAACAACTGCCCAGTCGTATTCATTGGCTGGCTCCAGCCTCTCATGCAATTATTAATAATCACGGCACCAATGGTTTGAAGGGATCTTCCCCACAGCCGTTGGATACTAGACGTCACGATAAATCAATTTTGTGTTTCATTGACATTACATTTCCAGCAGAACATAAAAATGTCGACTCGTTTTTTTTTTTTCTTTTTCCCAGTTTTTGTTTTGCATTTAAAAAAATAAAAAATAACGTGTCTTGTTAAATGTTCTGATTTAGTAAATACTGCAAATGGATAGAGCATTGTCGACCGCTTCACTGACCTAATCTTGCACCAGGTGTGTAAACAGGAAAAACTAATGACATAATTGCTACAGCACCGCTATAAATTTAAACTTCTTCAGTCAAGAGTGATCTTTGGTCACAATTGTCATACGTACCGACAACGGAACAATGGAATTCTTACTTGCACAACAGGCCTGTTAATGCAATACACATAGATAATATATAATACATAGAAACAAATCATTAATTATCAGAATAAGAGTACAAAAAAAAAGTCCTTAGTGCACCCGAACATGGTATGGTACATAGGTTAGTGTTGTGGAGTGTTCAGGAGCCTGGTGGTAGTTGGGGAAAGCTATTCCGTAAAATTCGTGATGGTAAACAGGAAATGTGACAATGGCCAGGGTAGTTACTGGGTAGATCTTTGGTTTGGGTCCACGATGATTCTGGCTACTTTTTTGAGGCAGCGCCTCCTATGGTGGGGAGGTCATGGACTGGGCAAGGACCACAACTTGTAATCTCCTTCATTCCTGGACATTCAAGTTACCAAGTTCCCGATGTTGGGGAAGTCCAGGACAACGGGTCACAGCTTAAGGATAAGGGGGAAATCCTTTAAAACCGAGATGAGAAAAACTTTTTTCACACAGAGAGTGGTCTTCTTCTTTCGTGTGGCATGCACAGCTTAAAGTTGTAGGACAACTTGTTCTATTTGATCTTCTGTTTGTGCACGTCTAGTTGATTGCATTAGTCAAAACAGGGCGGACCACGTGAAGGTTGCAATCTTCCACCCCACAGATAGTGGTGAATCTCTGGAACTCTCTGCCACAGAGGGTAGTTGAGGACAGTTCATTGACTATATTTAAGAGGGAGTTAGATGTGGCCCTTGTGGCTAAGGGGATCAGAGGGTATGGAGAGAAGGCAGGTACGGGATACTGAGTTGGATGATCAGCCATGATCATATTGAACGGCGGTGCAGGCTCGAAGGGCCGAATGGCCTACTCCTGCATCTAATTTCTATGTTCTATGTTTCTAAACCAGGGTGTGATGCAACCAGTCAATATGCTTACTACCGTGCAACTATAGAAGTTGATGAGAATATTCGTTGACATACTGAATCTTCTTAATTTACTGCGGAAATAGAGTTGATGGTGTTTAAGAAGGAACTGCATATGCTGGAAAATCGAAGGTACACAAAAATGCTGGAGAAACTCAGCGGGTGCAGCAGCATCTATGGAGCGAAGGAAATAGGCAACGTTTCGGGCCGAAACCCTTCTTCAGAGGAGTTGATGGGCATTTTTTATGATTGTATCGATGTGTTGGGATGTGTCAAGTGCCCAGGAACATGAAGTTGACGACACTCTCCACTTGAATACAGGTTTGTGGATCATAGCCATGAAAATTTAAACAATGACTTATGCGATACTGTATTTAAGCAACATTACTCAATTAAAATTGCGATATCCCAGCAAATCAAGTTATTAATGGATATTCTAACTCTCCAGCCATGCTGCTTTCGCACTTTTAGGTGTTAAAAGTACTCTCCCCTTCTTCTTGTGTAGGAAAGAACTGCAGATGCTGGTTTAAATCAAAGGTGGACAGAAAATGCTGGAGTCGCTCAGCAGGACAGGCATCTCTGGAGAGAAGGAATGGGTGACGTTTCGGGTCGAGACCCTTCTTCAGACTGATGTCAGGGGAGTGGGCAGTACAGAGATAAAATGTAGACGGAGACAGTACAACTGGTGGGAGAACTGGGAAGGGGGAGGGGATGGAGAGAGAGGGAAAGCAAGTGCTACTTGAATGTTAGAGAAGTCAATGTTCATGCCACTGGGGTGTAAGCAACCCAAGCAAAATACGAGGTGCTGTTCCTCCAATTTGTGCTGGGCCTCACTCTGACAATGGAGGAGGCCCAGGACTTAAGACCCCAACAATCTTTTCAGGTGAGGCAGAGGCTCACTTGAACCTCCTCCAAACTCATCTACTGCATCTGCTGTTTCAAGTGTCGACTCCTGTATGTTGGCGAGACCAAGCACAGGCTCGGTGATCGTTCTGCTGAACACCTCCGCTCAGTCTGCCTAAACGTACCTGATTTCCCGATTGCTCAGCGCTTTACCTCCCATTCCCAATCTGACCTTTCTGTCCTGGGCCAAATTCTTCGGGTGAAAATAGGGGGAAACCGTTTTCAGTCATCTATCTCGACGGAGATGCAAGTTTTTTCCTTGTCGCTTCTTCGCTTCCCTCGCGGCCTAACAACTTGGATTGGTGTGGCCTTTCCTGGAGTCAGACCCAGAGCTTCTGAAGAAGGTGCAGCGTGGACTTTCCATCACGGAGTGGGGCGATCCCTTGCCGGGGATCGCCAGAGAAGTGCTCCGATAGCTGGCCTGCAATATCCTGAAGCCTCGGTCTGCGGAGCTTCTAGCAGCAAGCATGGAGTGGACTTTACCATCGCGGAGTGGGCTGATCCCTTGCCGGGGATCGCCGAAGTGCTCTGACCGCCGGCCTGCGCCTATAATACCCTGAAGCCGCTGTCTCCGGTAAGGAAGTGGCCAATTCGGGAACTCCCAAGCGTACCTGCAAGAGTGTGTTCCATCTGTCCCGACATCGGAGTTTCGATCATCCCAACGAGAGGGCTTGTACATCGGGACTTCCGTAGCAGCGACTACGGAGGGTCAAGGCCCCCAATCACGGGTGAACAAAGGAAAGCTGACTGAACTTTATTGCCTTCCATTACGGTGAAGAATGCTGTGGCTGATGTCTATGTTAAATTCTATTATGTTCTTTTTAATTGTATGGCTGCATGGTAACTCATTTCACTATACTTTAATTGGTGCATGTGACAAATAAATGTGAACCTTGAACCTCCCCTGACATCTGTCTGAAGAAGGCTCTCGACATGTCAACCATTCCTTCTCTCCAGAGATGCTGCGTGTCCCGATGAGTTACTTCAGCCTTTTGCGACTACCTCCCTTTCTTCTTCATCGTCTTAAGCAGTTCGTTGGGATGGGTGACGACTTAATTTCATTGCAGTTTTGTCGGTTCTATAGTGACTGATGAGGTCAGTTCGGGAACAGCAGCCTCTTCCAACATTGATGGGAGGGAAGCTTGTGATTTCTTGTGTTCCTTTTGGAAAGTGGCAAAAGGAACACAAGATTGTGCTAGGCATCGGTGTGTTCTCAAAGAGTAGTTCTTAACGTTTCTAATATCATCCGAAATGCTCCTTCTCAGTTAGTCACAGGCTAGGGATTCCCAGCAGTGAGTGGAGATGTTACATTCCTTTGGGGAGACTTGAGAATGTCCTTGAACCTTTCCCACTGGCTGCCTGGTAATCTCTTTCTCTAAAATAACTCAGAATTGAGCATCTGTTTTTGATAGAATTGTGTTGAGCATATGAACAAAGTGGCATGACTGATATAACCAATTGTGAATAATTAGGACCTCAATGCTGAGGATATTGGCCTGGAAGAAGACATTGATGCTGGTCTGCTTAAACTTTCAGCGTAGTTATTGTGGAGACAGCAATGGTAGCATTGTTCTTGCACCTTGTAGGTATTTCGGATCTCATACAGAGTGGAGCAGATACCACTGCTGCCCTGTCAACCCAGAGTTTTGTCCTCTGTCTGAGGTCTTGGTCTTCAAATATCCTTTCAAGCAATGACTGAAGATAGCTCTTGACTCGTCAGTGCCAACCTCTCCAAGAGCAGGCTCTTGGACATGTGAGAAGTCATCCTCCGTTTGCAGGCCCTCGTCACAAACCTTTATTGTCTGAGGACATTGTGGTGCAGTGTTGATAGAGGGCCTCTCGTGTGCTTTGGTAAACGTGTACAGATCATGGACTTAAATGCAAACACCAGCTGCATTCTGCAGTTTGATAGTGAGGTTGGGGTGACCTTGGTTCTGGAATGTAGTCACCATAGGTTAAACAACTGTTCATTACTACTGAAGATCAGCTCCTGAAGTCGAGCTACAATATGGCAGCAAAAGGTAATGTTAAAGTATTGTTAAAAATAACAGATAGATGACACAACCTTGTTTAACACTGGTTTCTCTGGTTAGTGTCATCGCTTGCATGCTGTTATAGAACGTATGCAAGATGGAGACAAATTACCATAGGCAGCCAAATATGAGAACAATGTTTAACTCCATGAGTCAGGGGAAATATGGTTTTACTGAAGTTGAAGGAGGCCGACTGGTGCAATCTTCTTGGAGCTATCACATGGTGAAAATTATGCTAAAAGCGCCTCCATGTAAAAACAAGGAACCGCTGTGCTGGTTTATACACAAAAGGACACAAAGCGCTGGAGTAACTCAGCAGGTCAGGCAACATCGCAGGGTCTGATGAAGGGTCTCGACCCGCAACACCACCTATCCATGTTCTCCAGAAATGCTGCCTGACCTGCTGAATTGGAGGAGCAGCACCTCGTATTTCACTTGGGCAGTTTGCACCACAGCGGTATGAACAGTGACTTCTCTAATTTCAGGTAGTCCCTATTTTCTCCTTCCCTTCTCCGCTCTCCCTCAACCCCCTGGCTCCACCTCTTCCTTTCTTCTTCCTGCCTCCCACCCTCACATCAGTCTGAAGAACAGTTTCGACCCGAAACGTTGCCTATTTCCTTCACTCCATAGATGCTGCCTCACCCGCTGAGTTTCTCCAGCATTTTTGTCTACCTTCGATTTTCCAGCATTTGTAGTTCCTTCTTAAACATAACTGCTGAGTTACTCCATCGCATTGTATCCCAGTGTCCCACCACGGTACCTTCAGAGGGACGGGGAGCAGCTCTTTGAAGACTGAAGGTTAAAGAGGACTCGCAATCGCCTCCTCCACGGCAGACTGCAGGAAGATGCTCTGTAGTTACCAAAGGAGACTCTTCTTCTCTCTTGCAGCTGGTCACAACCATAGCACCACAAGAGGTACTCTGGTATAAACCTCTTTTCCCAGAAAGCAGAGATTAAGTACCAGCATTGCAATGTCCGTTGTAAACATAGTCACTTTAATAATTCAAATGGACAAAAAGAACATTCAGAAAATTTGAAAAAAGATTTGAAAAAAAATCACGGTAAAATCAGGTTCTGTGAAAAAAAATTCATCTGTTAAAGATCTCACTGCAAACATAGTGGAAAAGGAATGTGAACATTCACCCATTTTTCAGAAAGCTGTCCTGTTCTTAGAACTTTAAAAATAGTGCAGGAAATTGCAAAATAGTCAAGTTAACCAAAATTGCCCAACAGTTCATAAAGTATGTATTTGCCGAGACAGCGTATAATATTGCAAGCAGGCAGTCAAATGATCACTTGTAACTTGGATGAGACTCAAAAAATTGTAATACAATAGTAATTTCTGCTTGCTGTAATCACTTAATGAATGCATTGAGACATGGCATAATTATAAATCCAGAGGCACTTATTTGCAAGATATCACTCAAAGTTATTTAGATGTTGCAGTTCTAAGCTGTTAGTGGACTATTCTGGACCACTGGTTTTTACAGTGGGAGCTATGACACTCAGGCAGTCGCTACATGTTAAATATAGTCTCTATGTCCGATTTTTCAAACAAACATGAGTTTACAGACCAGAGAACTCATTATTAAGTTGCGAGAATGAACTATTCGCTTATAGTAAAATATAGCTATCTAGTAAAACATTTGAAAACCACAGGTTTATACTTTAGGAAACAAGGTGTTGTCCATGTCCCAATCAGCATCAATGGTACTGAAGTGGAGATGGTCGAGAGCCTGGATGTAAATATTACCAACAATTTGACCTGGAGCAACCACATTCAACATATGATCACGAAAGCACACTAATTACTCGGAATACTAAGGAAGTTCGACATGTCTCCCAACAACTTTTGCCACAGATCCACTACATAAAGCATTCCTATCGGGATGCACCACAGCTTGGTTTGGGAACAACTTTGCCCATGACTGCAAGAAAATGCAGTTGTGGATGTAGCACAGTCCATTACACAAACCCGCCCTCCTCCCCCAGCAACTCCATCTACACTTCATGCTGCCTCGATAAAGTAGCCAACATAATCAAGGACTATTTACAGTCATTCCCTCTTCTCCCCTCTCCCGTCCAGCAGAGGATATAAAAGCTTGAGAGCACATACCACTGGATTCAGGAACAGCTTCTTTCCCACTGTTAATAAACTGCTGAGAAGTCTTCTCATAAACTGAGGTTTAGTTCCAATCTGCCACCTACCTCATTGCAGCCCTTGCATTTTTGTTTTATCTTCCTTTTCTCTGTAGCTGGAATGGTGTAACACTACATTCTGCACACTGGTATTCTTCCCTGTACATTATCTGTTGTACATGAAATAATTAGTTGATTGCATTCATGTATGGTTTGATTTGACTGGAGAGCACGCAATTTTTTTCTACAGTATCTCAGCACACGTGATAATAATAAACCAATAATAAATCAAAACCAATGTTGCAAAGTAGGAATACCTCATTGACTCACCCGTCCAACAGAATCATACTATGATTACAGAGAACAGCATGTTCCCTGCTTAAAGATACATTATGCTCAGCTTCCTTTTTTCAAGTAAGTGAGATACTTTACAAGTAACTTGCGAACATAAACACTTCATAAACAACAACCATACATGGAATAAGTGTTTGAAACCTAATACAGATCTGTTTGCAAACAGCCATATGCAATCGATAAATCACATCTCAACCTGTAAAACTGGCTTTAGCCCAATTTACAACTTTTACTCCTTATACGTTTTTGTTATTTTCCATTCTATGATTCATCTAACTGAATTATGATTACTCCCAAATGCTCTCCCATTGTCATCTTTCCAGCCCACTTGGTTGGCTTGATTTAAAACTCCCCTTGAAATAATTCTGAATTTTAAACTTCCATTTCCTCCTACTCTAGTATTGAATTTGTAAATGCTGAGACAGGTAAAATCCACTACAAATCTTCCCTTCGTTTTGTATTTCTATATTTGTACTTCCATCTCCCTTGCACAATGAGATCTCAAATACAACTCCCATGACTGGCCTCTTTTCATCTCATTTCAACCGTTTTTGGGCTCATTTGTTGATCTGCATTCTTCCCATTCTTCCCCACAGTAATTGTTTCCTTCACCATCAATGTAACAACCTCTTTCTATTGACGCTTCTCTATTCCAACCAGGACTGGCATCCCAGTCCAAACTTAAAACCATTTTTCAGTAATAGACGTATCATCCTTTCACATGTCATCAGGACTTCTTGTGTCAACATATTCACTATTAAGCATTGTTAAAATTCAGTTTTTTTTCTGCCATTACTTACTGTCACAGGCATGTTTACTAATCCCCTGCCTTCTGCATTCAACTTCGTTGATCTCCCTTTTGAAATTGTAGTTGGTTTCCCTCCTCCTTGAAATCTATTTTTTGTGTATAAGATCACGAGGGAAGTAGAGAGGGTAAATGCACAGAGTCTTTTACCCAGAGTAGGGGAATCAAGAACCAGGGGACATAGGTTTTAGATGAGAGGGGAAAGATCTAATAGGCACCTCAGGGCAACTAGTTCACACAGTGGGTGATGGTTATATGGAAGCTTCCTCTGACAGCTTATTATATAAGCTTCCAGAGGATGTATTTGAGGTAGGTACAATAACTACTTTTAAAAAGCATTTGGACATGCATATGAATAGGAAAGGTTTAGAGCAGAGGTTCCCAACCTTGGCAACGTTAATAGCACATAACAATGTTATTTCACTTATTTATGAACAACTAATGATATACCAGAACCAAACACAGTCAGTCAATGAGAAAAAATATGTACAAACCCAAAATCAACAAATTTACCCCCTGGGTAGTCGAAGGTTGGAGGGATATGGTCCAAAAGCAGGCAGGTGAGACGAGTGTAGATTGGTTATCTTGGTGGGTCTAGGCAGGTTGAGCTAAAGGACCTATATCTGTGCTGTATCACTCTAAATCCATCCCTGAAGTACCAACAAACATCTGGGTAATGAGATGGTCCCACGCTTGTTCTGATGCAATGCTTATGCCTTATACTGGCCGCACCTCCCCCTAAGCAAGACCACAAGTGGCACACATAAAACTCTCCCTCCACCACCATCTTTTCAGCCACACATTTATTTACACTATACTCCTCTTTTCTATACACAAAGGTAGTTTGCAAAGGCAAAATCACTGGTTATCATTTCTGAGGTCCTAGATTTCATGTTATTCCGAAGTCACTGTAACCTGCCTGCAGACTCTAATCCTTCCTTCTACCTACATTTTTGGTACCAATATAATCATCTCTGGTTGCAATCATCCTTCTTCAAAATTCTCTACATCCTTGGTCTTGGCAACAGGGAGACAACATCGTATCCTGGAATCATGTCAGTGGCCACAGTGACATCTGTTTATCCCTTAAAATATTGAATGTCCTATCAGTTCAGCTTTTCTCTCCTTTACCTCCATCCTACACAATTGAGTCACTCACTGAGCCAGTGGTTTTGACTGTATTCCACTAAGGAATCCTCACCTTCTCCAGCATTTGAAATAATCACCTATTAAAGACAAAGATAATCTCTGTGGATTCCCGTGTCATCTGCCACTGCCTAGCAGTCACCCATTTCTTTTCTACCAGACGAAACTGCGGAATAACCATCTCTGAAAAGTGTTGCCTACATAGCACTCACACGTGTAGATGCACTATGCTGTCATTAGCCCCTAGTGGAATGTCCAGCGTAACAATTGATGACACTTCTATGTGGTTGCCCAAAAGCCAAGGAGTATCCAGGATTTTCCGCATGGTGTGAGATATACATTCATTCGGACTGAGGATCCCTAAAATGTCTCTATTTACCAAAAATGCTAAATCAAACAACTCCCATATGTTAACACTTAACATATTTTTGTTTTATTTAATCAAATAAACATTTTCTTAATTTAACTATTTATACTTTTAATAGCAAACAACACCCCTTGCATCTTTTCAACAAATTCTCAAGGACTACCAAATTCTTTATCTTCACACCTGTTCAAACTGCAATCCCTTTAAGAATAATTCTTGCTACCTTTAAGCCATACCCAAATCTGATTCGGCCTCTGTTAGCAGCAAATATATCTTTGGTTAGCAGTATCTATTATTATGTAACTACCTGTTAACTGCCACTGACAGACAGCTGTTTACAATTGGCTAACAGTAAAGTTATAGTAAAATCTGAATGCAAATCTAAAGACAAACTTTGGAGCAAAATCACTTCTTAACAAAAACCCATGCACACCAACTTCATGACTAATGTCCTGTTGAAGCTGCACTCTATTTATGATACACTATGCAGGACCACCTAATGCTTCCCACTTACAATAATGGTTTAAATATACAGTACCTGTACCAGCTTCCAGTATAACAGAAGGTGGGTGGAGGGAAACAGATTGCAGACTCAGAGGAAAGGAAGGGACACATGTCATCAGTCACAAAGTTAACTATTTGATAAGATATTTAAGTGTCCTGAGAAATTTTCTGGATTTCTACTTGGAGTTTTCTTTAGGGCACAAATGTATTTATTTAACATAAAAAATAATTTATCAGAATTCAGTGGCAATGGCTAGGTGGGACATTGAAAACCATAAATCTGGATTCATTTCAAAATAACTACGAGAAAAGCCAATGAAGCCTCATGATGGTACTATTTAATTCTGTTTTTGACAGTTATTGAATTGCTTCTATCAATTAGGTGTCTAATAAATTAATATGCAAGACAGGCCGCAATCTGTTTTATATAAGTAAATACACCCCAAATAAATTAAAGTAAAAAAAAGAGATACATAATAAAACAGAGCAAAAAGTGTTTAATTTTATACCACACTTTCAATCATTCCAGACTATACAAAGCATAATTTTTAACAAAGGATTATTTTACTCTTGTATCTGAAATATTAAGAAAATATCAACAGTACACGTGTTTACATTTGTAAGTTAGATGATAATACATGATACTTTCATCAATGGAGACTCACGAGATTGCAGATGCTGGAATTGTTAACAAAAAAAAATTGCTGGAGGAACTCAGCCAGTCAGGCAGAAGCTTTTTGGTTTAGATACAGCATGCGGAAACAGGCCTTTTGGTCCACCAAGTCCTCTCTGACCAGCGATCCCCGAACATTAACACTATCCTATACACACTAGGGACAATTTCAATTATACCAAGCTAATTAGCCTACAAACCTGTACATATTTGGAGTGAAGGGAAATGTCCAAAGATGCTGCCTGGCCTGCAGAGTTCCCCCAGCTGTTTATTTTTTTTGCTCATCATTCCATTCATGGCTATTTTATTCTGGTGAATAAACCTATAGCCACATAACATACAAGATGTTTAATGTTCAATGATTATATTATATTATGAGTACACAATTTGCTCTTCAAGTCCTCTTTAACTTTAAGATACTTTTTTAAGAATACAAGGTTTGATTACTGTTTAGATGAAGCTAAAGTTTGACAACTCTTTAGCAACATTATCTTTGCTTTTCAAGATCATTAAAATAAAATATTTCACTTCCTGGCCAGATTAATAATTTTTGAAGTGTAAACAAAAAATATAATAGTGTTATACATGAAACTCAAACTATGATGGATTCTTAAAAAGTACACACAAAGGAACAAAGGGCAATCGTTTCTAATATGCAGATGCATATTTCCAACGACAGTTAATAGCTTTTAATTAATTTTACATTTTATGGAGTAATGAGGTCATAAGGGAGAATATATAAAAAAGTATGTCAGATTTTTAATCTGCTTAAAAACATTAGAGGATAAATCAATGAAGGAACAGCAATTACATCCTGCAGCCTAAAGAAGAACTAAAAGTCACATTACTGTTCAGCAATAAAATAATGTCTTGCACATTATATATCAACTGTACTTATTCCAAATCACCTTTCATTAACAGCGTGATCGGTGAACTATTCGAATTTGTCGCAGTGACTCAATGATTCTTATACTACGTCCATATTTCTCATACAAACATTTTGACTTCTGAGATAAATCGCAGGACCCATTAGGATGCCAGAATGCATCGTTCAGTTGCAATAATAGTCCAGGTGGCAATGGTCTGGATCTCCAGTTCTTCTGCCGACAATTATATTCTTTTCCAAATAACAACAATGTTTTTATCTGTTGCTGCCACAAGATATTTAAATTCTGTATCAGTAATTGCAACATTTATCAAAGTTCCTTCAACTATTTCACCTTTTGCTTCTATAGTTGGCCACTTCAGAATCTGCAAAAAAAACATTAGCTAGATGAGCAAATGTAGGCATTAACTATCCTTCACAGTGTATTTTATGTACATCAATGTAATTATTTGATGCAGCTAGATAATTATTCAATACTATTCACTGAAGTTAGTGTCTCACAGATCTTTCCATTCGTTCCCATTGAATCTACTGTATGTATGGACACTGGCAAAATGCTGACTGGAAAGTTATGAGAAAATCAAGCACCTAATGTCATTCCTCTTAAGATATTTAACACAAAAGTTTATGATCTGGAAGTATAGCTTTGGTTAATTTTCCCTTTATCTTTGACAATCAATGGAGTATTAGAACAAACAGTTAAGGAAGTATACAAAATGTCCAATAATCCTTTTAGAACTGCTATTAAAAATCAAGCACTGTATCTTCAAAGACTATTCCATTAAGAATGCAATATTTTCCTGTGAAATTGTTCTAAATATATGTTATAGCATTTTAAATAAACAGGAAGCCAATTTCTAATCAGCTAAAGCTAAAGCCAGTCCAGATTTCATTGAGAATGGAAAGAAATTCTAAATAATTTCACACAGAAACTTTCAGTGAGGATATTATGCAGGTGCTAAAACAGTCTTAAGCAACTCCATTGCAAATAAATTGGAATCTTTGCACGCTTACTTCTGACTGACTTGGTCAGTTGCGGCTTCATCTATAGGCATACAGTCCCTGGAAATTACCTACCAGTTCAACCTCATTAAAGTAACGGCCTAAGACATTGAACAGAAAGCACCTTGGAACCCGGAACAGTACTATAAAAGGTGCTGTCCCGCTGTGTGTTGAGTTCCCTGGGCCAACATCAGCACTGGCAAATGGCTTGAGCATCAATGAGGCAGCTGGTGCAACAGTAATGGGGCAATGAATGGTAGCAGGCAGACAGTGATTAGGGCAGGGAGAAGGTAAGGGAACTGTGAGAATTATGGCATTTGTAGAAGAAAAACTCAAAATATCTGTTCCGGGCACAATAAAAAGTATGATTCGTGTGAATGGCCCTTGGAAATTGATTTGGTTTGTAAATATGGTTCATGGATTTACACTCCAAACAAAAGATATGCATCACTGGCATAAACTGTTTTATTGGTTTAACAGCCAGATTAGCTCCACCTTGTTAAGAAAATGCACAAAAATAAGGTTTGTCGGAAAAACATGTGGTAAAACAGCTAAAATTCTACATTTACCTAATCTTGTCACAGGAAAACACAGGCATATTCACAATTGTTATACTCCTGCTGCAGATAAGTAGAATCCAAGAGACAATTGTCATATTCAAAGGCCAAAGATTGATGCAGCATTTCAAAAACTTTTCCCCACATCAGTAATAATAGTGAGAGTGCAACCATACATCAAAGACAGTGGGGAAATTTGAACGGCACTCCATCTGATATGATTTCATTTGAACATTGAACACTAACATTAAAAATAACTGCAACAGATAAATTGGATTTTCTTCAAAATGTTGAAGGAAATTTTACAATTTTTATACTCCACTCGTGTACAATGTCTCAGGAAAAACCATTCGGCGACAATGTTTAAAATCTAGTTACTAATTTTAATTCAATTTTGTGTCAGTAAAAGATACCTGCGTTGGTGAAGTCTTTTTGTCAGAAGTCAGATATTCAGTGCTGTTCTCATCGAACCTATACATCCAAACGTCTCCTTTCTCATCTCCACATAGAAGATAGTTTTCAGCTGTAGAAATAATTCTGCTTAATTTTTGCGATATTTAATTATTATCAACCTTGATCCCTAAAAGTTCCGATATATAATACAACTCTTTAACATTTCATTTTTAAAGTTTTAGTGCCTTTACTTTGACTACTTTGTTTTAAGTTAAAGAATCAAATAAAGAAACTACTGAGAGGACACTAAAGCGTCAATGAAAATAATGATTATAATGACTGAATGGTATTTCCCAAAAGCTAGCCACAATGTTGTTTCAAGGTCAGTTTATTGTCACGTGTATCAATTAAGGTACAGTGAATTTCAAATTACCATACAGCCATACAAAATAAAGCAACTAGACACACAACTACATAAACGTTAACATAAACATCCACCACAGTGGATTCCCCATGTTCCTCACTATGATTGAAGGCAATAAAGTCCAATCTTCCTCTTTTATTCTCTTGGGGCAGTCGAACTATCTGCAGTCGGGGCGATCAAAGCTCCCGCAGCTGGCGGTCGAAGCCCCCGTGTCGGGGTGATCAAAGCTCCCGCAGCTGGCGGTCGAAGCCCCCGTGTCGGGGCGATCAAAGCTCCCGTGTCGGGGCGATCGAAGCCCCCGTGTCGGGGCGATCAAAGGTCCTGTGGCTTGGAGTTCCCGAAGTCGGTCTCTAACCAGACTGCGAGCTCCGCGATGTTAAAGTCTGCAAGATCCTGCGGTTGGAGCCCCAAAGTCAATTGTCGACAAGGATCATGAGCTCTGTGATGTTATGTCTGCAGGCTCCTGCAGTGGAGCTCTCGAAGTTGGTCTCCAGCAAAGGCTGCCAACTCCTCGGTGTTAGGCCGCAGTGCAGACGGAGATACGATACAGAAAAAAAAAAAATTTTAAATCGCATCTCTGTTGAGGTAAGAGATTAGAAAAATTTCCCCTCAACTTTTAATAACATTATTTAGAGAGTTGGAGAGGGGTAATAATTTAACATAATGGAATTTCACATTTAAATAAACTTCAAGATTCATCAAAAAAGTTTACTGAGTACAATATTACCCTAAAATGGCAGAAGAGGAGCAAATGATTATTGGGATATATAAATAGCAAAAATCATGAAAACGTTCTGTTGTTCAAGACTTGTTATGCACTCACCTGGACAAGCAGCAAGTGCTATGTAAAGCTGTTCTGTGTTGGACCACTCAAACTCTCTCAGAATCTCTGCATGCACCTTAGTATTCTGTTTCTTCCGTTTTAGTAAAGTCTTATTCCAGCTCCACAGGTATATTGAGCCTTGCATGGAACTTTTGGAAGCTGTTCAATCATACGGTAAAATATGTTTAAGTCTAATGGATTCTATAATCATTAAAGAAGCAGCAATTATGTAACATTGTAACATGTCTCGCTTGGGAATGAGGTCTGCTTTCGTGGCAGTTTAATAGCGCTTTCTCACGGGGCGACTTGACGCAAGATGTAACCAGAGTGAAGTGGTCGTGGTCTAGCACGATATCACACGATATAACGGGGGGTAGATAAAGAGTTCCCACGGGTACTCGGCATTTCTGTTATTTGTGCGAGTGACTTGTCCGTCTCCCGAGCTTTCCCGTTAAATCTTGAATGAACATTGTGAACTGTGAAGTGTTGTTAAATCATCACGTGGCACAAATGATGTAACTTTTTTTTCACACACTATAAATATCCTCCCTTGGTTGAATTGGCTCATTTGGAGACATGCCTGTACTAAGTAGTTTCGAGTACAGGATGGTGGTGTTTTTCATTGACGCGCTGTATGCAGCAGCCCTCTATGTGAATCGAGGACGCTTGCGTGAAGGCAGAAGGGTGAGATTAAAATTCTTTTGGCATCTTGGAAAACAGATTTAGATGCTTGCTCAAGACAATGGAGCAGAAGCCCAAGAATGTGGAGACTATAGTATATGCAGCATGTGTTCTGCACAACCTGATCCGAATGAGAGGTGCAGCTGCAGGATCAGCAACAGCCATCCAGGACGGTGACCTAGTGGACAGTGACACAGGGGGAATAACACTAGGTACATGGAGAAGTGGTGCAACCGAGGCGGAAATGGTCCCACTGCAGCGTTTCAAAGGTAACTCGGGCACATACAGTGGGAAAGAGCAAAGAGGCCATCTCTGCGCTTACTGCAATTCACAATTGGGGAGTGTGCCGTGGCAGGACAGCTCTATTGATGGGTAGCCGACCACAGGAACACTACTGCATGTTAGCAGACATGCATAGAAAATAAGCTGATGTCCCGTTGTAATCCTGCTTCTCTTTGTTTCACTTTAAAGTGTTGTCCTCTGAAAATTGCTTCCTATAAGATGGTTGTCCGCAAAACCTGCCATTTAGCACATTGCATTGTCCCTTTTATTGCCTGAGTTTAGGCTTGTTGCGGAGGTTAATGAATAGAATCTGTTTAAAAAAATCTAGCGTGCCTCATTTGTTGATTTTCATGTTTGCGAAGCCCTTTTTTAGACAAATGTTGTTTGGTATGATGCACCTTCTCTCAATATGTGCAAGAAGTCGTCTTTTTATATTGTCAAATAGGAATAAAGACTTTGTCTCACATTGACCGTGATGATTGTCTTATTTTATTATCTACTGAGAGGTGAAACTTTCAAATGTTTAAATAGCTCAGCAATTGAGGGACCTGAACACTCAAAAATGAAAAAGAATGAAAATGTGATTATATCACCTCCCTTCAACTATTTTGTGTTTCAGCATGAGAGGGATTATAACATTAGAGACATTCATCTTGTAGTGATGTGTTAATGAAGAATTGCAGACATCAATCTGATAGTAAAAAATATATTTATTTAACAATGAGGTAAACAAGCACTGACAATCAAACTGCTGAGTTAAAAGCTTTATCACACTTCAGGCTATAATAAAATGTGGAGCCTCCAACAGAAACAAAGTAATGCCCAAGAGGAAAAAACACACATTAACATACAGACATTTATAAAGGACTCTAGATGTCACACCAAATGGTGAGTGGCCAACAACTAAAATAAACTAAAACTCAAACGGTTAAAGACTACATAAATAATTCTCAACGTCCGAGGGATAACTGGACCACCTTTTTTACTCACCTTCTGTCCCCTCTGTCCAGCTTCCAGGTTCACCGTTCGCAGGAGTTCCCATGGTAAACGCAAGAGTTATTACGGATATCGCACTGGCCACTACGTCCATATAATGTTTCAATGTTCAACCACAAGTGTACAAGGCACTCTTGGAGAAATTCAAGCTTGCTTGAATTTTCTCCCGAGTCAACAAATTATACGAGTACCTGCCGTTAGCGCCACGGTGGTCCACGAATGCCGTACGGTTATCGTACGAGGTTCCCACGATGTTCAACTCTGGTTACCTCTTGCGTCAAGTCGCCCCGTGAGAAAGCGCTATAAGGACTGGACCTTACTTAGAACACTCCTGGAGAGTCAGTAGTTTCAACTTTCTCCATGCAGGAGCCTTCTTTAATTTTCCTCCATCAAAAGTCAAAGTATCCTTTATTGTCATTCAGACCCTTCAGTCTGAACAAAATTACGAACCCTAACAGCCATAACACAGAATAAAATAACAAAACACACAATAAACACAGATTTAACATCCACCACAGTGAGTCCACCAGGCACCTCCTCACTGCGAGGGAAGAGTCCTTGTCTCCTCCCTCCTTGTTCTCCCTCTGCGTTGAGGCGATCCAGGCTTCCGATGTTGTGACCCTGCCGGGTGATGGTAAGTCCCGCGGCCGAATCCGAGCTCCGCGAACGGGCCGGTTCAAACTGCTCGGCCCGGGGTGGACAAAGCTGCCACCCTCCAGTCCAGCGGACGAAGCTGTTGTTGCGGGAGCTCCAGAGAACCAGCCACCAACCTGGGACCTGCGAGCTCCCGACTTGTCATCCACTGGGCCCGCGGCAGAGCCTCCGAAGTCATATCATACAATTTATTATACAATAAATTGGAAGCAAGATGGTAGCCATAGAACCATTAAACTGAATGGTACCAAGCCCCAGTTTTGTGGCCCATAAATCTATACAATAAGACAGTAAACTTGCATTACCCATATTCTATTTATTTAGGAAACAAGATTTTATTTGAAGAAACAATTGGTTATAATTGTTGGTTTTAGGTACAATAGAATTCCGATATCCAGTCCAATTTGAAAAGCCAGACACGAATTTTGATGGGGCAGTGAGCACTCTGGCCCTTTGAACCTCCTTCATTCTACATTAAATTAGATTAGCCGCCGCTGCTCTCTCTTTGAATTGTGTATGGTTGATGTCCTCACAATTTTTTTGTTGTTTCGTTTCATTCCGCTTATATGTTTTGTAATCTGCTTACTAAATTTTGTAAGGAGTCCTTGAGAGTCCTTGAAAGGCGCCCATAATGTATAATAATAATAATAATAATAATAATTAACATCATGGCTGAACTTCTTCCTAAACACCATTTTACCGCACTAACGTATAATCAAAGGATTCTGTGATAAGGGCTAGAAATCATTCAATCAATCAATCAATCAATCTGTTGTTATACAACACAACAACTAAATGTCCTGAACACTTCAGGGAAGGGAATTCCAAAGTTTCGCAATTTTTCATCTCAGTCATGAGCCTGAAACCCTTACTCTGAAACTTGCCTCATATCTACTCCTTAGCCAGTAAAACATTCTCCTTGCATTTGTCAATCCCATTACGAATATTGTACATAATGTAGGATCTCATCTCATTCTTCAAAACTAGAAAATGAGGTCCCAGTCTAGTTAATCTGTCCTCACAGAGCCAACCTGCCAATTGTGGAATCAGTATAGCGGATCTTTGTGTGTATAACAAGGCTCAAAGGCCTTATACAATCGCATTAACAATTTTTTTCTCCTGTACGCAATCCTTATATAATAGATGAACATATCACTTTTGCTTTTAATTGCCTGCATGTTGGGCTTCAATGATTTGTGTACCAGCACGGCAGTGGTCCCTTTGAACGTCAACACCACTTAATCTCGCACAATTTAATAAATTTTCCACTTTTCTGGTACAAGCATCAAAGTGGACGTGTTTTGCACGTGTTTTTCAACATTATATTCCATCTGCCACGTCTTCACTCTTTACCCAGCTTTTTTTTTTAAGCTGAGAAGCTCTTTCACATTCTTATCCATGCTCAAAGTCAAATCTACTTTCACGTTATCAGGAAACTTGGAAATGTCATTCTGGCCCAAATTGTTGATTGAATTTGTGAATAAATGGAACTCAAGCACTGATCTCTGAGGTATCCCACTAGTCACAGCCTGTCCATCTGAGAGAACAAAATCTTTACTCTAAATCTTTTGTTTTCTATTTAATAACTAATTGTCAATGCAGATTACATTATTCCAAGTCTATATACTCTGATCTTGGTGATCAAACTGCTATCATTTTCATAACATTTTAATGTACTTACCTATAAGATCATCACTGCAGAAAACCAACGTATCAATCACATGGTAATTATTTTCATCCTCTTTATTGTAAATTGGGAAAAGAAATTCCATCTCAAAGTTTCTGGAAGTCAAAAATAAAATCCTACATTAACTATAAAGAATTGTACTCAGCAGCACACAAATGATGAGCTTCTTTCCCAAGTTGATTATTCATTAATATCAATATGAATTCAAAACTTAAAAAAACTAAGTGATGGAGTGCTAAATAATCTTGGTGATTTATGAGTACATGCATACAGATGTTACAACTGTTGCTGAATCCCTATGATATTTGGGACTAACAAATCCCTATAGATATTTGTCCTTCATGCATCAGTAATATTAGTACTACTGTGTTCCCAATTTTTTTTTATTTTTGCATGATTATTCACACTTTCAATTTAAATTTTGGTGGTCCATGGGTTCCCATCAATGACGGGAGGAGAAAATTAGTTTAAAGGAGATTTTTTACAAAATGTTATACGTAGGACAGGAATGGCATTGGGGACGGTGAAATGAAACAAAAAACAGAAAAAGAGGGGCTAATGTACAGGAGTTAAAAAAATTAGGAGGAAAATTTAACCTGTTTGAAAGAACGATTAGAAAAGATATGAGAAGATATCTTTGCACCCTGCAAGAGATAAGTCTGGAAGGGTAGTGGAAGCAGAAATGTTCTTCTCATTTATAAATGGTGACCTGCAGGGCTATGGACCTTGTGCCAAAAGATGCGTTTCAGCTGGACAGCTCTCTCTTAACTGGCACTGATATAAAAGCCTCCTTTTGTGCCATTATTTTCTGATAATTCTATGAGAAAATCAATATTATGACTTTATTAATGGGAATGCACAGTCTATGAAAAATCAAGGATCTACAATAATAGTAAAAGTTTCTACATAGTAAAAGACAAGTGAAAATACAAGGGGATTTCTGAAGAAATCTTGAGAGTGAATGGGATCATGAAATTGCGCAGCAAATCAATTGAATTGATTGAAAGATACAATATAGAAACTGGCCCTTCGGCCCACTGTGTCCATGCTAACCATCGATCTCCGTTGACACTTGTTCTATGTAATCTCACTTTCACACCTACTCCCTACAAACATTAGGGGCAATGTTATAATTTTATAAAAGTCAATTATTCTACAAATCCACACGTCTTTGGGATGAGGAAGGAAACTGTAGCTCCTGGAGGAAACCCTCATAGTCACAGGGAGAACATGTAAACTCCACATAGATTGAGTCAGAGTTTCTGGTACTGTGAGGCACCACTGTGCCGCCCCTGATGTGATAAACCAGATTCAGTTGATTGCCTATGAAATGCAAGAATGTTGGCACAAAAATAATGGTATTTGAACAAGATACAATAAGTGTGGATCTCAACAAGATTGAAACCTTTCACAAGGGAGGGGACAATTGTGGAAAAATATCTTAACAAAACAACACAATTAAATGTGACATACGGAATAAATTACTTGCCTTTTTCCTTCAGGTTTAGTTTGCGTGATGTCCCAGGCAAAGCAACCGTTTTCACAGGCAGCCACAAGATAATGATCAGGGCAAGTTGGAACAAGGCTCATCTTGAAAGGAGTTGAACCACTCTTCAAAACCAGCAAACGACTGTTGCAAAAGAAAACAACATGTTTAATCTTGTAATTCTAATTACAAATCCCTTTCTCTAGCAGGGAAACAAAAATCATACAAAATAATCACTTCCTATACTTGGCTTAGTACTTTACATGGTAATTTTGCTTCTCTACTCCTTGCAAATATCACATAATGTATAGTTTATTTAAAGATGTACCCCATATACTAAACATTTTGCAAAAATGTGTTTATTAAATCTAAATGTGCTCTTAATGAAAAGATACAATCATGTCAAAGATTACTCGAGTCTACATCAAAGTGTTTTATATCCAATAAATATTTACTTACAGTGCCCTCCATAATGTTTGGGACAAAGACCCATAATTTATTTATTTGCCTCTGTACTCCACAATTTGAGATTTGTAATAGAAAAAAATCACATGTGGTTAAGTGCACATTGTCAGATTTTAATAATGGCCATTTTTATACATTTTGGTTTCTCCATATAGAAATTACAGCAATGTTTATACATAGTCCCCCCATTTCAGGGCACCATAATGTTAGGGACACAGCAATGTCATATAAATGAAAGTAGTCTTGTTTAGTATTTTGTTGTATACCCTTGCATGCAATGGCTGCTTGAGGTCTGCAATTCATGGACATCACCAGTTGCTGGGTGACTTTTCTGGTGATGCTCTGCCAGGCCTGTATTGCAGCCATCTTTAGCTTATGCTTGTTTTGGGGGCTAGTCCCCTTTAGTTTTCTCTTCAGCATATAAAAGACATGCTCAATTTTGTTTAGATCGGGTGATTGACTTGGCCACTCAAATATTGAGCGTTTTTTAGCTGTGAAAAACTCCTTCATTGGGATCATTGTCATGCTGTAGAATGAATCACCGGCCAATGAGTTTTGAGGCATTTGTTTGAACTTGAGCAGATTAGATGTGTCTATACACTTCAGAATTCATTATGCTACTACATCAGCAGTTGTATCATCAATGAATACAAGTAAGTACATTTTATTTATATAGCATGTTTAAATCAACTTGCGTTGAAACCAAAGTGCTTTACATAGAAGAAATAATTAGGTTTCCGTACATCCATAGAAAAAGAAAAAAAAAGAAAAATGACACAACACATTATAGAATTTAACATGAACGTCCCTCCACAGCAGAATCAAAATTTTCCTCTGTGGGAAAAGGCACTAGAAAGTTCAGTCCTGTTCCTCTGTGATCACCCGATGTCGGGGCCTATTTGTGGCCTCCGCAGCCAGTCCGATGTTTTCAGGCCTTCTTGCCGGATGATGGAGCTCCGGCGTCGGGAGAAACACTCCTCAGCGGCTTGGCGTGTCTGGAACGGCCGCTCCCTCCCCGGAGACCGCGGCTCCCGATGTCCACAGGCATGGCTTGTGAGCCAGTACCTTCAGCCGCCATACATGCCAGGCCGTAACGCCCCTACCACCATGTTTCATAGGTGAGGCGGTATGGTTTGGATCTTGGGCAGTTCCTTCTCTTCTCCATACTTTGCTCTTGCCATCACTCTGATATAAATTAATCTTCGTCTCATCTGTCCAACAAGATCTTTTTCCAGAACTGTGGTTGCTCTTTTAAGTGTTTCTTGGCAAACTATCTGGCCATCCTATATTTGTGGCTAACCAGTGGTTTGCATCTTACAATGTAGCCTCTGTATTTCAGTTCATGAAGTTTTGCGATTAGTAAGCTCACCAGTGCTCTCTTTCTTCTGAATTATGTTCCAAACAGTTTACTTTGGTAAGCCTAAGGTTCGGCTGATGTCTCTAACAGTTTTATTCTTGTTTCTCAGTGAGCAATCACCACTTCATGTGGCAGATGGTGAGCACTCAACAGGCTTTTTCCTGCCTGTAGTTTATGCTGGTTGCAGCCTGAGATCTTCCCTACACTCCATCAGCACAAAGACACAAGCTTATTTAGTAAATATAATCTTTAGAATATTGAAAACAAACCACTGACAAGTTACCTAAACTTAGATTTTACTGTTGGTAATTAAAGCATCTAAGCCAAGATTGTAACTGGTTCAGTAAATAACATAATTCCAATCATAACCACATTTGAAGATACAAGACCCTCCGCATTGTGAGGGGTTGAGGGAGGGTGGTTACATTCCTAGAAAATGTCCGTACCACAATTTTCCATAATGCGATGCTGCATCATCTGTGCATATGTTAAGAAACCCTAGTTGAAAAAAGAATTGTGATTTATTGATTCTGTGAGTGTTTTTATTCCATATACTCACAATTTTGGGCAATGAATTGTGAATTCTGTAAGGACTAACTTCCATAACCTGCATGCCCATAACGTGGAAATGACTTACATATTCCCCGAAATAATAAATTATATTCCCTGAAATTGCAATGATGATTAGATGGAGATATGTTAGATGGAGAAATTGTTTCTGTTCAAGTCTGCACAATACATACCTTGCTTGAAACCTGTAATCTAGATCTGGAACACCAATATCCCATAAGATGATTGTATGATCATAGGAAGCAGCTGTTGAAAGAAAGTGAATTAACATTATAATCGGAAGTGCTGTGAAACTGAGGGAATATTAAGACTTATGGATCTACTGTTTTTGTTATTTTGTGAACTGACTGATTATGATCATAATATTACTTATCATTAAAACATTTTGGTCACATATTTATAATATTTACAAACTCAAATAATAATGTCATAATTGAATAGAGGAATCTCTCAGAAGTAATGTCTTACACAAAATTACCACTCAAATTGATAATTATGGGTTCTCAACTGAAGCCCAAATCATTGATAACATTGATAAAATGTTATGAAGCATTGTCCATTGCTTTCTCTCACTAATCAAATTTTGGAACCACATGCCTGCTTCCCCTTTAATTGCATAGGCTTTTATTTTTCTGTGTCTGCCATGAAGGAAGTTTACAAAAATCCTATTGACCACATCAAATGTTTTAGGCTAGACAAAAACAAAACAGCTTTGAGATTCCCCTGTGTGCAGCACAGCACTGTCAAAGTGTGTATAATGAAATCTACTGAACAGGTACAGCAATGAGGCAGGATGGGGAGAACAGATGATTTCTCTTTCATAGATCAGTGATGTTGTAAATCTATGTAAATCCTATGAAATTGAAGAATTGCTTCATGATGATTTGTGAATATTTTTTGGTGTCAGGTCCAATTTCAAAATAAAGCAAAGTTCATATTGTTCTTTTCAAACACTTCAATGGCCTTATTTTTTGGAAGATAAAAGTATATAAATCCATTCAGTTTTACGCAGCACTTTCCTTAAAGTCTGTTAGGGATAGGTAATATTTTCAGCAGAGTGCACATAAAAAAATTACTTTCCAAGGAAAACTGATTTGCTTCATGCAAGGAGATATAGATTAGGATTCGGTGGGGATAAAATTTGATCAAGATCCAGATTTCACACCCAGCATTAAATTGTGACCCTCCTCTTATATACATGCCCAAACCATCACTCAAGATCTTGACCCTATCGTCCAACTCAACACACACCCCAACCCTTGGCCTCAGTCCCACCCTCTCCAAAGTGACAGACACATGTAAAAACATTCATAGGCATACCTCCTACATCTGATTTAACAGGCTTACCAAGAGACAAAGAACCTATGGGCCAGTGCATGCAATGTCAAGTCAGAACCAGGATTTGTTTTACATTTTAGTCGTCAGGTTTTATAGCAGTAAATCTTCCATGTGAGAATGAGTAAAGTTGTTAGAGTGAAATTACAAGGTTTAAGTGAAGCAATGAGAAGGTTGCTAATAAGGGGATCAGCATAACTTTGAATTAGTGTGAAATGAAGTAGGACAACAGTGTTAGAAGGAGGTTTAGGGATTAGCATCCCCATATATTATTATACGAGATTTGAAGTAACAATAAAAAGAATGGTGAAGAGACAAGTTCAAGAATGTTGGACTGGAAAAAACACAGTTCAAATTCCTTTGCAGGAATTTGACAAAAATTCAAGGAGGTAGTAAAGAGGTTAACACTTTGGTCATTTGAAATGTTTAGAGCCCAGATTGTAATTAATGTGATGAAGAGGGCTTTGACAAATGCCAAGGAGAATGGTAACAGTCCTCAGAATGACATTCAATGTGATGTGGTCAAGAAGTGAAATCAAGAAACATGATAAAAGAGGGAAGATGCTTCAAGATATGACTGAACAGATATCTGGGGATTCAAATGTACAATTCCTGAAAACCATAGTGTGAGTAAATATTTTTTTTTTTTAATGAAAAATTTCCATTTAACATGCAAGAGCTTAAAAATAAGTAATGATAGGTTTGTTTTTATATTTTAGAGTATTATATGGATGAGGATACCCCTCATCAAAAATAAAATTCTCATCTATGAAATAGAGCAAAATTAAGATTCATATACAGCCTGTCATGAAAACGTAATTACTAGTAGTTACATTGGGTACATTTCCCACAGAACATAGAAGCAATGGGATGATTTAAAATGACTGATAATTTGATTTAGAAAATATTATTTCTTATGATGAGCATCAATACCAAGTGCACTGGTTCAGAACTATTACCATTCAATTAAATAAACTATTTAGAACTAATTTCTTAAACTCACTCAGAAATGCCAACTTAATGTCTCTCTTCTGTACTGAAGATCAGGTACAATTTAGAATTGGTTTATTTTAGCAGATCTTTTACCATTATTTTACTGTATGTAATACCTGTTAATGTGCTTTCCATGCTCTCCATCAATATTAAGCATTAAACCTATTCTTCTTCCCTCACTTAAACAAAATCATTGTAAAATATCTGACCATATCAAGTTTAATACTTACTGAAGAGAAATGTTTCCCTTTTAGGAGAAAAGCAGAGCGTCGAGATTGATTTCCTGTGAGCCTTTATGCTTCCATAGCAGTAGTTTACTTTTGTGTGAATCAGCTTTACTACACCCAACTGGCCAGCCACGGCTAATACATTGAGTTTCCTTTTCTGATTCGCGTCAATCATTGTAAGGGTGGTCCAGGCCAGAGAAAATAATTCCTGAAGAATATATTATTATGCTTTATCAATTGGTTCTGATGATAAATCAAATAAGAAAGCATTGTGGCACTGAAATTGGCTTACTCACTAATGATCAGGACATTTAAATCTCATTTATCGTAACAACTAATCTATAACAGTTACATGTTAATCTTTCTACATCATGTTAAAATCACAATATTGCTGGTATCATGAAAAAACTGATATCAAACATACTTAAAGCACTGATCTCAGTCAGAAATTTAGGATGAACCAATTTTTCCAAAATATTTATTCTAAATATTAAGAGGGAAAAGAGAATCTGAGAAGCTTGTAAAAATAATAGATGATACGCTAAACATGTTGAAAAATCTTCACGAGTCTTCCCGAGCTTACCTGCCATTAGCGAGTCTTCCCAAGCTTACCTGCCATTAGCGAGTCTTCCCGAATGCCTGCCGTAAACCTTACAAGCCGCTAAGAGACGTCCCTGAGCTCCGATGTACCCGCTACGTTCTTTCTCCGAGCTGACAACGAGTTTAATTTTTTTTAAATTCGGGTTCATCTTGGAATGAACTTGTACCGTGGGACAGGACCATTAGTTCCCCTCGAACTGCTGCCTCTTAACCAAAACTTATAGCCTTTAGTTTACGATACCTCTGCTAGAGTGTAAAATTTCCTACTATCAATACACTTCATAATTTTGGAATGCCTCGTTCAGATACCCCCTCAACCTCCTCTGCTCCAATAAAAATAAACCCAGCCTTTTCAATTTCACAATGCGACAACCACAGCTGTACATCATATTCCAGTTCTGGCTAAATCAATGTTTTATAAAATTGTAGCTTAACCCTGCCATTATTTGAAGGCAAATATGCTCAATTCACAGGGACGATTAACATATAAGCATCCTAAATGTCAAGCAACTCTTTGCCTGCATTGATATTGCCTAACCCGCTGAGTTCCTCCAGCAGCTCACTGATTGAGAGCTGGTTGGTAGGTTAAGAAGTACTAATACAAGTGGGCCATTAGAAGATGCATTTACTTTGATGTCATCATTCAGTTTTAGTGAACTGGTAATGCCCACCAGAGGTATCCATCCCACTGGATTGTCACCACATGTCAGGAGGTTCATTGGAAGCCATTCAACGGTATGGTTAGCATGAAAGGTTCATCAGAATATTCAGGTAGTATGAAGTGGGCATGTTGCCTGCATTACATCAGCAACGTAGCTTAATCATGCAGCAATATTGCCACGTTTTCCAAGATGGGGGTGAGAAGCTATAGGTTTATCCAAATTAAATGTAATGTTTTGCATAATTCTACTTACATCTCCAATTGATTTGTACTTGTGATGAACAATCCCAGTTTCACAGTCAATGATACAAACGGAATCTCCTCCACATATAGCCACATTGCGAGACGATTGCATCCAAACATCTAAATCAAACATTAATTAAATAATTTATGCAGAGCAAGTTATTTTTCCCCAAGTATTTCTGACTAACTTTTTATTTAAAAAAATGAAAACAGAGAAATCACAGGAAAACAGAAAGCCCACCAAATAAACATTCTCCAAGAACTGTCATTTCAAAGGTTAAAAGATACCTCTAAGAATGTCTAATCCTGCAGTCCCTTTATTAAGCATCTCAAAGACCAGGTAAAATGAGATCATTAACTGGATAATAAGGTTAATTTTTATGCTATCACGGCATCACCCACGAACAGATTCTCATCTAAATACTCTGGTGAACTCATTGCTAACCAATTTAGCTTTTAATGCCATGTCTCTGCCTAAGACATCTGTAGCAATTGTAATTTGTTTTGTTGCATAGTATTGTATTTTTAAATATGAAGAATTACAAAACGTTTCATTCTGATGATTAGAACACCAGACTGATTCCTGGGATGTCAGGACTGTCTTATGAAGAAAGACTGGATAGACTTGGTTTATACTCTCTAGAATTTAGAAGATTGAGAGGGGATCTTATAGAAACTTACAAAATTCTTAAGGGGTTGGACAGGCTAGATGCAGGAAGATTGTTCCCGATGTTAGGGAAGTCCAGGACAAGGGGTCACAGCTTAAGGATAAAGGGGAAATCCTTTAAAACCGAGATGAGAAGAACTTTTTTCACGCAGAGAGTGGTGAATCTCTGGAACTCTCTGCCACAGAGGGTAGTTGAGGCCAGTTCATTGGCTATATTTAAGAGGGAGTTAGATGTGGCCCTTGTGGCTAAGGGGATCAGGGGGTATGGAGAGAAGGCAGGTACGGGATACTGAGTTGGATGATCAGCCATGATCATATTGAATTGCGGTGCAGGCTCGAAGGGCCGAATGGCCTACTCCTGCACCTAATTTCTATGTTTCTATCAGTTTCCCACCAAATAGAGAAAAATGTTTTTCAATCCTTTAAAAATAAAACTGGAACTACAAAAGTCGCAATAATGTTTTGTGGGGATCAGGTTAGAAAATTGATTTTTATTTTTCATGCACAGAGCATCTAAACCACTGTTTCACTACATCAGTCATTAGGAGCTGCGTGAGAATAGAATGCTGATTGCACTCATTTTCTTTTATAGGAAAATGAACTACTTTCCTCACGGAAATGTAACACAGCACATTATATGTGTTGTTTCAAATTGATTAGTATCAGATGCTTATATCTGAGAAGAAATCTGCTTAAAATATAACTCAAATTGTAGTCATCAAGTATTCTCAATACAAAATCGACAAAAGGGCAACTGTTACAGGACCCCGAGTGCTATCTGAACGGACGGAAATAATAAATTAGATTTTTTTTTTTGTGACACTTCAAAGTGTATCTATGCTTTTATTCAGTAGGATCTCACTAAGTTCTTCGGGACTGCTTCTCTTTACAACCCAAATGTTGGTGACATAAATGTCGTAGGGTATTAGGAATATAGGAATATGCCTCATTTGGATATTTAACTCGTCTCAACGCACTGGTATCTCACTTTCCACTCGGAATGTATTTTCAGAAAAAAAGAATGGCAATAGAATGAACTCTAAAAGGGGAATTACATAGTGAGCGTCAATGACATGAAGTGCTCCCTTTTGCATGAATGTAACCAATATATTCAGCAAACTGATATACTGGCAAGTTTTGAGGAATTGTTATTGTTTTCTAATTTTCTTTCAGTAAAAATAATTTCCCCTGCTCCAAGAGTGTTAAAGTATTCTACAACGTGGCAGTAAATGTTTAGTTTTTTGATGAAAGGTCAACAACTTGGAACACTAACTGTTTCCCGCCAAAGATATGTTGAGTACTTCCAGCAATTTATTTTGCTTTAATTTCATTTGTGCAATTTTATGCTTTTAGATAATTTTTTAAAAAGAGTAACTTTGGTGCATAAGAAATGTACAATATGCCTCTGCCTCTTTGAAAAAAACATTCAAAAATGGGCTAGCCACAATAGACAATAGGTGCAGGAGCAGGCCATTTGGCTCTTCGAGCCAGCACCGCCATTCAATGTGATCATGGCTGATCCCCAATCAGTACCCAGTTCCTACCTTCTCCACATATCCCCTGACTCTGCAATTTTTAAGAGCCCTATCTTGCTCTCTCTTGAAAGCATCTAGAGAACCTGCCTCCACTGCCCTCGGAGGCAGATAATTCCACAGACTCACCACTCTCTGTGAGAAAAAGTGTTTCCTCATCTTTGTTCTAAATGGCTTACTCCTTATTCTTAAACTGTGGCCCCTGGTTTTGGACTCCCCCAACATCGGGAACATGTTTCCTGGCTCTAGTGTGTCCAAGCCCTTAACAATCTTATATGTTTCAATGAGATCCCTTCTCATCCTTCTAAACTCCAGAGTGTACAAGCCCAGCTGCTCCATTCTCTCAGCATACGACAGTCCCACCATCCCGGGAATTAACCTTGTAAACCTATGCTGCACTCCCTCAATAGCAAGAATGTCCTTCCTCAAATTAGGGGACCAAAACTGCACACAATACTCCAGGTGTGGTCTCACTAGGACTCTGTACAATTGCAGAAGGACATCTTTGCTCCTATATTCGATTCCTCTTGTTATAAAAGCCAACATGCCATTTGCTTTCTTCACTGCCTGCTGTACCTGCATGCTTACTTTCATAGATTGATGTACAAGGACCCCAGATCCCGTTGTACTTCCCCTTTTCCCAACTTGACGCCATTTAGATAGTAATCTGCCTTCCTGTTTTTGCTACCAAAGTGGATAACCTCACATTTATCCGCATTAAACTTCATCCGTCATGCATCTGCCCACTCCCCCAACCTGTCCAAGTCACCCTGCATTCTCATAGCAGGGTGACTTGGGAAGCCACATCTTCCCATCTCCACCCAAGTCTCACCAGCTTCTTGTTTTCACCCAACAAACAGTTAACAAGGGCCTGTTTCCTTTATCATCGTTACTTTTTTGCATATCTTTCATTCATTGTTCTATATCACACCACATTAAGAGTCAAGATTGTTTTATTGTCATATGTCCCAAATAGAACAATGAAATTCTTACTTGCTGTAGCACAAACAAATATGTAATCATAATAGATAATAACAAAATCTCAGGGGGGGAAAAAACAAACAATAACAGTGCAATAATAATAATAATAGTCTAATGTAGTTCATAGGTTATGAGGTTGTAGTGTTTAATAGCCTGATGGCTGTAGGGAAGAAGCTGTTCCTAAACCTGGACGTTACAGTTCTCAGGCTCCTGTACCTTCTTCCTGATGGCGGAGGCGAGATGAGTGTGTGGCCAGGATGGTGTGGATCTATGATGTTGTTGGCTGCCTTTTTGAGGCAGTGACTACGATAGATCCCTTCGATGGTGGGGAGGTCAGAGCCGGTGATGGACTGGGCAGTGTTTACAACTTTTTTCCAGTCTTTTCCGCTCCTGGACGTTCAAGTTGCCGAACTAGGCCATGATGCAACCAGTCAGGAAGTAGAGACGCTAATGTGCTTTCTTTATGATTGCATCAGTGTGCTGGGTCCAGGAAAGATCGTCGGAAATATGCACGCCCAGGAATTTGAGGTTTTTGACTCTCACCACCATCATCCCATTGCTGTAAACAGGCTTGTGGGTCCTCAAACATTCCTCTTCCACAAGTCTACAATCATCGTCTATATCTCTCATTTCCCTTTCCCCTGACTATTCTGGAGAAGGGTCTAGACCCAAAACGTCACACATTCCTTCGCTCCAGAGATGCTGCCTGACCAGCTGAGTTACTCCATCTTTTTATGTCTATTTTCAGTTTAACTCTTTCCTCATTGATAAATGCACCAATCTCCTGTGATTGGCAAACTTAGTTTTGTTTGTTTTGTTTATATATCCATTGTTTTAATTATTTGCACGGATACCACAAATATCAATTGCTACACTGATGTTATTGCAAGCTTGTCTAGTTGTTGCTAATTGTTTTGTGATCTTGGGCAGTTTTTGTTAGTTAATTCTTAAATCTCAGAAGCATCTTAAACCTTTATTTTTCTGTCATTGTTTTTTGACTTTGGAACAAATTATCATTATGCCATTTTAGGAAAGGTCTTGCAAAATGTAAGTAAATCAGTCACAGCAGAATTTCCATCAACAATATGATGGAACCAAATAAATATGGCCATGTCTGCAGGCACTCCGCACTGCTTTACTTGTATGGAAGCAATTCATCTTTATATGCTCTTCAGACAATTAACTTTGAAAATGTCTGCTGTTATGCTTGCTCCATTCATGCATTATTTACTTTTTCACATATTATTTCACCTGGAATCTGGGAGCTTTCAAGTTCTGGTTCAAAAGCACAGGCCCAAAGCTGAGTGTTGAAATCTTCAGGGTTGTTATCCTTGCTGTGGCACTGCAGATAATGCAGAGGTTCTAGGACAACAGAGGTCTGTTAAAATAATTGCATAATAAGGGTCGATAGGACATAGAACCATAGATATTGCAATACAAAATATTGTCATCCCACTTATATTTGCTTAAGCTATAGGAGTGTACAACCTTGTTCTCTTCTCAATTTTTTTAAACAGTCTATGCCACAATAATCTCTTGTGCAAGTATCTTCTCTGCAATCCCATTTCTCCAAATCACTTTCCATATTCCTAAGGCATAATAGATGAGTAACTTAATAAGCAGAAATGGTCCTTCCTAATTCAAACATATTATTTTTTTAAACCTAAATTTTCAGATTTCCCTGTAAAATCTGGATCTCAAATGTCTCCACTTAACTAAAGTTACTTGTCTCTTGTATTAACCTCATGATATTTAATCTTGGGCTATCTATTCAGTAAATAAAACCGAAATCAAAAAGGGCAACACAGTGGCACAGCTGGTAAAAAAAAAGCTGATGGCACGGCTTCATGTTATAAAAAATCATGATCGGATCGGTTTTCTAGGACTGCAACCCACGCCCCCACATTAAAGCAGGGGTTAGACAGCATCTCTGGAGAGAAAGAATGGGTGACGTTTCGGATCGAGACGCAAAGCGTCACTAATTCCTTCTCTCCAGAGATGCTGCCTGTCCCGCGGAGTTACCTCAATATTTTAACCAGCATCTGCAGTTCTTTCCTACACATAAAGCAGGGCCTGCCTGTATTCCCAGGACAATCATCATCAAAATCAAGAGATCAACAAAAGTTTCAAGGTTGAAAAACAAGTTCTGGTTCTGTTCCACGAAAAAAATAACTCAATTTCAATTTACGATCAGGCTAGACTGAAACTATTGACCCAGTGGTAACTGAAAAAACAGATGGGGTTCAGATCTACTGATGGCAGCTCTCCAACTCTTTTAAGACGTAACCACTATTTATGATTTGTTTTTGGTATGCATGATTTTATTTTTATGGGGAGTCAATACAAAAGAATATAAATTTGAGAAATTATTACTTTCTGACGTTTAAAAAAAATCATTAATGGGATGAGGAAGTTACGGGCAAGACCAGTATTTACTGCCATCCTTACTTTCCTTGACAAAGGAGGAATTGCTTGACTTGGTGAAGTTTTGCTGAGTTTTTGAACTGCATTTTGCAGATGGCATGGACTGCAGTTATGGTACAACAATAGTGGAGATACTTAATGTTTAGAGCAGAGATTTGGCTACCAATATTACTTTGTCTTGGATGGTGTCAAGCCTATTGAGTGCTCTCAGAGCTACACTCATCCAGGTAAATGGAGATTATTCTATTAATACCTGAGTATATTAATACCCGAGTCTATTAATAGTCTTAAATGACCCCTTTATTCTCTGGCCCCTGGTTCAGGACTCGCCCAACATTGGGAACATTTTTCCTGCAACTAGCTTGTCCAGTCCTTTTATGATGGTACAAGGGAAAGAAAATCTACCAAGATCCTGCTTCAATTAGTACAATGTGTCTAAAAGTAGATGCATCAGGATTCAGTGAGGCCGACTACAGGTGCACAACCTTTTATCCGAAGATCCAAATAACGAAAACCTCCGAATAGCGGACATTTTTTCAGTCCTTGAAAACGTTCACCGAGGGCGGCCCGCAGAGGTGACAGCTGAACCTCCGGTCGGTCCTCGAAGAAAGGGGAACTAAATCCCCATTCATAAAAGAGAAGGTGAGGGTATATTGCGTGGGAGGGTTAATAATTGACAATCTGCTGCTGCCTGCCCGCTGAGTTAAAAAGTTCCCACGGTAGACATGATACACAGTGTGGGAACTTTTTAACTCAGCGGGCAGGCAGCAGCAAATTGTCGCTCCCTTCAGTTTCACCCCACCTACACCCCTCTGCTTCCCGGCCATGTGTGTGACCCCTTCCCTCCCCTCTCCAGCTCCCCGCGCATTGCACCGGCGCGGGGGCTTTGCACTGTCTTCACGTTGGAGCCAGTGCCAGTCACCGAAGACGTCAGGCCCAACGGGACACCGACCCCCAGGCCCACTGCAAGCACGGAGATCCCAGAGACCCACAGCCAGCAGCAGCCCAGCCCCGTTCCAATTCCAGAGGAACACGCTCTCCGCTGTCCCCGTAGGGACAGAAGCTGATGGCTCGGGCTGTGACGTCTCCGGCCACCCCCCTGTACAGGAGCTGAGACTGGGAACTGTGGAGATGTCTGCAGTTGCAGAGGGAGGGGGCAAGGGCGGTACAGTTCCCAGTCTCAGCTCCATTCCAGGGGGGTGACCGGAGACGTCAGGACCAACGGGACACCGACTGCAAGCACGGAGATCCCATAGACTCACAGCCAGCAGCAACTCTAGCCCAGCCCCGCTCCAACTCCAGAGGAACCCGGGTTGCGGATGAGGGAGCGCAGCTCGGGCTGTGGGCGAACTGCCACTTGTCGCTGTAGCGGCCCATCGGGGAGCGGGTTCCTGTTGGTCCTGGCGTCTCCGGCCGTCCCCCTGGACAGGAGCTGAGAGACGTCAGGACCACCAGAAGCTGCTCCCCGATGGGCCGCTACAGGAACAAGTGGCAGTTCGCCCACAGCCCGACCTGCGCCCCCTCATCGGGACACCGACCCCCAGGCCCACTGCAAGCACGGAGATCCCAGAGACTCACAGCCAGCAACAACTCTAGCCCAGCCCCGCTCCAACTCCAGAGGAACCCAGGTTGCGGATGAGGGGGCGCAGCTCAGGCTGTGGGCGAACTGCCACTTGTCGCCGTAGCGGCCCATCGGGGAGCGGATTCCTCTGGAGTTGGAGGGACAGGGAGACACAGCGGCTTTTGAGAATGGTGGGCAATCACTTCCAAAGTTCTGCCCACACAGTCAGTACACCTCTCCTACA